>NC_139336.1:12650000-13850000 GCF_056507025.1 Lutjanus erythropterus
AAATACAGTGAGTGTGTTATGCAAACATGCCTTATACCTTTATGCCCACTAGGCCAACAACAAACTTGACAGCCCATTAAAAAAACTACTACAAAACACTTAGATATCAGTTAATAATTCACCCACCAAAAATAAAACCAATAAATCAAAATCTCACTTAAACAAAAAACTAACACACACTTTCCCTTCTTTAATTTACCACTTAACACAACACTAATGCAACAGGGTTCAAATATATTCAGGGCAACACTTAAGACTGTGGACCAGCTGAACACAGAGAGACTGGGGAGAAATGAGGCTTGTTGCTCTAAAGAAGCTCATCTCAATTTAAAACATAGTTAAAATGTCATCTAGAATATGAGATATTTTTAAAATCTCCACTGTAAAGCTCATTCTGAATCAACATGATACTTAGCACAATAATTCTGTCACACTGCTCTGTTTCCAGAGAGAAAGTTATTACAATGATTTGTTCACGATGGAGCCCTCCACAGATGCCAGTATCGATACGGTCTTACTGTACTGTGCATGTGTGTGTGCCTGTGTGTGCCTCAGACATTAGTGTATGTGGTACTTGTACTTTTGCATGTGTACAGTCCGGTGTGTCTATACATTAATGAATAGGAATAACAGGACTACGTGTGTGTCTCTTTGTGTGTGAGATAGCGTATGTCTTCATTCTGTACTATATGGATCATAAAGCACACCTAAAAGGCTGTGAGGGTCGATGGAAAGGGGCGACAGCCTTCTGTGTAAAACTTACAGCTCTCAGATAAACTAAAAGAGAAGCGAGAGTCGGAGAAAACGCACTGCAGTAGATCACATGCAGATGCGCTTGTCAGCTCACCGCAACACTGCTCTATCCCTCAAATCCCTCGTCGTAAAAGTTACTTATGGCTGTTTTTAATTCTTCCCGGTGTGAAAAGACCCCGGCCGACAGTTAACTAACTAATGGGATAAAGGAGCGGGCCAGAGATTAGCCCGATTCGATGGAGCTGTCCAGAGATGAGGCAGCAGCATTGTAAAACAACACCACTGGAGTGTTATATACTGTGTGAAAAAAGACATTTGTGCTCTCACATACTTGTCCTTTAGGGTCACTGTAACATCATGTTAGCTTACAGGTCTAAGGAGTATAGCATGTAACTGCAATATAACACGCTTGACAGCATAGGTGTTCTTAACCGTTACATTGACATGTAACAGTAGGAAACACACTGGTGTAAATAGTAAAATTAATGATGGTTGAATTCTATTTAGGTGTTTTCACTTAAAGGTCCTGATAAAGTGTGTGTTGGGTTGCTGTCATGGCTTACCAGGACAGTTGAATGGAACAGAGCCATCGTTAATGCTATGAGTAACATCTGTTTTGAAAAAGTGTGTGTGTGTGTGTGTGTGTGTGTGTGTGTGTGTGTGTGTGTGTGTGTGTGTGTGTGTGTGTGTGTGTGAGTGTCAGGAGTTGTCTATCTTCACCAGAACATGCATAATTAGGATAACCAGAATAAAGAAGAGATTAAATCACAACATAGTTGTGCCTAATTATCTAATTACCAGTGAGTCTGGTCTGGAGTGGGACCAATAAACCAACAAGGTGAACATAAAAGTAACCAACTACAACTAGTGTTGTAGTCAAGACCATCTAAACTGACACCAAGTCATTATCAAGACAAGGATGAGCTACATAGCTTTATGTGGCCTGTCTTGTCATTGTTTATTACAAGAGAAAAATAGCTTGGAAGCATGACTTACACTTAGCTTATGTCACTTTATGCTTCCTCTATAAGTGACAATAAAGGTTTGACATGGTCCCAGCTGTATCAGCGTTGCATTGCAGAATTTTTAAAGGCTACAGCTGTGTGTTTTCTTTTTGCAGATGAACTCTTTGTGGTTTAACTAGAACATTTTATTAAAGAGGGTTTGTCTGGCAAATCTTTTCAGAAAGTCACAGCTTGTTCTCCTGTGCCCCACATTCACTTCTTGGAGTGTGTGACAGCTGGTAAACAGCAACAAAAATTGAAATTAGAAATGTTAAATACAAACTAATGTAATGAGTTAAAGTAACCAAGTTATTGGTTGCATGTGAAGCAGTAACTCTTACATCCAATCACAATAATGATGTTAATAAAAAAAAAAAAAAAAAAAAAAATCAAAAAATGCATGGACATCTTAGTGACCAGGTGCTTATTTAGTCATTTTGGGGCCCAAAGCAAATAAAGGCATGGGGCCCCTCAACACCTCTTATTCTCCTCATAAAAATAAACTTTTATTCATAGTAGAGTGTGGAGGATGAATTGAGGAGACTTAACCTGAGGGAAAAAGCTGTTCTGAATTCTGATGGGAGAGCAGTGGATACTTCTGTGTGTCTTTCCAGAAGGCAGCAGAGTGAACAGGCTGAGGCCGGGGTGCGTTTCAGTTTTTGCTTCAGTTTTTAATAGTCTGTACACCATGCTGAGCTGTTTGTTTACACAAGCTGATTAATGTCGTCCTGAATCATTTTCCCAGATGCACAGTATGATAATTGTGTGGAGGAACTGAGACACTCATGAATTCTGATGCCATTTTGCTGTATGAATTTTAAGAAAGACAGGTTTAATTTGCAAAAAGTAAAAAACAAACAAACAACAAAAACAAAAATTCTTAATCATAGGTTTATGAGGTGTTTTATGTGGCCCATGGTAGCTTGGTGCCTAACACAATTTCTTTGCCTAATGGTGAGTCCACCTCATTGTCAGGAACATCCTTGCCGTCGTGGTCTTGCCTGGTTTTGAAAGACAACACCAAGACCTTCAAAAAGTGGTCTTGAGACCAATCTCCAGTGCTACAACACTAACAGCGACAGAGTTTAAAGTTTTTAAGGTAGCGCCTAAAATCCAGAATTTGTCTGAGATGTGAATGTTCCTCTCTCTTTTTCTGGGTGGCCTACAGGAACATATAGCATCCAAACAACTGTCTGATATACTTAGTTGTGTGTTGGGTTTTCAACCAAAGCAAGAAAAGAAAGAAAGCAGGAATTTCAGAGGGCTGAGTTCAGAAAAAGAAAGAGGGATGTATGAGTAAGCACACAGAAAAAAGAGTGGAAAAAGAAGAATGAAGACTGGAATACCAGCTTCCTATTTAGATGATGATTAAAATTCATAGGCTCCCCACCACTAACATCCCTTTACCCCCTCCATCCATCCCTCTATCCATCCATCCATCCACCCCCCCAGCCCTCCACCTCCCTCCCCCCTTTGATGCTGAAGCAATCTCGCAGCAGTCACAGCCTTTTCTCCCTGCAAAATTAATTTGACAGGTTTGCATTAAGGCACCTGATCAATACCCACTTAGAGCCGTGAGGGCTAAAGCCAAGAAAAATAACGCACCGGCCTCCCCTCCTCTCCCTCTATACCAGATGAGAAAAAATGAATCTTGGACACTTTTTTCACCCTCCTCATTCGCTCTGCGGTCCTAAGCCCTGCTCTCTATCAGACGGACACACACGCACAAATAAACACTCACACAGACACGTGAAACCACACAAATGAACACAGACGCACATATACAGACACACGCATGCAGCTCCAAGCTTCTCTATCACCAGGCTGACCTCCTGCCATTGATCGGTAGCCGTTAAGTTGACAGAGGGCCCCGCTAGGTGTGTGTGTGTGTGTGTGTGTGTTTGTGTATGTGAATTTCACTGGGCGCTTAACCAGGGAACGATCAACTATACAACCTTGATAAAGTCAAGACTGTGTTTGTGATAGACGGCCCAAAAAGAGTATAATTTGTGTCAAGTTGAAATGAAACACGAGGTCTGAGTTTGACACAAGCTCACAGGCTGCGCATCTAAAGGAGGAGAGGAGTCAGAGAGAAATAAGGAGTAGGGACACAGAAATATAAGAAATAAGGCTAACACAACAGATAAACTGAGAAAATTTAACAATCAATGCTTCTGCAAGCCAGGTCTATTTGTGTACCAATCTGTAAAGTTTTGTATTCATCCTTGAATCCAGTCTTTAAGTTAATTCATTTCCACACGTTCTCATTAGGGAAGCTTTCCTCAGTCTCTCCTCAGTCTCTCCTGTTGACTTCTGAGCAGATCCAGTTCTGGTGAGTTAAACATTTTTGCTCAAGGGCTCCTTGTCAGGAGTTGTTAAATGAGTTCACAGTTGTTCCCTTACAGCACCAGCTGATTTACAGAGCCGCTACAGTCATTTACAGTTTGTTCCCAGTGCTCTCTGATGGCTGACGGTCATGTGGCAGCAGTGAGTTAAACTAACTTTCAATTTCTCTTGTTGCTTAAACATAAATTTCACATATCATTAACTATTCAAAATGAAGGTTACACAAGTGGTTATGTGTATAATAACCTGGTAATTTGCACTGACAGGCACTCTCCATTTATGTTTTAGTCTAAATGTTTTAATGTCCCAGCATTTTAAGTGTGAGGGGGTACTGAGTGAATTCAGTACTAACATCACTTCATCATGGTTTGTACTTGACTTATTAGAGACAAGTTTTTATCATATGTTGTCTTCAAACTATTAAAAGACAGGTCACTCACACAACGCATGCTGGGAAGTCTGCTCTCTAATATGCTGATCAGACGACTTTAGAAATGAGATAGAAATGAGTTGACTGAACTCAGTGCACTACATTCATTCAACTCATCATTTCAAGTCAAAAGACTTCAAGGTAGAAGAATATGTTTATGAGGGCTGAAGTGTTCTGAAAATAAATGCTAGAAATTTTGAGTTTAATTAACTTGAACAAATAAAACTTTTATATTTATGTTGAGTTATGAGACAATAATATTTGATTCCACTTTGAGACGACTTTTTTTCAGTGTATTCAGTTTGCTGCACGTGTGCCTTGTCTGATTCAGGCAAGTGAAAGAAATACACAGTACTTCCTATCAATGTGCCCTTAAAAAAGGTACTCCTCTTCCTAAATCCTCTATAGCTCAGTTGCACTGACTATATAAATTTGTGTCAAAACAGGCTATAAATTCTTAAAGTAAACACATGTATTAAAATTAAATACAGTGATACCAGGAGGCTGAGAGGTAATGAAAGTATGATAAAGGAAGCATCAACTTTACATAGTCTTACAGGTCATTGTCAATAAAAAGTGGAAAAATCTGTTAAAAATATCTGATAAAATAAAAAAAGGTGCCTTACAGTGAATACATACAGGTTTTCACTTAATTAGTTACATTAAAATCACTGGAGCTGTTGTGTTTTTTAAGCCTAACAGGATGAAATAAACTGTCTTCAATCGTTTGTGTTCAGGGAAAAGTGAAATTTGTTGTAGCTAATTGTTGTATTCACTTATTGTTAATTAGAAAATGTTATTTAAAATTGGCACTTTGAAGATTACTGTTTGAGTTAAATTCCACAATATTTTTCCAGTATTTATTCTAAACAGGAAGCAATAAGTGGGGGTTAAGGCAAAGTTAACATTTCTAGAAAATTGACGCACCCCCTGTATTGGGACAAGAGCTACACTCCTCCACTTATCCCTCCGTTCCTCCTCATCCATCTGTCACTGAGTCTTCCAGGGCTATCCCATCTCATCCAGGCAGAAATCAATACCTGGCCCCTGAGACAGGCCCTCAATAAACAGTGGAGGGAGAAACATGGCCCAGCCTCCAGAGCTAAAGCTCCCCCCTCACCTCCTGCTCTCTGCACAACACAAAGTAAATGAACTCACTACTTTTCCTCTAACTTCATCCAACCGACAGCGGAGGCCTCCATCCAATGTTTCAAGCCCTCAAGGTTGCAGTGATGTTTCAATCCCGACCATGATTCACTCAAACGTACACCTTCACACTCACGCAAGAGTTTGCGGGCTGATGGGAGCAGGTATGAATGTGTGCAGGGGCATGGTTACAAATATGGGATCGATACACAGGCGCGCAATACATGTTCTCCGTCCCATTTGCAGAGGTTTTCTTCCTCCCCATTCTCGCAAAACATAAAACTCACATTTAGTGATATAAACTAGAGCTGAAACAATTGGTCAATTGATGGTGGCCTGGTAGCTCAGTCGGTAAAGCATTCGCCCCGTGTACTGAGGCTGTGAGTTCCTGTGCAGCGGCTGTGGGTTCAACTCCTGCCTACATCCCTTTGCTGCGTATCAACTCTTTCCTGTCCTCACCTCAGCTGTTGTATCACTAAAGGCATAAAAACCAAAAGATATATAAAAAACAAATAGTCGATTGATTATGTGGTCCATCAACAGAAAATCAACATAACATTCACTGCTTCAACAGGAAGTTTATGTTCAAGTTTAGCCAACAAAAGCATGGTTAAAAATAAAATCTTAAGTTACCATACATGGTAAAGTCCACAGCAGCGAGTGAAATTATGCTGAAACTACAATAAAGAAGGCAGACGCATCTGGAGTGGCACTTATGCCATGATCTTGTCGGCTAAAGTTTGGCAAAGTCACATTATTCAAGTGATGCCACTTAACGAGATCCATTCTACACAAAGTACAACACAGATTCCCTAATAAGCCAGTTTCATCCAGAGAAACTGCAAAAATGACAGAAAACCCTTGCTGTGTCAGAGTTAAACTTTACCTAGTGAGGCAGCTGGATTCGTGAGATCACGAAATCTTGTGAGAATCCATCTTGCCAGGCTCCAAGTTATCTGTTTGTATCCGCAGCAGAGGTGGTGCAGCCAATCAGCATCCTCGGAGAGACTACTGGCAGCTGTGGGCGTGGTTTTAGGCCTGCTACAGTGAGAAGCGTCCACAGAAATGACTCAAGAGTCTTTTTTTTTCTCTTAAGTCATTTTCATATCAAGATATTTCTTCTTTATTTCAGCGACAGTCTGACCCTCCGGTAACACGGCATCAACACCACTTGCTTTTCTCGTTTCTTTGCGTTAGCAAGTCTTTTAATTCCACTGCTGACACTGTTAAAATGACAGATTTTCCTTGAAATATCTCTGAAAGCAAAACATCAAACTCCAAACTCATTAAGTTCTTATTTTTTTTCTCTTTGATGCTACTTTCATGAATGAACACTTCCTGACATATGGGGCAGGAAGCACAGCCTTATATGGTATTACTGGGGCATTAATTATGTTAATTTACAAGTCTCATGCGTGTTCAGTCAAATACACACAGGTGGATCATTTACATGGCTTTCTAAAGTTAGGAGCATTTGTTGAATCTGACGTGACGTGTTCGTACAAGCCCTTTGTACGGAAAAAAGTAAGAGAAATTCAGAGAAAGACAAGAATATGAAAATGTCCTTGCATGAGGCCCATTGTGTTTTCTTTACCTTAAAATGAGCCGTTAGTACCTACAAAGGGCTGTGATTTTTTTCCTACATGCTTGAAAGGGGAGGGTGAGGCACAGGGTATTCAGTTGGTCGAATTCTACAACTTCACCACTAGATGCCACTAAATACTGGTTTTAATTTAAAAAAAACATGCAGTTTTCATTTTAAGTCCATGGACATAACGAACATAAAACGTGAATCAGTATATGTGTATGAAACAGCACTAACAAAGGTGTTTAGTCAAGGTTATACTGTATTCAAGGATTCAGTATTTTTAGTTTATTCATTAAATATAAAAAAGGGGGGTGGGATTCGATTAGTCCTTTTTGGGCATTATTTATTGTGAGTGTGCTGAATGTTTGCATTTCATTTGTTATTCTTGTTTTGTCTTGTCTCGTTTTGCAAAATCAAATAAACATTAAACAAAGAAAATACCCCTCAAGTACTGAACCTCTGCACACTGTTCACTGCTGCCACACTTAACATGCGCCCCAAAGTAAAAAGCTGTTGTGTTTAGTACTCCGTTGTGTTTTGGGCTTATACGAAACAACACTCATTTCACAAAATTTCAATCACTCTACCACTTCTTCAAATACTTTAGTATTGAACCTTTCATCTTTGGGACACTGGAAGACTTAAATGCCCCCAAATAGCTTTGTCTTAAATCAGACTTGTATTTCCCCATCCACTAACACGGTGCACTCCAGGGAGAGAGAGAAACACAATAACAAACTGCTTTGTATTGCCGGTGAACTTTAAAAAGATTCTTGAGCTGCTTGTCAAGGATATTACCCAATATCTTCTCACTTACTTGGCTCGGTGCTTTACGTGATCACTCGTGTGAATGTATGTGTGTTTCCTTCTCTTCCTTACTTGATAGTTTCTTTGTCCGTGAATTACTGTATGTGTGCTTTTCCTTTGCTATAGGTGAGAGCGGGAGTTGAAAAAGAAAAGACAGCGGTGGGATTTTACTTGAGAGAGCCGAGGCCCGTGCACGCTGAGCTGCCACGATGCAATTTCACCGCCGCGTTGCCACTTTCAGGCCTATTCATCCCTCCCTGCTGAGCCCCATTAGAGAAGATGTGCAGGTGAACAAGTGCACATGGAAAACAAGTTCCTCTAGGCGCTGCGGAAGCACAAGCCATCCCCCCCGAACCTTTCTCCTCCACATGCGCGCACACACACACACACACACACACACACACACACACACAGAGCACCAGTCCTCCTTAGCCAGATGTAGATTGGAACAGACATCAATAAATAATTTAGAGGTCTTGAGACTTTTAAGTAGGAATCTATGCAGTGTGAAACGCTGTTTAATCGAGTAACTTCTGATGCCGTATCAATCAAAGCCGGTTAAAACCTGCTAACGTAGGCACAAAAAAGAGAAGTGGGATTCTTTTCGTTTTATTTCATCACCTCCTCTCTCAACCTCTCCGTCTCTTCACCACTTTTTTGTCTAGTTGATGGGACATTAGGTGACATTTGTATTCATCAATTGACCCAGATGCGCAGGGTCGACAGAGAGAGAGAGAGAAAAAGGAGACAAAAAAAAAAAAAATCCCCCTGGTGCAATGCAGCTCATGCAAATGCAACAGAAAAACAGGCTGATCAAGAGGCACTGTATTTGAGGAAAAATGCATTTGTAGATGGGTTTCAAACAAGCCACTCGCTTTAACTTGCCAACAGAGTCAATTTCTTGATAAAGGAAGAAAATATAATGAAATGTCAGAAGACGATTTGACTGCTAATTCTCTCAGGTGCAGGGATTCACTGATATGATAAAATACAAAAGAGGCCTGTGTGCAAAATGCGCGGGATCAGACTTGGGCACAGATGGAGTGATTTGAGCAATATTTCCCCCATTTTTCACCGCTTCACATATTTGCTGTTCATTTCACGATTCACATATTCAAATGTTTTACATTTTGATAGCAATAAATCCCTTGGTAGATCAAAGCTCGCTCCTCAAAGAGAAAAAAAAACAAACAAACAGTGCGCCGTATGTATTAGGTGTCTATATTTTTATCAGTTGTTTTACCACAGCTGAGCAATTTGCCTGCAAGAACATAGTTGTCAAATTATAATAATATTGGAGTCAGACAAGCAGGCATACATGCACACACTAATGAAGGGGTGTGAGATCAAACACACACACACACACCGCTCAATTCTCTGGTGTCATCAGCAGATGTGTACATACCCTCGTCTCAATACAATACAGATGAGCTAATAGCCTCGGAGGCTCCCAGCCTGCGTCTGATCTCCATAATACCCCCCCCCCCACACACACACACACACAAAAAGAGAGATAAAGTGAGCAGACTGTACCTGCACAAATCCCATAATATCCCCATACCTGTCTGTCTGCGGGGATTCAGATAGACCTGGTTTACATTCAGCAACATTCAGAGGACAAATATGATCACTTAGAGACACATTCAGAGATGCATACATGTATGTGTATGGGGGAAGACATAAGTAATATTATTTGGATCCAACTGTTTTAGAGGTATTACAGATTTAAAACCTCATATCCAGAAAGACACATCTACATTTCTTAGTATTCATATAGAACATCAGTGCGCTGTGAAATGGTACACACTGATATGAGATATGAATCTAAACAACATGGCTTTTGTTGAGCTGTCTTGTGACTCATATTTTGGTGATGCCTTCCAGCTAAAATAAAGCTATCAAAGCTACGGTTTTCTTTTAGAGAAGTTGATGTATTAGAGATAATTTAACCGTGACAGCAATGATGTTCAGCAAAAGTGCACAGATTTATATTCTATATATATTTTCTATATATTTTTTCTCTCATAAATCAAAGGTCAGAATTAGAGGCACACAAAGACATGACTATCTGTAACTGTTCAGCCAACAAAATGATCTGTCTCTGTATCTGGATTGAAGAACAGACGTGTGTGGTTTACTCTCTAAGTCACATTAAATCAGGCAAATATAAAGCATCAAAATTGTTTAAAATTAGCACAATATAAAATATATTTCCAAATCAATATGATCAATAAAAAGATTCTGTTAGATATACACAAACATAAAAATATCCTTCAGTTGAAAGGAATGATCTAAGTGTATTAAGTTTCAAATTGATTAAGGTAGATGTGATCTGTTTTAACTATGCCAAGGTAATCATGAAGCTGACTCTTGCCAAATGATAATGACGAACTTTGGGTAAAAGAAATATCTGTTTATATTTGCTTTTTGTGCTCATTTGAATAACGTACTTGGATTCATGCTACCATGGGCACACACACATATTAAAGCTCTCTCTGAGTCAAGAGACTCCTAATATGCAGCACATTCAGGACACTTAAGCAATTTACTCAATTACATTCTTCAATTACAGAGAAATTTACACAAGATTGAGCCTGATCAATATACTTGTCGACCTGATATTGGCCAATTTTAGCTAATCACAATTGTGTCAGCGTACAGTATGTGTGAGCTGATAAGTAACAAGAAGTTATTCTAACTACTGTACTAAAATGCAAAGATGTGTTTGAGGTTGAAGGGTCAACCATCCAAAGTTTTGCTGCCATTCAGGCTACAAAACAGTGCTTTAATAAATGAGAATTTGGACATTTATCTCATTCAGAGCAGCTTAAATTGAATGTCACAACAGGAACAAAATCATAAGATTACAAAATCACAATAGTGATATCAGTAAAAATGTCTTAGATGCTGTGGCTGTAGCTTTTCTCCTGTAACTGGTGATATGTACTACAAAGGACATTTGTTGAAAGTAGTCGAGTGATTTAATGATTTTAGCCTGAACATTTAAAAAGAAAAATCTTTAATCACATTGCTTTGGAAAGAGTCAAACAACCCAAACATATCAATTGTTCACTAATTCTAAAGAAATTTCAATTATAAATTCAACATGAGAAGGTAACAGGTAAGGAAATTTTATATATTTTGTACTGTGGGAGTCTTGATGTGAATACATGTGTAAGAGCGCGTGTGTTAGGTCTCTGTACGCCTGTCGTCAGGCCTTCCATAGCCAGTAAATAAAAAGCAAAGCGAATTCCACTTCAGTCTGAGGCTTCGAGAGGATCTGAGGGGATCTGATAATCACCACAGGGACTGCTTGTGTGTGTGTGTGTGTGTGGTGTGCTATTTGATCTCCAGCGGTGAGAAGAGGCACCGCAGGGACACCACAGTCAGAGGAGCTCAATAACACCTAATTTCACAACACACGCACACACACTACAGAAATGATTGTAGTCATGTTAACATGCATGTCAACACACAGCACACACAATAATATACAACCACCAGAGTGCTATTGCCCCGTAATAATTGTGTAATATCCCGTGTGTAATATATAAAGAGCTGATTTTTTAAATCAAACAGTGAATATGAAACCTTGCATCACCGCGCAACAACAAGGACAATTTATCAAGGTAAAAACACAACTGGGGCTAAGTAATGACACAAACATTAAATAAATCGCTCCTGAAAATCACATCTAACCTAAACTGTGGACGAAAAACAAATAAGCTGACGCTCAGAATACATGATTGAGAATAAATTACAATTCATCAACATTTGCATCTACAGAAATTTAGCCTCTATCTAAGCCGTCTTTAGAGAGCCATCGGAAAAATATTAATATTTCTCACAGGTGGACAATATTCTTCTGTCGCCATGAATATTGAACACATTTCTAGTATAACTAGAATTACCTCGCAGTTGTACGCCTCCGCCAAACACTTAAGTAGCTGCTTACATCCATGTGTGTCCAGAATTATGTAATATACATAATGGAGATTTTTAAGGATTTTAATAATAGGTATTGTGTATTGTTTTGGCTAAATGGAAATTATCACCATACTGACATGTATGAAGTTGACCTTTGACTTTTGGAAACAAAATGTCATAACCTCATCATTTTATCCCTTTACATATTTTTATCACACAATTTTGTCATAATTAGTGTATGAATTCTTGACTTATGGCGGAAAAAATGTTTTGTGAGGTACCTGTGACCTTCATCTTTGACCGCCAAACTCTAAGAAGTTCATTCTTGTGTCCATGCGGACGTTTGTGCCAAATATGAAGAAACTCCATCAAGGTTCTGAGGTATCGCGTTTACAAAAATGAGACATATGTGAGGTCACAGTGACCTTAGATCGCCTCAGACGTTTGTACCAAATTTGAAGAAATTCTGTGCAGGTGTTTCTGAGATATCACTTTCACAGGAATGGGATGAACATGAGGTCACTGTGTGACCTTTGACCTTTTAACAAAACAAGGCAAAACTGCAAATGTAAAACCTTCACAACTCTTAAATGTGGAAGACAAAACATGAAAAAAGAGAAAACCTAGAAGCAATATATGGGGGACAATATGAGAATAAATGTAAGAGGAGACAGCTGACAATCATGATTGAACAAATCAATACATGGTTCCTTTACTTCCCTCTGGCTGATGTGTAAGAGCTAACATCTGTCAATTAACACACACCAGCATATAACATATTCATACACACAGAAGTTCACATGCACACATTCTGTACACACACACACACACACACACACACACACACACACACACACACACACAGTCTATCAGCCAAAGGGCAGTAACCTCCTGTGAAGCGTTGTGGTTTGGATCAGAAGTATTGACAGCTCTCACATTAGACCTATTGAAATGCATTGTGTTGTCCACACACACACACACACACAAACACACACAGCCACTGCGGCTCTCCAGCATGCAACAACAATCAATCTCACACCACAATCGCATTCTTTCCACCTGCTTAAACAGAGAAAAAGAGGCGGGCGGGTCTCGCGACTCTCCAGTGTCACCGAGCTGACCCTCAACCTTGACCTCTGGCCTTAAGAGGTCGCAGTCAAGGGTTCAGGAGAGAGGAGGGGTGGAGAAAAAAGAGACGTGAGGGGCGATCGATAGATATGTTCTGACGGTCATGCCTGTTCAGGGCACTAAAAAGGCATTATAGATCAATTAGGTCTGACATCTATTTAGTTATGTGTCTATTTGTTTGCTTCTGGATTAAGAGAAGTTATTTCTGCCAGAGTATGACTTAAGTACACTAAAAAAAAATAAGTATTGTATTAAATAATGCTGCAGCCTATGATTGATTAATTAATTAATGTTGTAAATCATTTAAGTATTATTTCTTTAATCAAATATTTCATGCATAAATTGTCAAACTAATTTAGAGCTGTGAAAGGGTCTTATAAGAAAGCTTGATGAAGAAGGAAGGGAAGATATTAATTTGGTAATTTGGTAATGATTCAAAACAAATAAACTTTTCTATTCAAATAAAATTGATATTATTAATTTACATATACATATACATATATATATATATATATATATAATACAGACACACATTAATTAGTATACTAATATACTAAACTATATTACTATACTAATATACTAAAGTATAAAAAAAAAAGGAGTTTAACTCACAAATAATGCATGTTGGGAAGTCTGCCAATATGTCAATCATGTTTCTCAAAACTTAATTTAATGATTTAACTTTGTGCAGCACACTGGTACAACATTATTGTAGTTCAAACGACTTCAAGTTAGAAGAACTCATGTTTATGAGTTCTTAAGTGTTCTGAAAATATATTTTAAGTTTGATTTGTCTAAATTCCTGTGTGACTTTTTTTTACAGTGCTCAAAACAGCAATACTTTAATGTTTTGAATGTCTTTTCTTTTAAAGCATATTAGTGAACAGGTGTTTTTAAAACTGCCATTTTATTCTAATGGGCTCTTAAAATTTTATGGATTCATCTTGTATTCCATTTTTCTTTGCAGGAGCCATAAATATGCACATTAACTATCGATTTTTTTTTTACAATCTAACTAAAATCGGCCTTGATTCTGCAGTTTGAGGCCCTCTGCCTTCCTCATTCCTTGTTGTTGTTACTGTTTGCGTCACTAATTTTGAAAACAGGGATCTAAAGTCTATATCATGGATCAGCTTGATCCATTTATCGGTCATGCTGCTCGCTGTCAGTCACGGTCATGTAGCTACAAACCCCTCCTCCTCCCCAGAGGCACTGTGTTAACCATCCAAAGACTCATTAGCATAACACCACCCTGAAACACACACACCTCAGGACACTCATAAATAAATGAGCCTGTGTAAAGGATTAAAATACAACAGAATAAACTATTACAACACAATAAACTGAATAAGCTTATTACTAGATTATTTGAGATACTTGAGGAAGGAGTAGGTGTATTAATAAATTTTGAAAGGATCAGCAGGAAGAAAACAACTTTTATCCATAAGTTACCCGTCTTGTCCCTATTTTCCATGTCATCTTCAAAGTAAGTTTTATTTTTTGTGGCCTGGCTTTTCCTCAGCTTTAGCTCCTGCACACATGCACTGATAAATGAATCCCACTGTGTCTGTGCTCCTTCCATTTAACAGCATCCAGCCAGATACATATATATATATATATATATATATATATATATATATATATATATATATATATATATATATATATATATATATATATATATATATATATATATATATATATATATATATATATATATAAACACACACACACACACATCGATGAGGGGTGTCTCATGCCACAATAAAAACATCTCCCCTTTTCTCCTCTGTCTTTCTTTTATTGTATTGTATTATATCCAATTCCCAGAGGACCGTGGGGTAGCATCCCTCTCCCTCACATTCTCCGCCGGCAGCTCTGCATGTCTGTGTGTGTAAATGTGTGTGTGCTGTCGTGTTGTCAGAGGGGTAAACGGGGAGTTAAACAGATATATCCAAGCGTAAAATCTAAAAAGGCTCCCCAGCGGGCGCCGGAGGGGGTTGTTGGGAATCAAGCACATATCAATTGAGAAGCAGAGAGAGACCAAGTACTGGTGAGAAGACGAGGGTAAAAGAAATAGAGACAGCGTCGCTCCTATGGTAAAATCTGCTTCTGTGACAACTATAAATCACAGGCCTTTTCTTTCTCCTTTCCCCATTTTCCATCTGAGCCTCTTTCCTCCTCCGTTGTCCTTCCCTGGTCTTTTAAAGGGATAGTTTGGATTATCTGAAGTGTATCTGTATGAGGCACTTATCAATCAGTCAGTGTATTAGCAAAAGTACAAGTCCACCTATTAAAAAAAATTTAAATCAGTTTAAGTGTGTGGTTTATTTAATATATCTTCAATGCTTTACTTTACTGACGTGAAACTGCCATTATATAAGCCAAATATTACTCTTTCCAACCAAACTCCATAGGCACTACTGCCTCTGTTGGTGTTATTGTGTGACTTTAGTGAACTATCCTTCTTAAACACTGAATTCGCACAATAAAAGTTCACTGCTTGGCCTCCGTGCTGGTGCCCATATGTTTCAGTGGGGGAGCACCGAGCCGTATCTTCTGTAGGTAATGCGCTGACTATTGATAAATACCTCATACTGTACAACCCCACTTCAAATAATCCAAATTATCCCTTTAATATGCTTCACCCTCCACTTTCTTCCACTCCAGATATTTTCTTCAACTTGTTTTCCCCAGAGGGATGTAAAACAGTTTGTTGCACAGAGCACTTGTGGTGAAACATTTTCTTGTTTTTCTTCTCCCAGCGTGTTTGTATCACGTGCACTTCTAAGTTCACCTAATAAGAAGAAACAGACAGAAACGCACAATATGACAAGAAAACATTTAACACTGTGTTTCTCGTGCATAAAAAAGGGCTATGCAACTATGAGACAGGGATACACACACACACACACACACCTAGCCCTGCACTGCGCAGTGTAATGCTCTACTTGATTATCTCATTGTTGTCTGTAAGTACAAGCCCAGATTGAATCAGCCTGCTCTCCATTGTCTCTCTGCAGCTGGTGTGTGTTTGTGTGTGTGTATGTGTGTGTATGGGGAGGGTGTGTGTGTAGGGCTGGTAATGAATGGCCAATCTAGTCTATCTAGAGAAAACCTTCTCATCACAGCGCTCCCATAATTACTAGCTCTCTGTGAAAACTGCGCACTGCTTTATTACTTTACAATGCAGTGCAGTCAAGGCTCGGGACTGAGGGGATGAGATAAACACACACAAAGTGTTCATTTTATATTTCAGTCATTTACTGCAGCTGATGTTCGCAACCAGTGAGAGCTGAGTGATTTACAATGAGTGCAAAGCCTCAGTGCCAAGACCGCCAACAACAAATGGTATAGGCACACACACGCTATCAAACCATGTATAATGAATATACATTGGTAATCAAAGCACTTTTGCTGTCACCACTGAAAAGTTCTTAATTCTTAACATTTGGCTACATATTTAAAGTAGTTTGTTTTGTTCTGTTGGTTTTTTCCCTATTAATATCTTGATACTTGACGATTTAAAATATTTTCCAAACACTTACATATGTTGAACAATTGTATCACATTTGGGAGAAAACCATGATACTGGAGTAAAAACTAACCAGATATATTATTTTGTACAGTGTAATATGGATTCCTCATTAAAATGTAAATGAAGCAAAAGATAATACAGCCTGGTTTTGATGATGTACTGGGACCCTGACCGATATATCAGTCGGCTGATATTATGGGCCCAATACTGGCCTATAATGAGGTATATATGTTGTCCGATATGCGCCAATATGGAAACCCTCTTTTTAAGAGCACATAATGCACATTGTTTGTATTTATTAGATTTACAGGCAATTTTTGAATGAATATTTGATCCTTTTCTGATTTCAGATTTAATATATACATATATTTCACTCTATTTGTGTTTTTTATTCATAGTTATTTATAATTACTAAAAAATATAATTGAAAGTTTACTGTTTCAGTGCCTTGCATTTTGGACAAAAAAAGTTTATTCATACAGATCATTACATACACACATGGATCATTGCAAAAAAGATATTATGGATTCTATATTCTGTATAAAGGATATTGGTCAATAGCAATATCAGATTTTTTTTAACTCCCTTATATCAGCATCTGCTCTGAAATCCAGAATTGTTTGGGCCCAATATGTATGTTGGCTGTCCTCTATATTACAGTAATTACGGCAGCACAAAGCTGAAAACCAGCCTTGTCATGCTACTATGTATTTCTTTTTTTCTGTTGAACTTTTCCTACATTGCCCAGAGGGCCTTTCAGGAAAGTCCTTACAAGCAACTGGAGTTTGTTCTACTCAAATGTACCATAGGGACGCATATTTATATTATTGACTGAATCCACCTTAAGATCTCTCAATCATTCTCCTAAAGACTGCAAGGCATTATGTTAATGTTATTACACTGGTGACAAAAGTTGAATTGGTATTGTCGTTTTACACATCCACCCATTCAAATGACTGTCCAAGGGTAAATACTGCTTTGAATAAACATAATTATGATTGATGGGAAAGATTTTGTCTTTGTTTATTGGCTGAGGTTGAAAAAAAAAACCCTCTACAAACAAGTAATTGGCTGTTTTTCCAATTGGAATATTTGAATGTAAACTATATTATCCAGAGCAGTCCTGTGAATACAACATCTTATTATTTAGCATTCTGTGTGTTCCCAGTACTCCTGCATCCTGAGTCCTCCCTCCTGCTGGGAGCCATCAGACCAAGGGACCAGCCCGAGGCATCTGGCAACCATGAAGGAAAAGAAGAGGTTGGATGAGAGGAGGAAAGAGGAGACAGTAACAAATAGAGGATCGAGGACACAGGAAAAAAGAGGGTGAATAAGAGATGTCCAAGTTGTAGAAGGGAATAAAAAAAGAGAAATGGTTTGAAAGCGGAGTTTGACTCCTGAGGCCTACAGGCCTCTCCTTCACTCAACACTAATAATATTCCCACCCTCCACTATCCTCAGACCTGCTGTAAATCATGTTTGCTGAATTAAGAGGTAATATTCACATGATTCAGTGTGAGACAGATGAACATTCTTGGTAATACATAAAATGTGTCAGAAAACCTAATATTCATTACTGTAGTATTTCCGTGCTGCAGTTCTGTCAGTGTAGGTTAGGGCTGCATGATACAGTAAAAAAAAAAATCATGTCACAATTACTTTGACATATATTATATGACTCATGATTTTTTTGTACCACAATTTTAACTTTCATTGAAAAAAAAAAACTATTAAAATCATGATGATGTGATATTTGTTGGTGCCTGTACCAACATCTGGAGAACAAGATTTGTAGACCAAGGCATCTCCACAGCTCTACAGTACATTGTTATGATACTGATCATAACTGATCATACTGATTTGTTTGCTTAATTGTGAAAAAAAAAAATTAAATATTAATCTGATATAATTAATGAGGTGGTGCCGTGGTGATATAAAAGAGTCAAGGACTAAAGGAGTTAATTTTATTTCCTTCCCTAAAAAACTGGGAATATACGTTCGTTTTGATTATAAAACTGAAGAAACAATTACTTATAGGTGAATCTGGGTGTAAATCAGTTTAAACTGATATGCTTCTTTTAGAAAATAAACATATATGTTGGGAAAAGTCTGTAAAAAAAAAAAGTACATTTATAACAATGAGCCTATCCAGGATGAGTCCATTAGGGGCTGCTTAGGTGTTCTGATATGGTTGTAATAGTAGTGATTAGTAGAAACTCAGTCAGCCATAGAGGATGACAAATGGCACATGAGACAGAGCATGATTACAAGCGTTTCTATGGGCAGAGACAGTATCAGCACAGAGTATGATGGATGACGCCCGGAGCGCAGTCAGAGCTGGCTCATAATTAGACCTTGATGGCATTAGTTGCATTTCCTAGTGGGTATGTCACAATAAATGTGCCAGAGTTGTTAAAAAGGAACACCTTGACATTTTGAATTTGCGTTGCTTGTTTTTACTCTGCAGGCGACTGTCACAGCATGGGACATAAAGGCTTGTTAGAGTTAGGAATGATTATGACAGAAACGAAATGGTGTCAGCACAGCACTACTAGACTTTATTGTGTAACTTTAATGTTTCTTCTCCTATGTCGTCCTGCTTCTCTTTTAGAAACTTGACTGTAAAAACCTTAAATTCACACATATGACTACTATCCTGTGATGTTATACGTGCACCACTGCACAGCTCAGGTAATTGTCATCTGAACTCTCAATGTGTGTGTGTAAGCTGAGGTAATTATTAAGAAAGGTTACACTGTGTGTAGGTAAGGTAACAGAGTGGAAGGTAATAGTGTGTACCTGAGGTGGCTCAGATGATGTGTTTTCTGGTGTGTGTTTCACCTGTCTGGCCATGTACCTGAGAGGCAAGTGAAAGTCATACGTGTGTGCGCGTCTTTTTGTTGTTGTTGTAACTCAAACTAAGATGACATCTAGTATAAGATTAATTTCATCAGTAGAAAGAAAGCATGCAATACAGCCTTGAAGAACTTTGTGACAGTGGTTTCAGTGAAAGGAAACTAAAGCAATAAAATAATGGTTCAGACCCTCACACCACAATCACCATGTCACCAAGCTGACTTGGTGAAGAACAACATTTTGCTGCTAAAACGCACTAAAAACTGCATCGGTTGAAACTTCTATGCCACACTGCAGGCTCCAAATTTAAAATTCAGACACTACAGTACCACTAGTATTTTAGGTAAAGGCTGCAATTCATTTATTTCTTTAGTATTAATATTAGTTTATTTCTTAAATAAAATATTGATCTTTGAGGGTAAAAATCGTCACTTTTTTTCAGGTTAGTCTATATAACAACTAAATGGTGCACGATATTCATGTTTTTGTATTAAGGCAGTTTCACTGTGACAGTTTATATCAGTGAAGAAGTTGTAGAGCACAGCAGACAGCAGACTCTACACTGACACACACCGAGGAGATGAAGAGGGAAAGAGCGTCTGGCATCGTGACTAACAATAATGCAGCACGGTGACAAACATTTCATGAAGGAGACCAGCATCCCTTGTCTGTTTTTAACTGAGATAGATATTTTAGTTGTATAAACCACAGAACTAACAGTAAGTAACATGTTTTGTCTGTCTGTCTATCCATGTCAGAACCACGGCAAGCGCAGCGGTCAAGGTGGCGCGCACAACAGCAAAGACAACATTGTGTTAATTAGTGAAGACATGTTTGGAAATTATAACATAATGTGTGAGCAAACACACAACATTGGCATGTTTTAACTATCATTATTTATTTCAGAGCTCCACTCAAATGTCCCAAAGTACGCTTTCAGGAGAGCTCATGTCCTTTTCAGTTGAGCTGAGCTCTCATTAGCTCCCCTGTAATTTGAACCGTGTCTGTGTGTGTTATTTGTTTGTATAAAAGTGATACTGAGGTAGAGATGGTGTGAGGGTGTTGTAGTCACATCTGAAACTCATTAGTGCCACTCAAACTCTCTCCTGTATCTGTGTTTACTCTCTCCCTTCAAATGATGGAGAGAGTACATTTCTATCATCATTTCTACCATGTTTTTCCACACACTCAGATACAAGTACACAATAAGCAATGGAGGAAAAGTAAAGTGTCATTAGCCCACTTAACTTTGTGACCCCTACCTGACACACACACACACACACACACGCAGAGGAAGCAGCCTGTTTACCCTTGTGGGTCTGGCTGCTGAATTAGTCAGTCAGAGCACCGAGCCCCGGTCAGGCTGAGATCATGTTGCCAGTCTAGTCGTAACACAGTCGGGTCAGACAGGTCAAATACCTGTTCAGATAACACACTGTGACCTGTTACCGTTACTTTACCTCAGCTTACTGACAAAGGTAACACTCACCTCTCACTACAGTCCTGCTGGATCTGAGTATTTTCCTGTGTCCACAGTGTTTCCTTTTTTTTGTTTTTTAACAACACAGGTAGCTTCGAGTTTGCCAAAAGGTTGTGCTACAGATTTCAAACTCCTCATGGTCAAAAAAGTGGTCAATCAAAATAAAGAACACATTTCCCACAACTATGTTGGTTTCTGTAGGAAAAAAGGAGCATACTGCACATAGCCCTTCAACTCATGTTCATGCTGAAGTAATCTGACTTCATTGATTTCTCTATTGTACCTTCTTTTCTGTCATATAATTTTAAACCTTGTTTGACAGAATTCATCCATTTCATTTATACATTATACTTTAATCATTTTAAGTATCTTTATATCTTTAATTTTAGTTCATTGAATTCCCTCCCTAAAAGTTAAACTTTTGAAATCCCCGCAGGCAGATTTATAGTTTACTACTACAAATACATGATCACTCTGCATCAATCTCCATCTTCATCTAATAAGTAACATCTGGTGAGGTCCTGACTGCCAGTGAAGCCAAACCCAGGCAAGTCATTCAATCACAGAATGATCTGCATCTCTCTCTCTCTCTCACACACACACACACACACACACACACTCACACAAACACACTGAATCTAAGTGTGTACAACAAAAGACAAAGACACATATTACCATTAAAATATGTTATTTGATTGTAACACCATGATGTCAGATTTTGATCTTTTGCATTATAAGCAGAGCTCAGAGTTTAAATCTGAATTTAATTCCTACAAGATCAGTGGTTTTGGATGAATGTTTGAGTAATTGTTTTCTTGATAAAGAGGCTTTATGTTCCATATAATACTATGGCAAAATGACAGAAGGATGCACTATACTTCACTGATTATTTTACTTCAGTCACTCAATCATAAACTTGGGCCCAAAAAAGTATTTTTATCTTATTTTTGTTGATGATGTATATTACATTTTGGCAACACGGAAAATTGGAAAATGAAATGGAGGCATAAACATTAGGGCTGTTATTTGGTTTAACTGCCAGCAACAATGTTTGCATGCACACTAATTTTCCACTGTTATTCAGAATATGAGAATATTGTGAATTTAACACAAGTCATTTTAACAGCGTATTCCATTTGAATATTCTTAATTAGGCCTTATTCTGAATGTAGCATTTTCCAATTGAGACATGTGTCTTGCATTGGTATCTTGAGGCAGCAGAAAGTGACTGTGCCTTTGAACCACAAAAACCTGGTCTAAAGTCAATAGCAAAGTATTTTCCCACTATGGAAAGGACGCATCATTCAGACAGTAATGTGCCTACTCAGGTGGGCGGGCCATAAAAATTAACCTTCTGATTAACAGTAGATTGGTTGCAGGTGGGTGGAATAGGATGAAGCTGTTTGCACATAAGAGAGAGATACTGCATCATTTAAGCACGGTAGCGCATTGTTTAATTTTAATTAATATTCTGTGTTTTTCTTCACATCCAAAAGGTCTCTCACACAGTCACAGTTCATACAGTGAAACTGTCTAGAGTAAAGCAGTGTATAAATCCTGACTTTCATCAGAGCTGTCAAAAAAAAAAATTCCTTCCTTTTTCTTCCTGCAGTGATACTTGTGTGTTTGGAAATGTAACTGAAAGCAGCCTCTTTGATCATTAAACCATTGTTTAAATGATATCAGGTAGCGTCAGCTTTCGATTTTATTTCTTTATTGTGTGTAACATTTACTTTGCTTTACTTAATGATCAGACAGGCTGCTTTCAGTAATTAACATACTATATAGTAACGTTTCCATGTGCACTGTAATGCAACTGCTGTCAACCTTTTGTGCTTCATTGCACATAATTGCAGACACACACACACACACACACACACACACACACACACACACACACACACACACACACACACACACACAGTCAGGACAGGGGCAGACTCCTCATTCTATTTCACCCACCTGTGGCCCATCCACTGTTAATTATGTTAATTATTATTGATTGGCCCAGTCTGCCCAACCCATGGCTTAACTGCAGTGTCTGAATCACCCAGACTGGCTCAGATTATGCACCGTTTAAATAGCAAAGTGGAGTCTGACGCACCCTAAATGTTCTTGCACCATGCACTCTGAACAGTGCACTGCAGACCGTCTAATTGGGACCCTATGAAAGACTTGAATATCAACAGGTTTTCGGTATTGCACAAATATTGCAACGCTGACCTTCTCAAAAAGGTGGAAAACTGAAAAAAGTACTATTTTGACACACAGAAGCAAAATATCTCAAGCAGCTCCAGCTGTTCCACTCCATAATCAGTATGCAGCATGTAATCAGGAATATTTGTGGATTATTTATTTTCATTACCCATATAAATAGCTTAGTGGGAATAGTCTTTTTTGCAATGAGAGCAAAAACCAGAATATTTTGTACATGCAAACGTAGTCGGTGTAACTTCCATCCTAATGTTGAACACTGTTCTGACTTGGCCTATTACATTGTTCACACGTTAGAAGCCAGAAAACAAAAAGATAACACACAGATTTTATAACATGCAAGACTTTCCAGACAATAGCATGGTAAATTAAAGAAAAGTTAAGGTAATAAAAATAAATTTCCTTTAATGGAGGCACACCTACAATAACCCTGCAAACATTTTTGACTGGATCAATTTTCAAACTGACAAAATCCTGTCAACCTCTATGTGTTTGGCCTTAGAAAACATTGACAGAAAGAAGTGAGTAAGAATTAAGAGGTTAAGAGTGAAAGAAGAGAAAGAGACAGAGTCAGCTGTCCCACAGTTTACACTTGATGTGATACAGTCAAGAGTGTGAGTGTGGGTGTGTGTGACCTCTCATGCTCAATGACAAACACACACGCACGTGGTAATTAATTTGGTGGCCTCTGATTGCCAGGGTTGCTTACTGGTTACAGAAGCCAGATCAAGGGTGTCACCTACCAGATTGACTCTGCAACATTCACATACAAACACACGCTCTGATAGAGAGAAGTGGATAGAAGAAAATACATTTATAGAAAGAGAGGGAAGACACAGACAGAAGGGAAGATAGAGACAGAAAGAGAGGGAAAAAAACAGAAGAAAGAAAAGAAAAAAACATGAAAGACCTCTACCCACTCTCTTCCTTTCTGTCTCAGTCACACACACACACAGATACAGGCTGAGTGACAGGGCCTTATTGCAGGTGTAAATTGAGGCTGTGAGGTGTGTGTGCTGTTCATTAAAGCAGAGTGAATCTCTATTGGTTTTCATTAAGGGGCCTGACCACACCGACTAGATGGTTAATCTAGACAGCAACGCTCCTCCGCTCACTCCCATCCCTATTTCTCTCTTGCACAAACACACACAAACAAACACAGTTTAAACATCTCCTCCCACACACGAGTACACAAAACCAGATTCTTATTTATTAAGCAGAGGTGACAGGTACTGAATAAGTTGTTTTCGGAACAGTGTGTGTGTGCGTCTGCGTGTTTGTCTCAAAGAGTTTGCGCATGTCCCTACTGTACGCGTTTTTGTTTAATAATCTCTAACATGTGTACGTATTTATATGTTCATGTCCCCATTTTTGTGCTCACCAGTCAATCCATATTCATTCATGTGGTGAATTTTCTCCTCACAGATGTGTCCATGTGCGTTTCTTTGTGTGTTCGTGAGAGTGTGTGCGTAGCAGGACAATTGGCGTCTGTGGTTATGAGTTAAGTCTAATTTCCAGGAGGCCTGTCCTGGCTAAACAGAGCTGACACAGTGCTGCTCCCACTAGTTATCTGTCACTGGGAATTAGACACTAACACACACCGTGAGAGATGAGCTGGGGCACACGTATGCACACACTCACACACACACACACACACACACAGACACTACTGTTCTTCTTTCACTCTGCCTTACATATGTGCACGTACAAAGATGAACACCACATGGGGCAAATGTATGTAGACATCCAAACACCACAGCCATGTATAATAGCAGAACATCTCTTTACTAGACCAAGGGAGAAAAAATGTGTTGCTATAACAGTCTGAACTCTTCTTTAGAGGACTTCTGCAAGATTTTGGAACCTGGCTGCAAAAATTTGCTTTGCTTCATGTGAGCACGCATAGAGCCTGAAGAAGAAAGCCTGGGTTAACAAATAAAGTTGATATTTGCCATCATGATACCTGTTATCTCTGACTTGGGTTTTAGGTTTTTTCAAGCCAGCTAATACTAAGGAAGCTGTGATGAGGCTGCGTTGAGCTTCTTTCATAGTGCAGCCCCCAGGTTTCTGCCAGCAGTAAATTTACAACAAATTTTTACATACTTGGTGAATTAAGTTAAACCGACAAAATATATAGACAGCTTTGGTTTTAGCTTGTTTCACTTTGCTATTTGTTGAGCTGATGCACTGTGCTTGTGGAAACAGCGGTGGTTGTTGAGAGATGGTGGACAGAGCAGATTAAAATATCGCTGGCTTCGTGTTAACATGTTAGTGCCAATTCATCAGGTGCTATATATTATTGCGCTTACTTACAGTTCTGAGTAGGGATGTAATGATGCATCGTAAGACAGTTAAAAGTCGATACAAATATGTGATGACTGAAATCGGTTGAGATGAAAAATGGATTGCGATGCCATTTTTAAAGAGCAGAGCATGTGTGTGTGTAACTTTGCGCACTTTAAACTTCAGAAACACTTTCAAATTCTGTTTCCTACACCCACAGTAGTGTTAGTGGGGGTGTAGGATGGGAGGAGGGCATGAGGATCATATATTGCGTGCTCTCGTTCTCGTTCAGGAGATCTGTCTCCTCAATTTGAAAATCTTTTCTCTTTGTTTCCACCTGATAAATCTGCCGTCATGCTGCCATCGCTTGCACCCCTGGCATACCTGCTTCTTAAAGGTGATGACAGCCGACTTTCTGGTCAGCTTATTGCATGTTCGGCCTTCAGTATCGGAAATCGTATCGAATGTATCATTACATCCCTAGTTCTGAGTATAGTTCTTGTCAATTTTAGTAATCTTTGAGTTACTTCACCTGTTTCATTCCATGATGTCTACCAGCAAATAATTTGCCTCAAGGCAAAATTAAAAATTTTTTTTTCTTAAACAATAACATAAAGCAAAATGAGAATATTTCAGCTCAGAATAATTAAGCTCACATGTAAAGCTCACATATCCGATCAGCAGCAATATTTCTGCTGAGGCTTACATTTGAAGATTCTTGCTTTTTGTCTGGACACAAGACGTCGCACACTTTAATAATGCAGCGCTTCAAAAACTCTCCCTCCGTAAATGGCCGGGCTGATGTGGCTGATGTGGCTCTTCTTCTTCTGCCACTATAAAACTAGCTTTCACGGCAGCTTCACTTTGTAATGTTGCTTTTGTGAACATAGCCTGCTGTGACACCGGACTCTTTTTAAACTCTTCTGCCTTCTGTAAACTGAATTAAGAACAATGACAACTGACAATTGTATGACTGAACCTTGTGTGACACAGACAGGTGTATCTTAAAGATGATGATACGGATTGATATTTTCACATTGCATCAATCATACAAACAATGAATCAATATATCAATCAAGAGCAATATATTCTTACACCCCTACAAATGAACCTAGCTTTTTGAACTCCCCACCCTCTGTCACACTAACTGGTAGCACATCAGCCTCAATAATTCAGCGCACAAATTGGCCTCGGACTGGTGCACATCATACTTTCTCCCTTTGTTAGTAGCGATGTCATTGGCTGCAAGCCATCCTCAAAAACACAGCAGACAGGCGCTTGTTTTAAATATCGTCTCGCATAGTGCTACTACTAAACAAGAGAGCATTTGTCAGACCTTCATTTTTGACCACAGACTGCGTGTGCGCAAATTAACCTATAGTCTTATTAACTGTTGACATCCCTACTTCAAATACAAAATGTTGAAGGAGTTCACTGATGTAACAGTGAAGCCTGCGTTAAATGGACACAGATAATTCAACATGTGTGAGGGAGAACATGTGTGGGAACCGTGGAGTGTTTACAGTTGTCCAGTCGTGTTAGTTGTGTACCAGGAAATAGCGCTCGTCTTATCTTTCCATCTCCTTGATCCCTCTTTCTTTTTCTTTTCCGTTCTCTTCCTCACGCAGGACAGCTTTTAAAAAAGTGTGTAAGAAAGATGGTTTATGGAGTGTTCAGAAATATCTGGCAGTGCAGATGGGATCGTGGCAATACAGCGTCTGATCTCCCCATCTCATTATTCTGGTTCAGACACTCTGCCTCTTCAAGTGGTCTTGCTGCACTTTTAGCCAAGCCTCAATCCAATCATCTCAATCTATTGTGCGCTCCAAGGGGCAATCCTGTCACTCTCTCTAAGGCTTTGAACATGTGCAGCACCGTCCACGTACATCCCGACAATGATAGTGAATATAAAATTACATTTACAGAAGTCTCTGTCATGTGCTTTGGACCCCTCTGTCATATAAGAACGGGGAAGTGAGGAGTTTTCAAGATTATATAAAAAGGTTTGCTGCAGAGTGATACATAAAATTAGATCATAGAAATGGCAAGCCAAAGTGGTAGCATTCACTTAAAGGACTTTAGAAAGCAATCTTTTAATCAAAAATCTTGTGAGCACTGGTTTAACCTTCTTCAATTTTGTGGATATCTCTTGATATAATAAATACACTTAGTTCAAAGCTTTCATCTTCAGATTTACTCTGAAGTAGAGGGTCTTCTTTAGTTTGCTAAGCTGCGATGTATGTGAAATCTACTTTTATTGTTCTTTTTTTTTTTTTTTTGACAATATAGTATATGAATTAAATTTAGGTTAGTAGATGAGCTCATGTCTTAGTTGTTATATTATATATTATATATAATATATATATTATATATATATTATTGTTATATTATATATTCCAACTGCACTTTCTCAGACTTGTCTGTCTTTGAAATGCAGTTTTATAAAAAGTACAGAGCAGCCTGTGAATAAAAGGATTTACGATTCATCAAAAAGATTTCACACAATAGTCTTGTTAGAACTTGAATGCTTTAAATTATTAGAAACGTATGATTTAGATGTTGCAGGAACACTGTTATCAAGTTTTCTGACATTGATTTAATTTGTTTGTTCACTTGTTTTGTAAAAGTAACACTGACCAATTTTTTGATTGTGCTCATGAATTTTTTAAACAAAGCTCCACATTATTTACCCAACCATTCTGATTCACAAAATACTAACAGTGTAAGTGCTGAAATAGAGCACGAGAATCAGGAACTATCAGAAAACACCTTCAGGAGTAAACATACTGCGTCAAACATGACAGACATTCACTCTGTCGGAACTAAATAAAAACGTAAATCAGGCGCATAAGTGTAACTGACATCGTATGTTAATTGTATACTAACTGATACATAATTTCTTTGCCGCTTGGGTGAGAGCCTGTGTACCCACTTCAGGCATGTGCACGTGATCCGATCCAAGAGGCTACAGTTGACATTTAGGCTAAAAACATGGTGTAAATGGCGTCTTTTTGCATCAAATTTTAATGTCGCAGCTTACGGACACTTGCCACCTCTAGAGGGAATAAATTTTAGCCAGTGACTATTTTTGTATTTTGATGAAGCAGACAAAAAAACATGAATGGCATGATATGATTGGCTGAAACTGGTAAGTTCTGGTCTATATGTGCACATGTCATATTTTATTTTACAGTAAGAAAAGAAAAACAGATTTCTCATGATTTTTGTATAAAAATACAAAGTAAAGGTATGATTACCTTTAAACCCTAAAAAGGGTTTGAAGGTATTTTTCCATTTCATCTAAACTTTAAAATTGAAAAGCAAAAACTTCAATAAGTTATTTTTTCATTTTAATACAGCTTGCCCAAAAATCATTAATGCAATAACAATATGATTCTTTGGGGCATTAGTATTTTAGGGTGCATATTGTGCGTTTATTAGAGAGCTGACAGGATATGGGGGGGAAAAGAGACTGAGAATGAGATTTAAAAAGGTAAAGTTGTGGTTCATGGATGGCATCTCAACCCCTGAGGCCTCCCAGACACCCCCAAAAGAATATGATTCTGCTAAAAGTTTATTTGCCTTGTGGTAACAGTTTTTAAGCATTCAAGTTCTACATTAATTTTTAAATGCTGCTTGTCTCATTTTGCAAAGAAACTCTTTTATATCTTAAGGATCCTCTGGACCCTTTAACCATTCACAAGCAGTGTTAGCATGTCAAAGAGTTTTACTGCAGCTCACAGGTTTGAGTCTGCAAGAGCCTTTGACCAGGATCCTCAACACTGGATAAGAACTTCAGCTACACATATAACATGTAAAAACGTTTTATTGTGGTGTGGTTGCAGAGTTGAGATACCACAGGAGCACTAACATAAAGCAATACAAAAAGACTGTTCATGAAGGTATTGCTTTTGCTTTCTGAATCAAAGTAACACATTAGACAGAGATTGTATTGGGCAGAGGCTACGCAGAAAGAGGGATTTAGGTGTGTGTGTGTGTGTGTGTGTGTGTGTGTGTGTGTGTGTGTGTATTCCCAGGGCCTGGACAGGCTATCAAGCATCTATCCATCCTTTGTAACGATCAATATTTATAAACCCCCGAGGATCTGTGGTATGAAGCATATAAACAAGCAATGGAGTAGAGCAGGACACACCACCAAGCAAACACACACATACACACATTTTAAAGTGCACATGCAATCAACCACAAATATAAAAATAAAGACAGAAAGAGAGAGAGAACAGAAAGCAACAGAAAGAGGTTCAGCAGGTTGTCGATTTTTGTCAGAAAATTTCATAATCACATAAAGAATATTGTAATTAGTTTCTCAGAATATCTCCCTGTGAGATTTGCTTAAAGGCAATTTACTGTATGTGAAATCAGCTGAAACAATGACTATTGATTATCATCGCGGTTCTGCATTTTATTACTGGCTCGATGATGTGACAGTGGTTGTCAAATACAAAATAAACAATTTCAACAACTGTTTGTACATGATTACCTATGTTTTTATTTCACTATAATATCTATTAGAATTCCTCTTTGCTTAATAACAATTTAATAACTGAGCGACTGACTGGCTGAAGGGTTGCCATTGTGGAATTACACTTATTTTTTGTTTTACTTCAGAAACAAAAATCATGACACAAAAGTCATTTGGGGTGATGAACTTGGAACTTCTTAAAACAAAAAACAAAACTGTCCGTGTATGTGAGGTGTCCAGTGAAGAACGCTGGACACTGGACCTTTACTGGACACCAGTGTATCTGCCAACCAATATTATCAGGCCAATATTGGCCTATCAAAGCTATCAGTCTATAACGGTATCAATACATATGTTGTTCAATATGCAGCAACTTGAAAACTTTTTTTTAATAAATTGAACATAATGCAGATTGTATTTATTTGCCAGCTCTATTAGCAGCATTTTATGTATTTGATCCCTTTTCTTAATTGAGGTTTAATATATACAATATATGTTTAAATAGTTATTTACAGTCATAAAGTCTACATGTTCCACAATAAATAAACAGCAAGAAGGCAGTGGGTTCAAATCCCAGTTTCCAAGTGCTGCACAAAATTAAACACTCTTAATACTAGGATTATTTAAAGGCAGAGACTGAAACTGACAATAAAGCTGACCTCTATAATTATCAGTAATAAAATATATAGAATAAAATATAAAATGCAGTCTCATATGATGCAACTCATGAGCATAAATACTTCAACTTCGACTTGTAGTTTTCTGCACCTTTGTCTAAACATTTAAACACACACAAGCACAAACCCTGGCATGTGCACAGTTTCTGTCAAATGTGCAATGATCTCAGGCACGTGCACAAATGGTCCACGCACACACACAAACTCGCAGACACAGAACACCTTTTAATGTGTGTGTTGTGTCATCAGAGCAGGTGGAAGCACAGTGTGTAATTAACATGTCATAATCAATGTGGGGGAGTTTGACACCTTGTAATCACTGTGTGGAGATTAGCACCCATAGCCCCAGGACACACACGCACACATTTAGAGGAAGACATTTTAAACACGGACAAACTGCCAAACAAACACACACATGCACACACAGAGAGGCACAAACATGTATGCAGGCATGCATGTGCACCTGGTTGCTCAACTGCTCAGGCTTGCGTACACACCAGGAACACACACATAGCACACACAGAGGGCCTGTTTAATATCATTTACATAATGAGAGAGCAGCCACAGTAATAGCTTTTCCTTTCTCTTATTATCATAATTTCACCCTGGGCGCCAAATGACAGAAAAAGAGAGACGGAGAAAGAGAGAGGGAGCGAGAAACACAGCAGCAGTGTCTCGTCCTTGCTACCCTGAAACAACTCTGCCTCAAAGTCAAGGCCAACTACCCCTCCGCCTTCCTCCGATTCTGTCTGTCTCTCTCTGCCCCCTCTGCATTTGTCTTTCTGTCCCTTGTTTTCTCACAGCTGATGATCCTGTCACCACTTGCATACCAGTCAATCATGCATGTCTACAAATGTTATATATTAGGGCTTATTTTTTGTCAATTAATCTGTTAATTATTTTCTTGTGTTATTGATTAGTTGTTTCGTCTATAAAATGTCGATAAGTGTTCCATGCCCAAGATGACATCCTCAAATGTTTTGTTGTGCCCACATACCAAAGATAATCAGTCAACTGTAATAAAAAGGAGTAAAAAATCAAATTTAATAAGCTGGAATGAGAAAATTTAGACTTTTTGTCTTTGAAAAAATGACTCAAAGCAATTAATCCGTTATCAAAATAGGTAGCCATTTATTTAATAATCGATTCCTGAACAATTAATCAATTGTTGTGGCTGTATTATATGTGTAACTGTGTGTTTGTGCATTGCCAGAAAGTATTTAGACATTTCTTACTTTAAAAAACACAACTCAAAATAAAAAACAGCTTATTATGATGGGTATTCAGCATTGAGTAAGGTGATAAGGTTAAAATAAATATCAAGATTTTAATAGATGTTAATAGACTCCAGTACAACAGTGGAACACAATTCATTGCTCTGAACATCAAACTGATTTTTCTGATTTTATGTAAAATTAAAAAAAAATCTTCCAAAACTTCTTTATTATTTTTGATGAGAAAATTCTGATCAAAAGATAAGTTGGACAACAGTGTTTTGTGGAGAGAAAAAGACAAAAAAGACAGCATAATATGATCACACCAAAATGATCATATCATCATAGTATGACACCATTTAATGTAATTTATTGATAAATTAATATTATTAAATCTTAGTGATGTAAAACTGTTTTAAGTCAAATTATTTTTTTAACACTTCTTGCTATTACTATATATAAAATCAACTCATCGTTGATACAGTAATATCTAAGGTGTATCATAACAATAACATTTATTTACTGTATTTCATTAGGAATACAACAGCTTGGTAAGACCAGTGATAACAGTTCTAGCTCGAAGCAAAATCTTTTAAAAAGTTTGCAGCTCTTATTAATTAAATAAGTTTCACTATGGGTAACTAATACCACTTGTTTTTGAATAATGGGTTTAAAATAAAAAGAGGAAGTAGACGAGAGGCCTTCCTGCCCATTTGGCTTCAGATTCTGATTTGTCTTGTGTCTTATGTAACTGTACACCACAAAACCACACATGCCGCAATCTCAAAACGCAGGTACATTTTTAAAATCAATGTGTAAATGTCTGTGAACTCCTATAAAGCCCCAGGAGGAAAGTGGGGTCATATTCTACTGAAATCTAAAGATTAAAAGACATATCGGACTCCCGTGTCTGTGTGTGTCTGCAGAATGTCATTGATTTCTGACAAAAATAAGATAAAAAAGACCATGTTTCATCCGTAAAAGAGGGATCAAGTGTTGGACACTGAAAAGAAAAAAGAAAGTAGGGGAAAAGAAGAGAAGGTGGGAGGAGAAGGATGCATCTGTATCTCCTACTTGCTCCCTTTTTGTTGTCTCCTGACTCTTCTCTCTCACTGTCAGTCTCTTTTCCTTTCTCCTCTCCACATTTCTTCCCCATTTTCTTCATTCCTGTCATCCCTCTTCTCCCCTAAACTTTCCCTTTGTACAAATTTTCTTAATCTATCCTATCCATCTTCTCATTGTCACTCTTGATTTATTCTCTGTTCTCACATCTTTCATGTATCTCCCTTTCCTCTCCATCTCTGTTTCTTTTCTCTTTGTGCTTTTCTCCTCTAATGACATTTTCTGATTTCTGATTGTTTTTCTGTTTTCCCTTTCTTCTTCTCTGTTCTTTCCCACCCCAGCTTTACTCACTCTTATGCTTTTTTTGCATTCCACCATACTTTCAGGTTTCCCCCTGAGTTCAAAATTAACTTTTTCATCTACTGGCCAAATGGCTACTGAATGTTCAATTTTTCCCAACAACTCAATAGATTATAATTGTGTTTCTTTTTCTGCTGGTGAGTGAAGCAAAGCTACAAGCTATTTCCTTCTCTTCTCACATTGCTTCTCTTTGATCCTTCATGTCCTCTTTATTCTTCTCCTCTCTTCCTTCCTTCAGTTTTCCTTCTTGTCTTTTTCTTTCCTCACATGAATGGTTACAGGTCTTTCCTGTTTCCTTTCCACTCAACCCCACTCCTCTATTTTCCTTCTTTTTCTCAATCCTCTTTCCTTCCTCTTTATCCTCCCAACCCAGCTTCACACTGTCTCATCTCTCACCTTCCCTTTGCTGCTTCTTTTTCCTCATGTAGCTCTTCCACAAATCTCTCTCCTACTCACTTCCTTCTGCTTTCCACTTTTTTTTTTATCTCCTCTCCCTATCATCTATATTCCAATCCTTACTTTTCTCATCCTTACAACTCCAATCTTATGTTTTTTCCTCTCTCTCTTTCCTCTCTTGTCTTCTTCCTCATCATGTCTCCTCAACCTCTTTCCTCTCTCCCGTCGTTTCCCTCCTCCTCCTCTCCTCCTCCGTATCGACAGAGGAAGCATGCATTTTGCTAAAACATTGGCTGATGAATCATTGATGCTGCTGTTGAGGTTTCAGTGGCGCGGGGGCAGCCGGATGTAAATAAGTGAGGACTAGGTATGAGGTATAGCTAGCTGATATTCAGCCCTCCCTCTGAAACATTGATGAGCTGTGTGTATGTGTGTGTATGTGTGTGTATACTTCTGTGTGTGCACACTGGCGCAACTGTGAAGGCTATTTAAGAAGGCCAGATATGACAGTTGTTTACAACTCGGGCCAGACAGTGAAGAACTAGGGAGGGCTAAAGAAAGAAAAGGCTGAAGGATGGATGAATTGGAGACCAGGGACAATAAGGAGGGGCGGGGGGGGGCAAGGAATCAGGAAAGGAAGAAAGGGAAAATAGGGGCAGAAAGAGTTGTAGATAATGTTACTCGTCTAGGGGACAAATAATGACATGAAGCAGACAGACATGTCAGGATAACAGACAGAGGCACACACACACACACACACACACACACACACACACACACACACACACACACACAGTTTACATGCTCATGCACACTTGTTTCCCCATGCAACATGAACGTAACCAAAGATTAATTCAACACAGACAGCGTAGAAGAAAACATATTTGTTGCTTGTATAAGAATTTGTTAAAGTTGCCATGAAACAACTAGTGCAATGCTTGTTGCTTGCATGTTTCCTGTAAAAATATGCAACTAGGGAAGGACTTGTTGAAGACACTGATCAGAGGTTACAGTAGCAAATAACACTGAATGTGTGTTATGACCCCTGTCATGCAGCTAAAGTAGGGCTGCGTGATTAATCCTATAAAAATTGCAATCTCAATCCATATATCTAAGAATCTCATTTCTAAATGACAACAGTTCACTTGCTTTTATTCCCCAATGCATTCATGTCACAGAGCATTCAAGCACTGACTGGAAGCGTCTCAACTTGTTTTGTAATTTGAGCATCTAAGAGTGCAATAGATGTTGCATTGTGATCTCAATTCTTAGTGAGAAAAACTGAGTCACATTTTAGCAAGAATCATACAGCCCTAAACTAAAGTGGTCCATGAATGTAGAAAGGAGAACAGTCATATTAGCTGACTATTCCCAGACTGAGAGCTCCGAGTTAAGGCAGCTAGACTGGGAGCAAAACAGCCAGCCAGTTTGATGAAAAGGATCAAGCTATAGTACTGAGGTGGTGTATGCATCCTGGCACCCTGGGCTGAATGTGGGCTAAGTTACTTTAGCAACGAGTAAAGCCCTCTTCATATCAGGAACTCCTGAATATTTACTCCTTAAAATGTGATTCAGTTTAAAACAAGTGAGTGAATAAAGTTATAAAGTTGAGCTTTTGTAGAGTGAGACCCATTCTCTAGAAATACTGCAGTCCACTCCAGTGAATCGATATATTCTCCTACATGCTTTGACAGCAGCATAAGTGAGAAAGCATGAAGGAAATTTAATGTACACCCAGTTTTTAATTATTTTCCAGGAAAAGACAGTCTGAAATATAACTGAAACATTGTTTTTGACTTGAGGGGAACTTTAAGTAAGCATAACAAAGAAAGGCGCAAAAGTTACGGGGACAACAGTAAAGACACAAGTTTTGCTTTCCACTCTAGGACACATTAAAACTCTTGGAAAATATCCATGTGGCTCTGAGCTCTTAATGCAGGCACAAACAATGACACAGAGAATCTTTTTAGGGTAGCAGGTTCACTATAAGATCTCTGATAGCTTCCCAGCTTGTTGTTAAACCGGATGCCAAACCTTCAACAAGAGCATTGTTATAGTAAAATAGTTCAAAGAACTTACAAGTTTCCAATTTTGCCACTGTTAAGCACACACTTTCCTTAAAAGAATCCATGACAAATGTCCTCACTTGTGATGGATTCCCTGATCTTTCTGGGCATATGGCCATCACAAACACAGAAATTCAAAAACTCACTCAGACATACACAAACAGTTGCCCTATCATAGCCAATCACTGTTCCACACCTTCATTTAAAGCACTTTTCAGGCCTCTTAGTACCTCCCTCCTTCCCTGCATTGAGCACCATTAATACAGTCATTTAGTCCACTAATACATCAGTGTGGTCAGCGCTGTTACATTATGCATCAGCTGGGGTCGGTGCACGCTGAACTGTGCTGGTCTTGACTCTAACCACACATTGTAAAGACATTATCTGTTTCCCACAGAAAACAACACCAGTGATTTAAGAAGACATATGCTTAAACGTTCCAGTATACGCTGCACCCTCACACACACTGTAATGTTAAGTGTAAATATTCAGAATCAAGCATTCTGGATATCCATGCATTTTATATACAGTATACCTACATACTACCAGTTAGGGTTGGGTGATTGGACGAATATATTGTCTATCAATGATGGCCCGAATCCATTGACAGGGCGATTAGAGAGATATTAGTCATTTTATTTTGCTAATGTAACAGTCTGCAGAGTGACAGCTGCTGCTCTGCACCGCGCTTTCATCCAGCGGCGCAGTACACACCCACTCAGCCGACCATGAGTGAGCTAAGCTGTGTGAGGAGTGAGAGGAAAACAGCCTGCAGACCCTTTACATTCTTTTCACATGGTGAATTAAAGATTTATTTTGACCAAACCAGAGCTGGCGACTGTTGGAAGACTGGACAGACTAACAAAGATGGTTTTTGAATGTTGAATTAAGTGTGTTTTCCAAGAAGTTAACATGCCAGTTAAGGTCGTCTTAGTTCGGTACAAGAGAGAAACTTGAATTCAGAAGGTGTACAGTTGTATTTCTCTGTTTAAAATGAAAAATAAGTGTGAGAACATGTAATTTCTAGACACTCTGTGAGTTTATTTTCTCTGTTAGACGTAGTGAACGTACACAGCATGCGTAACATAATGAATTCGCTATTTGCACACATCTCCCAGCTGAGACTGGAGAGGACGGAAGGAGATGGGAGTGGAGCAACAGCTACAGAAATATGAGAATTCCTTTTAAGATTTTTTTAAACTAAGTGCAGTGAATTAAGTAGAGCTGTACTACTACTGACTCAGAATTTTGTCAGTTTGTTCTGTTTTTTCAGTTCAGTGTCACACTAACCTCCTACATCAGCCCACATGAGTGTGTTTTTCCAGAAAGACTAATAAAAGGATCTGAAGTAGGTATGGTTTAACTGGAGACTATCTGGTACCGGGTTATTTCACTTAATACCTTAAAGGTACAAAGATTTCGAGTACTAATACCAAGCCCTCTCCACAGGGAAACACACTGGACAGGTCACTAGTTCGTTACATACACAAACAGACAAACACAATCATTTAGAGAAAGCAAACCCTGTAAATACTGTAAATGATGACCTAATGACCTGTAATATGACATTACATACAAATGACTTTTCAAGACAAGACAGGAGGCTTATTTACTATATATATGTTCTTATTACTTGCAGGCTTTACGTAAGAAGCTGAGCAGCCAACTTACAGGATATTCTTCAAAAGCTGCAGCTTTCATGTCTAAAATAACTAACTTAAAAGTCTATGTTTGTTTTTTCAAAGTCAGAATTTTAGGAAAAAAAGCTTAATTCCACAGCAATCAACCAACAATATTATATTTCATATAATGCTTTATAAATTCACTGTGAATGTATACTGACAACCCTTTATGAGCATGTAAGTTTTTAATTTCTGTACATCAAATGAAATCACTGCTGACACAAAGCTCTTAGCAGATAACAAACACACACACACACGTGCATATACACACAGATCTTAACCACACAGTAAAACCCCATTATCTTTTAACCACAGAAAACAACAGCACCTTAAGGTTAAAAAACCAAACTCTCTGAAGCCCATTAGCTATTCACCACAGAGCAGAGCACTTTAGACTGGTGTTTTACAGTTAACCACTGTTTCTAAAGCACATTACCTACTTACCGCAGAGTGTGTGTGCGTGTGTGTGTGTGTGTGTGTGGGTGTGTGTTTCTCTCTTGTACAGTTTTTGTCTCAATGCTTGACCATGTGTATGTGCATTTGAACATTCATGTAAGTTACTGAGTATGCATGTGTGATTGTGTGTTACCGTTTCCTTGCTGTGTGTGTGTCTGTGTGTGCATGTGTGTACATGTAATATGACACTTTAATGAAAGGAAGAGAAAGACTGGGGTGAAAGAGACAGAGGCACAGGAGGAGAGAGACGACAGAGGAGAGCAATATCGAGCGGTGTAAGGGGGGAAAAACACAGAGTATAAAGACGCAGACACACAACACATGTGGACATCAATACTGTCAAACCACAAAGTCACATCAGACACACGAGACAGTACCCAGACTGCGTTACAGTGAGTGACAGAGGGATCAAAAAACAGAGAAACGCAGGGAGAGTGAAACATACACACAGATAGAGAGAAAGCATGGTGCAAAGAAGAAATACTGAGATGATGAAAAAATAGACTACATCCACCTGATGTATGTCAGTCAAGTCAGATTTGGCTGTTATATATGAATATTCAACTATTTGTTCATTTTTTTCCCACACTAAAATTCTCAATCAGCCTACATGAGCACATTTTACCAGTATGACTAATGTTTTAATGCTTGTCTTTGTCATCTGTGATGTGAAAACACCAGATTTTCACTAAGTCAGAGAAAGTAAAAGTGTGCGTCCTCCCTGTAGTTCAGGTATAAATCCCAGCGACTGCAGAGCATCAGTCAGGCCAAGCTGCTGACAGCACCGTCAGCCACTGCACCGCTTCCTCTGCGCGATGCACTCTGACGCTTCATGCCATGAATGAAAGGTTTATTTTGAACAAACCAGACTTGGTAATTGATTCAACAGTGGCAACAAAAACATTTGTATATGAATGTAGCCAATATACCCCCGTCCTCCACAGCAGTCATACAGACCGCAGGTGAAATTTATATATTTTGTAAGGTTGTTTTCCCATAAATATGATTTTTTTAATTATTGTTTGGATTTTTTTTTAAATTCCATATTCTCACAAAGGAGCAATCTATACAGATAGAGACAGAGAGAGTGATACAGACACTATCCTGGTGTATGTGGGTTCCAAACCTGAGCACTTCAGTGTATTATCTACTGGCATTAATAATTATTCTTGAGGCAGAAGAACATCATTTTGACATTAATCAACATAATGAACATAGTAAAGACTATGCAGGCTGCATGCAGCTTGACTTTCACTGAATGCAAGAATGAAATGCCAAGTTCAGCCAGTGGTCTGTCACTGTCTGACTGAACAGCCTCATGGAAGTGTTACTTTACAATTCTTCACGTTTAAACTAATGAAATTTGTTAAAACGAGTCATTTGGTGTTTTCAAAGTCATGATATTGAGTTAAAACAGAGCACAGACAGATCACATAGCACACAGCTCACACTGTGATGTTCAACATCACTGGCTTAATAAAGTTATTGATCACTGAAAATTAAAAAGCAAAACTCTAAAAAACATCTCAGTCCCTTGGTATGAGTCTTTGGATGGATTCTTCAGGCGATTTGGGCGCCTTTCATCAGTGTGGGCTGCTTTTTGGCACAGCCAACTGTTGACAGTAAATCCATCATATGCTGCAGTATTTCACCCAGATGTTTTTTGGATAAAGTATAAATCCAGTGTTCTCGAAGCTTTGAGCTCCACCTGGAATTTTGTCTGAGATTCTAATTGTTGCAGTAAACCTCAGTCCAGCTGATGGTATCTCTGCAGTGCACCGAATGCCGGCAGCCCTAGTGTTAAAATAAAGTTTTGCAAAAGGGAGTCTGGCTAGTTTGGTGAGAGGAATAAAACAGCAGATTCTGGTTAGACAAAATATATCACACTGTTTAAAAAACAGTTCTCTCACCATAGCGATTCTTTCCCCCTTCTTGGCAATTCTTCATTGAAATCCTATGCATTTTTCTAAGTGTCTATTCCTTTTTTTTCTTGTAATTCCTGTAATTAGGGTCTGACTGACACTGGATTTTTGGAGCTATTGCCGATATTATGGAGTTTAAAAAATTCTGATATTGATGAACTAGCCAATAATCTTTAAAAAATATAATATACAGAATATAGAATATATACATGAACACACATTTTTCAGTCCCTTCAAAAGTGCTTAACACTTGGTAAAGATATGTAATGGAGGCAGTTTACAGTTTAACAACAAACTTTATGGTCCAAAAAACATCAGGACACTGAAACAGTAAACTTTAAAATAAAATTCTGTCTTTAAAAGTAACAAATAAAAACAATCATGATCCATTTAAAGAAGTTATCATACACACATCAACACATATGCCGATACAGATATAGAGCAATATAGCTGTGATAAGTTGATATCAGTCAATCAATATATTGGTCAGGCTCCAACTGTAATGCACACTGACCGACAAAGGAGGAAAAAAAAAAAAGACTACTTGACTTGAAGAGTCTCAACTGAGGGTCCGACTGATTATTTGAATCTTCGACCTTCATGGGGCAACCTGAGATGCTACATGGGGGGAGGAATTTTTATAACATGGTGATAGCAGTCAGAAAAGCAATCTTACAGAAGAACAACAGACATAAGAGAAGGAGACAGATGGAGAAAGAGAGCAGTGTGTGAGGGAAGAAAACAAGTATATTAGGATTATCTGTCATGTTGTTGCTTTGTTTCATTAGCTTATTTCTTTTGCATTTTTAATTATTATGTATTTCCTTTTTTAAACATTCAAGCATTTCTTTGTTACAGCCAAATGTACAAAGAAAAGAAAAAAGGAAGCAAGAGTGAATTTCAGAGACAAATAAAAAATGAGACACAGAGAAAGAGACAAAGAGTGTGTGAGAAAGAGAGAGCAGGAGAGAGAAGTGAAAGAGAGCGAGTTAACAGTGAAATTCAAAGAGGGAAACTGCAACGAGGCGGCAGCAGTACATCTTGATCAACAGATGACTGATCATATCAGCGCTGGCCATCTTTCACCAGCCGCCGTTTGACGACACAACGTGACCCCCTGTACACACACACAAACGTACACAAGCACGCTCCCACACACACGCACACATCCATTTCCCCCGACGTACCCCGAGGCGGGAGCATCAATAACGTATGGCCTGGCCAGGGGCCTCCATTCACACACACACATACAACACACAGGCACACACACACATTCATTCATTCACACACACAAATGCACACAAGCGTGTGCACAAATACACCCCCATATGACACTTACACATATTCATGCATTCATTCGAGCACACACACAAAAGGTGGTCAGGCTAGAGGAGAACAACAGAGGAACAAAAAACCTCACAATATGGCTGTGTGCCCTCAGGCCTGAGGTCTTACCCCCACCCCGAGACCCCATGTCTTCCTGCTGCCCTGCTGCAGCGCCTCTGTGTTTAGTGACAGCCAAAATGAGGAAATAAGAGGTGAATTAATAGGAAATATTTCTATAAAGGGCAAGGTGAAATGGAGAGATGATGAGAGGGAAAAAACAGATGGAGAGGGGAAACAAAAATCTAATATAGGGAAAGTAACAATGAAATAAATTAGAAAGAAAAGAGAAGACAGAAGCATGCTCTGTAAATGTAATGTAAATAAAAAAATTCAGACACTGGCAAATACAGAATTAAGAAAACGACAAAATGTGTATAACTAAATTTCATCTCTGTGAGTGATTACCTTTATTTATTGTTAGCTAAAGTACAATATGCTTACAGTAAGGTTATATCACAGTGTTTATGTCCACCCATTATAATTGCATTCTAATTTAAATGTAGAAAGACACACAGCAATGTTTGCTTTGTGGCTTTTAGTTTTACACCTCTGCTGGAGCTACTCATTTCAGCGCTTTACCACTGTCTGTCTTAATTTATTTACCCAAATATCTCAAAAAGATTAACAATAAGAGAATTGAGGTTGTAATAAGAAAAGCCTAAACAGACCATGTGTTTAGTGATTTCTTGCATTTCCCAGAATGCCTCTCAACAGTCCCAAGAGGAGGGATACAAATGTCACCTTCAGATGTGATGATGTGTTGATGTAAAGTGCGAGTGACAGCAGAGAGAAAAGTAACAGTCATCCAGAGTCCCTTCCTCAATTTCCTTGACAATAGTCATGCAAAAATCTTCTATAAAGTATCCACAGGAATCACCAAAGAACTAGTGAAAACTGAGCTTGATGTATTTAAATGTCTGCATTTTTTTCTACAACTAAACTACTTTGTACCCACAGTGGTCATAATTGATATATAACATAATGTCACTCTTCATTTATCTCCAGGATCACAAAAAACAGTAAGTGCTTTACAATAAGGTGAACTGTTTTCCCCATAAATTCTATCTTAGTGGAAAAAAAAGTAGCCACACAATTCTCCCCGTTTTCTAATTACTTACAGTATAGTGAATATATCAATGAATAGGACTGCAAAAGGGAACATGGGGAAGCGAGGACTTGAAAGGGGATTTAAAAAAAAAAAGACAAGAGGAGCTGATGAAGAAGAATGAAATGAAATGAGCAGAAGAGAGGAGGTCAGGAGGTGGTAGGACGGTGGCTCTGTGTCTCTAGCCTTGTGTCTGACAACTTCTAAGTGTAATGGGAGTGTACTTTAACACCTGAGTCCACCGCATGCAAGTACACGCGTTCATATGAGGTCTCTCACCGTTCATTCACTCTCTTTCATCTTTTAGTTAGATTACAGTCTTTCCATGTCTTTTGTTTGGTTCTCCATGTTTCCTTTTCCTTTGACATCATTAAACAAACACACCTGGTGTCTCGTCTATTTGAGGCCACACATGGGTTCCGGATTCTTCAAACACAAGAAAAGCACTAGATCAATTCTTCACAGCGCACATCCAATCTTCTCACATCTCTATCTTCTTACTGCTGTGCATGTCTCTTTGTTCAGTTTCTCAAACCCTTCTTCACGTACATTGTAGTTATTACAAATGTTGTCCAGAAAAATCACTGGTTCAATTCTAAATTTGTAAACAGCGTTGTAACCACAGTATGTGAATTAATAATGGTTAATGGGATATTTAGCTAATACAAAATAATTTACGTGGGTTCTCTTTTGTTTAAAGTGCACATATAATGACAAACGCCATGTGTACTAGGGTTGGGCAAGTGGATGAATATATCACCAATCAACGATGGGCTGAATCCATCGCTGGCTGTTTCTCTCTGGCTGATTTTTGAGCCGATATTTGTAATTTTATTTTGCTAATATAATAGTCTGCAGAGTGACAGCCACTGCTCTGCAACATGTTCTTGTCATTCTAAGATTCTAAGAAAATCTACTAAATATTCCTTTAAGCCCTGCTTGAGGTAATTTTAGATTGTTTTAATGTATCGTGTGCACTTATTTTTGGATTGTATGGCAACAAACATTCTGCAGAATTCTGCAGATTTTCATTCTGGACCACAAAAAAAAAAAAATCTGCAGATTCTGTTTGGGCCTGCTAATCATACAGGTGGTTTTTTAAAATCAAGTTTCAAGTTTCCAGACTGGACCAATAAGGCTCTTTCACAGCTGGTCATAGCAGGAAAAACACAGGTGAAACCACTTTCATTAATGATGGCTCAGTTCCATTAAGTGTCCCAGTAAGGTATGTCAGCGAGCCAGCATGCACAATACCAGGACCCTGAACCTGAAGCAGCTAAATATTATTGAGCCAGAGATTTACACCTCTTCTTGTCCTATTGTGACATGTTAAAATATCTACAGTGTTTCTAAAATGGGAATGCTCCTAGGGGTACTCTGAAGTATTACAGGAGGTACTTGGCATTTGTTTGACTGCTAATCAGTCATGCATACTTTGTAAAATAATTAAACTATAATAAAATATGTAAATATAAATTCTATTAAATCACACTTTATATTCAATATTCCTCTATTAAATGCCAAAAACTGTTCACTGGGAGTAGGAAGCCAGTTTCAGTATTGAAGGAAAGATGAAAATCAAGAAAATGGGTTGATGACTGAAACGTAACAGTAATACAGGTGAAAACAGGGAGACAAAGAAAGAAACAGAGCCAAAATATGTTTTAAAGGGATTTACCACAACAAGCTAACACTGATGGTGCAGCACTAATTTGTACCTCTTTTTATGGGCTCTTCTTTCACCAAAATAATTTTGAGCTGGTCAGGGGTTACCTGGCTGAAAAATATTTCAAAGAAAGCTTATAACATTACTGAAAAAAGTTTGAGAACCACTGCCCTAGAGGACAAAGTGTGCCTCTATGAAAAGCTCTAAAATAGAAAGAGGAAATAACAGGAAAATGGAATGTGAAAATATGATTGTACTACACAAACAGTGACACAACGAAACCTCAATAATCAGATTATCCAGAAGGAAAGCAATTATCATAGAGGCTACATGTATCTATGTGTTCAAATCATGTGACTTGGTGAATATCCAAACCAGTGTAAAGCAATGTAAAGTGTAGAAGCAATCATGTGAGCCAGCAGTTTTAAACACAATGTGCATGTAACTATTTGTACTTGGCATTTACCAAATTTATCGCTGATACAAAAACAAATTAAAGTGATCTACACTAGGTGAGGTCCAGCCTCCTCTGGGAAGCTCGGCCCACCCGCAACTATTTAATAATAGAAACAAATCTGCTGCACATAAAGCAGCCTCTGCTTCTTAATTGGACTCTTTAGTTATTCCTCTTAATGTTAAATACTGGCAGAGAGGGTTTAAAGACTCATTAACACACACAGACACACACTTACTCACAACTTAAGGTTGTATGGCTGGTTGATCTATGCACACAGACAGAGATACACACACAAGAACGATGTGGTAGGTGAGCTACCACACACACACACACACACACACACACACACACACACACACACACACACACATAGAGGATAATTATTACCTTCATATGCAAACGCCTGCAGTGCCCGCCTGGCAGCCTGACGTTTTTTAAAGTGTGTACTTTTCTTATTTAATTAATTAAAACAATCGTCAATGAACTTTAAATTAGTCCAGCATAAAATAATAATTTCCGCTCCGTGTGTGTGTCTACTGTACGTGTGTGTGAGGTGGGTGTGTGCACGCATGTGTGTGTTAATAATTAGCAGGCAGTAAAGCGGCTGTGTTAATTGCATTTAGAATCCTGCCTGGGGAGAGAGAGGGGGGAGGAACAGAGCGAGAGAGCAAGGGAGAGAATGAGGGAGAGGGAGGACGAAGAAGAAGAAGAGAAGAAGAAAAAGAGAGAGAGAGAGAGAGAGACAGAGACTGGCTATCTCTCATCTCCTGTTCCTGAAATAGAGAATTCCCATGTATTCTGAGATATAAAATGGAGCGAGGAGCCCTCAGGAGCAGGAAAACACACACATATAGTATCTCATACACTCTCTTTCTTTCACATACTCGCACACATAGACACACACACGCGCACACACAGCCCCTGGGAGGATGGAGCTAACCTTAATTAGCCTAACACTGTGGTGAAATTGATTGAAATGCAGAACATCAATTATTAAGCCTAACTGTTTTCATAACCCCACACACACCCTGCCATGTAGCACATGTAGAGGAAAGGAGGGGAGGGATAATAAGGGAGTGGAGGTGTGTGTGATGATAAGAAAAGAAAGGTGTGAATATACGTTTGTGTTTGTGCATGCAACAATATCTCATAGCTAAGCGTAACAAGATAATACGTGAGAACAAACTGTGGATTTCATATACTGAAAAACAACAAAATCCAAAAAAAAAAAAAGATAACAGTGGTACACACATATGTGTGAATCACTTTCTAATAAATCTCAAAAATTATTGTGACTACTCACATTTTCACCTTTACTTTTGAGAGAGAGATGCAGGTAAAAGGTTGAAAAAAAAAGGATCACGTCCGTTACACAATGGCTGAAGTGCATCAGCAGCATCAATATTAGCCAATGCTTGAATTAGGGATACACAATAAATATCAGGGCCAATAAATTATTGACAAATGTTAGCCTATCAAAGCTATATCAGTTATCAGGTTATGTTGGCTGATAAAAATTGGTTAAAATAATATCTGATTTGCCAGATTATGTAAATGCATTTAATTTGAATTTTTAGGGTAATATTCTATAAAAGCCAAAGTATATTGGTAAAGTTTCTGGATGAACTTTACTAGAAAAAAAGGGGTTATAGGTCATATTAACTTCTATTTAAAATACAAAAATATGAAACTATCTTGTGAATATGAGCCATGAGAGGCAATTATTGGTTATCAGCTGAAAAAAAAATTCATACCTTGTATCCCTACCATGAATATCCTCATCTTACTGTACGTCTGACGTAGATGCAGCGACTTTTATATAACCAAGTGCTTTTCACTGTCTGATGTTACTCAAAAGTCAAAGTAACAACTGATAATATCATAAGTCTTAAATATTGAAACAATTTGTCAAAAACTGAAAATGTTGTTTTTAATTATCAGAAAAGCAATTAAGACTGGTGATAATAAGTCCCAGATAATGTAATAACATTAGCATTGTATTAATTGAAAATTATCACTTGATGAGAGGTTTTACATGTTAAATGATTAAACTTAGCAGAGTTTACAGCAGGGGTTTTTAATGACTGCATTCCAATTTAGGATGCTGGCATGTAATTGGGGGTCACACAGAACTTTACGTAGGATGTGTGATTGATCTGATAATGGTGTTTAACAATAAATTCCTTGAGCACTGGATTCACTTGTTTGCTAATTAGGCAGGACACTTTGTGTCCCCCAAGGTCCAACAAAGTATGAGTAGATCAATTTTTTCTGCAATCTACTTTTCTCCTCAACGATACAGCGTTCTTCCATGGTCACTTTTTCATCTCACTTCCACATTATATTGCCAAGTTGTGTACTAAACTCAGTAACTTGTTAAGGGGCTGAGCTGAGGGGAGCTGAGCTGTGTATTAAATAAGGCTACTGAAAGTGAAGGTATTGAAATGTAATGATTAAAATATAACATTGTCATTTCATGTCAAATTTTGGGGTTGCAGAAAATGTTTCTGGGGCCGCAATTGGCCCTCGGGCTGCACTTTGAGAACCTGTGGTCTGTAGCAATGCTAGAAGTTTTGTGAGGCTATACTAAGCTAAATATTACTAGTTTGCTAACATGCTCAAAATGACAAAGCTAACCTGCTGATGATCAGTAGATGTTAACCATCTCAGTTTAGCATGTCAGCATGCTATCATTTGCTTATTAGCACACAAACACAGCTCAAGCTTTTGGGCATGTCATTAGTTTTGCAGGTCTTTGGTCATAAAGAAAATTACTAGACAAGTTAGCATTTAGAATTAGCATTTGATCACCAGAAATTATTACAGTTCACCCAGAAGTTATTACAGTTCATCCAGAGGGGGGCATGCATGTGTGTAACACATTTCATGGCAACCCATCAAATAGTCATTTAATAATCAACATTTTACTCAAAACCACAAATGTCAACCTTATGGTGACGCAAGAGGAAAAATTCAAGGAATCATGAAAGTCAGCAGGATTCATCCTCTGGGCGGAATGTGTGTAGAAAATATAATCACAATTCATTGAATACTCGTTGAAATCTTTTCGCCTTAGACTAAGAACAGAACAGCATCTCCATCCTTAGAGCCACACTGTTATCACAGCTAAAAAATACACAACCAAAAACCATTCAAATGTGTATCATTAAACAATAGTAATGGATGCAGATGTTTGGCTTTCACATTGAGTAAATGACTGTGTATTACTACACCAGTTAGTGCTATACATCTTTGTCACAGCAGCCATTTTGACATTTGCGCAGAGGGAAAGCACAGGTGTAATTAATAACATTAATAAAGGCTGCATACCTTTTATGTGTCCCAGTTCCACGGCCTGGTTGCTGTGCTTTCTGGCCCCCTGGCATGATTTACTGATACATCATTACTGTAATTAGTTACTCCTGTGCTTTTACTGCTATGACAAGTCAAAGTGCCCGCTCATACCACAGGAAAATTGACATGTATAATTAGATAGGTAGAACAACTGTGTCAATAAAAGTATATCAACATTTTGCAAAGACTGTTTTTTCCATATTTCCAGCTAAGCCTGATATTCCTATCTACAAAGTGAGCTGACGCCTAGTTTAAACTTTACTGGAATACTGTACAACCTACCCGATGACCCATTGACCCTCTCTGTGGCCCTATCTCGCTAACAACCACTGCTGTTATCCAGTGACCTTTTGAACCTAACATGAGCACAGGTCATGACCTGGTAACGGTGATGTCATTTCAACCACAAACACACTTCCTGCTGGTTGATCTTAATGGCCTGTGGTTGGCTGAATCATTTTTTGGGATTATGTAGAACCCACAGGTGACCAGTGAGAATAAAAAATGTGTTTGAACTCCTCTTCCCAAATTGATTTGTGGCAAACTGATCTGAAACTTGATGACTGAAAAAAAAAAAAAAAAGACCAACAGTTTGGCCATTAATGCTCCAGGTTTGAGGATAGTTGTTTATGGTACTGAAGTGGACTAGTTGTGGTTTACTTAATGGCCTTAACATTGTCACCTCCAGGACTAAGCTACTGGGCATTGTATGGTCATTTAACATTTTATGATGACCCTCAGAAGCATGACTTTGTGCATTTTTTAGTTTGTCCACTGCATTGTGAAAATGAGGGTCAATGATCTTTCCCCATCCAGAGAGCAGCAACCAATTAGCACTGTACATCCACCAAGCACAATAATTTATCAAAAAATGCTGTTAATGATAGAGAGAGAGACTATTGAAATTAAGGGGTCATGTTTTGCCTTTTTACTAATTTCTTCTTCATTTTACACTTTTAATATTAATCTGAATAAATTCTATTGGAGGAGACTTGTGTCACATTGACATTATACTAAATATAACCATGGTAATATTTAGTATACAGCAATGACATCAGTGCTGTTGGGTTACACCTGCAGGTGTCAACACTCTATGATCTTAAAAACTGTGAGATAAACCTCATGCAAAACAGCACAAATCTGCTTTATAGTATAATTACCATAGTTAGAACACACAGACAAAAAGCTGTTCTTACAACAGCCGGTGTTTCAACCTGTGCTTCCCAGTGTTCATTGAAAAAGTCCCCTGTTCTATAAGAAACCAGTAAAGAACTTAATCGGATATGAACTGAATTTCCACTGAGGGTATCTTGAATTGACATCACACATGGGTAGGGACACAGTGCAGATGTACATCATACAGGTATTGCAAGTTGGACGCATTTCACAGATTCCCCACTGATTAAACAGTAGAAATTAATAGAATCCAAATTGGTGTTGACTTACTTGCCTTGACCTCAGACCCATTCAACACCTTTAGGATTAATTGAAACAGAAAGCCAGGACCTGTCAGCCAACATCAGTGCCCTACTTCACTAATGCTGGTGTGGCTGGGAGTGAATCCCTTCAGTCGGGGTATAAAATTTTGTGGAAGGCCTTTACAGAAGAGAAGAAGCTTTTTTTCATGCCAGTATTTGATATAAATGCAGAATGTTCAACTTGTGGAATGCTGTTCTTAGTAAGGTTGTTCTGATACCAACAATGGAAAATGCCTCTGAAACTGCCTAAAATGCTGGTGTCAGTATCAGTGTGTACATAGGTCTATGTACCAGTCCAATTCCATTGAAATTTATTGACCTGAAATGGGACCCTGCAGTGTCCTGTACGCCATTTTTTCTCCCCAGGATGGTGAAGTCATGGTCTATGGAATTGATTCTCTGTATGTATTTGTTCATGTTATAAAAAGAGTTTAACCTGAGCCAGGTCATACAACAATGACAGCAATCATATCACATCTATGTTAACGCTTTGGCATCAGTATGGTACTTAGTATTGGCCAATACACAAAAATCAGGTACTGGAATCAGTCCACACATCTGCAGCTGTTAGTCCACTAGCTTTTCACAGTTAATTCTTACAATCCTGCCCTTTTTCCCTTGTCCCACCTGCTTTTTGCCTCAGCATGTCTCTTTTAAAAAATCATGACCTGCCTGCTCAAGATAATCCACACATTTGTTGCAAGCAGTTTCATGTTGGAACCACTTTCTTTCTAGTGAAACTACATTCTTTCTAGTGGAATTACTTTCTTTCTAGTAGAGAGAAAGTGGGTCTAGTAGATACTAAAGTAGTTCACAACAAAGTCTGTGGATTACCTTGAATAACCAGGTCATGATTTTTGTGGAGACACACAAACCCAAGTGCCATTTAGTGGCAGAAGGCAGACATCAGACATACAGCTGATATCTACAAAGTTCTGCGACTCACACAAAAAAAAATCTAGATGGATAAACAGCACATCAGGCCCAAGGAAGAATATGTATTTTTGACCTTGGGGTCCCTTTTAAGAGATAGTTTACTCTACCCCCCCAAAAAATCCGCCATTATCTACTCATCCTCATGCCAATCGAAGGTCAGGTTTAGTTTTTTAGTCCACAAAACCCTGCTGGAGTTTCATAGGAAAACGGTGTTGCAGAATCTCCCAAACAATTTAAGTGAATGGTGACCAGCCAAAAATAAAATAAAATAAATAAAGTTAAAAAATGCCACCATGCTGCTCGTGTTGAGCCCTGACATGCCAAGTTGCCTTGAAAGACGTCATTTGCACCATTCATTCACTGTCATTTTAGCCTTAATCCCCACTGCAGATCCTTAGCATCAAGCCACGTTCACATAATCTGAACTGGGTGTGTGAGGTGTGATGTGTGTGCGTGCAAGTGAACAGCATGTCAGCGCTATAGGAGAGTCGGACCGTGCCAGACGAGCAGTAAAGAAGCATTTTATGTTTGGTGGGGGTTGTTTTGGTTGTGTCTCTACATTTGAAAACTGGTCACCATTCACTTAAACTGTTTGAGAGTTTTCCTGTGAAACTCTATTTTTGGGTGAACTGAAAAAGACAGCATCAGCTCGCTATTGTATCAGCTGATACTCAAGGTTGCTAATCTGTATATCGGACATGAAGAAGTGTTATGAAGCTATCCCAGGTTTTATTCACATAAAATCTTTTAATGAGATCTAAAGCAGCTACAGTAATAAAACTATTATAGTGAATCTCTGCTGAAAAACCTTGACCACAGATGGCCTACAGTTCCAGCTGCATCCCTTACGGCGCCCCCTCTCTTCATATGACTACAGCGATGCCATGTCTTCCTGACTCGATGACTCCCTGACCTCCAGTCTATCTTTGTCCCAACGCTGCATCGCCTCAACCCACTGAGTCAGTGGAAAACTCATTTAGGCCTAATTACATGGGCTAGGCTTCTGCCTCTCTTACTTTCTTTCACTGAAGAGGCACTTTCTTTCTTTCACCCCTTCTCTTTTCTCCTTCACTCCCTTGCTGTCCTTTTCTCTTTGCTCTCTCGTTTCTTCTCTCCTTGTGCTCCAGTTACCAGATCAAGGTAGCCCTGCACTACTAGCCAGCCAGAACACACACACAGGACATCCAACACTCCAGTGTGGCCAAGAGGCCACAGGTACCCCGGTACAAAGGCTTTTAGATGGTGCATTGTTATTTCCCTGGGGTCAGCCATAGGTTAGGGCCCAGTCTTAATTAGCTGACATAACTTATACATGATTACCCCTCTTCAGGTCCTATGGCCCCCAAACACACACACACACACATACACACACACAAAGTGCCTTTCTAAGACCCAAAGCCAAGAAGTAAAGAGGGTTTGTCCAGGAATGAAACAGAGACACACACACACACGCATCCTGTCTAAGGTTTAGCATCGAGGGGTCAGGTAGGTGAAATGTAAGGAACCCTGGGAGGAACCTTACCCCTGGACGTCAGGCGGCTCAAAAACAACGTCAGAAACAAAAGTCACGTTAATGATAGATGACAGTCTGGGGTCAGCGCTGGGGTCATATGTCAGGACCTGCACTGTGATGTCGCCAGGAACTGAAGATGACAGACAGGGAAAGTTAAACATCCTTTCCCGTCTGTGACAGGTAGGATTTTACCTTAGACACATAGACAGCAATGTAAGACACATGTACCATTATTAGACATGGACAAACCTGCTAAAAATAGGTGATTAACCCTTTTCCCATTGCCAGTTAGAGGAGTCTCCCTTTCTGTTAACTCATGTCTGTGCAGGAGAGCAGAGGGAAAGACTTTTTTTTTTTAAAGTGTCTGTATGTTCAGCTCTCGGTGCTTCCTTAGCTTCTAACTGGATCTCTGTGGTTTAGTTTCTCTCCTGCACCTCTGTTTGCACATTCAGTTATCTGCCTTATTTTACAGTTTAACGTTCACTTTCAGTTTAGGAGATGGGTTAAGTCACCAGTGACGAAAACCGAACATTTCCTGCTTCATAATAAAAGTTTTCAGATAGCAAAACAATAGGGGACTTTTACTGGGAAGAATTTACAGAAAATAAAATGTTTATCCACTGTTTTACAGACGTTTGACTAAAGACCAGTGCATCATCAGTAAAAACACACCCTCAAGCAAACTCTGCTGTGCTGGGCTGACGCTGAGCCAAACTGAGTCAAGCCAAGCAGCACATGTGTATGACAGAAGCAAAAGATTTGCTGAGGAGACAACAGAGGTGATAAGCCTTCACTGCCTCCCCATGAAAGGGGCAAAAATTTGTGCGTCATGTTTACATGACTGCCAATCAGGGCTAGAACCCATAAATGACTATGACTACTGCACAGTCATTTGACCCCGGAGTGAATGACGATTGTACTCTTTCCCATTGAAGACAAAAGCCAGAACTATAGAGAGATGGATAGCAATACATAACAGACACATTATAAATCAAGGAAATGTTCTCTGTTTCTACTGAAATGTGTGACTTAAGGTAAGCAGTACAGCTTAGTAAAAAAAATCTCCAATATTTACGCATCTGTGTTTGTTTGAATGTATAATGGAGAAAGTAATCCCAAGCATTTCTTTAACACAGAAACCAATGAAAGCACATAATTACACTCTAATAATCTACTCTTAATGTGATACGATATTGACAGAAAAATCTTTTGCATCAGGACGACATGCTTACCAGCACAGAAATCTGAACCTGCTATTACTCTCCTGGACCAGTCAACCTCATGTTCATATGAAATCCATAATACACCGCAGACTAACAGGCTGGTGTAAGCTCACTGTTGCAATAATACATATGCTGCTGAGTGTAATTTACCAACCTGAATTACTCTCATAGTTATTGGAAAGGATTTTGCATTTGCAGCCGCTGCACGAGACAGCGTGGTTACAGCACGTCTGATCGATATCCAGCCCATAAAGCAGACGCCACGGTCACAGGAATTAACGTGCCTGCGTCTATAAACCATTCAGAAACATAAACATAAACTGAAATCCGTTCTGCAACCACAAGAGATAAAAGTGACTGCCACCATTACCAGTCTATATTACACTTCCAGAAAGTTTAGGTACACACAGGATATGGTATTAATTTGTTTGGGAAATGCTTACTGCTCTGCACTGTAATAGGGCTCAGGGGAACAGATGAGATCCAAGGCCAAACCATAAGGAAGGAGGGCGAGCATCAACAACAACAGCTTAATGATGCTCTGGTAATGGAGCACAAGCGGGTCACTTAGAAAGAGTACTCACTCTGGCAAGCAAAAACACACTTTGCACACACATCAGGAAATATGTGCACTAACACAGATGTCAAGGGGAAACCCAGTGGGTGCTGAGTATTAATGCGTAGACACACAAACAAAATGTACATGCCTAAAATATGTAGAAGCAGGAGCACGTCTAGACAGATGAATAATAAACATGCATGTTTCAATCAATCCATGCAGAGGAAAATTAGCCATTTTACTAAATCTGGTACATTTCCATCATACGAAGTCAACTAATGTGCAAGTACAAGCCACACACACACACACACACACACACACACACACACACACACACACACACACACACACATACAGACACAATCTCATCACTCCAACTCCAAACCTTTTAACTGCAAAGGGTTTTAATGTGTTTTAATGTCGCTGGGATGTTTAACTGTAAGGCCGTCATTTCACTAAGTAGCTTGCTGCACTGTGCTCAGGAGGGAGGGGTTAGAGGTTTCACTCACTGACAGTAAACAATTCTAAATAATTCAGAAGGAGAAATTAACATTTTATTTATTTGTTATTTATCAATTACTGTTTCAGGGTTGTGATCCATTGTGTGTGTGTGTGTGTGTGTGTGTGTGTGTGCGCGCGTGCACGCATAGAAGGAAGATGGAACCAATTGTGAGTCTAATAGAAAGACTGGATTGATCAGAGTCCTATTGCTTGTCTTTCCTGAATCTGCTTTCAAATGTGATTCCTGCTTTTGTTGAAAAACTAAATGCTTCAGACTGCGAACAACAAAACCTTATCAACAGGCTTTTAAAATCTGGGTTATGAGGTCTCAGATGGTTCAGCATCAGAACTGAGGGACCTCGATGCAAAAGGAGACATCTCCTGAAAACACTAACCAAATATAGAGATAGGTTACACTTCTTAAAACATTTTTTTTTAAGTTTGAAAGGTGTATTTTCCACACAACAGACAGGTAAGACACAACATGTAATAATGTGGATTGAGTGCTGGCAGCTGTGTGAGTTTAAAATGATAAAACTGTATGTTCTTCATAAAAGCAAAAGTCTAAATTAACACATTCACAGATTAATAATCATGTAGGTTATATATGGCTTCTCGCTCAGAGGTCTTTCATTAATGCACCTCTACCTCCCTCTACTGGCTATTTAAGTGTATTACATCTTGCACCATGACTTCATCTGCTCATCTTAGCCCTCCTTATTTTTCCTAAACTGTGCATTTCTCATGAAGCACTAGAAGCAGTTCAGCATATTTCAGGAGACTTAATGTGCTTGTGTGATTCTTGAAGTTGTTGAGTTGTATCCACAGGGTTGAATACACTTATTGTGAGTCACTTTAGATAAAAGTATCACTTAAATGAATGCCAACAGAACAAGGCACAAACATTTTTGGTGTAAAATGTGTATTTTTAAACATAACAGGTTAAAGCTGAAAAACATGTCAATGACAGTGAATAAAAACAACGTCTTTGTTATAATATTTAGACTAGAATTGTAAATGAAGGCCTACTAAGTTTAGAAAGTGTTATGAAAAGACATACAAGATACTAGCCTGTTTGTACTTTTCATTTAGCAAATGCTAATAAATTGGGGGCACAAACTCCAGCTACAGAGGTGTAGTAGATATTATAGAGAGCTTAGTGTACTTTTTTTTAGTAAAGTGGTGTAATTGTACGTTAAAAGCAGTTAGAAACCGGTACAATATGTATATGAAGAGTTAAGGAGGATGTAAAGAGTGAGGAATGATTGGCTAACAGAGGACTGCTTTTGGCTAACATCAACATTAGCCGTGAGCAAACAGGACTCCTACAAACAGCCAGCCTAAATGGTGTGTTTTACTGCTGAAACTTACTCCAAAGACGAAAAAGGAAACGAACGAGGTCGACAGTCCCGGTTGTAGCAAAGCTTCCGTGCTAGCTTAATCCAAAAATAAAGGTTAAAAAAAAAAAAAAAAAAAAAAAAAAAAGTCTGTCCCTGTTGGCCTAATCAATTGATTAGCCCCGCCCTCTACCAGCCCATTGGTTCATCTAAGACTAAATTAAACAAGAAACAAAATTAACAGCAATAGAACAAGTTTAAATTAGAATATACTGAGTTATACTGTATTTCAGGGCCACTATTCTTTTATTTAAATTTCATCAGGCTCATTGGTGAAAAAAAAAACATAATTAATTGATTGAACATAAAACAACAATGAAGGGCCCACATGAGTGTTCTTTCCATAAGAAAATGAGAGCAAGACAAAAAAGTTATGTCAAAAAAATCAAAGATTTAAGGATAAATTGTCAGTCTTCACAATAGCCATTGTTTTCTAAGACATATTTGTGAGATGTAGTGTTCAGCTGTTATCAGGGGAACAACTAGTAAACAGTTTTTGCTTCATGATACAGCTTTGTAATGACTGACTTAAACTCTGGGTAGTGAAGGGATGGCTTGTGCAACAAGAAAACAAAATACAGGGTGACCAGACGTCCACATTTTTAGTAGCCAGATATCGCAAGATATATGATGGCAGCTCATCTGGTGAAACAAAACTGCTTCATTTAGTTTAATTGAAAGGAGATACAGCATAGGAAGTTGCAGCCACAGTCCTGGTGGTCATAAAAATATGTAACCTGGAAAACAAAGTTGTGGCTTTTTCTGCAAAAATTAAATACACTGTAGCCTATTAAACCATTATAGTCTGACCATGTTACACAGTTTACTCTAGCTTCACTCACTATGGTAAACTACGGTTTTTACTTAGTATCCAATGTTATCAGTCAGGGTGCACCGTAGTTTATTACAGTACAACAGTTACCACAGTCAAAGTACATGAAACCAGAACCATCTCCCTTTTTTATTTCATAGATAACATTTCATGATATATTTACTGTCAAAGTCTTCATGTACCCAGTTGTCATTGAAGAAATCTGTTCATCTTATTGTACATGTTCAACAGAGGAAGTACAAAATGCTGTCTTTTCCAAGACAAATGCTGCAGGTTTGGATGCAATTATAATTCTATATTTGGCACACATTATATACACATATACACAGTGGTGGACAAAGTACTCAACCACAGTACTTGAGTCAAAATATAGATACTCAAATATTAAAATATTCAGATATCGGTCAAATATTACTCAACTACAATTGAAAAACGCTCAGTCAGAATTTTACCTGAGTTAAAATACTGGAGTACTTGCTTTTAAAAATACTTAAGTATTCAAAAGTACATTTTCCAGTATCAATATATTGCTGTGCTGTTTTCACAATGCATTTATAGAACCTTGTAATTCTCTGAAAAAACCTGATGAATGCACTGACTCACTTATAGAACCACTATGCTACACAAAGCCTATAGAAACACCTATAAAAAAAAAAAATCAAAAACAAAAAGGACAGCTATTGTCATTTTATTTTTTATTTGAACACCCCCTCCCAGAGCAGCAGGGCTTTCATTTTTTTCTCCCCACATATTCACTACAAGGAGTTGCAAGGTTTACTGTACAGTCTGTTATCACGAACAAACCACATCTTTGCTTTCGCGAACTTGCCATTCTTTTGAATCACTTGGCTACACAGGAACAAAACGTGTGGCCAATTGCATTTTCGAAGAGAAAAAAAAACCAGCAACAGCTGACTTCAAAACTATGCTTAGCCTAAAAAATGTATTGAAGTACAGATACTCAAGTAAATGTACTTTGTTACTGTCCACTGCTGCATATACACGTCATATTATCTGTATGTTACATCAGTGAGCTAGCTGTGTTTTGGGTTATGCATACCACTCAATTTTGTTGTTAGGTTAACAAGACAAGATGCAACATGAGACAATTTTCTGTTGAATTAAAACAGCTTTATTAGTGTACACTGTAAGAAGTTGTCTGTATATGTAGAATAGTTGGAAAGCCTAAGAAGATCATCATCAGTGTTTGAAGAAGACAGAAATCCTAACAGCTTGTTGTCTAATGGAATATGCTCTGTTGATAGCAAGAAAAAGGAACAGCGTGTATGGTAAAAGAAAAGTACAACTATACAATAACATCACTAGTGACATGTAGAAGCTTCACTTTCTCCAAAAAGCCACCTTCTTTCTAGTGAATTCATCAGAAAGAGGCTTATTTGGAGATACACAATTGTCATCACAATAAGAAAAAAAAATACAATATGTTATCTGTAAATAGGAATGTGAACCCTCAAAATGTGTAGATGTAGCCTTCATGAAACCTAATTTGGTCTCATCTTCCATCTCCGAACAGACTTCCCAGGAAGTGAGAAAAGCTGGCTGGGTTTTGTGGGTACAATGTTGGGTGGCACTCATTTAAAGAAAAATAAAGTAGATACAAAGGCTTTTGCTGGACCCTGGCAACGTGCATAAAAGAGCATGTCAAGCAATCACAAGATGTATATATCTTCATGGGGAAATATTTTTGAGTCCTAAAGACTTGATGTCACTGCATAGAACAAACGTGGGTTAGCAATGATTTAACCTACTACAATTTCATTTTAGCACATGTACTGACCTCAGCAAAGTAAAGTCAACTTTTTCCCCAAATAAATGAAAAACAAGGACAGACCAACAAAAGGACAAGACAGGACAGGTGGACAAACATTGCATTTTGCTGGTTTCAGTCTCGTTAGAAGTGTAGACTATCAATATTTGATCCAAATGTCAGCAAATTCATTGACAAATGCTCTATGAATGAAGAAAAAGTTTTATCTGATTTACCGTGATCAAATTTTGGTTTGGTCCAAGTGCTAAAGTACATCACCCTACTGAGGAGGATGTCATCAGTCAAGTGTGTATCAAATGCAAACCTCAAATGATAAGGTTTCTGCAGACAATTTATGACTAAACATCAGGATTTCTCGGGTTCTTGTCTCAGCCATTAAATGAAAAACTAAACCTTCATTAAAGGGAAAATTATGCACTTTTCATGTAGATGTCCAGTCAGTAGTTAATGTAGTCAATTGAAGCAATAAACGCCCAAGCTTTTGACAACCCCACCCATGTTGCCATATATCACCCCACCCTATAACCATTATTTTGTTGAGAAAAAACACAGACCATTAGGTGACAAAACTTCTTCAGGAGGAACTACAGATCCTGTTGCAGGAGGTTTTGGTCAGTATAGCATGCACTGAGGAATTTGTTGCTTCATTTGACTACATTTACCATCAAGACTGACTGGACGTCCACATAAAAAGTGACATTTTCCCTTTAATCCTTCATTTGATGTTTTACAAAAGTTGTCGTCGCAGTACTGAGTGATCAAACAGAGAAGGCGAATGTGTTTACATGCACACCAGGTTAAGACCACCGTCATGTTTTGGTCACAGTCCGGAGTAAACAAGCCATCTGGAATGTGCCAGTGTGAGCAAAGACAGTCAGGCAAGAATATACCTAGTCCAATTTACTTACATGCCCCACTTAAAATCCCATTTTTCATTTGTGAGGAATACACTCGGAGATAGTATCATGTGCATGTGAACACGTTCACTGAAGATTAACAGTGTACAACCATACATACAGAAGTAATGAGAATCAAATGTCTGCAGAACTGAAACTGACAGCAGCTTTTACACCGCTTACTGGAATGTCCTATGTTGCTAAATTGAAACAGAATTCAGCAAATTCACCTTCCAGAGTCAGAGCATTTCAATTTAATACCAACTGCTTTGACACTGAAAATAATACTGTTTTGCGCAACTGCTGGACTGAATCCTAATATCTCCACAACACAGGAGTTTTAGTTATTCAAACAACTTTATTTTCTAATGGTATATTGAAAATAAAAATATTTTTAAAACGGGTATCTTTATTTGTTATTTGCAATTTGCAACTAACCAAACCCCAAAGAGACATGGGAAACTTGATATTGCAATTAAGCCAATAAAATTGAATACAGGAAAAGTGGTGCTATTAGGTTTTCATCAGCAATTAGATTAATGACACAGTGAACCTGCAGTGTACAGGACATACTGTAAATACATGCATTCAGTCACTATCATAATTTAGGTCACACCCATACAGCTGAAAAATCAGTAACAATAAGGCAGGAAACTACCTTTATTAATGACTAACAGATGATAAATTAAACCATTTTAGCAGCCAAATTAAGTCGTGAAGAAAATATGGTAATTATGGTGTCTTGGCCTCTCAGTCATTAAGTACACTATTTCAGCTGAAGTCAACTGTTTTCAGTGGTAAATTCAGTGAAAATGTTTTATCCTATGCTACATACTTCATCGTCAAGCTGTGATCATTTCAAACAGAGGGCATATTCTAAAAAAATATTGAATTCTAATAAAAAGGAAGAAAGCTTTTGACGATTTTAAATATATTCATATAGAAAAAATACGTGGAAATACAAAAAGATAGCTAAAAGAATGTGTAAAGAAAATAATAGCTGTGTTGTATTAACTAGCTTGTCAGATACTTAAAGCTTAAACACTTTTGAGTTGAAAAGATTTGGACTCTAAAATACTGCCATAGGTACCTACTGGCTTTTAAATCTAGACAAGAAATCTCATTAAAATCAAATCTTTAATAAGCCAATTCAGACAATATAAGGAACAAATCTTTATAGTGAATATTTATTAGATTTTTAGTAACTGTCTTGACTTAAATTGGGCTTTTCAACATTCCTATCTGTACATTTCAAAGCATATCTCACTGTATTTTACATCAAAGGCAACTTTCTTGTAGCAATATCAAGGGTGCATAATTTGGGGCAGTGCAAGTATGGTACGGAAGCCATTTTTTAAAAATAAAGTCCCATTGTGCAGGACCTCTTATCTCTGTCTTCCAATCAATAAAATGTCAATAACGGGGAAAGTGTGCATCAACTCAAGCATATAATGAAGAGACTTGCTCAATGTCTGAATCAGTGTAACGTAAGTGATTGGTTTCTCTTTTCGTCTGTTCAACAGCAGGGGGCGACATTGAGGCTTAGACTCAAGAGTCATAATCCTGCAGGTTTTCAAATCCAACATACAACTCTCCTTCATGAGCAAGATGATATAATTGTGAAAAGTTTAGGAAGAGAATGTATGTGAGAAAGAGCAAGAGCGTGCAGGGAGGAAACAGAGAGGCAGTGCAAATTGCTGGGCCTCAAAAACCAGAAACTGTTAATTGTGGCTAACTTGTTACAACTTTATTACTGTCTGAAAACAAGTTTATAAATTTTGTAAAGTTCCAGTGGAGTGACACATCTTACACTCTTGCCATGAGAATGCCTTTAGCTTACTAATTCCAGTTATCTGTGCTGGTTAGCCACTGACCACACTTTAAAATAAAAACAAAATACATGCTTTTCTGCAGCTCTGATCCACACTCAAACATCTCCCCCACTGCACACTCATGGTTGAATTAACACCACAGAGGAAATGATTTGTTGTTATGTCAAAGCAAAGATGGTAAAATAGAAAGTTACGAGGTGTGTGAACCGCAAAGGTTTGTCTGTGTTACAGTATATGTGTGTCCATGTCAAGACGGGGTGTGTAATATTAATTATAGACATCAGCTTGACCTCCCAGTGGTCACCCATTTAAGAGCGGTAGGACTGTCATGACAACACAGAGCTGATTAGAGGAAAAGCAGGAAAAGTGGAAATCTCAAGATAAAAATGGAAGTTTGGTCACCAAAACCAAGAAAAAAATTAATGTCCAGGCGGGAAGCTGACTTTGGTTGAACATGAGCCTGGAGTGGCAGTACTACTGTTGGTCAACCTTGTGTAAACGGAAATCTTGAATCAGAGTTGTGCTGTGGTAGGTAGGTAGTGAAGCGGCAAGGTGGGACTAGTGGTTGGAGTGACTCAATCCACTGAAACAGCCGTTCGCGTGTCAATGAACAGGACAGTAAAGCTCTGTTGAGCTTTGTGTTTCTGGATCAGAGCTTCAAGTCAAAAATACCAAAAATGTGAATGTAGTCTGGTCCATTATGACATCACTCTCTTGTCATTTTTAATATTGCAGGGTGATTTCAATCATTAGGTCCATGATTACTGGAATGTCAACATTAATCCAACAGTGCCTGAGGTGATCAGGCCCACTCTGACATCACTGTTAACATTCCACTATTGTCCATGAGTGATGTCTTTGCCCCATCCTCAAGGTCCATTGTGTAATCCTTTTTTTTTTTTTGTTTTTGTTTTGTTTTCATAATGTTGTTAGTACTTCAGTTTAAGACTGCATGGTGGTCTCCCTTAGGACATACTGGTCAAATGTTGTGAAATGTCAGTTTGAGTTAATCCTCAGAAGCAGCAGCACACTGTTTAGGACATACTGGAGCAGCGCACTGATGGTGAACCCATCTGGGTCAGCACCTTATCCAACCACTGGAGGGGGCCATTGAGATGCAGCTCAATCCAACAGGGAGTGCTGGTAACTGTCTGACGCCTGTAAGGATAAAATGCAGAATAAGGGTAAAAATATAAACTTTTCACTGGTTCTGCTTGGTTCAGCTGAAAGTGTGGTATGGGAGAGGCCTAAAGTGATTATATTGTCACTCCTTCCAAAGATTTCCTGAGGTGATTATTGCATAATTCTGATAATTGATTCATTCTGATTTGAATCAATAAATATAACATATAATTAAACCGTAAGTAGTGTGTGTAATGCTAGATCACTTTTATTTACGTGACTTGTCAATGGGATCTTGCATTGCCAAGGTCAGACCAGATGATCAAACACAGCTGACTACTTTGTGGTCCTGCCAGGCTTGGCCTGCGCTCTCCACAGACAGTGGAGACACTGACTGTTAACCAGACAGGCTACACAGCGGCTTAACCCTGGCCAGTGAGGACAAGCCAAAACACCCCCACAAACGCTGCTGTCTGGCTCCTGGGAGGGTGCAACACAAAGCAGAGCCAGGAGCAGAACAGATGTTTGCTGGATGGGTGGTTGGAGGGCCACAGAGACAGAGAGATGCAGACAAATGCCCTGTAATCTCTGACATTTTACAACAAAAGGAGGAATATAATAGAGATTATACGCATGAAGTGCAGATGAGAGCATGCACAAACCTTTTACCTTTCCAACCCTTGTTTACATAATGTACATCGACACTCCCTTGATTTTTATGGAAAGATACACCTGTATTTATTTACCTTAACTACAAAGTGGGGGAGCCAAAACAAAGGAGAAATCCATTCTATTTAAGTAAAATATCTTTGCCCTATTTGCTAAACGAAGTCAGGTTTTATTATATCAGCTTTTATTTGTACGTTGAAAGTGGCAATTCAAAATCTGAGGGTAAATGTTTTTTGAGACCGTGTAACCTGTAAACTTCTTTAGCTTTAATCAGTTGTGCCTCTTTCTCAAAGATGCTGCTATGACATTTGTAGTTTCAGTCCATTAAGCTGAGGGCCTATGACAGCAGCTTGTGAGTCAATGTTAAGGGCAGATGGTACAGCTGTATGCACTAAGCAACATTTGGAGACTCTGCAGCCTTCGCTGGGCTCTAGCCAGTGATTATGTGAAATGCTAAAAGTTAGAAAATACTGCTCTGCCAAATGAAAAGCAGTGTCAACAGAGGTGTCAAAACTAGTAGAGATGCTCCAGATGCAATTTTCTTGGTAATTTCTCTTTTCTGATTTTTTTCAAGTCTGACCTGCCAATTCCAATTTCTTTCTTTCTAAGAACTATAATTGATAGCAAACTGAAACATTTTCATAACTTTTCTTTTAATGGAAAATTAAGGCCTTGTCCTCTTTCCGTCTCTTCTCTCACTCTTTCCTTTTTTCTTCTCCTTCTGTTCTTTTAAATTTTCTTGTCCTCTCTACTTATGTCCTCTCCCCTATTTCTCCTTCTCTTCATTTTCTTAACTCTTCTCTTTATCTTGTCATTGCCAGGGCTGCAGCAGCTCTTCATCTTAAAATCTGACTATTTTTCTGCATGACACGAGTGGTTGTCAGCAAAAAATAGACAGTGAAAATGATCTGTTGATTATCATATCAACATCATACCAGTAACATTACACCTTTCGCTATGATCTTAATCTGTAGACTATATGAAGACTGTCATAAACATGAAAAAAATGGGTGAAGGGCAGTTTTCTGCAGTGTGTTCTCTCTTTTTCTTTTTCTCTCTCTCTAAATGAGGGTAAACAAAAATCATTGACTCCTTTAACTTTTTCCCCACAAGTCTTGCACAAACTCATTGTAGTAAAGACTGGCAGTAGCAGTGATGCAGCAGCAGCCACTACACAGCCTGATTGTAGTCTTTATGTCACCAAGCTTCCAGCATGACCTCTTTCATGAGGACACACAAATGAATTTCACCGTGCCACTCTCTGGTCTGACCTGACACCCACAACCATCCACTCATCATGAATGATGGTAAAAGAGAGTAAAATACCTGTACTCTGCTCCCCAGCCCTTAACGAAGCTCATTCTGATGGTGCACATCCTGGTTAGTTGGTAGACTGCCTCAAACCCCTGATTGACTGACTGGGCCAGCAGTGCAGCAAACTCCTGGTTGTTAAAAATCTTCAGATTACAGCCTGAAAATAAGAAACAAAAATAGGTGTGAGAGACAGGGTGGATACCACAGTCAGAGAAATTAATTCAGACATGAAAGAGCTTTTTCTATTTTGGTAGAGGAGGACGGCTTGTGAAAGCACTGAGAACAACAATGGGTATATGTCCAGGACTTTTTGTTCTATCCCTGGTTTAAGTCTGACATGTCTGAATATTTTATAAATGTGTATGATAAAATAAAAGTTAACTTTACAACAGCGTGTGATCTCAAAACCAATTACTTCAAAACTGGTGAATCTACTCTGCCATTTCTGTGAACACGACTTAAAAGCACCAAGCACGGGCACTGTGAGGTGTGGGTGTATTGTATGTTGGTGATTATTCTCCATGGGGCTGACAAGTCCGACCCCTAAATGTCTACGAGATCCTTGTTTCCTTTCGGTACAATTCTGTGTCTCAGTAATGATACTGTTCACACTGCTCATTTGTCCAGGAAAGAAATGTTCAAAGTTACATGGGTACAGATGAGTCAGTGAGCGTGGGTGGGAGTCTGAGAAAAACTGTCACATTGTGGAGGGCATGAGCGCTCTTCCTCAAGCTTCATTCTATCGATATCAGGTGGGAAAAAAATTTAGTCAAGATTATTTTCATCATAAAAGATGAACTGTTATATACCAACAGTTATATATATCTGTTCATTGGTACCAATTATTGTTCTCAAGTTGCCAGATAAAAGTTTGAGAACAAGCTCAATCTTTATGACAACAAATGTCAACACGACAAATATATTTTGTTAGCAAAGCAGAATGGGTCTTTTTTTGTCAGTTGTAGAGCATCCATATGGCTCAAGAGTCAAAGGTGGAAACACTATTTGTATAAACCTGGTGGTATCTTGCAGACTGTGGCAGGGTGCCAGCCGTATCGCTGGTTGCAGTTGGGACTCTGGACAAAAATGGCACTGTCGCTGAGGCACTCCGCGAACACCTCTCCTCCAATGTAGTACAACCTCACACCACGACCTGCAGAGTGTGAGACAGGAAAAATGTCAAAATAAAAGGGAGGAAGGCAGAAATCATAAAGAGGAAATCATGAATTTTGTGCTACAGAAAATATCATGTTCATTCAGCAGCAGATTCAAATTAAAATACATTTAAAATTCCCTCAAAGGAACTGACCACTATCTCTCCAAACTGGAAGTGTGCCAATTGCCATCTATTACAGGTAATACACTGACTATGGGTAAGTACCTCATATAACCCAAACTGAAATAATCCAAAGTAACCATGTAATGCAAAAACTACTGTATTTTCTATAACCTATAATCTCAGAAGCCTGACCTTTTATGATCCCAAAAATGCCCTTCATCTTTACGTTTCCTTTGTAAGGATGTAATTAACTTTGCCTAACCAAATCAGTCTGCCCATTACTGTGCGCCTCTGTGTGTAGAATTGTGTGTGCTTGTACCTATATGTCTCCTTGTCATTTCAACAGTTGCATTCCTGTTGACATTGCTGAGAAGCCCTAGACAGAAGCGTTCAGAGTTGGAGGGGTCGGTGAAGCCATCAACTGTCAGAGATGGCTGCGAGGCGTGGAAGGTCTCTCCGACCCGCTGGTTTAGCTCATAGTAAGCTATTGAGCACCAGAAAGCTGGCTCACTGTAGGTCACCGGCTGAAGGTCTGAAAGGAAATTAAGGAGCACACTTTTTATACATTAACCTCTTAAAACCCTTACCTGTTCATATTTGTCTGTTACCTAAATTTGCTTGGTTTTCTAGACTCTAATTTCTGGACAAGATGTTATGATTTCAGTCCATTTTTCCACTATTAGAACTACCTTGGGTTTTCAACCATTTAAACATTTTTTTTTAATTCCAACAGTAATGTATCAACTTGCAATCAAGTTGTCTTACCCAGGCCATGACTGACAGGTGACAGGGTGCTTGGTGACATTTCTGCTGGTGAGCCTAGAAGGAAAAAAGAACAAAAAAAACAAACAAATAAATCACATCATACAACAGCCCATGGATGTATAAAGGAGAACTGGATACGGCATTGGAGGCAGGCCTCCATTCATTTCTATAAAAACTGCTCAGTGGCACATGAGGCCAACTTCTGTGCTGGAGCTTCCACATATGCTTCTGTATTGTGTGGCCCAAAGAGTGAGCGCACTAGAGACTTCCTTCAGCTGAGAAGCTAACTCCCAGTTTAGCCCACCGCTAACTTGAATGGAAACAAAATAGTTTAATCATGCAGCTCTTCTAGATTTTCCAAATGTTATCAGACCAAACGAATTCTGATATGATTGCTTGGATCTGATTAACAAACATGCCATTTCATGTGGGCTTTTTTCTACGTAGACTCTCTAAAATCAATCTGGATAAGCCAGATTGGCTCCACATTGGATAATAAAATTTGGGGTGGGAGTCTGGACAAGGCATGTATTTTTCCAAACAGCAAGACACATAGCTGCATCTACACTGGCACATCACTCAACTAGTCTACCTGTTTCCATACTTTGATTCATCTGCTGGTCGCTGGTCTCTCCATCTTCACTGATGTAGCCAGGCGGAGGAGTCTCTGTGAAAAACAAATAATAATGCATTTTAAATGCCACATCGGTGCAAATAATAATGATGCCTTTGTGTGGGTAAAAAAATGAAAATGAGCTCTTGACCTGTATACAGACCTGGTATATAGTTATTAGGAGGGTCTATGCCAGCAGGGAAGTTGGTGTTTTCAGGGATGGAGTTTGTGAAGTCATCTAGAGGCGGAAGCTCTGTCAGAATCTCTGTGTGGCGTGGCACCAACACTGGAGGCAGCACTGGAGACAAAAGGAAGTGTCACTGACAGGCAAACATAATTTGCTGTACAAATCAAAATCCTATAATTAAATGTACCTTTTTGCTAAGCAGGTGTTCCTGCAACAACATTCTGCTTCTTACACACACACACACGAAAAACAGAAAAATAAACACTTACACTGCACAAACTGGCAAAAGTACAAGCAATAATAAAACTCAAAAGCATTTCAGTGGCCACAACTTATTAGAGGGCACCTTGAAGATCACATCCAGCAGTTCTCAAGAGTAAAAACTATGTCACACAAACACACACAAACACACAGTTCTCAAGGATCATTACCAGGCGTCTCCACTCTCTGGTAATGGTAGGGATTGACACACACTTCATCCTTTTTGAGGTTGAAAGCATATTGGCAGGCATCGATAGCCCTCAGCTCGTGGTGGCTGTGAAGGTCGGGCCATCTCCACAGGCGGCAGTATATAACGTGGGGCAGGCCCTTACGGTGGGACACCTGGAGACGCCCGTCCAGTGACCTGAGAGGGTTGGGCGAGAGGTTAGCCAATAGCTCAGTGACATGCCCAAGAGGAAGCTATAAACTGGGAGGGATATTCAAAGAAGTCTGTGCTTTCTTTAGTTTCTGGTTTGGCAGAGTGTCAAGGCAACATCCAAGGCAACCAACTCGCCAGCCAGTGGAGTCCAGGACGCTGGTTATGTTTTATGGCTAGACCTTATTTAATGAGACTCATCAGCACAGCTAGAAAGGACCATTGCACATTCAGAGTGATCTTTGAAAGTGCCACTTTGAAACTAGTAACTAGTAACTAAAAACAAAACAAAATCAAGCCTATAATTGACTAACCTGGTTTTTATAGAAAATGAAACTAATCTTTTGACAGAATGTTTTGATGAGTAATATGACCACTTAAGCTATGCTTAATGTAATATATTTTCATTTGCAACTTGTTACATGCACATTTCCATTAAAATACAATTCAATTATTTCCTCATTACCCCTTTTATCTACAGCACTATTACATTCACAGCTGTGGTATGAGAGGGGATGGCTTTACAGACAGTCTCAAAGTCTTACCAGGATCTTAATAAACAAAACTGGCCACACAAATCAGTGCATAGCGATCCTAAAGATTACAGTAAGACAGATGAACATTAAAGCAACGTGTGGTGGTATTTTTCTGGCAGGAATGAAGACATGTATAGCAATTGTTGACTCATGGTGTGTTTGAGTGCGTGTGAGTATATTCACCTGCTGTGGTCAGGGTATCCGTACATGCCTGAAGAGTCCCACTGCTCTATCGTGTGGCCTGAGCCTAGACCCCACAGATCTGAGCAATTACTACAGACACACACACACGCAATACATGCACACACAGACACACACACAGGACATGTGCAAAAAGGATAAAAATAAAAGAAAACAGATGGTAAACATGAGGCGTTTCATTCCAAATTAGTAGGATGAAATCACAAACATGTACAGTTGGTCTCTTATTGGCACGAAGGAAGGAAGGAGAGATCCACCCTCACTGTTCTCAATAAGAGACATTAACTGAATGACACATGATCATGTGATAAATCTAAACTGAATGGACAGTGGTGTGGTGCAAACAGGTGATGCAGGGTGTAGACAGGATCAAATTTTGGTAGCCTGTTAAAAAAGATGAATTGATCTTCTGAGTACTCTTTCTTGCTTACATATGTGATCATACTCACACTGTAAACACGTGAAAAAGAACATGATCATTTCATTTGTTTTAAGGCTTTGATGGTTAAATAAATTCCTGCACTGCCTGATTGCACATAATATCTGTATAATACACATGAGTCACATATCTGCATATTATTTCTAAGACATGAGAAGTATGATGGGAAGCAAACAGGAAATATATGCATTTACACAACAATGACACATGAGGAACTAAAGAAAGTCAATTGAATACATGTGTCAAGACGTGACAACAGAAAAAACAACACAAATGTGTGTGTACGAATACAAAAGTGTGTGTATGACTGAAGAAAGAGCACATGCCGATGAGGTCTGGGTACCGATTTTCAACACTTCTATGGCACATGCTGAATTGCTGCTTTTTAGCACAGACAAAGCAAGTGGTCCTAGTACTCCACTACTTGCCCACTACCTCCCCAGTGCTTCACTATTTTCCCACTATTTTCCCTCTATGCCACCTGAGTGCCACTATTTTCATACTACACTGCTGAGTACCTCACTATTTTCACACTATGCCCCAAATGTGACACTATTTTCCCACTACACCCCCAGTATTCAGCTATTTTCCCATTATGCCCTAGTACTCCACCATTTTTCCACTACGTGTCAGTAATCTATTGTTTTCCCCCATGCCCCAGTACTCCACTATTTTCCCAGTATATATTAATATCTACAGATATTTAATCACAGTAAGAACACAAGAGTAAAAACATTTCTCCACTTGCACCAGGTTTTCAAAAGCTTCATCCGTTGAAGTAAGTAATTGTTCCCCAATATTTAATGTAATTTTCAGGAATTGGCAGCAGAAATTTATGTAGTCATAATCCTGACAGTTACTAACTTGTTCTTGTTGAGGAGAGGACAGGACAGGACAGGAGAGGAGAGGAGAGGAGAGGAGAGGAGAGGAGAGGAGAGGAGAGGAGAGGAGAGGAGAGGAGAGGAGAGGAGAGGAGAGGAGAGGAGAGGAGAGGAGAGGAGAGGAGAGGAGAGGAGAGGAGAGGAGAGGAAAATTTGCTGTCTGATCAGAACAAAGTAAGTGCCAGACCTGTCTGTACAAGGCCTGCTATCTCAACACTTATCAGCCTACTCAAAGAGTTCTACAAGCACAATCCCCATGTAGATTATCTCCAGACACAGCTAATGTCTCGCCTTCTTCCTTTCTCACTTAAAGGTCACCGTACAATCCCCACAGTGTCTGTTTGTCAAGACTCTTGATCTCCATCCATTCACCTACAAGTCCCCCTGGATCAAAGGTCAAAAGCTAGATTTGGACATAGGCATAATTATTGATGATGTAGTTTGTGACTGACAACATGTTGTGGGTTGAAAGTTGTGGGTGAAAGCACCTAAAGTGATTAAATGAGTTTGTTGTATTATCAATGGACAAATAGACAAAATAAAATATCATTACATTTTTGTCCAAATACCTCAATATTGATATTGTGTCAATATTGTAGGGATGGCTATTTGTGCTTTAACTTGACTAAGTGGGTAAAAATAAATAACAGGACAGCTATAGCAGTCAGGTAAGTTCAGAAAATATTTTTTTACTGTAATGCAGCCTCCAAAACCAGCCATATCATGATATAATGATTTCCAAAATCTATCACAATATCTAGTCTCATATCGCAATACAATATAATATTGATATACTGCCCAGCCCTGCTAGTACACAGTCCAGATATAATGAGAACATTTTCCCCCAGAGCCAAACCAAACATACTGTTTTCTACCTTGCCTGGCCAAAAAAAAAATCACCACCTGGATTTAACTAAGCAAATAGGTAAGAGCCTTCCATTGGATAATCACTGCAGTTGATTAATATGCTTCAGCGTGAAGAGAGTGATGAAGAAGAGAGGCAGATAAAGTGATGCACCCAGCAGGCCTAGTGCCTACTGTACAAGCCTGTGGGGGCAGTGTTATGATCTGGAGTTGCTTCAGTTGGTCAGGTTGAGGTTCAACAATGTTATATGCCAAAAAAAAAAAAAAAAAATTAGGCCAGCTCACTACCTGAATATACTCAATGAGCAGGTTTTTCCATCAATGGATTTTTTCTTCCCTGATGGCATTAGGCATATTCCAAGATGACAATGCCAGGATTCATCAGGCCAAAATAGTCAGAGACCGGTTCAGGGAGCATGAGACATCATTTTCAAATATGGATTGGCAACCACAGAGTCCAGACCTTAATCCCACTGAGAATCTTTGAGATGTGCTGAAGAAGACTTTACACAGCAGTCCGACTCTCTCATCAACAATACAAGATCTTGGCAAAAAATTACTGCGGACTCTGGAGAGAAATAAATGTTGTGACATTGCATAAAAATATCCAAACAATGCCATGGTGAATGCATGCCGTAATAGAAGCTAAAGGCAGTCCAACAAAATATTAAGAGTATATGACTTTTTTTGGCCAGGCAGTGTAAAACTTTCTGAGGTCAGCCACATTTTCATCATTACTCAAAAACCTACCAATGTCTGCTATCTTGAGGAACAGTTGAGCTGTTGCACTCTCCCTCTGTCACATTACTTCTTAACACCACTCAAACAGAAATCTACAAAGCCTACACTTGCTATCTCTGGACGATCCTCAAGACACTGCTCTGACATTCTCAACCCCCCCAAAAAGAAAAAAGACAAGTGCAAGAGACTTTTATCAACCCTACTGTGCTCAAAGAGAGAGTGAGCTATGCATCAAAGGCTAGAAGTGATATCTACCAAAACTGAACGCTGCGGATTAGTACATCCGGGCCTAAGATTTGATGGCGGGGTTGCCCTCAACATGTGGCCTTTTCAACCAAGCAACTGTCAATCTGACACACAATGCAAAACAAGTAAGTGGTGATATGACTCATTACAGAGTTGAAAGAACCTAACTTGTATGGTCCAAACCCTGAAAAAAAAATCTAAATTTGTTCTTCAGAGACTGAAGCAGCATTCAAGTAACAAGAACCATCATCACCTTATCAGTACCACTTCAGAAGCTATTATCTAGCCTACATTCCTCAGAGTAAAGAAACAGGCCTGGCATCACACACTTAATCCTCACATGGTTCGACTGCTTGTTTTCCTCTGTACCAACTTGTTACATTTACAGTACTTCTCTAACTTCCCACTATTTCCGCAACAATGACATTAGTTTCAGAAAAACTGCTGAGCAGACAGTACGTAACCACATCCTGTATGTGTGGTGATGAATGCTGCAAAGTCATTTTGGATCAGTATCTATATTTCTTAATTTGAACTCACTGCAATGATGAGAGCTGCGATGATGAGTTGATTAATCGATTAGAAAGAAAATTAGTTGCCAACTATTTTGATCATTTCAGTAATTTTTCAAGCTTCTCAAATGTAAGGATTTACTGCTTTACTTTATCATTTATGACAACACATTAATCAGATGGATTTGGATTTTGGACTGTTGGCTGGACAAAAGAATGAAACCATCACTTTGAGCTCTGGGAAACTGTGATGAGCATTTTTGACAATTTTTACCAAGTTGTAGACTAAACAATAAATAAAGAAAATTATCATTAGTTGCAGCTAATGTATTATAACACTGTCCTGCCTCATACTTTCCCACTAGTACACACAAGTGCAGTACCAGCAGTTACTCTAATGACAGGGAGAGCAGGCACTGGCCCCACAGGTCACCAAGCTCCTAAATTTGGTGGCAAAAGTACATTTTTGGTGGCCCAAATGTAAAAGAGTACAAACAACTAACACAGCCTTCCTCACCCTGGGGCTTGTGTTGTCCACTTTTCCCACAAATTGTGATATTGTGTTTTCCACTAAAGTGCATTGACCACTGATGTTAACACTGGTTCAACTTTATAACTATTAAGACATAAGTCAATACAAGGTGTACATCTTCAAATTAAGGCTGTGATGTTTGTAGAGCTGCTTGACGTCAGCCAGCAATCCGTACAGACTAGGTCACTGCTGAGAACCTATCCACCTGGAACATCACCATCTGATATTACTGGAGTTATAGAAGATGAACCCCTCCCTGTCAAAGGAAAAGTAAACACACGCAGTACATTAGCACAGCCTCTACTAACCAGGCTATGTTTATTTTTCTTGCCACCTCCACAGCTTCTCACCTGCAAGTCAATACAATGCTGTAAATGCAAATACACCATCTGATTGATGTATCTCCAAATGCATGTCAGATTTACCTAGATCGCACTATAATACCTGGTACAAAGGAAGTCTTGATTCCTGTTTTTGTTCCTATCTATCAAAAATTAATCAGAGGAATCAGTATGGTGATCAGGAATAGCATTCTTCAGTGAAAGATCCAGGTTCAAGATATCATTTTAAAATCAAGCTACCCTGTTGAGGTGTCTACGAGCAGGATATTAAACACCCATCAGCTCCAGGTGAGCTGATTTGTAGCTGACATAAGTGTGGAGTGTGTTACAGGGAAAAAAAACATTTCTGTGCAGGGACAAATTCCATTATTGATAGTTTATAATTAAAAGGTAACAGAGAGACAGAGAAAAAAGACGGAGGGTAGATTACAGAGAAAATTTGAGAAGGGAAGCTCATAAAATCTTCACAGAGCAGCCTAGTTATCTCCCCTTTCTGCTGATCCTCAGAGGATTGATTGACGTTAATCACATGCTTCTCATGGGCCTCCCCTGACTTTGCCACCTTTGAAATGATAAGGTTTCACCTGGTCTGGTGACTTGGCTCCTGTACCTAGTCATGCGACACAGGAGAAATCTATACTGAAAGACACATGACCTGTAACCATTCAAGTATCTACTGTAGTAGCATGTTTGGGTGCACAAAGGTTCTTACAGAAAAAAACACATTTAATCAAACTAAGTTGATTTTCAAGTCTGTGAAATGATTTTCTCCTGTGAAATAATATTATGAAATTTAAGGTCAAGGCGTTTTCTTTTCAGAGAGAAATGTGCAGATATAATATACAGATGTTTTATTTTTTCCACTGTGGCTTTGCTTGTTAACAACTTTCAGAAACACTCTGAGGTGATGAGAAGACCCTTCACATTAAATGACTTTCCACATTAATCACAGCTGTGCAGTGCTTCTATTTATAAGTATTAATACTTTAATTATTTCTACTTAATACAGCTTTATAAACCTGTGTGAGGCATGAAGTGTGCACCAGGAAAACATAGTATAACATCATGCTGAACTAGCCATTCAGATTGCTGTTTTTTTTTTTTTTTGTTTCCTTACTTAAAATTAGGGATGTCATGAGGACCAGTAATTCAGTACCAAGGCAATGCCAAAATATTGAAAATGTGATGGTACTCATTTTTCAAAAGTAGTGTAAGGATGCCATTCTGGACCTGATAGGGACAGCATGTTGCTTACAAGTGTTCTAGTCTGCCATAAAATACCAAAGAAAGAAGAACTCCTACCACCACAGAAGAAGAACAAGTGTAGCTGGAGCAACAGCTCCATCTCGACTCGAAAAGAAAAACAGTGAGAGTCAATTCTGGAAATACATTGCATTTAAGGTGGATCATCAGGGATTAATAATAAATTCACAAAAAAAGTATTCAAACAGCACCATCAAACTTTTCAGACAATAAGAGGAAATACTTCCAACTTAGCCTGAGTACAGTGAGGTTCAGTTCGTGTTAAAATTACATTTTCAGTGTATCCATAGTGTTATTCTTGTTATCCTTAACCTGAAATACAAGTGTTCATTTGTTTGAGACAGTTGGCACTGCTGTGTAACCACTGTGTTACACAGCTACTGTGTTTAGGTTAATGTGACATAACCACAGCCCATTTGGCTAAGTTTTAGCATTTTCATAAAAAAAAATATTTCTTGACTAATGGTCTGTCACTGTGTCAGTACTACTTGCACTATATAGTCAACTTAAATTCAACAACATGCTCCCCTGACAGTGGTTTTCATCAGGATTAGTAAGTAGATGCCCTTCATTGTTTTGTCCTAGAAGCTCAGAGGACTTTTTATTTCAGTAGGCAAAGAAAAATAATAGTTGAATATTGTTATTGTTGTTTTTTACTGTGGTACTGAATTTCATATTGAGAAATGAGAAATTTCACTGGTATCAACAACTAAATTTATGGTATTGTGATATTCCCCACTTAAATATTTTTATGAATTAGTGCACCAATTGCAATTCTTCAGAACTCATTCAGGTATCAAGTACTTGCAGAAAATGTCAAGTACCAATATAAACTCATGCTGTTGTCAGGAGGTACTCAAATATGTGCCATCATTTAGAAAGACCTGAATCTGGCAAAACTTTCATTCTGCATTTTTCCCTTAAAATAAAACATTATTTGACAACACTGCACTACTACTTATCCTGTCACCAACCGCTGGAGTCCATAACAAACTCTCAAGCCATTCAATTTCTTTTGATTAAATTCCTCTGACCTTAATCAAAGTATCACCTTCTAACAAGCTATGTTAACCTTTCTAATCAATATAATGAGATGAAATTAAATACTGAAACAAGGTTTGGCGGTGCTGTAACAGCAAAAGACACAGCATAGGTGCAATCAGAGACTGTGACACTTACATCTATCAATCAGATGACAGCAAACTGTCAACAACGCTGCACACAACATGACATATAGGTCATGAATCCTGACAAAGCTCAAGGCAAAGACAAGTTTCGCTGGCATCATGTGGTGGACATCTGTTTCCTCCAATCAGGTTTCACTTCTGTTGTCTTGCTAGCCTATGGAACATGACAATGGGGAAGTGGACCCGTTGTTGCCCAACTGTAACTCTTCTTTCTGCAAGGCTGTGGGTGCCCTTTACCTTCCTTCTTGCTTTCATGTGTGTTGACACAACACAATGTATTGATCTATATTGGTGGTATTGTGGTATACCAGTGTACAGTGACTGCAGATGTCAGTCTGTGTGAATGTGAGTATGATTTCAAGTGTGTTAGTATTGAAATGATTTGTCAATTATTTGATTAGGTTTCATAATTATTTAAGACATTTAACAAAAAGAATTCTCAAAATGTGGGAAAGCATATCTGCCTGCTTAAGTATACATGTGTTTGTGTGTTTACTATGCCCTGGCCCGTGGGTGAGTGGGTGAGACAGTGTGTGTTTTACCTAAATGTCTTGTCAAATATGGTTCTTACTACTTTCTTTGATAATAACCATGCTGTGTGTGCAAGTATCTATAAGACAGAGTCAGAAAGACATAGAAATACAGGATGTGACTGTGTATTGTGTCCTCATCTCACCTGGGTATAGTGACACATTTTGTGTTGCTGTTCTGTGTGCTGATGGCTTTCTCCAGCTCATCCAGCTGCCCAGTCTTCTTCAGCTTCTTCACCAAGCTCTTTACGGCCTTTTCGCACCATTTCTCCTCCTGTCCTCCTCCGTTCTGCTCCCCTACTCCTCCAATTCCTCCCCCTGCTCCTCCACTCCCAGCTGGAGTCTTCTTCCAACCAAGGAGGCGTTTCACTACTGGTGGAGTGAAGGGCAGGATGGAGGACATAGTGGCCTATGTATGTATGTGTGTACTAACAGTTTTTTTTATGTCCCTCGTAATCTGATGTAAAGAGAAAAGGGGAAAAGGGAAGGAGGATGGCACGGTGATGGGTTGAGGTCTAAATTCCTTTTGGAGATTTTTAAAAACTACATACACAGAATGTCTAGTCAGAACAAAGGCTTTAGGGAGGAGTTGGGGGGAAATATGAGATGCAACATATGGAGTGGAGAGAAGTTCATCCAAAGAACCCTAAGAAATAAGAGGGACAAAAAAGAGAAAGCACACATCAACATTTGTGAACACACAGAGTAAGATGGTTCAGAAGATGAAAAGTCTGATGAACAACTCATTGCATAACAGTTTCTTGAAATGATGACATCAATTATGCCCACACATCCAGATTCACCAACAGTTTTTTCTGCCCAGAGCCATAACTATCATATCTATCTACCATAACCCCCTGCTGCCAACTCTCCCACCATGTGCAGAACTGTATAGATCAGTCAGACCTGCAGTCATAGCACTACGTGCCCTGCACATAATAACTGATTCAAATACAGCACTCATTTCTCTGTTGGTTGACCTCTAATGAATATACTCAAATGATGGTGCACACTTTGCAGTGCATTTGAGCAATACTGTTTACTGTTAATTATTAACAAAATCACTACTCAAAACTACTTTAACTTATTAACATCCCTTAACACAGGGATCTCCTTTTTAAGGGGTGCATGATGTATTGGTCATTTGATTGATATTGGGTAACAATAGCTTACATAATGCACATCTTCTCACAATGTTGGAGAAATAAAAATATTCAGGTTCATCATGAATTTTAAAGTTCTATACACCAATATGAAAAAAAAAAACAATACTTGATATCTCTTTCAATACCACGGCAAAAAGAAAACACGTCCTACATAGACATAACAGGTCACTTTTTTTTTTTTTTAATTAAAGATCTACACAGTGCCGATATAGAAAAGGTCACTGAACACTGATATGCTATGCTGCATGGAAAATTAATAAAGACTGAACTGAACTGAGGTCACGTTTTAAAGCCTTGGTACTTTCAATACTATGAAATGTTAGTATTGTTTTTAAACATGGTATTTATACAGTATTTATACTTCTGAAAACTTAAATACATTTGATAGTTCATTTGTAGGCCAGTGAATTAATAAAGTTCTACTTTCTCTACATTTCTGACAACTCTGGTGATGGATGGAGTGAGCAGATTTACCCTTTATTTACAAATACTTGTTTTTATTCATGGCAACATGGCAACACATAAGTCATACATCATCAACCAGCATTTCACCATGTATTAGGAGTGGGAAAAAAAATACATCCAGTAGTAATTTGTGCGGAAATATTACATTACACGGACACCAAGCATCAATCAATCAATTGTATGCGTAAATCATTAATATGAAATGCAAATTAAACTTTTGATTCTAAACTAATAAGATCAACTGCCTTTTTAGTCCACTAGATGGTGCTGATTTTTTTCTGGTGAGGTCAGCAGAGGTCCCAGTCAGCAGGACTGGTAGCTTTGTTTTGTTTGTTTGTTTTTTTCCAATTACTTTTTGGGGCTTTTGCACCTTGATTTCATAGCATAGCCAAAGATAGACAGGAAACTGGGGAGAGAGAGATAGAAGGGATGACATGCAAGAAAGCACCACAGGTCAGAGTCGAACCTGTACCAATAACCAGTGTATGGTTTATTTTCTTCATTTGGTCAACCTTTAAAAACTCATTCCAGGCAGCTTACAATTTACAGTTACATTCAAGCATCGTTTTCAATGGAAGAGAGGATTTTTTGTCTGAGGTGACGAATCTATGTCAATATATTTATACTAATCCTTTGCTAATCCTAAAGTAAACCTATCCTATTATTGAAACCAGTGTTCACCCACTCATTCGAAAGCTGAGCAGTGTTGGGCTGTGTTTAAACCTGCTCCGGAGCATGGTCTTATGTTCTGACCTACTCACACCAACTGCAACCCGTTTAAGTTTCACTGATCCTTTCCTCAGACTTTAAAAACATTGTGGAAGGTGAGAAATTCACAGTTTTAAAATTCATGAATGGACAGGTAATGGTGCTGAAAACAGATGATGAAATTATTTCAATGGCCGCAAGATACACTAAACAGTTCTGGGCATATGTAACCTTATTCTATATTATAACGCTCATTTTATTCCCAGAATCCATTTTCCAGCCTAATAAGGAAACACACAAGCTCAGACAGAGCAAATCCAGAAAGGATCTACAGACTAATGTAATTATTAAATCAAATTTTAATACTATTTTTCTTCCTTTGACCCACACCTCTCAAAAGAGAAACACTCTGGTTGTATGTAGATTAGTGCAGCAGATGATTTATCAATGACACTTAAATAAATATAGGTAAAACCACTCAGTGATGCAGATTTCTCAACTCTGCTGCCAGGGAGGAAGGGATCACTGTCCTCCACACCACCTTTAGCTACTCTGAAAGTCCAAGCTCCTTCTAAGAATTAATTTCACAGGCTTAACCCTTGGACTGCTCACTAATAGTGCAGGAGTATGAATGGCTTTCAGAAGGAGACAGACCATTCCTGAAAAAAATTAACTACAGTAATCTTAGTACCTGCATTTGCTTGATATTGTCTAAACATTCAAGCATGCTCTCCATTGGGGCCACTATACAGTGCAGTACATAGCCTAAATAACTGCCTCAGGGAACAAGCTTTGATGCCAGGATAGAAGAAGGCTGCAAAACATAGTGTACATGTAAAATACGGTGGGTTTGTCCCATTGATGGGCAGCATTTTAGTTAAATGTAGCCTGTTTCAAATAGTAATTACTTTTAAGTATTTTGTCATTTGTATTTTGCTTGGCTAAGAAAATATGATGTAGGCTAATCTGTAACGAAATACTTTCAAAACTTGAATTTCTGTACTTAAAATACTTAAAAATATTTAATGTTATTTTATTCTCAAATAATACAACCCCCCCCCCCCCCCCCCCCCCGCGACAAGACTTAAACTGTAGGGGGGAAAAATGTGTACAACTGTTAGCCTAACCACAGTTTTGGGCTAAATGCAAGTGAATCACACATGTGCTCTCAAATTGGCAATTATACTTAGTGGCTGATAATGTTAGTGTAACTACTATCCGTGGAATTGTAAGACGGGAAGGGCCAAGGCTAGTCGGTTAGCGTGCTGACACAGACATCTTTGACATAATGTCCAAACTGTTAGTTCTTCAAACTTTGTTGACAATTTTAGTTAAGCCTATGTAACATGCCCACATTAAAATGTCAAAAAATTATAGAAATATATTTTGATAGCTTGTGTACTGACCTTTTGACAAATGTTTCCAACAATGTTGAACTGCTGAGAAAACTAATTAATTTAAGGTAACGCTTCTTACTAGTCATTGCTAGCTAGTTGCTATAACTTCCCAGAAAAAAAAAGAGCTATGACAGATATGTTAGAGAACGAGCAAGGAAGTCGGCAAAAGTGACTAAAACTAAACAATATTACCTCGTCCATAAACATGATTTCTGCCTGATTCATGTCAGATGTATTTTCATCAGGCTGTTTACAAGTGAAGATAACTCCAATTATCCCACACCACTTGACAATGTCATCAAACTATGTCTTTTGTTATTGTTTCAATGTAACCCCCAGCAGCAGAATTTACATTCTATACATTTAATTTTGAGTGATGTAAACTAAAAAATTCTTACATATTGCCCCTTTAAGGTCAGATCCATATTAAGGCTACTATGATAATATCAGTCTGTATAATGTGTTTTGTATTTTCTAACAACTTGTATTGTAATTACATACACTTTCTCATAAAAGTACTAGTTTGTGTTTTACTTTGGGAGCAAGTATTTATAATTTGCAACAGGATGTTTTAGATGCATGTGTCCATCTGTGTTTGGTCATTGAAACGTGATTATTTAGCAAAATTAAGGCTCACTTAAATTTTGTCATGTGGTTACTCCTTGCGAAAGGTGGATACACAAAGGAGGAGGAAGAATAAATTGCTACAGCAACAAAAGCCTTTGCTGAAGGGGGTCTACCGGGGACAAGACCTTGTCGTATGTGGGAGCCTTTGAAACTGAACACAAAGTCTTAATGTAAGAACAAAAAGCACAAAACGTGCTGATGTGGCCACAATGTATACGTCTAGTCGAAATGCTGACCACGGCTATCAGGGCCTTTTGGGCAAAATAAGCAACATTATTTTGTCTGCAGCGTCTCGTCTTCTTTGTGAGAAACTGTCTGTTTGGGTTACTTCTTCTCCGAAACCGTACACATAACACACACACACATACATACATACACACACACTCACATACATACACACTCTCATACACACTCACATACACACATACATACATACACGGTTTAGAGAATAAGCTAACGCTACAAACGGTAATTCAGCCTGAACAGCTAACTAACGTTTAGTAGATGAAGACTTTGACAACCCACGAAAAGCGACTTGATTTCACTGCTGGGTGTCATCTGCTTTGCTCTACTGAGACAGTGAAAATATTCACGTTTCTTTTGTCTCGAAATGACTGATAGTCCCCCCTTTCCTCCTCCCCTCGCCTCCAATAAAAAAAGAGTACGAAAAAATCCGCTAGCAAGCTTGCTACTTTGTGTCACAGACAAATAAACAGGTCTGTTGCATGTTTTGTCGCTAACAATTCAAAACGTTTTCATTGTTAAAAACACTCTTACCCGACAAGGAGATGAAAGGACGCTGAATTATCTCTCAGGTACCTGTCAGATAAGCCTGCTTGTTCATTTTAAATGCGTCCAGAGAGACTTTAAACTGTATTTTCCACCTCCGAGCGAGCCGCCGGGATGATGGCCCCTCATTCAAAGCTCAACCAAACATGTATCGCTTCATGCAAAATATAAACGGCGACGCGACGCCACAATGCCCCGCCTTCTCTCTCTTCCTATTGGCTGAATCCCGGGGTTCAGAAAATAACCTGTTGCCAGACGTGTATCCTATTGGCTGGAGGTCGTGTCCTTCATATGACGTTCCATTCGAAGGTATGTTGGAGATGTTTATCAGTGGGTAGGCCTACCTTGATTGTCCTTCTACAATTGCAAAACACAGTAGCTTGTAAATAAAAAAAAATAAAAATATAATCGACTTAAACAGAATAAAATAAAATAGAAGAGAATGGTATATAGCATAATATCATAGGTATAAGAATAAATTAAGTAAATGTTTTTCACCTATTTTTTTTTATAATGCTTCTCTTTTCCAGACTTACAATATATATGGTTTAACATCACTGCATCTTAAAGCACTCACACTTGTAATGTGCAATTTTTGACAATCACAGTTTGATCACGGTCAATCCATATAATATTAAACATAAAGCAAACCATGCTGCTGCTGACAATAAGATCACCATAAACAATATAAAACTGTGCAATATCACAGTGATTTCAATGATATATGCATATATATGACAACAAAAGATATATGCCAGTAGATACATAGTCATGAGTCAGTGCTCCATCTCTAAACTAGGTGGGGGAGACTGGGGACAGTTGCAAGACTGTTCTTTAGCATTTCTCTCAGTTACTCAGAGACTATTTGGAGTAGACCAACCAAATCTTCACATATTAAACATACATCTGCCTGCTAATCACTCATACAATTAAAAGATGATTACATATAACATATCATTCATAATATTTATTTGGAAGGAAGAAATCATATGTTGCAACTGACCCCAAACCCTGGGGATATTTACTAGCAGGTTAACCATTGCTTTTTGTCTCAATAAGCACAGTATTTTGGCCATATGCATCATTTCAAATTAGTATTAGAGTATTTCTTTATACAATAATATTATAGTATTGTTTAGTTAGTCAAATAACAGCTATTGAGTTTGTTTATGTGTAGAACACAGGTCTAACTTGAGTCAATGTGTAGATGTTACAGATGTTATTCAGTCTCTTTATTTTTTTCAGTGTGAGAAAGGAAGAGTAGATCAATTTGCAATGCAACAAACTTTTATTATATATGTATTTATTGCACAAAATTGCATCTGTTTTAAAAAACTGTTTTTTTGTCAATTCAGTGTGTGAACTGTACTTATACAGCTTCATTTGCTTGTGTGTTTTGAAAAATACTGATGTGTGGTCTCTTTGTGTGTGGCTGCTTAGCGTGTTGCAACTGTCACCACCTTAAGAGATCATCATGTGCCTGTTAGACACATTGACATATAGACCCTTGCTTAACATGTTGCTTCCAATTCAATCAAACAATTATTCAACATTGTATTTTTTATTAATTCATAGAAAAGGTCAGGTCAGTATGACACAAATACAGCTAATGAAAAAAAACTTTTTTTTTTTTTCAATAAATGCAGTAGCAGATGTTGAAATTGTCCTCTGTCTTCCTGGTGGGGAAAGGGTCTAACTGAGCTTGTACAATAGGCCTATAAGTGTCATCACTCTAACATGTCTCTGATCCAGAGAGTAAGACTTTTTACAACCATCCCCAGTCTACCCTATATCACATGCTAGCCTGTTAACTTAAGTTAAATGTTTTACAGATTTTTTTGCATTGTTAATTTATAACTTGAGATATATATTCATCCACAGCTATTCATTATTTTATTTATTTGCTCATTCAAAACGGCATACAAATGCAGGCCTATAAAATGACACTGATTTCTACCTGCGTATTAGGGGAAGCGCTTTTTAGTGTTTGTGCAAGTTGTGCGATGTTAAACCCCAGTCACTTTGAAATAAATGGCAGAGGGTGGTTGAGACAACCTTTGGTTTCATGGGACATTGGCCACATCATGCAAATATACAGACATATGCACCTGCATGCAAATCAAAGCATCTCTCGCGTCTCTTTGTGGAGAAATCATTTCCCGATGAAGCTGAATTTAGTCTCTGCCCGCACAGGTAGTAGGCCTACGTCAAAACTGTGATTGTTTTCCTCATCATCATGCTCTGTTAAGGACGCAGAGGGGCGCATGCTCTGTGCGCACAGTCACCTGGGACCTGTTGCTCAGCTGCGGCTGTTTCTGCGTTGTGAGGACGACTGTTTTAGATTTAACGGATGCTTCTCTTTATCCTTCATCGTTATGGACATAAATGATCCGCTACGGACCTGCAGCATTATAACCAGCCTATAACCAAGCCGGATGAAAACACTACAACAAAAAGTGGAGAACACAAGTCACTGTGCCTTCTGTCTGAGTCGGTTAAACCAAAGGAAGAAGTCAACACACTTGTAAGTAATCTTGTCCTTTGTCCTTTCATGCATTACCTAAATCAGTAAGGATTTGACAAACAGTTTTACTGTTGTAGTTATGATGCTATAAAGGTTAGAGGAACAGTATGTTGACAATAAAAGTAAATGAATTATATGCAGAGGAATCATAACCTAAATTTAAATCGTTTCACAATTCACAGTGATGATTTTAAACAAAGAAAATGTAAGAAGCGTGAAATGATAATCAAATACTATTGAAGCCAGGACCAAAATAGCATGGCCATGTTTACCCAACTCATAAGAGCTGAGGAAAGAGGGAGTTAATGCACTTTGTTGCATATTACATGTTCCACACTGTGTCTACAGGGGCTGTGTGCCTACTGGCAAGTAGGTGCTGGATGATGCTCTGAGTGTGTACAGTTAATAACCCTCACTGGACCATCACCAAGGAGACAGAAACTCCAGAGGGTTGCCTGTATCGTTAGCTTTAAAAAAAAAAAAAATTCCTAGGTAGAGCAATGCCACTGCAGTGGTCTAAATTCAGTGGGGGTGGGGTGGCAGTTTAAAGAGAAAATGACCCTACTTGTCATGTGATTTATGACCTCACTAAACAGCTTCCTAATGAGCTCGGTTCAAGTCTTCTCCAATACAGTATGAATTTCATTTTGTAAATTATGGTCGCAAATGTTTGAATAAAATAGACAATAATTCAAGGTGGGGCTACTGTGCAATTGACCAGTCATTCTCAGTATTCTGTCAAACTAGACAGGACTTGCTTAAAATGTTTCTCATAAACATATTTTCATGTACTGTTTAGCTGTAATACAAGAAAGATTGTGACCAGACAGACCGCTATGGTGGTCATCCACAGACCAATACATGATGTCATAGTGACTCCGCCCACTTATTCTACAGTATATGGTTATGATTATTTATTAGAGAAATCATATGTCCTTATATGTTATTTTTTTGTGTGCAGGTGTGTGTCTGATCTGTATACTACAGGCAATGGGCAGATACTGCAAGTGCAACGGGAGACTGTTGTGCATGTGCCTGCTGCCTTGCATGATGACCGGCCATCTTCTGATCTATATCATGGTGTCCATATTCGTCACCATCTCCTATTCTCCTCCGAAAATAACTCTCCACTATATTGCCCCGGGGATTTCTGCTAACACCTCCTCGTTGGCCTCTCACCCACTTGGCCCTTTCTGGAACCTTCGTCTGGAGGACAGGGCACTGTGGAACCAGTTGCAGCACGCTTGGGACCGTCAGCACAATCCAATACTGCGAGGAAACACAACCAGGATACTGAGGAAGCCAAAATATAGGCTTGTATCAGAAATCGAAGATAAATGCGTCTCTGACTGTGTGTCACATCAGTGTTCAGTCCCTCGTATGCATGATTTAAACAGCTTGCCGGAACAAATGAAGGCATTTATCTGGTCAATGCACTGCAGGGAGTATCCTCTCCTTATCAATCAGCCTGGTATGTGCAGGAGCAACAATAGTACCTTTGGTTTGGAGTCTCCCATGCTCATCATGGCCATCAAATCTCAAGTGGGCAACTTTGAAAACAGGCAGGCCATCCGTGAAACATGGGGACACAGTGGGCTGGTGAGGGGAGAATCCAGAAAGAGAGGCGGATTAGTGCGCACAGTGTTTCTGCTTGGAAGACAGGACTCAAGCACAGGTCCTCACCCTGATCTCAAAAACCTTCTTGAGCTTGAGAACCAGAAATACGGGGACATCCTGCAGTGGGATTTCAGAGACACTTTCTTTAACTTGACCCTCAAGGACCTGCTGTTCTGGGATTGGCTCCGGCAGTACTGCCCCAATGCCATGTTTGTGTTCAAAGGGGACGATGATGTCTTTGTTCGAACGGGTGCCCTTCTGGATTACCTGCACAAGCAGTGGGAGGAGCACAACCTGTGGAGAGCCTACACAAATGGAACGGACACAGATTTGAATTTGTTTGTGGGGGATGTGATCAGTAATGCAATGCCAAACCGCGAGCCGTCCACTAAATACTACATACCTGAGCGTTTCTACAAAGGTGCGTACCCACCGTACGCTGGTGGAGGAGGGGTGGTGTACTCTGGCACACTTGCATTGCGATTGAAAGAGGTGTCTGAGAGGGTCCGCCTCTTCCCAATAGACGATGTGTACCTGGGCATGTGCCTGCACAGACTCGGGCTCTCTCCAAGCCACCACCCGGGTTTTTTAACATTTGATCTCCCAGAGACAGACAGGGGCAATCCCTGTGCTTACAAGTCTGTTCTGCTCGTTCATAAACGGAGCCCCAAGGAGATGCTGACTCTATGGAAGCAGCTCCAGAACCTGGCAGGTCAATGCTGAGGCTCATTTGCCTGCCAAATAGGATTCATTGAGCACCACCACACTCATTTGGAAAATACGTTCAACTCCATGACTGCATCTTCATGTAACCTCTGACGGTCACATGCAACATATGGTACCTTTACTCCAAAGAGTTGCGTAACATTGAGGACAAGACTGATCTACCTCAAAGGGTACATTTATTATGTGGGCATTACACAGTAAGAGTACATACAAGTTACATTTTCAAAAAATACAGGTATTTACTGGTACCCTTTCAAGTTAAAAGTTTTATTTTACTAATGGTCTTAAGGAAATTCACTGTCTTATATGTTGTTTCATGATGTTTAAAGAGAATACTTAAGGCATGTTAGTCATATGTTCACTGGTGAACATGAGTTCATTTGTTTACTCTTGTTTAAACCATGTTTTCTTTCAAGGGACAGTTCACTCCAAAATCAAAAATACATATTTTTCCTCTTACCTGTAGTACTTTTTTATCCACCTAGTTTGTTTTGGTGTGATTTTCCAAGTTTGGGAGATACTGGCCATATAAATGTCTCTTGAATATAATATACAATATATGTATATATATTATAATATAATATACAATACAACTCCTGTCTTATTTTGGTGCTCTGAGCACCACAAGCAGAATTCCATCTGGTTCAGTTATATTTTAGACAAAGCAGATATCTCTGTGGCCGAAATTCCCAAATTTGTTTTAAAAAGAAAAATTCTATATGGATAAATAGAACTGCAGGTAAGAGGAAAAATATGTTTTTATGATTTTTGAGTGAATTGTCCCTTTAAGTCAGGAGGGCCAACTAAAATTTCATTTTTTAATGTCTTACATCCACCGTACCCAATATTTACAATGCAACTGATTCTGATGAAATGCATGTTTCATCATGGACATTTTCATGCACAGTCTTTTATAACTTAAAATAATAATAATAAAAAAATTCTAGCAGTCATTGACTTTCACAGTTTCACAGTCATTTAGCCAGGGAGCATGCAGTATATAGAAGCTTATGTTATGTTGTCTGACTTTGGAACAATAAACGTTAACTCACTTTTTAATACACAACATGTTGCTGATTTAAAAAGTGGCCTTAGATATTACAAATTGTTTTTCTAATTGTTAATAAAGACAAAACTCTACAATTGTTGTTTTTCCTCTTACTTGTTATTTCTTTAAGTCGAAAAAATGAATACAACTGACTCGGTTAATGTTATTCAGTTAACTTTTTATTGAAAGATTTTGTCTTTAAATTGGAGGGGACGTGAGTGTTATTGGATGGGAGCACAACCAGCTGGGATGTTATTTGTTGCTGTCCTCAAGGATTCCAACAATTTGGGATGTTCAGAAGTAAATAAATGGTTGTCTCTAATCATTTTACTGAATATCCTTATGTATTTATTTTGTTTTTGGTGGTATAATTCAAATATATTTTGGTTGAAACCAAGATTTAGAAATAAAATACTAATCTTCTTACTTCTTCATCTTACTATAAGGTTTCTTTATAAGGGCAAATATGGAGTCAAATTGAAGGCAAGGCATTACCCAATAGATCATAAGCCCCCCAGCCTTGCAAATAGCACACAGTAATCAAATTAAAGTGAGTATTACTGAGAGCATTTAGTCTGACCTTTCTAAATTGTATCTCATCAGCCATGTAGCTGCATCATGTTACAGTGCACAGATGTGTGTTTAATACTTCAGTCTTGATCACAGTAGTGAAGGGCACTGCTTTGCATATGAGTGTTTACACAAAGATAGAAGATATGAATTTCCATCTGTGTAATATGCTATTGGTTATTTGGCTCTTTCTACAAGATACACAGGGAGTTATGCAATTTTGTTTTATTTTAATAAAAGAAATCAGGAGGTTTTACAAGTATTATTGCAAGTATTTTGGATACCACCTTAAGGCTTCTGTAATAAGTGATTTATAAATGCTTTATAATTAGGTTATTATTTAAGTTGTAAACACTTTATCAATCATTCACAAACAATTACACAGTTCACATACATTGATGAGGGCTCACTATTTGGCAAGTGTCAGTTACTGTACTACCATTACTCTGAAGTGTAAAAGTGGCGCATGCTGAAAATAGTAAGACAAACAATATTGCCAAATGGTAAGCTGAGCAAGCAATCAGATTTGAAGTTTAGCAGTCCAGATAAATGTGGGCTCACTATTTGGCAAGCATTAGGCCACTTTTGCCCATTTAATATTAACAACCTAAATAGTAGAGGAAAAAAAGAAAAAAATGTATACAGTGGTAGTCTTATTTTAAAGTGGTGCTGTATTTTGCATCTGCCTTAAGTCAAATTAAAGCAAAGGAAACTACAACAGTCATCTTTATTTACACTGCTAAAAGACTAAGGGAAAGAGGAGTTGGGAAACGAGACCCCAGGAGATGAATTTCCTCCAGGGAGAATGAAAGCTGTTGCAGAAAAACACCAACACTAAAAAACACTGAGTGTCACTATGTTCACACTGAACAAAAACAATACATTATAAAATAAAAGTTTTTTTCACCTTGTAATTCTTGAAGTGAAAGGGTGAAACCTCTTCTCTTCTCTCTTCTCTTCTCTCTCTTGTCTGGCCTCTGCCATTGATTTCAGTACTAATAGGCAGACAGTGGCTTCAGAGTGATGTGGTTGCAGGGGAAGATAAGTCTATCTATGGATGACAGGAGGAAGATAACTGACCTGCTGAGCACTAATAAGGAAATGGACGGATGGAGGCAAGGTGAAATGAATTCTGATGTAATTCTGATTCAATATTTGTACAAACTACATGCCAAAGTTGCTCCATGATTTTTCTCATAATAGTGGTACTACTTCTCTCTTTATCCTGGTACGGGGTACTGGATAAATAAAACCCAAACTACTATCTACCTAACTGAAAAACTGTTGGAGGAATTCAGGTAAATGGACACTTTTATTTACTTTAATGTCATGAATCTGAGTGACATCCAATGTTCAACTCTTGCAAATGCAGGAAAGTTCCTGACAACACAGGAAAAATCCAGCAACATCAGCTCTCCTGAGTAACAGCTCCATCCAGTGGAGAGCTGTGGTAATGACAGGAAAGTTCCTGAAGACTCTGGAGCTCCTCCAGTTAGGATATAAAAGCCGGGACAGTCCCACTGCTGAGACAGAAAGACATACAGAGACACTTCAACAGTGCTTGATCTGACAACAAGAGGACTCGACACTGAACACACAGTGAAGATGCTGTGCTCTCATGGACTCCAGTCTGCCCTCAGTCCATTCATGGACTTCTACTGGCCTGTCCACAGTCTGCGTCCACAGGTCAAAGCTCTGTTCCACCAGCAGGATCTACTGCACAGAAATCTACAGGAGCTCCACAACAGTCTGGAGCTGATGGACAAACTTCAACACAACATCCTGGAGGACACAGAGCCTTTCCAAACCAGTGTGGCCATGCAGCTGCTTTCCTGCCAGCTGGAGAAAGAGGGAGGACGCTTTGGCCTGACCCTGGACACTCGAGGCTTTTCCCCAGAGGAGCTGTCTGTCAGGCAGGTGGGCAGGAAGCTGAGAGTCAGCGGGAAGACAGAGAAGAAGCAGGAGGACAAGGAGAAAGCCTTCTACTCTTACAGACTCCAGGAATTCAGACAGGACTTTGATCTGCCTGAAGGGCTGAACCCTGAAGACGTCTCCTGCTACCTGGATCCAGACGGGAAGCTCCACATCCAGGAGGACAAAGCTCCATGTGTGGAGGAGGCTGAGAGACAGCTGACTATCAAGAGGAGCCTGGAGGAGAAAACACAGACAGAAGACAGCAGCACAGAGACAGACAACAGCACACAGGACACACCTCAACACATGGACTCATCTACATGTTAATCTAACAATTTATTGTTAAATGTGTTTTACACAAGTGTTACATGATAATCACATGTGCTTTTGCATATTTTATAACTGAGTATGATAAATAAATGTTTAAAATAAAATCATGCTTCCTGTCAATTTGCTGTCAAAATGTATATAATAGATGCAATAAATTAATGTATAAGTTCACTCCCACTCCAGTGTATGCAGATAAATATTTGTAGAAGGACAGGCTGCCATCTACTGGACAGATGTGTAAATGACAGGCGAGGATTACACAAAATTATGAATGGCTGGGATACTCAACTTGCTTTGTCAGGGGGCTGCTTTTACAAAATGACGGCAGGTCAGGGACCAGTCAATAAACAAACATTAATAATGATAGTATTTATGAGAAAAATTGAATAACATCAAAAGGCCCATAACCTTTCAAATTATTTATTTTCAAATTAACTGACTTATTAACTTAACGTATTAATTAAATCAGCTAAGTGTATGAAATGGCAAAAAAAAAAAAAAAAAAAAAAATCAGGTATTTTACTGCATTTATTAAATGCAACTGCACTTTATTTGTAAATACTTTGGTAACATTTGAAAGGGTTTATGCAACATTAAACAATACTAGAACCTCTTCCATCATGCGATCACTGAAATGTTGGACTGAATCATGAATAGAATCCATAGACATAAACAGCTCCTACCAAGGACAGAGGGAATAGAACATTTAAACTCTTTTGGTATGAAATACACAATTATGGGAAATTATCCTGATTTCTGTGAAGCATTTCCTTCTCTTCAGCTAATAGTTGTTTTCCCCTGCAGAGCTTATGTCTGATCGCTCTGCACCTTGTGATGATGTGAAATATCATCACACAAACATCAGCCTTCTCTGTTACTAACAGCCTCATTTATCACATCATACAAAACTGATAGATCTGCCCCTCCTTCCTACAAAACATTGTGAATCAGTTTATTTTCGTTGTGAATTAGAAAATGGTCAGGGGGCCACCAGGCACCCCACCAGGGGTCAATATTTAACCCACAGGCCACAAGTTGAGTATCACTGATGCACAGAGTGTTTGGACAGTGTCATTCTGAGATAGTTAGCAATACTGTGTTTCATGTGGGAAAGCAGTTTTCAATCAGAAGAAATTTATGGTGGGGTGAATATAGTATTCACCATTTTTTGTTCTAATCAGTGGATCTGTGATAGAAAGAAAAAAAACATGTCTCTGTTAAAAAGATTATTCACTGATATTGCTGACATTTTATTATCTTTCATCTCTGATATTTTAAACAAATTTTGGAAGTGTGCAGTTTTTCTCAATCTTTGGACTGTAACATTTTTGCAAAAAAACAAAACAAAACAAACAAACAAACAAACAAAAAAAAAAAAGACATTTCTTTCTTTTTTTTTCTGACAATCACATTTAGATTAGCAATTGACATCAAAAGAAATAATCATCTAACAAAAATGTTCCTCAAGATAATCTGGAGAAAAATACATAATGTCATCATCAGTGTATATTTTAAGAGGTAACTTATCCTCAACAGTTCAATTGAACTGTTTAATATTCAAATCTCTTCATTTGTACCAATGAATACATTCAAATCTCTTCATTTGTACCAATGAATACATTCATCATTTAAAACAGAAAACTTCCTGATCAAACAGGAACATTCTGATGACATCATCACTCCTGTGTAACAGCTCCATCCAGTGGAGAGCTGTGGTAATGACAGGAAAGTTCCCGAAGACTCTGGAGCTCCTCCAGTTAGAATATAAAAGCTGAGACAGTCCCACTGCTGAGACAGAAAGACACACAGAGGAGAAGAGACACTTCAACAGTGTTTGATCTGACAACAAGAGGACTCAACACTGAACACACAGTGAAGATGCTGTGCTCTCATGGACTCCAGTCTGCCCTCAGTCCATTCATGGACTTCTACTGGCCTGTCCACAGTCTGCGTCCACAGGTCAAAGCTCTGTTCCACCAGCAGAATCTACTGCACAGAAACCTACAGGAGCTCCACAACAGTCTGGAGCTGATGGACAAACTTCAACACAACATCCTGGAGGACACAGAGCCTTTCCAAACCACGGTGGCCATACAGCCACTCTCCTGCCAGCTGGAGAAAGAGGGAGGAAGCTTTGGCCTGACCCTGGACACCAGAGGCTTTTCCCCAGAGGAGCTGTCTGTCAGGCAGGTGGGCAGGAAGCTGAGAGTCAGCGGGAAGACAGAGAAGAAGCAGGAGGACAAGGAGAAAGCCTCCTACTCTTACAGACTCCAGGAATTCAGACAGGAGTTTGATCTGCCTGAAGGGCTGAACCCTGAAGACGTCTCCTGCTACCTGGATCCAGACGGGAAGCTCCACATCCAGGAGGACAAAGCTCCATGTGTGGAGGAGGCTGAGAGAGAGCTGACTATCAAGAGGAGCCTGGAGGAGAAAATACAGACAGAAGACAGCAGCACAGAGACAGACAACAGCACACAGGACACACCTCAACACATGGACTCATCTACATGTTAATCTAACAATTTATTGTTTTATGTTTTAAATACAAGTGTAAAATGCTAATTAGTTGGAAAAGGGGAATGTGGGAGGAAGTTATAGATATCAGTAAATAATCTTTTTCTAAAGATGCAAGACACAAACTGGTCTACGAGGTGCTGAATTTTCACACACTTCAGACACCACAGGAGGGAATTTGATGTCACTGCCTGTCTCCACTAGGTGGTGCTATGACTATGTACTGATTGTCATGTGGATATATCCAGGCTGGGACTCTTACAAAACGTGATGTTTGGTGGATCAATTAATCCAAAATTATAGCAATTCCATGTTTCATGACAAAGTCAATCAGATTATTTACATACATGAAGTTTCAGGTGGAGTCCACCATGTAAACAGAAGTTTTTACAACTTCCTGTGTTTCGGCAAAAAAATTATTTTCACTTTGCTGTCATGGATACACTGTGTTTTGATACATCAAGACCTTCACTACATAGAATTACCGAGGTCGTAAGGCCTATATGAACAGATTTGAGTTGGATATGGTCAACCTGTTTGGAGGAGCACGTTAGAGTCTAAAACAGGTTGCCAGTAGGTGGCACAATCACTATTGCAGGATATCGTCATCTAGTTGTGTTCAGGGCGGGGCAATTATCAAATGTGAAGTTTGATGCCGATTGGATCATTTATACAGAAGTTATAGCAATTTTATGTTTCATGGCGAAACATCAAAATACCACGCCACACCATGGCCATGCCCCCCCATAAGTCCGTCGTGGCAAGGTCAGGCGCTGGTCAGATGCCAGCCGGCCACACCAGCCGGACACAGGAGGCACCGGCTCAGCCCACGACCATCATGGCGAGGTCGGGCGCCCGTCAGACGCCAGCTGGACATGCCAGCCTGATATAAAGCTATAAAAATGCCACATATCCAATTATCTGCCTTCAACTATTTTGGGTCAACAGCATGAAAACTTTAGAGTAATTTTTTCTCAGTTCTGCTCTTGGGCAGTTACAGCTGTTTTCTGCTGTAGTGCATTGCTGTTGGCCAGACACAAATGTGATGTAAGACACAACAAACAACTTTAATGGTGACTTCAGTGATGCAATACTTCGGAATCCATGTCTTGTTAAATATCCAGTGGCGACCTTTTCTCTTTTTACCATTCATCTTTGCCACTCAACTACTGTAGAACGATGTTGCCAAACACAAAGCAACTCTCACATTCACTTCAGCTGTCCTATTGATTAAAAAATATATTTATTTAAAAAAAAAGAGAAAGATACAGTTTATTATCATTAACAATGAACACAGCTCAGATAGCTTTAGAATAAGGCCAGATAACAGTTAAACAGTCAAAAAAAAGTCTATATCTTAAAATTTTGATTGCAATATTTCTAAATTGTGATGGGCCTGTATGGAACATCCAGGCTCTGGGCCATATTTGCCCGAGTCTGTTCTACACGCTTGGAAGGGAAGAGTAACCGCTAGATGCCACTAAATCCTTCACACCGGTACTTTACTATTTCAAAAGGAAACGGGCAAAGCTTTTTCCTTCATGTTCTGCACAGAGTTGTCTCTGACCTCCCACTGTCTTTTACACATCTCTCCACTAGATGGCAGCATTCCCTTCCACAAATATTTACCAGCAAAACGATGCTCCAACCATGAGCATCTTTCCTGCTATCTCAGCATTTTGCCACTAGTTGTCATCCTAGTTTAAAGAAGACTAAATTAATTTTGTAACACAAATGAAAAAAGCCTCACTGACCATCGCTATCTATATGATTATAAATAGTTTAGAACTAATACTGCAACTGTCAGTTATTCGCTCATTCTTTTTTTTATTGTCATGACTATTAGTTTGTATTAGTTGTGATTAAAAGTGAACAACACACCCATATTGATGCTATAAAGCATGAAGTGATCATAATGGACTGACTGTACAGTGCTGTGTCCAGATTAAATCAAACAGATCATTATGTAACCTCATCTGGATACATTTTAACTCTGGTACAAAGAAGTAAATTAGAGTCTGTTTTAAGACAAATTTCAATGAAAAAAAAGGAAGGAATACACTGTATGAAAGAGTTGTTCTTTATAAATTCTTGTGACCTCTAGTACTAATAATGTGCAGTAATTGTGATGGAATTAACATACATACATAGTGAATATTATCTTATTCACTTGTGAATAGTGGTTTACACCTTCCATTCCACCTGCCATGTTTTTTCACTTATTTATCCAGTGAGTGTACAGAAGAAGAAAGATATGGAGGACTATGCAGAGAAGTAGGGCAACAACAACAACACAGAAGGCAGGATTTAAACCCACAGACATCTTTTCAATGTTTTCTATCTCTCTCCAGAAAGAAAAAGAAGAAAAAAAAAAACAAGTATGGATGATGAAACCTGGACTGGCAAACACAGAGCTTAGCTGCTCGGGGATATCGTGTCAAGGCTGGTGTCAATATTTTTGACACATAAAGAGAATATATGAGATTTTTGGAGGGTGGGAGCGATACATTTTTTTTTTTTTTGTTGTTAGGCGCTCACCTTTGGATGAACTCCCCAAAGTGAAAGCAAGATAGAAGCGAGGAGGAGGAGGAGGAGAAGGAGGAGGAGAACGAAAGGTAAGGAAAACAGAGGAAGGATGAGGAGGAGAACGCAAGACTCAGCTCCATGTAAATCATCCGCATTGTTCCCCTAATTCTGTGTGTGTGCACAAACGCACACACATATATAGAAGCATCAAACAGACACACTGACATGCACAAAGAGAATCTCGGGCACATAGTCGCACTTCCTTGTTCCTGTCTTAGTTTGTCCCTCACAGCGATGGTTTTTAATGCACCATAATCCCCCTCTTTCCCCTGAACACATAAAAGAGATATCCTTCTATCTGTGTAAGTGGTTCTGACGGCCACCAGCTCATCACAAACACACACGCACGTATAGACACACACACATACAGCCGCCAGCTCATCAGCATGCAGTTATTCCTTTGGCTCTGGATCGCAGGCTGTTAATTGGCTGCCAAGCAGAATGTGTGTGTGAGTGTGTGTGTTTGTGTCTGTACTGCAGAGCCCGGGTTGCTTAGAAATTCCCGTCACGTCTCCGAGCCTCGATTAAGACGTTGCTCCAGTTTCGAACAGACAGACATGTGGGGAGGAGGGGAAGAGGGTTGGGGAGAGAGAGAGAGGGGGAGAGGATGCAGCAGGGGGGAGAAAGATGAGAGAACGCCAGAGGAGTGGGAAGAGAGAAAGAGAGGTGATGAGGCGGGACTCGGCAAAGGAGGGGAAAAGAGTGAAGGGCGAGAGTGAGAGGAAGAGGTGGTGAAATGCTGCAGTGGTCCTGGAACTGATAACTCCTCCTGTACTGCCTTCCTTATCTCTGTTATAGAGTTGCAAAAGACGAGGTGTTATTTCAGGCATCTGTACTGTCTGTGGAGTTCCAGTAGGAAAAGTCCTGTTCATTTTCTGCAGAGACAATGTCAGGTGGCCGGCTTTGGTGCACTTCTAAAGCTTGGGAGGGTACGAAACGCTCCTGGTTGAATCTTCAAGACAAAAAGGGGAGCAAATATGTAAGAAAATATCTGGTTCTTCGACGAAAAGTCAACATTACAGAAGTGTCTTTGCAAAATGTGCACCACTAAAATTTAGATACCTGATAGGACAGATGGAACGTGATGATGCTGATGTTCTAGGTTTTGACCTCTCGAAACTTTTCCCTTCTTTGTGCACCTTGGAAGTGGGTGAATGGCTGCCAGATCCCTAACTTGCATCAATCTTTTGTGAACTGAGCAACTATGGTGCAGTGTTTTGTTTCTACTTGACCCTTCCTGAGCCCTGCTCCTTTTTGAACCTCGTTCAACTTTCTCTTTTCCTTTCCTAATGTTAGCAAAACCCAAGCTAACAAACTATCTGATAACTAGCTGATATACACATAAATATGTTGTTTTTACAGGTTCCCTGTTGACAACTTTTGACCATTTTCATGATTATTTTTTCTTTTCAAAATAAACAAACCCAGCACATAGCATGTCTAAGTAGAAAGTTGACCGAGGTTCTGTCGGGCGCCAATCTTGCCCAACAGTTATTGGAGCACAGAGTGAAAAGGGGTGGGGCTTAGGAAGGGTCAACTACAATGACAAAGCATTCTGAATTTGTAGCTTCACAAATTCCCAAATCTACATATGTTTAAGGGACAAAGCCCTCTATCAGCCATAGGAATCATGACCCTACTCTGTCAGGAGTGGAGGAGGAAATGTGGTGTTTTAGAGCTGCTAAGTCCACAGAGGGAGGAGGTCAGGTGAATGGAAAGGGTTTAGGACTTAAGATGTGAAACCACCTTCCTCTTCACATTTCCTATGAACTGCTAAAGCTGGTGTCTTTTAACCATGTGAACTTTGCCTAACCCTAACCAAGTGGTTATTATTGTAACCCGAGCCATGATGTTTTCATAACCCTGACTAAATTGCTTCTGTGCCTTAGCCTAACCAAATCTTATCTTCTACCTCCCTTCTTCCTCTATTACCTAACCCAACTTAACAACAGCAGTGTAAGATCATCAATATATTTCAAACAACCTAATTTTAATCTAATCTGGAGGATTTGTTGTGTATAACAGTTTTCAAAACACCAGCAGCCATTCTTTTCTTTAAACCAGCACACTGACATTGTCTTAATGTACATCAACACGTGTCACGATGAGTCACTGTCAAATTTCCCAACGTCAATATGTGCTAACTCTTAAAAAACAAGTTCTGAAAAGGGAGATCAGAGTGAGGAAAAATACTTTCAGAACCAGTGGCTCCTCCCACTTTGCAACTCTATAAGGGAGAATGTCTATTAGAAAAAGTTAGTGGAAAAAGAAATATGAGACATGAAGAAAATTGTGACAAGCTTGGTATGACACTTTATCAGAAAATAAGAAAATGACCAAAACAATGATACAAAAATGACACTCATACACACAAACACGGCTGCAGGGAGCAAGTTGGATGATAATGTGAAGGTTATAGATTCTGAACTTTCAGTTTATGCCCTAATGAAGCCATGAGAGACTGTTTGACGTTTCTAGGTCAAACATACGCACTGAGTCACACGACACACAAACTTGCTCTCAGTTGCATGCTCATACTGTACACAGACGTACACAACACACACACACAGATTCCACTGCAGATCTCCTGTTATGTAATCATGCCAGAAAGAGAGAGGGGGAGAGAGAGAGAGAGAGAGAGAGAGAGAGAGAGAGAGAGAGAGGACAGGCACCCCAGCCTAATCAGACACCAGCAGACACACATACATACACACACACACACATTTCTCACAGCTGTCTGTCAGACGCTGACTGCGGTCATGTTGCTCTTTCCCAGCTGCAGCATCCAAGTAGCTTGTTTTTGTTTGTTGCTGACAAGTCATCATCGGTATAAATATTTTGATCTCAGCAAAGTCTTGATTATTTATGCCTAGTCAGATGAAGACAGTAGACAACAATGGCTTAGTTGCTTTGTAACAGATAATAATACTTTATGCCTCATGGCACTTTAGATGACACACAGTAGCATGAGTTCCTTAACCCATGATATATTAACATGGAATTACAACCCTGATTCAAAAGAAGTTGGGATGCTGTGTTAAATAGATATTTAATGTTCATATGGATAAACTTTGTTGTTTTTTGTAAATGTACACTAATTCTGAATTTGATGCTCCAAAAAAGTTATGACAGGGGCAACAAATAACTGGGAAAGTTGTGGAATATTCAAAAACACCTGTTTGGTCTTTCAACAGATAAACAAGTGAATTGATATCAGGTGACAGAATCACAAGTGGGCAGTAAAGGGGGATCCTTGAAAGGCTTAGTCGTTCATAAGCGATGATGGAGCAAGGTTCACAATTTTGAGTAAAACTGCTTAGGCAAATAGTCCAACAAAAACAACAAAACTCAACACAAAACTGCAAGGCATTTATGTTTTCATCATCAACAATCCATAATGTCATTAAAAGATTCAGAGAATCTAGAGAAATCTCTGCACGTAAGGAGCAAGGCCACAAACCAACATTGAATGACCATGATCTTCGATCCCTCAGGCAGCACTGCATTAAAAACCAGTCTGTTTCCAGGATAATACTACATGGGCTCAGGAACACTTCAGAAAACCATCCTCAGTAAACAGTTTGTCACTACATCTTCAATGCAGGTTAAGAATCTCTCATGCAAAGCTAAAGCCATATATCCACAATATTCACAAACACAACATTCCCTGCTTATTTCAGCAAGACAATGCCAAGACACATTGTGTGTGTTACGTGGCTTTGTATTAAAAGAGTTTGGGTAGTAGAATAGCCTGTCTGCAGTCCAGACCTGTCTTCCATTGAAAATGTGTGGTGGATTATAAAGGACAAAATGCAATAACAGACACCCAAGACTCCCGAACACCTTAAGTCGAATATCAAGCAAGAATAAGAAATAACTTCACTTTCAAAACTTCAACAGTTAGTGTCCTCAATTCCCATTAAACATCCTGTCTGTGTACTGCATTCAAATGAATATAAGCTGAAAGGTTTTTGCAAATTATTGCATTCTGTTTTTATATACGTTTAACACAATGTCCCAACTTTTTTGTTATCGAGGTTGTAAATGAGAGCAATCAAATGATGCTATCTTACATAATTGGCCTCCTGTTACCTTTTTTTCTGCCAATTCCGCACTTAGAGGTCAGAGAACAGGGTTAATTAAACAACCTGCTATCTTTGCTCTTTTGTAAATGCATATTTCTTCTCTACTTTGGTGACCTTGATTTTCTATTATTTTCTCTGACTGCAAAAGTAAAAAAAGACCCTGTACTGTTGTGTATTCTCTCTGTAATAATGGTGTATGTGTCCAACAATGTGTGTGTATATGTGAAGGACCGTGGTCTAAGTGATCTCAAGGTGCTATCATGTTTGTTTGATAGAGGATAATTAAATGGGTAATAGAAACCAGCCTGCTCTCATCACTATTGATTCATTTGCAGCACACACAAGCACACACACACACACACAGACAGACACACACAAACAGCCTAAAGCCTCTGGTCTCTAAGAGAAGATGTCTTCTGATACTCCCACATCAGCTATCAACAACCTTTCATGTTTTAATGGGTTTGTTTAACCTAATCCACATTAGCCCCCATCCTTCAGCCCTGCGCCCACAAATTCTTCAGCCTGGCGGCCCAAATCCATACACTGAGTCCTTCACTGAAAAGTGTTTGTTTGATGAAAATCAAACAAATAATCCCGTAAAAGACCCATCCTCCATCACAAGCATTCGCTATTCTCTTGATCCATGGATCTGAAGGGAAGCCAAACCACAGCAGTGATACAAACTTAAAGCCTTTCACTACAAATTAAACTATGACAGCAACTCTAAATAATAAGACTGTTGCTGAGAGCATCCTACAACAAAGACGAATTTGGCATTTTTACAAACAGCTCTTGATGGTTCTGAACCACAGTCAGCGAATCTTCATTAGAACACAACTTGAGCTCCTTACTGCATAAAGTAAACTGAATAATAGACAAGGTAGGTGAGTAATAGAATACAAGTAATGCTGCAAAATACAAAAAAATACAATTCCTGTCTTGTCCTGATACACTACTGGAACAGAATACTTCATCTATTTTTGTTTTATTTGTGCTAAAATTCATATGAGACACTCATTTCCCATCAACAGATTACTTTTGGAGCCACTTCCTGTTTTGAGGCCTTCCTTTATTCTTTGAGAAGAGATTTCAGACTAGATCATCATCCGTATTGTTATTAAATTCAGCAAGCAAACACCTGGTAACAGGTGCGTTGAGGTTGCAGCAGATGTTTCAGTGTCAAATATTTTAACACCTTGGCACATAAAACCCAAATTGTCTGCCTGGCTTGACACCTCTATGTGGAAGTGAGAAAAAAAAAGCCTTTTGGTTGATTTAGGTGAACTGACCCTTAACTGATTTTGTTATAACGTTGCAGCCCCAGATTTCTATTTTCTCAGCTCACTGTTACAGTGATTTAGCATGAAATTTCGATAATAAAGTTTTTGACAGTTTAGATTCCCTGAACACATACACACACATTTATTCACATTAATACGCACTATACATTTTGCATGTGGCATCTGTTTCAGTGTCTGTTGTGTTTTTCTTTTTAAAGTGCATCATTTAATTTAACAAGCGCACCATAAACCGCAGCGTGTTCCTTTGCTCCATGTGTGCCTTTGTTCTCTACATGTGTGCGCCTTTGTTCTCTGTAATGTGTTTTGTTTGTCCATGTATCTGTATGACAATGATTAGCTGTGATGGATGCTAGTGACCCAATAATTGTGACAAGGACACAACATTAACATTGAAGCAGGGACAATGGCGGTGCAGCTGCATAGCCATTGCATTATTCAGACAGGATGGATGGAGAAAAGGGGAAGGGGAGAAAATGGGGAGTGGGAATAAGAGGGGGACAGGAAGGAAGGATGAGACGAGGGAGGGAATGTAAGGATGCGAGTGGGGCTATGTATGGAGCGATTTATGAATAGAGTGGTGGAAGGAGGGAGGTCAGATGAATGTACAGTACAGATGGGGGAGGAGAATAGGTGGATAACATGAGCTAACAAAAGGAAAGGTGAAGTGGACATGTCTGCACGGGTGGTTTAATATGCAAGTGGTAAACACAGAGTAAAACCTGTCATGTGACTAAACATTTCAAGAGCTTTAATTTAAAGGGATAGTTCAAATTATTTAATATGAGGTTGCATGAGGTACTTATTGATAGTCAGTGTATTACCTAAAGGAGATGCCTGTTGGCACGCCCCCAGTTTGGAGAAGCAGAGAGGAGTACCAGCACTGAACCTAAGCAATGTACTGTTGTGTACAGGGGCAGCAGCAAAAGGTATTTCAGCCACTTAAAAAAGGCCTACCTAAAAAAAACAAACAACAACAACAAAAAAGAACAATATCAGATCATATTTTCACTGTTTTACTTTGCCATCAGACAGCCTTTTCCAACTGGAAATCGCCATCATATAAGCCAATATCACTCTCTCCAAACCAACCAAACTCTAAGGGTGAAATCAGCCATTGTTACTTTGCAGAACATGGGAATTGCGGTTCTACTCTCTCCTTGATCTGTTATTTTGTTTGTATTATTGTGTCACTTTGGTGAATCCGAACTAAAGCTTTAAAACACCAAAGTCACATACTAACAGAAACAAACTGGTAAACTGATGAGGGCAGCAGTAGACCACCAGCTCCTGTGGTCTGTGAGGTAAAATGACTGATTTTGCCAGTAAAGTCTGGTGGTTTGAAATGAGCAATATTTGGCTTATATAACGGCATTTTGCAGTTGGAAAAGGCTTTCTGATGGGAAAGTAAAGGTAAAGTAGGAAACGCACTGTTACCCTGAATAAATTACAGATTTCTCTGCGTTTGACATTGTTGGAAACATTTGGGACAATATAAGTACACAACTTAACAGAATATTTAACAATGCCTCGTGCTTTCAGACAATTATATGCAGAAATGTTACATATAGCTTTAATTTTTTTCCATCTAGATAAAGGAAATTCATAGGACACAAATACTGTAGACAATGTGATCTTATAGCTCTATCCTCAAAACAAACAGGATCAGCAAAAAATTAGGTGTCACTGTAATTTTGTTCTATATTTTATAAAATATATGGAAGTCACTTTTCAAACAATACAATTATTTGTATATTTCTAGTGATTTATTTTGACATGAACTGCTGTGAGAGTAAATTTTCCAAATATATTTTTTTCTAATTTTGTGTCATTGTCAGATTCTCAGATTGGAAATGACCTTTCTAATGTGATAGGCTGCTGCTACTGTAGCAGCATCATTTCACCTATTCACCAATGGCTGGCCAGCACACACACACACACACACACACACACACACACACACACACACACACACACACACACACACACACACACACACACACACACACACACACACACACTGCCCAGCCCCCACCCTCACTGCCATAGGAACTATTAGTGGAAACACCATGGGGACACATAGATAAAGGCTCTCATTGCCAGAGTACTGATCTGTAATCACCGCTGTCTTTTAACAAGGAACAAGACAAAATGGGGCCCTGAGGACTGTTTTTTTGAACCTACAGCAGGATCTGTCCGCCTGATCTCTGCGGTGTCAAGAAAAATTTGAACCTTATGTATAAAATATAAGATCTACATTGCCGTCTAGACCTCAATTTCATGTGTTTATTCCACTTGTATAAACAGCCAAAAGGAGACTGTGTTTACTCAATATCTGAGTAGTGTGTCATAATTTCAATAATTAATCAAGTGGAGTCAAATCTGCTTGTAAAACTAATTTATTTGTACCTTTGTAGACAAGCTTTTGTTGACAGAGGGTCAGGTTAGAAGGTTTTTGGCCAACAATGTCAGGAGGTTCGGTGTTGCAGCTTCAGTATTTGGTCCTATCATGGGCTATTTTAAGTTTTGCTCTGTGTTAAAATTTGTTCCGTCTTGCCTTTGGTGTCAGCGAGCTGATAAAATATGCATGGTTTGGACTTTTCACCTTTCCGATTTTTATTCCTTGTATAAATCAAAGGAAAATGGAGCCTTTTATGGTTGGAGCTCATCCATGTTTGATGTGCAGCCAGGAGGGAGACCTAGATAATAGAAGCTATCAGAGACATACAGCACTCTGTGTGTGTGTGTGTGTGTCTGTGTGTGTGTGTGTGTGTGTGTGTGTGTGTCTGTGTGCGTGTGTGTGCAGACGTGTGTGTGTCCTCTTTTGGATTCTGTTTCATTCCCAGGCATTAATGGACTTGAATGTATTACGACATACACTTTCGGAAGGTCTGACACCGAGCTAAACGGGTTCACACACACACACTCATGCTCATGAACACACATATACATGCCTGTATTTAATACCCATATTAAAATTTTGACTGCAGCGAGATGCAACAACACGAGACGGAATCAGCCAAATGAGGTCAAGCTGTCAGGAATTTCTATTCCCTCTATTTCAGACAGATGTTGAGGCACTGAGATGCTCAAATTGTGTGCTCTGAAATGTGCTCATCTTAACCTTATGCATCATTCATTCAGTGCTTATCCATTCAGACAAATCATCCATTCAAAGTGATTCAAACATTCATTGATTTTCCTGCCAGGGAAAGTACAAAATAAGAAAGAAAATACCTCGAGGGGGATATCACTGAGGGAAGAGCACAAAGTGATCAAAGTACAGCGAAGTGATTCATCATCACTTGTGGATAATAACTGATCGCCTGCTGAGATTGTCCTTATAGAAATTTCACTTATATCTCTATCTGCGCATTTTCCTGTAGCCCTCGGCGGCCTTCTCTCGCCGTGGGACAAAATCAATAGTAATTTAAGAAACATGACTTAATAATGACTTGTAACACACTGTAGTGAGCACTGGTGCTGAAGTGAAGGTCAGACTGAATGACCATTTCTTGCAGATTTATGTTCATAGCTTGTATCAGCTAAATATGTTCTGAGGTTTTTGAAGAGGTTTTTAACCACCATAACAACAAAACACTCACTTGAACATACCTGTTAACATTTTCCTACTTATTTCATTCATTGGGTACTGCAGTCCAGATGAACTCTAACCATGGACTTTAATCAACTCCATTCCACTTTGTTCATTATCTGTTGTGTTTAATCTAGAAATAAATATATATATATATTTTTAACTAACTTTGTTTTCTTCATCCATGTTGGTTCTTTTGACCCACTGTCATAACATATGGGGGCTCATCCAGGATCCAGTCTCAGAATCAGTTGCATAACTTTGGTTATAGTTAAACAGAACAAAACAAAAGCATGTTTCACACTGAATGGAAATTTCAGACGAGAACATACTGGCCATAACATTGTTGTTGAAGAAGCCAGTATTTCAATTTAGCTTGTCTCCTTAATTGCCGATGTCATACCATAGTCATTTTATGATTTAGTACAGAAAAGTTTCCCCTTTAAGGTAGCTAAACTGTTTGTCTTTTATCTTTAGGCAACTAAGATCACATAGTTAAGTTGAGACTGAGCAGATTGATAAGATTTGGGAAAAGATTACATTCATGCTCTGAGGGGAACTCCACTCATTTTACACATCAAAGTCCACCTCTGCAGGTCTGTTTACAGGTCTTGGAAGTGCGACTGCATGTGTGAAAAAAGCTGCATAAAATCTTTTGAGGTTAGCTGTCTGGAGTCTGATAAATGGCCTCAAGTGATTTGACTTGAGTCAGCATCAGGTGAAGACAAGTTTGAAGATGAACAAAATCAAGGGGTATGAAGTGAGCTGCAGTGAACCAGACCTCTGGGCTAAAGTCCACTCCTCATCTCTGCTTGAGGTTAGTGGCTCGAGGCAACATTAGCCACTAACTAGCATAACACACCTGAATCTCCAACCAAACTGTCAGTGATTGAGCTGTGGGCAACCGGTTTTGACAAGGAAGAGAAAGATGTAGAATAAAAAAAAAAGATGATGTCACTTGTTCTGCAGCTCTGAGTTTTGATCCTTAAAAAATCTGCACATCATGAGTGAGAATGTTTTTGGAGTGCAATGCTAAATCAGTGGAATATTCTTTTAAAAGATAGGCTCGTGCCATATAGATAACTGAACTGCTACCATCCCAAAATAATGAAGGTGAATAGAATTCTGCTTGTGCTGCTCAAAGGATCGACAAATTACATTAGAAAAAAGCACAGACCTCACAGTCAGTGGTTTTAAATAGGTAGAAAGTAATTAGAATAAATACAGCTTGGATTAAACTTTTTTAGGTGGCTAAATTATAATTACTGGCACTGTGCACAGGACTACATTGATTAGCTTCCTTCACCAATACTCCTGCCTGCCTCCCCAAACTGGGAAAATCTGTAGGAATTACACTGACTATTGATGTATAGTAAGTACCTCATACAACCCCACTTCAAATGATGTGAACACTGAAGGCATCTGCAGGGTTAAATACCACCTGGGTTAAGGTTTTTTTGTGATTCGGGTGAACTGATTCCTTAAAAAAAGTCAATGTGAACCCAGGCCCTAAGTGTTGAAGTGGCATACTTAATGTGCCCAACCGCCTCCACACATTCACTTTTTCCTCCGCGATATGAGCATAACACAATGACAGTTAATGTACAATGGCCAGTGAATGAAAATCACAATTCAGATTCATTGCATGGAATTCCAAGGAGACGGGGTTGAACTGAGAGCCACTTCATTACACATACATGATGCATTACACATGTGTGACACTGAGCAAGATACTCCAACAGACATACAGGGAGACCGACTGAGAAAGAACATTGTTACACACTGAAATAATCCACACATCCATCCACACACTCACACTTTATATTGAAATACAATATTCAGGTGATGCATTGCAGTCATTAGTGTGTCTATGTAGAGCAGTGAATATTAAGACAAATGGGGTGTTTCTCAGACACCAAGGCATTCTCGTGGATATTAACCGCAGTTTATACATATCTGAGGAAAACCACAGATTTTTATATCATGTACTATAGAAATGGTGGTCCTTTTTTGTATAACATTATCAGGAAACTGCATTTTTATGTAAATGTACAAATTTGCCACCTGACATTTTTGTGCTTTGTTGTGAGTTGAAGAATTTTGCTTGAATTCTTTATTTTAAATATGTAATCTAATGTACCAACAATTTCTGGGATAAAAACATTTGTTATATGCTGATTTGATTTGAATTTAACTGAATTACACTGAACTGACTGGATTCTAATGAACAGAAATTAACCTAATTACACTCAACCGCCGCATTTAACTGAACTAAAATGAATTGAATTAATTCATCAAACATTTATGCAGATTTAAATCTTCTGAATGGAAAACATCATTACATAAACTACTTAAACTGTGCATGAAAATCTATTTTAAAAGGGGGAAAATATAGGTTTTATCCTCACAAAACAAAAATGTTGTGACTTGTTCACACTGTGAGAAACATCTGGTCCTCCTCTCCCTCAGGATGCTTTCAGAGGGGAGCTGCTTCTTTGCATTACTGTATGCAACATGCTTAACCCAGTCTGAATTATGAGTAGGAACACTGTGCACACAACACAGTGAGCGATATCACAAGGTTAATAAACAATGTTATGTGGAAGCAGCAGTGCTGCAGTGAATCAGATATAAAGAGGAGCAAAAAACACTTCTGGTGAATCCTCCAGTCCAGTGATTTGAAGGTGTTTTATTGCATTCTTCTCCTCATTGGCTGAAACAGAATATCTTGTATCCGACAGCATTGCCATACTGCAGCGCTAACTTTATTGTTTCATCTGCATAGCATTTTATTTTTTGTAATATCCAGGCAATAAACTTGTTTGGACAGTTCATCAAGAATTTAATTGAATCATGCACCTGTACAACAGTACAAAGTAAAGATACTGTGCTTGATTTTTAACATGTTATCACCATCACCGCACACACGTGTGTACAGTGCATGGATACATTTAGCCATGCATGGCGAGGATGATTATGGTGGATGTATGGCAAGCAGATGCTGTGGAGGATAATTCCCTTCCAGCTCTCAGTGGGTAATGTCAAAATAATTATCAGAGCAGACAGCTCAGTGGGCATGGCAGCACCTCTTCATTATGGAGCAAGGTTGAGGGGGGCTAACAACCTCCAAATGTGACAGTGTGCGCACCATGCAAGCTTTGACGTGAAACTCTTCAAATCCTTTTCACCTTTGTCCTTAGTTTTTGCCACTTCTCTTCTTAACACATGATCCTTTTATGCTCGTGAGGGTCATGTCACGGCCCTGTGGGTCTATCTCTTTGACTTCTCCTGGAATGTTCACAATGTTATTACCTTTTGTTTATTGAAGTGTTGCATTTGCATATCAAGCATCTGCATATGCAAAAAGGGTTGTCGGAGTTTTAAAGATGCAAGTAAAGATAATTCTTTCAATATATTCCTAATAAGATATCATCCCTTTCATAGAATTTTCAAGCTAGAAGTGTACTTTATACTTGAACAAAAAAAACTGAGGTCAAGGACTGGAAAAGGTGTGAGAAACCCCGCTTTAAAGGGACAGTTTGGATTATTTGAATAGAGGTTATATGAGGCACTTACAGATGGTCAGTGTATGAAGTATAGATGCTAGTCAGCACACGTCCGAGCACCAGCACGGAAGCCACACCAGTTACTAGTTTGGATGCTGTGAGAAGCAAAACCTACTTTAGTTATTAAGATATCCCACCTAAAAAATCGATATCAGTTATATTACACTATATTTATAATACTTTCACCCCTTTAACTTGCTGTCAGACAGTGTTTTCTGACTTGAAACCACAGGTATGTAAGCCAAATATTGCTCTGTCAAAACCAACCAAACTCCTTAAGGAAAAAATAGTAATTTTACCCTGCAGAACAAAGGAGCTGCTGGTCTCCTGCTGCTTCAGTTGGTTGGTTTGTTTGTGTTGTTGTGTGACTTAAATGTTTTAAAAGGATCAGATCAAGGCAGCTGTATATGAGCAACTTATTATTGATTTTTTTTTAAAAAAACTGATCTGACATATTAGGAATAATTACGCCATATTTGTCTTTGCATCACAGCAGTCATTGCAGATGATTTCATCACTTAACATGGAAATGGGTTTGTGGGCATTCAAGAGAATCGTGAATGAAACTGCATCGGAACAAGATGCTAGATTTGGTTTTCATGGAGAGAATAGGAACAAAGAGTGTGTGCCCAGCCAAGTCAGTTAAATGTGTGTGTGTGTGTGTGTGTGTGTGTGTGTGTGTGTGTGTGTGTGTGTGTGTGTGTGTGTGTGTGCCAGAGTGACAGACCTCATTAGACCAGAGAAGTAGCAACAGTATGTGTGTGTCTGCAGTGTGTGTGTGGGTTATTGTAGTTATAAATATATTACCTCTCTGGTCGCAGGTTAACTGCACTTTCATCTCACCTTGACTGACCTTCCACACACATGCATGGCTGCACATACACAAACTTATACATACACACACAGAGCAATTGCACCAAAGGGACTTCACATTAGGGACATTTCTGCTCATATGATTGACTGCTTCGAATAAAGGACCTTGGAAAAACATCTGGGCAAGTGACAAATGCGTCCCTCTGGCTGCTGTTGTATGAAGGAGACAGATACTGTGGGTGAGTGAGAGAGGGAGCCAATATGTGTGTGTTGAGTTATCTCCAGCGCTACACAAAGACCTGCCAGACTGCTACCGCTGTCAAGGTTTCTGCCTGAGTGTGTGCGTGCGTGTGTGTGTGTGTCTAAATGTGTGTCCTTGCCAGCCACTTGACATCACACAGCCCTCTCATGGCAGGCTTCTCGGATCAGTAGCAGAATGGATAAGGCTATTTACCAGCAGCTTATTTGGTCTGGGTCAGACCTCCTGTAACAGTTTAATGGCTGTTGAGGGTGGCTGCTACATGGAGGCGAGCAGCTTTATCTGGCCATGTACACCTTGAGCTCGCATCTGCATGAGAAATGATTTAAAAATGTACATTTTGACAACAAGCATGCTGTGTGCTGGACATATTTGGACAACATGTTTTCTTATTAAATTTTTTTGGTGGAAATTATCATTTTTATTTATGACAAGATGCCAGATGGCAAGTGGACTGTTCTGACTCAATATCGTACTGAGATGCTTCTTTCAATTTCTCATTTAACTGATTATATGCTTTATTGAGAGTGCTATGTAAACACCACTTTGCTGAGCTTTCATTCATGTAAAAAAAATAAATCTATCCCAGTATTTTGAGTTTTGTTAGCACACATAAAAGTTACACTTCCTAAATTTCTAAAGATGATTTAAAACTGAAAAAAACAAAAAACAAAAACAAAACTACATTGCATTTCACAGATATTAATTGACCTGCCTAGGTCCTGCCTTTTTTTTGCTCTGTGCTACAATAACAATTAATCAACCTTGGTGAAATGGTTAGATTAGTCCAATTTCTCCTTTTTTATACCCAGTATACAGACATGCTATGTTGAAAAGACAACCAAATTCTGAAGATGGTTTTAAAGATTTTGCTGAGGGACCTGTAACAGCGACATATGTGGTAACATCTTAAGTTAGCTAGGAAAATGCTTGCAAATTAGCTAGCCAGTGATTGATGGAGATAAGATACCTGGTTAGCTAGCATTTTGCTAGCATTAGGTATCAGATGTAACTTGCTAGCTAAAAACTGATGTAGGTCAGATAGCTACTTATATAGTGTTTTCACAAAAACAACTTGGGTACGTTTAGAAACAAAAAAAAGTACTTGGGCAGGTTGATGAAGAGATTGTGTTTGGCTTCAGATAATTTAAATTAGTTAATCCAGTGATCTATCTCATGGGGCATACCGTGTAATAAAGTGGACATGTCTTGAATGCTGTGAGGATGCAGATAAACCTTTCTCAGAGTTTTGCTAACATTAGCTATTGGATGTAACTACCTAGGTAACGATTGACGTAGAATAGCTAGCTAGTTAGCAAGCGTTTTGCTAACATTATCCAGCTTAAGATGTAATTACATGTCACTTTTATAGGTCAGCATTTCTTAACCATCTTAGCATATCTAAGTACACTACAGGAAACAGGGAAGGAGAAAGCGGTCATGTCTGGATGGGAAACCTTGATCTGCAAAAGTCAAGGTTTTGTTCTTCAAGAGAAGTCTGGGATTAAAGTCTGGGAAGGTTTAGGTAAAAACAAGACTTGGTTATGGTTAGAGACAAATCATGGTTTGGCTTAAAATCATCACTCTCTCGGGAACTTTGGAGTTTCCTTCTAAACACGACTGGAGAAGTTGATCGAGATTCTGTGAAAAGGGGCAGGATTTAGGAAGGGTCAACTGATAGTTTAATGCATGGTAATTGTTCTAATGAGCCGTTTTACAGTAATCTACACAATAGGCAATCATGCTCACACTAACAGATGCACACACAAGCAATTACTGCTTCAGCCCAGCGAGTGATTCCCTCCTAGAAAAACCAATACAAGTGTGAGGCGACCATAACCCCATGAATCTTATAATTTCCCTGCAAGTTTCTGCATTTTTAAAAGGCTAGGTCAACTCTGCTTCAAAATAGCACTGCCATTTTAAACAATATAAAATCTGTACCAGCAATAGCTTTTGACAGCAAAGTACTCTCTGTAGCCTTTTCCTGTAGGACTCTTACCATAACCTTTTTCTTCAGACAAACAAATTGAATAAAATGTTATAAACAGCCCACCTAAGTCAAATGTCAAACACAAAAGCACGTATAGGCGTAGATGCACATACTGTATTGAACAAACACATCCAGACAGAGAAATGCAATTACATATACTCACAGACATGTCTACATTCTGACACACTTATAAAAAAAAACCCATAAATTCTCAGACACCCACACATTCATGCCTAAACTGACAGCTAAGGTTCCGCTGAAGGTCATTCATAATGATTTAAGAGGCATCCCTGCAATGATTTTCAAATGACCCTCGGGACGCCTCGACCACTGACACCTCTTCAGTGGAAAATTACTTTATCGTGCTCAGGGATACCTGACTTTAGACTGTCACAATGACGGTCTAATAGACAGCCAGACAGTTAAGAGCGGCAGAGTGGGACAGAGACGTAAAGGCAAACAGAAAGCCAGACAGGGAGACCTAATAGTCGCAAACTGAATGTCATGCAGATATGAAGATGCACAGGCATGTAGCAGTCAGGCAGATGGAGATGGTCAAAACAGAGTGAGGAGGCAGGTATGTGAAGACATGGATGTGTGCAGAGAGACAGCCGGGGTTGCCCAAAGCGAGAAAACCCGTCCATCCATCCAGGAACAATCCCAGTCAGCACCAGTGGGAATATGGCCCCAGTGCAATCCCAACACACACACACACACATACACACCCTGCAGCTCTTTTCTTCGAGCCGCTGATACAGAGGTTTCAGTAATAGCCGTGCTGATGGTGTGATGGCTAATTTCACCTTCATACACTTTCTGTGTGTGTGTGAGTGTAGTAATCACCTTGAGCCATGCAGGCAGTGGATTCCCCCAGAGATCAGATACGTTTGGTTTGACATCATAACACACACACACACACACACACACACACACACACAGTCATCTGGTGCTGATATTTACATATAAACTACTGTAGCACTATAAGAACTGAGCATCACCTTCACACATGATTCAAGGTTATCAAAAAAAAAACATCATAAAAAGACGTGCAAATTAGGGATTTTTTATGTATTGCAAAGGAGATTAAGCACATCTTTTTCTATTGTAAAAACTGTCATAAGGATTTAAAGGAGAAAAAATGAGTAATGCGGTTCAAATATCAAGAAGGATCCATAGACAATATACCAAATAGGTTGTATCGTTATTTAACAAACAGTCTAAGCAAGTTCTTTCCTCCCACCTCCTCCTCCACAGACTGAAGCTGAGGCAGGTTGCCTGCAGGTTGCAGGGACACTCAACACAAGCGCAAGACAAGTGCAACAGTATAATTGGACAATGACAAGCGCCATAGACTCGTTCAATTAAAGTTGATCAGCTGCTTATGACTGTCAGTTGTCTGTCAATGTAATACTAAGCCTGTCATTCCAAAAACAAAAGCCCACTGTTTCGGAAAAAAAACACGTGCCAAACTTTGTTAGCATATTGCTTTAATTGTTAGAAACATCTACTTACTCCGAAACATTCTTAATGATTTCTTTCCACTCATAAACAGACACTTACTCATTCTGCATTATTTTAAACTCTAATAAATGTGAAACAAGCTAACAAAATCAGATCTTCCATATTTAAAAGGAGAACATGCTGGCTGTGCACTCTTAGAAATGAAAGTGCTAACTATAACCATGAAGGGCTCTTTGGCTTCTAGTCTCACAAAAAAATCCTTGACAAACCATCTCTTCAATACAGGGTTCTTGAGGAAAAACCCCTTTGGACCCTTTATTTCTAAGTCAATTTAGCATGTTTTCTTAATATCTGATGACCTTCATAATTACCATTCAACACATTCTGTTTTTCTAAATAAAATCAGATATACTCGTCTTGTATAATACGCTCTTTGTTAGCAGGGCTTTCACATATTGTCTCTTTTGTGAAAGAGGGATCACACAATAAAATGAGCTGCTGACATCAGCAGCTAATGCATCTGACAGACACACCATTGCCGGGGCTTGCATCATCAGGTTTTAAAACATCATGCATTTTACAGAAGCTCGCAGCTCATTATCACCATAACCCAGTGATGAACTGTATTCTTCCAGATGCTGTTGTCTGCCACGATGCACCGTGTCAATAACTTTCACCAAATAGCTCAACACAGACGGGGACCGTGTTATCTAGGGTGACGTTCTTTACTCGGGGCAGTGTTTGATTTGCTTCCTAGATCAAAAACTGTCTTTGTGTTCATTTATCCATCAGTCTCTCATCCTCCTCCTTCCCTCGCAGTCTCGATCGAGACAAAGAGAAAAAGTGCTAACTGGCTCCCTTGTTACCCTGACAATTGGTATCTCGACCAATAAAGCATGTCTAATTGCATTGCTTAGAAACATCTTGAGCATTTACATTGTTTGGCTAAAATACAGTAGCTCATTACATAGAAACCAACAAGGGATACAAACAGTACAGATCACAATCCTAACCAAATATATTACAATAAAGTTTGCCGCCTGTGGTTTGGTCTATTAACTGAGAAGATAAACATCACTAACAGGAAGAAGGTACAATGCACACAGCTACATCCACAAAGCATTTAATCGCGAATTGAAATACTTACTAAATAATGTTTTGTGCTATTCATCACTGCTAAAACTGGCAAGGTAAGAGTTTATATTATAGGTCATGGAATTCTGAGGGCAGCAAAACAAACTACTGTTGTTTTAACAAAGAAGTGATTTTATGCCTATGATGGCATCATTCTGTAATCAGCAAGGCGCAGTGAAAGGAGTTGGTTACATGGCTGACAAGTTGGAGGTGTTCAGAAAAAGTGCAGAAAACAACTGTCATCTAATTTTGTAGACACACTTTTGATGAATGACGTCTGTAAATGTAAAAGTTCATGCATTGTATTTCCTGTAACTACAGAATAAAAGTCAACTTTTGCTGCACCAGTTAAATGCTTTTAATCTGAAGCTGCAGCAGTATAAAATGGTAGTTTGCATTAGCAGTGACAATATACAGCATTTTCCCCATGGATTTTGCCAGTTCATAGTACTGACAACACATAAATATTGCAATACTTTTAACAGTGGCCATTTTGTGGCTTTTGGGCCGCCAATTGATGATCCCACGGTTCATGGGTAACCAAAGTGATCACAATTTATCGTGAGAGAAATTTAATGTTTGAACCAAATTCTATGCCATCCACTTGTTTAAGAATACAAGTATGTTGAGCTATTTAACTTGATAAGTGAAAACTCTGACCCACTGGTGGTGTTGAATGGAAAGTTAGTAGACTTTGGATTCTGAAGATCATGGATGTCTGTACAAAAATGAAATAGTTATCCCTGGAGCCAGCTGTTAGCATTGCTAAAATTGCTAAATATGTCATGTAGTCAATCCTTTTGTTTAACAGGTATTTGTAGATCATAAAAGCATAGATTTAGACTATTAGGTCAACCTGCCCCAGTAGTGCTAAATTAATGAAACTCCTACTTATGAATGTGTTGTGTTGTGGAGTGGCACCTGCTGTAACGCTATCAGACAGTGAAACCTACTTCAAGAGATTTTTCAAATATTTTATTGCAAAAATATAGAATTTGATAACACACTACAAAAACATCAACACAAACATAATACATGACAGTCTCAAAGACAAACCAATAGCACATCAATAGCTAAGTATTTTTACTGTGCTTTCAAAGAATCACAAAACAGTTATTCAGTTGTTTAAAACCTTATGTGTGAGTTACTGATAACATGATCATTGTCTTTGATCTGGGGAAAACCTAATGACCGCATACCTGCTTTTGTATGTTGACACTTTGAGTGAAAGCTGCACATTTTTTCCCTAAGACCAAATATGTCACAACCCAATAAATGTACCTATTTTCCACTTCCTGAGAAGTTAATGATACAGTTATAAAGTGGACGGGGCCATTGGTAACAGGAGCATTTTTCTGACTGCAAATTTGCGTTTGAAAATTTACATATAGCAAAAAATCTGGAACAATGGATTCTTTGTTCCCCTTTACCGGTTGTAGATGTTTCAACTCATGGTCATTTTTGAGAATGTTTTCTTCCAACAATACCCACACGTCTATGTAATTGGTTGTTGCCATGACAAAGATGTCAGCTAAAGATGTAAAATCAGTTCAAGCTAACTGCAAACATCCTTGCAACCAGTGACAGGACTCTTAACCATACAGTCTTGTGCCTTTGACTTTTTATTTGCAGAGTTGTTCATTGTCTGGAGCTGATGATTCCACTGAAAGAAATGCTCAAACAGCTTGTCAAAAATAGTAATATCATCTAAGGAAAACAATGATCCGGACATAACCCCGCCCACTTCTCTGCTTTATTTCTGAAGTTTTCAAAGACACCGACAATGTTTTTGATCATTATGAAGTGTATTAATACCATTAAGATGTCAGTGCAACCTTTTTATGGTTGTTATATCCCCACGCATTTAAGTATGCAAATATGATTTTTTTGCTATTAATATCAGGTATTGCTTCTGTACATTTGCTAGAATTCAAACCTCCCATCCAACGCTTCATGCAGTGCTTTTATTACAGAGCCAATCCCAACAAACTCAGTGTGCATGAACGCAACAACTTGTTATGGAAATTTGTGTATATTGATGTGGAAAAAATTAGATTACCCTCTTCTGAAAGTCAATTTCAAACAACAAAGTTGTTGATTCAGATGTTACATCAAACATATTGTGCAACTTGACACTAAGAAATTGGCTCCTGCATAAACACTTCACTGCATGGCTGATGGAGTCCCAGCTGACAGTCATTGTAGAGTAACAACACATCAATAAATCTGGTCTCTGCTGGTTTGCTGTGCCTTGTTTGTTTCGTCCTGCTAAATGAGAATTGCTTAATAAGAGACGGCCAAGATAGAATCATGCCATTGCAAAAGTGCTGAGAATAAATCATTTGAATCCATGAAGATATTTTGCACAGCAACACTTACCACCTTAAGTTTAATTTATTGTCATTTGCAAAGACAACAAATCAATACCTGTTTTCACACTTTTGTACTGCAGTGTTAATGCTAAAATGTCACAAACCATCAGACAAAATGTCTGCCTGACATTTGTTGACATCAGGGGCTAGTGCTATTGACCTTACAAAATCCTATCATCCGCTGTCCTAAAAGATTTCTGTCAAACCCTGTGCTTACGTTCTGAAGGTGTATCGTTGTGCCGTACACAAGAAAATGGTGCTCTACATCAATGATGCTTTAGTTTTCCATATATATACTGTATAGATATAGCTTTGATTTGTTGTTAAAAATATTACCAATGCTTTGTGCTTAACTGTCAGATTTTACACCATGGGAAGCATTGAGAATATGAAGTGATATAATCAGAATAAGGAACACAGTAATTATATGTTAATAATCAAGAAAAACTTTGACACTAAAAAGTCAGTTCACCTATAGACATTTTTAGTTAAACAAAAGGGCAAAAGATTTGTCATAAAGTGCAAATTAAACTAGTTCCAACATACACATTGTCTGACATTCTTCTTATTGCCTGTAGATATTGTTGGCAAAAAGTAAATACATAGAAAGTTGGGGCACAATTGGGGCATAGCATTTTGGCGGGGTAAGAAATAATGGTGCTTGAAAGATGAGAGGCACTTATAAGGGTGTATTATTCACCAATTGTTCATGCCCCCGGCATAGGTTTTAAGTTGAAAATCATGTTGAATAGGGTGGTTGTAAAAAGCCAATACCATGAAATTTGGACAGGATCAAAACACTGTGAAACTTCAAACGCCTATGATATTCATATGACTGAGGAAGCTTGGATTGGAAACACACTGGGTGGTAAATTAAAAGCACCCAGCACAATTACTTTCACTGTACATGCCTTATATTGTCTATATAAACAGGTGCACCATATTATTGATGCAGTCCCCCGCTACACTAAAGATCTGCATAGCCACAATAGTCTACATATGGTATATATATATTTTACTGCTAAAGAGTTGCATTTTGAAGACAAGAATAAGACCTGCTTAAAAAAAGTGTAGACTGTGGCTTAAAAAGGTACAAAGCCACAAATTTAATGTTGTGCTAAATGATTACTGCTCCCCATCATTAAAACTACAATATAGTAACATACAAGCTGGAAACAAACCTCCAAAGTGATAAATGCAGACTAAAGAGACTATGCAGATGTTTATCTTTCAAGCAAACTTCACTCTTGTAGAACATTTCGACTTTTAAAAACACATGCGCATACAGAATAAGACTTGTGACCTTTGCTCACTCACATTCATTTGTGAAACCAGTCAAGAGGCATGATCTTGATCTTGACAGTAGGTGGAAAAGCTTAAATGCCACAAGTGAGGTGGCTTTCTACCATCGATGAGGCCTTGGACTCCTCTTGAACTCAGAGGGAGGTCAGAGTGTTTAAAAGCGAAACATGTTTCCGAAGAAGTGAACTACCCCTTTAAAACCTTACATTCTTCTTATGTGCTTTTCTATGCTTTTCATACAGTCAAGTGATACCACCTTTTATAAAACTAGCTTTACAATCTCAGTTCGTTTCCACTATAACGCCACAGCACTAGCAGTACACTGTGTATAACCAAGAAAAATATTAGCATGTCATCTGCAAAGAGGAGGAGATATATATATAGATATATATATACTGTCAGAACTCAGCTTCCTGCTTAGGTGAACACAACGGTGAAAAGGGTCAAGTTTTAGCAATAAAGCACTGAGTAGCAATTTATAACATACCATATCAAAGAGGAGTAAAGCAAGGGCTTGATCATTGACATCATGTTTACCTTTACACCAAACCAGAAGTTCACTTATCAATCCCTGTGCACACTTCTCTGTTTTTTCGAGACAACATAGCATTAATTGCTGTCTCATTTAGGGCCGCTGAAAATATTTCTAGGTCTTGCATCAAAACTTGAAATGAAACACAATCACCAACAACATAACATGAATATCTGATAATTCTGCATACCCTTCAGGGCACCCTTACATGGGGACAGATGTGCTGGTTGCCCCCACCTGACAGTGGCCCAGGTCTACGTAGCAGGAATGCTGTTTTAGAATATCTGTCGCTATTTACTAATGTGTACTACTCTGAGATGCTTGATCAATACCAACCTGTCCACATGATGGTAGACAGAAGAACAATGCTCCCTGCTTTAAATATATTATACATTATATACATGAAAGACATGTAGGCAGAGCTGCTCAGTAGTCCAAGAGAGGAGTATTATGATGAAACACAAACTGTCTACATCATTTTTGCTCATTTTTTAAAACGAGTATAAATAAATAAATGATTATCAAGTTGATCAATATTGCCTCCTTATTTTCAGCAGTCCTGTAAGAGTGAGGTTTATTGTGGCGTGGCAGACATATGGTGGAGAGAGATGGTGAACTCATTTGATTGCTGAGGGTTTTCGGCGGTACCTGAAGGTTGTTTGTTCTAAGTGAAGGCTCCATGAAAAATCTGAGTGCACTCTCGAGTGAAGGCTCCATTGGGATCCTACCAGAGATTCCAGTAAAATCTGAGCAAAGGTTCCACAGAAGGTCAGTAAACAGTCCCACTTGAATCCTGGTGATCCTGTCCATGAGAATCTGAGTGGCAGTTCCATTATTACATGAGCAAATGGCCCATGAGGATTGACCGAACTTTCCACGATTTTCCATGAATGGAATTTCCGTTTGATTGAGTGTTCCAGCTCAGTCCTACTGGAAGTGCCTTTGATCATCACATGACATTTCCATTAGAAACTGTGTGACCGTTCCATTTGAGCATCTGATGTAGAACCTGCCTGAGGGTTCATCAGAATCTGGGTGAGGAGTCCGTTAGTGTCTGAGCAAACGTTCCAGTAGAATCTTGGTAAATAGTTCTGTTGAGTGAAGCCGTGTGTCTGATTGGATTGCGCAATGTTTTGCGTTAGAACCTTCACAAAGGTTCCCAGAAATTTGGGTGAATGTCCCACTATAACATGCATGTATCCAGACTATGAAGCGACTTTCCATTAGAATCTGCATGGTTGGATAGCTGAGTGAGTTCTGCAAGATCTCAAAGATTCCTACAGATCTTCAGAGAATAAATGACAACAAAGTTGAATGTCTTACACAATCTGCAGCTTCATTCAGAAACTGTTTTTAAGGACCATAATTGTTCCATTGCCACATTCTATCCCTATGTGACAGCATATACATATCAAACATAAGAGGTCGATGGTGCAGCAGAGCGTTGTGTTCTGTGTAGTGCTATACATTCAGCCAGACGGACAGATATAGAGTATCCTTATGCCTAAAGCCTTGTATCTTTGCACACTTTTCTTTTTTAGGTTCATTAAGATCCAGACTCATCACCAGCTTTCTTTGCTGCTGTCCTTTGCTAAATTTCAGCCTCTTCAAACAATGAATGTTGCCATATGTACTCTTTTCTTGCATTGCCTTGGAAGATGATGAAGTATATGATGCTGAATTCGGGTCTGGATCCAACAAAAAAAAAAATCCAAAGCACATCAGCATGGCAATGCGAAGACTACAGCCAATGAAGATTTTGCTCTTGGTCCATTATTACATGTTCATCCTGCCTGAGAATGGTGTTCAATTCAATTACTCGTGATGGAGCTGTAATTCCAGAGAAAACTGCAAGAGTAAAAGTCAGTACTGTTCAGATCCACTGGTTTCAGATCACCTGAGACAGGTTTGAAACCGCTGCATGAAACTCCCGTAGTTGTGAGACAGCCAAAAAGTGCTGGTTGCTCTTAGAGCCAGGTCTGCAGTCAATGTTTCATTGTTGATCTGAGAGAATCCAAACTGCACAGAGATGTCAGAATCTCCAAGATTCACACAAATGGAATAATTAGAATGATAAGTCCAGTTCAGTTTAGCTCGCCACCACCTTCCCTTCATGTAGCACCAGTCAGTTAAGTTCAGTTTTAGTGCTGCAATGTCAAACGTCCCCAGTGACACCACAAGCAAACTCCACACACAAGAACCACAAAAATGTGGATCCTCCAGTTTAGATCCATAAACACTGTTTCCTTATCCATAGAAAGTGCTAAGCCGCTCTAGGTCCAACATCAAGTCTGAGTCCTTTCATCACATACTAGGTCCATATATTGTGTTTACGTTTATGTATGTTTGTGCGTGTGTGTGCATGCCTGTACATAAGCATCAGATGTTTACAGTAGAGTTGGTGTTGTTCATATGGACTCTCATCTCCTGAATGCTAGTGATGATTTTTTTCTGATGACCAGCGAGGTTCACTCCCACTCTTCGCAAATCCCTGAAAAACAGAAACAACAGGCACTTATTCATCAAGCAGTCTGCTAAAAAAAATCAAGAAACATATAATGTAAGTGACCATAATCCTTTCTTTCCCCCTTTTTTATGTTTAGGATTGAATTGATTCCTATAAAAATTCATTTATAATGCTATGGACAATTTTTTATTCTACAGTAGTACTGTTCCAAGTAAGCATTATAGAAGCTCTCAGTTCTATAAACGGTGCCAGATTTTTTATAACTGTTTCAATAGATCCTGCATTCTCATTTTGCTAACTAAAAAACTGTAATAATGAAAAATAAGTTCAGTTTTGTAAGTACTACAGGGAGTATCATTAAAACTGCACAACACTTGCTCGTTGAGTCTGAATTATCTCATTTTACCAGTATTCATTTTGTCAACGAAAAGTACATGTTGATGTCCTTCCATTTCATGACAAAATTGTACCGACGATGTAAATGAAGAACTATGACAACATCTCTGTTCACTATACCCTGATGAGTAAAGATGAGACATAGTGTGGTTGGCTCTGCTCAGGTGGAGCAACTAAGATCACAGTAATTATCTATCTCAAAGCACTAATAAATCTAGTGAGCTTAAGAAGGTGAGTGAATCCATTAGCTGCTGCTGAAGAGAATAAAGAAAAAGAAAAAAGGGAGAAATGACCTGTGAACACTTTTTCCTCTAATATTAAAACTGAAAGAAAGGCTGAGTTCCCAATCAGGACGGAGCGCCTTGTAAATTGAAGATGGTGGAAAAAAACAACCAATTTGAAAAGACCTCTTAGATCATATTGTCCTGCAGTGTGTGCCAACGTAAATATCAGTTATGTAAGCTGATTGATTTGATAACATGAATTCTAATGCCCTTTTAGGACTGAATTATATATAGTACAGCTCAAAGTTCTGTGTGTATTCAGGGTGCACTGGAGCCAAGCTTACTGTAAACATCTATTGATTTCTTACGACTCAAACACAGACACTAACTTAGACTATAAGTCTGTTTTAATTTTAGCCCCATGAAGAGTGAATACAGGTGATCTTTCCCAGGTGATACCTGTTTGCCTTTAAGGCAACTGCTGATTTATGAAATCAGAGGTCAGCTGAGTCAAACATGATGCTGAATTCAGCAGAAGACGTCAGTAATATATAAAAAGTCTGGTTTGTCAGGTAATAAACATTATCAGTGTCTGATAATCAACAATGATGAACCATGCAACAAACATGCAAGAAAGTAACACCTTCTCAGCCTAGATGACTTAACACATTGTTCAAGGTATGCATACTTCTCATTCCACTCACTAAATTCCACTGACGAAATGTCCACAATGAAAAACAGACTAAAACTTAATTTAAATTTTTTGTCAAAAAACAAGCAAACTTTTAATGAAAAAATAGTGCCTATAGAAAATGGTGAAAGTGAGGTTTGCGGATTGCCATGACCAACAGAGATTTTATACTGTAATCTTGAACTGCTGTAAGCACTGCAAACAACTTAACTCTATTTCGAGAGACAGATACCAAAAACATGAGTGACGAAAACCAAAACTGTCCACATGACAAGATGTCCAAGTGCTTGTCTGTTTTTGTATGTGTGTTAAGTGGTCTTACTCTGATGTCATCTGAGCCACGGTCTCCAGTGAAGAGTAACCTCCTTCCATGAAGAGCTCAGTGTATCGTCCCATCTTGATTGAGTCGAGCCACTCCCCTACTGACTGGCTTCGACTGCTGCAGCTCCCTTCTACACTGGCGTGCTCCACTAACAGGTTGGAAACCCTGGTGCATAAATGAAGATACAGCAAAAGAAAGACAGTGATCAAATTAAAGCAGGAGATTATGTATTATTTGAGACAGTGTTTGTCAGGATGTATTATCATAAATATTAAGGAGTGAGATTCACTTTGCAGTTAACTACATTTTGACAAAACGCCTGAGCTCAAAAGTCCTGACAGTTCCCAGTGAGGCTGCTACTTATGCATCATCACGCAAAGCTTAAAATTCTGTCCACTTAAAACTCTTTATCATTCAGCTCACTCTCCACGCTAACAAATACAGCTCTCCATGCTATCAAACAGTACTGTTCATGCTACCTAACAACATTCTCCACGCCACAGCTAGAACAGGAGTTTCATGTGGAACAAAAACCGGCCCTGTTGGTGTCTCTTTAATCTGGCTAACTGTCATATGTTATTGCATGGGCTGTTAGATATGGCATTGATTTATTTATGAGTGTGTTCCTGTGTGTGTTGGTGGGTGTGAACCTGATAAAAAGAGAGGAGGACAAAGGCTCTCGCATTATTTCATTATTTCTGCCAGGAAAATAAGGTAATGAGGTTGTCTGACTAACTGTCTGCTTCCGAGCACTTATAGCTGTTTCATGCCATTATACACTAATGCAATGCATATGCATAGTGGGGAAATACTAATTGAATGTTCAAATGTTGCGATAATCAAAAGATACCCCACTGAATACAATTCACCCTAATGCGTAGTTTCAAGAAAATCAAGCTACTTTCATTTATTTCTCTCCCCTTTGTTGCCAGCATGCAGCAGTTAGTGACTCTGTCCATCCTGATTTAATTATGCATCTACACAGGACTTCGAGAGAGACTCTATTTACATTTCATCTGAACGATGATGAGTCCATTAGCTTGCAGTGCAGAGTTTAATTCACTTAAGAATGAATTGGTCAATTAAAACAATGTATTTTCAGGATTATTTTTTTCTTGTGTCTTTTACAGGAAGTAGATGTAAGGACTGATTCCTGTAGGATTGAATACATTCAACATTTTTGTGAAAATGCTAAAATGAAAAGATATACACATTTCAATCATATATCAGTGTAAGAGCTGACCATCTACTGCTTAAATAAAATGTATTGGACTTTAAATTCAATAAATTTCTTCAAAATAAAACTACATAGGTTTGTGTCAAAATGACATATTAAGATGGCCATGTGTATCCGAGCAATTGCCATTATTTCAAAGGACATGTATCAAATTCCAAATAGATCTGTTACTGTTGGTTTTGGGTGTGAATTCATACCTATGTGAGGAGTTGACCAGTTTTTTTAACGAGCTGGGGTTGCGAATGAGTTTGTCTAGTAAACAGACAATCTCATCAAACTTGGGGCGGTTGCTTCGTTCTCGCTGCCAACAGTCCATCATTAGGTGGTACAGAGCCTCAGGGCAGTCCATGGGACCTGGCAACCTATAGCTCTCCTCTACCGCCTTTATTACCTGCAGACAGACAGGGGGATGGAGAGAGACACATATAGGTTAGTTTTATAAAGAGCCAAGAAGCGGTGCAATGCCTCAGGACAGTCCAAAGAACAAAGGACTAACAAAGGACTTTCTGTCATTTAGAAGTTGATAAAAAGAGTGAAATGACAGGAAAGAGTGAGAGAGTAAAGCCCAGTCTATACTGGTAGTATAAAATGTTTAGGGTCAGCAGAGTGAGGACTAGCAGAGCAGTGAAAACCTCTCATTTAAGTCTCAATCAACTGTGTTGCCTCCAAGTGGAAGTGTCTTGCATGTGTGCAGTAATAACACAGCAGTCAGTGCTGCTGCGCCTTACACATAAATGCGCATATAGCATCTCTCTTCATCCTACTTAACCAACTGCAACTAATCCGTTCATGTTAATTTTCATGATCCAGGCCACCCCGACCTGCACACTGACCGCAGTGGGTCATGTTAGCATCTGTGTTTGTTCCTCCAACTTTCTAAATCTGCCATTTGAATAGCAATGTGCCAGAGGTAGGTGCACCTGGCTCTTAAAGGCAATGGGAGATGACTTTCTGATTGATTTAATTCATATTACACCCAAAACACAGATGATTTACTGAGAGAGTAAATACAACTCCTTTGCACGTTGCGCTTTCACTTGTGCTATACACTGTATGCACTATAGATTGTCTAAACAGGGCTGTAAACCTCTTGCCATCATCATCTAATCCAATTAGTGATTTTTAAAAGATCATTATCACCCAGCAATATTATACGGATGACTGATCATCAGCTGATTCATCCTTAGCATTTAACCGTTTGATAGAGTGGGGGCAAAATAATTAATCCCTGTATTAGACCTGGCTTTATGTAAACTATGCACTGAGTCTTGGTTAAAGTTTAAAATACAATGATTGGTTTTAATGTTTTTTTTCAAGGGACTGCTGACTGTGTGTGTTTTTAGAAGCGTAATGAGATAATATAATGATGCAACATACACCACAACATTTGGAATGTTGACAGAAAAAAAGGTTAGAGAAAGAGATTTGGAAAATATGAGAAAAATCTGCTGCATGGACAAAGAAGTAGAGAATGAAGCTTTTCCAGGGCATGGAGTGGCACAACTTGTTTGACACCTGTACATGTAATATCTTTTTCACAGCAGGACCACACCAAACTTCAGCAAAACTAATGTTCCAATCTCAGTTCTCCCTGGCAAGATTTTGACTCCTGATATTTGCTCCAGGGATGCTCCTGCTCTCTATCTGACCTTACGCTCCTACAAACCGCCATGAAGTTCCCAAGCAAAAGCGATCCCCCTGTGTGGATCAACATTGTTTATTTGATATGCTGCATGGCCCAGTTAATCATTTCCGCAAGTAAAAAGATGCAGCACTGAATCACAGCAGCTTTTTTTTTTTGGGAGGGGGGCAGAATCGAGTTAGATGAATAATAAATAAACCTGGCTCTCTCTGTTAGCCCCTGCAGTGGAAAGCAGGCTGGAGTTCTCAGCCTAGTTCTGCCAGTGCAAGACACTGGAGGGAATTGATTTGTTGAGTTCATGACAGCCTTTACTTGTGTCAAATTCACACAAAAGACAGATGTGATAGCACTCCAATACACATGCATGCATGAAAGTTTACGTGCGCACGCACCAAAGCGCAAGAGAGAGGCGCGGCATCAAATCATTGCTGCGTGCTGAGAGGGAGAAGAACTACACACACAAAGCTGACTGGCAGGGAGGAAAGATCAGAGGAGGAAAATGAGAGACCGAGGTGGGAGACAGAAAGAGAAGGCGGACGAGAAGGCGAGAAAGAATACAGACAGAGATTGCATTTTGGTGAGACAAAAGGAGAGGACGAGAGGAAGGAGTGAGGAGGAAAAGGGGTAGAAATGGGAAACAGGAGGAGAAAGAAGCTTAGAGAAAGAGAGTGTGAGAGCCTGCTCTTCCTCGCGCAGATCAGAGAAAATCCAGCATAACGCTTTCAATTAAACATCAAACGTCTTCTCCTCTCCTCTCCGCTCCTCTCATCCTCCTCTCCTCTCTTCCCTCTCTCCACACTTCTCTGAGACAGACAGCCTAATAACCAAAAGGAGGAGGGAGGGGTCTGAGGCAGGGGATGAAGAGGTCACTGGAGGGCTGTGTGTGCATACGTTGCCTGTGTGTGTGCGCGTGTGTGTGTCTGTGGGTGGGTAATGAGTGCATGTGTGTGGTGTCTGAATCAAATGCTACATTCTCACTCATCACCGTGTGACAAGATTGCACTTCTGCTCATTAAAATGAACTCTGCACTATAATGTCGCTGCTACCCCCGCCTTCTCTTCCCATCACCCTCCTCTTCTTCTGACTCACTGTTCCTGGTCTCCTCTTTGATGAACAGGCACATGCAGGTCATCTGGTTACTTGCTGAGTAGAGCTAACATGCAACCACTAGAATCACACCACAACCATATTTACAAGTTTTGTCACACTTTATTTTACATTACACTAATAATATGTAACAAGCTGTACTTTGTATCAAATTATGCAAAAACTAGAAAAATTTATGTTACGTATTATACAGTATTAGACAATTTATTACACCTTTATTACACTTTATTAAAGGTAATTAGGGACACATTACAAGATAACTGTACTGTTAACTGAAGTGAAATCACATATCTGCAACTTGAAACACACCTTCTTTGGGTGGTCACATACAATCAGCAGAGAAGCCGAGATTGATGTCTACTTCTTTGATCAAATCCCATTATCTGCCTACAGTATTACAATAAGTCTGTGCAGTAGAGAAGTATTCTCTATAATTTTGGCCTTAACTTGGGAGATCTGGTTCACATATTCTTTTTAAATTTAAGTAGAAAACATTCATTTAGTTTATAGTATAGTTCTGTTCCACTGTGTCCCTAATTACCCTCTAAAAAAGTATAATAAGGGTATAACAGAAGGAAATAATACACTTTAGTTTATAGTACAGTTCTGTTGTAATGTGTCTCAAATTAAACTCCAGCAAAGTCTAATAAGGATCTGACTGTGGGAAATAATACACTTCAATTGACAGTACAGTTCAGGTGTAATGTGTCCCAAATTACCTTCTACTAAAGTCAAATAAAGGTTTCATCTAAAATTTTTTTTTGTCTGATTTGATACAAAGTATATCTTATTAGTGTACTGTAAAATAAAGTGAGACCCATGTTTTATGATTTTGCAATTGACCAAATATGTCAAAAATCCCATGAATAATGTTGCAACCAGGCAATACATTGCTGAATTTTGTTCACAAGCGATCTAAAATGGCTGCTCTATCGAGAGCCTAAGTGAGTGTAAAGCCCGCTATTTTCCCTGCCACATTTTTCTGCTTAGCACTGCACCTCGCTGAGTATTCACCTGTTTTAGCCTTCTGCTTACGCACACCTTTCTCTATGCCACACAATGCCTCTCTTTGTGTTTCCATTAAAGCTATTCATTCCCATTGTCAACACTTTGCAGTAATAGATTTATAATGATAGGTTCCCATACGGCCCTCCCTATTTCAACCCACATTTCAGCCTCCTGACATCTCCTACGTGTCATCTTCTCCCTCGATCATGTCTTCGTTGCCGTCTTCATTATACACAAGTTCCCAAGGAACAATGCAGTCAGCCTTGTGTTAACAGTGTCTACCCTTCTAAAAGTAAATACCTTTGCAAACCAAAGCACCAGACAAAGATATCTGTGGTTTTATGCTCTGTAAGTGTGTAAAATATGAAACAATTATGAACATACAAGGTTGAGGAAAACAGTCCTAGCTGGGGTTCAAAGTTAATTCTTGACTTTGGAAAGAGCAGTTAAGAAAAATTGCTGCTTCAAATGCTCAAATGCAATTTCCAAGGTCCTTAAAAGGACAGTTCAACCCCAAATCAAAAATACATATTTTTCTTCTGGCCTGTACTGCTATTTATTCATATAGATTGTTTTGGTGTGAGTTTTGGAGATACTGGCCATAGACATGTCTGCCTTCTCTTGAACGTAATAAGAGTAGATGGCACTCGGCTTGTGGTGCTCAAGGCGTCAAAAAACAAAAACATTTCAAATACTCAAAAGCAAGTCTCTTTCTAGAAATGATGAACTGCTCACTCAACACAATCCACAGACCTTGAGCACCACAAGCCAAGTGCCATCTACTCCCATTATATCTGAGAACACAGACAACTGTACAGCTGATGCATCCAAAACTTGGCAATTCACACCAAATTAATGGATGGCTAAATAGCACTGCGAGCCAGAGGAAAATTATGTATTTTTTGAATTCTGGGTGAATGATTTCTTTAAAGCAAAAGTTCAACATTTTGGGAAATACATATGTTTTCTTTCTGGTGGCACTTAGACGAGAAGCTTGAAACCAGGCTCATATGTCTGTAAAATATAAAGCTACAGCCAGCAGCTGATTAGATTAACATAGTATAATGACTGGAGTGGGGAAACGTATAGCTTGGCTCTGTCAAATGGTAAGAAATATGCCCTCCAGCAACTCTAAAAGTCACTCATTAACATTTTACATATCCGTGTGTAAAATGCCATGACAACTAGGAACCTCAGCCAACTCTCTCCTTTTCTGTTTCCTGTACTTAGATATATGTGCTAGGCTTGTCTATGTTGAAAAGAAAACCACAATTTTAAAAGTGAGTGAAATGATTGATTAAAAGATGTTGCAGGAGGACGCGTAAAAGCAACATAGTCACATCTTAAGTTAGTCAGTGTTAGCAAAACATTAGCTAGCGTCATCCAAGAAGCGGAGAAGAAAGTAAACACAAGCATGACAGGAAACGGCAAAAACACGAATCAACATCGCCATAGCGTTTACACGATTGAAATCGCTGATGGAGGACAAACGTTTTCACAGTGATGCCGAGGTTGCCTGTTTTCTGCTGGACAGGTAATTTATCCTACACACATAATTGTAGTTTGTTTGATAGCTTTCGCTCGCCATTTTGTCCGCTGACGGCCACCATACTCTTGGTGAGAGAGGGGCGGTGTCGGGGTAAATCCTCTTAGTTGCAATCTAAGGTTTGAACGTTACATGCCACTGGAAATCACTCACTTCTCCTTTAACCATCTTCAAAATTTGGTGTGCCTTTCAACATAGACCAACCAAACACATAGTATATATAAGTACAGTAAACAGAAAAGGACAAAAAACAGGCAGGACATAGGAAGGGTCAATTATGGGGCGAATAGTTCAAATCAAGACACATTCAGACCAACAAAAAATGTACAGCAATCACACAAACGATTTCCAAAACAATATCATGTCACACTTACATCTTGATTGGACATCTCCCAGTATGGCCTCTCTCCGTATGACATCACCTCCCACATGACAATCCCGTAACTCCACACATCGCTGGCTGAGGTGAACTTCCTGTACGCGATCGCCTCTGGAGCCGTCCAGCGAATAGGAATCTTTCCGCCCTGTGACAACATGAAAGAACATTAAAATAAAAAAATTAAAAAAAATACCTCAGTGGATTTACAGGAAACTAGGCTTAGAAAATGTAACCTCAGCTTTCCATTGACAACTTCTCAATGCGACAAATGACCTTCTGGTGTATGAATACAGCTGCAGCCATTCAAATGTTCTGCACTTTTTGTTACACAAGATGGAATCTAAGAGAACAGACCTTAATTGAGACACTTCTGCCGCATGTGGTCCAACCCACAATTTTCCTAATGAACACCAATTTAGGAACACATTCAAGATACAGAGTTTCACTTTCTTTTACTATTCCCTGTCCTAACTGTCGGGGGGCCCCACATTCCTCCACTTGTTTCCCTCATCTTCATTATCGCGCTTTCATTGCAAAGATAGAAAAGTTCACAGGATGACTGCTGAGTTCCAGAGGAAAATGTGTTTTTCGGCTGATGAGTAGTGAAATTAGCTTGATGCAGTATTGATGAACACAGCAGCGGGATGTCTCAGGGTCTGATTATTTGAAGGGTGTGAATTATGTTATTCTCACCGCTCTGTCAGGGAAAGAGAGCCAGACAAGCCAGAACGAGAGCGAGAGCAAGAAGAGATGTAGCCTGGCTGTGAGAGGTGACTGACAGGATATTTGGCGCTAAGGCAGCAAGACTCAGTGCTAATTGAGTGTTGTGGAGACTGAGCTGAGTACTAATTGGCCCTCCTCCTGCAGGAAGCAGCCCGTCTCTGGCTGACAGGACGCCACTCAGCCTGGGACACACAGCTCAATTTAAAAACCTGCTGCTGCCACTTGTGTGTGTGTGTGTGTGTTTGTGGATATGTACATATATGTGTGTTTTCAATATGAACAAGACTCTTGTGTCAGAGTTTCCCACTTAATCCAAAGTTTGATTCACAGCAATTGCCGCACACACACAGAGATACACACTGGATTAAGTAGAAATATCCTCAAAGGCACAACAGTGTGTCCTCTAATTTATCCTTCCTCTGTCTCTCTCACGCTGCTGCTGAAAAAATTAGTTCATTAATCGATTAGTAAACCAGGAACCCCCTCATGTATATCCCTTGGAATAATTTTTTAGTTATCTGAACGAACCACACAAGAGAAATTAATTAGAAACATTTTAGACACGTATTAAAAATATTTGCACCCATAACAGACCTACACACACATTAAGACAGTGTGTTGCACTCTAACATACATAAATAAAATTATTTTAATTAATATAAATAACATACAATAAAACATATAAAATAAAAATAAAATGTACATATATTATTACACTGTCATAACTATGTCATGAACATGAAGGAGTCTATGAATGTTTACTGTATGACTGTTGTCATTCATCATCTAAATAATTTTCAATTCAAACTGACATTATGTGAGATGTCCTTGTTATGACAACTTGACATTAACCAAGACAAAATAACCTTTCAATGTTTTTTCATGAAACTTGAAATTATTAATTTAAACTTAAAGAAACTGTTTAGCTTCATGTTTTAACATTACATTATGTGGTTGGTTTTGACACTGGCCTTCATGAGACCATTATAAGTGTGTCATGAATATTTTCCTTGACCTCAGTAAAGTGGTACACTTTGGACTTGTCACACAGATGTCAATATATGTTATGCACAGTCTTACCCGTGTAGTGTACGCAGCCTCTGGGTCATCTTCCAGGACTCGGGACAGGCCAAAATCAGACACTTTACACACAAGGTTACTGTTGACCAGGATGTTACGAGCTGCAAGATCACGGTGGACGTAGCCCATGTCGGACAGGTATCTGCATTTGCCAGCACAAAGGAGAGGATTAAACCTAAACACTGTGCCCTAATGATGTGTTCAGGAATGCTTTATATGTTTGTGTGGACTTATGTGTGTACCTCATGCCAGACGCAATGCCACGTAGCATCCCAACCAGCTGGATTACAGTGAACTGACCATCATTTTTCTAAAGAAAAGAAGGGAGAAATATCACATGACAAATGGTTTAAGATAAAATCCAAAATGCAACAAATCCACTCAAAGAAAATCATACATGATTTGGTTAATTGTCTCCCAGTAACCCACAATATAAACTCTGTTGACCCAGGATGATCTATATCCACTTCATGTAGCATACAGTCAAAGCAGTGCTTTTCCACAGTGTCTAAACAGCAATTGAGTCCCCAAGTGGTTTGACATTACAAACCAGCTGGAAAAAGCAGTGAAACAATTTGGTTCAATGCTGATCATTTCTTCTGAATTTTTTATGGTGTGTAGCCTGCAAAACTGGGTCAATACAGAAAGGCAAAAGAGAGAGGACTTGTATGACCTCTGCACTGAAACATGATAGCTAAGCGCCTAAACACACAATATGCAAATTCTGCTGCTTGGGGTCTCTGTCACATTAAAGCAATAAAAAAAACAGTTTGATGATGTCATGAAGCGGTGTACGATCATGGGAGTTGTTATCTGGACTTTTAAACAACCACCACTGCTGATGAAATGACATACAAAGCCCATATTTTCTTGGAAGTTCTAACAACTAGCTATTAGCTAGCAAAGGCTGCCTGGACTGCACTGTTACCATGAATAAACTGCACGTTTCTCTGTTTGAACATTGTCAGAGACAAAATATATAATATAGTCTAGTGTTTGTATACAATTTAATGCAAACATGTTACATGTTATAGCTTTAAAAGGTGCCTTCTAGCATGAAAACCACAGAGCAACTGATACACACAAAGCTGGTTCCTGTAACTTATAGTCTAGCAATTGACAGTAAACACATTATTGCAGCTTACTCTCATTTATATGTCTAATTCTCAGAAACAATCTAAATTAATCTATTTCTAATGATTACAATTTCCTAGATATCATAGCAATGATGATATCCATCTAATGAGCTGTTACATTCCTCTAATCTTGCCCGGAGCTCATTGCTGCCCTGCTGCCCAAAGTCACACCATGTTTTATGAAATCAGTCTCACCAGCTGAGCCGTGTCTCCCTTGAGCAAGTCACGGCCACTTTTTTCTCTCAAGCTCTGACTTAACCTTCTCTTGTGGGACCTTCAAATCTCCACACCCCAATGTTAATAATTAGGTCTTTCAATAAGTGAGGCAGAGAACTTTTTTGCCAAGGACAGAATGTGTTTTTTCTCTACTGAACCAATGCATGCTGGTCAGGGGGTAGCTCCTTGAAAGAGCTTGCAGACTTAAAAGAGTACAGTGCAGTCCTATAACGTTGTTCGACTTATGATGGGCTGTGTAAAAAAAAAAAATATTTAAATCAATGCAGCAAATCCAGAGATATCTTAAAGTTCCCCTTCGGACATGTTTTAGAGTATGTAGAAATACTGTTCTGATTAACAGTTTTTAAAAACTCGTTGAAAATTCACTGGAAGCACATCTACTCTTTCTCCCTCATTGAGAAATTCTGGACGTGGCCCTCTGTATCAGCATGGTGGGTGTAGTTAGCATATTTTTGTTTGAGTTGTTTACTAGCTTGTATCTGCAGTGATGGACAGCTAAGGCTAACTCTCACTCTCTGTACTAACAAGTCCACTCTGCGCTGGAGGTTTCAGGCTTCTTTGCCTGCAGTACAATGATTGGCTTTCGGATTTGTGACTCATGTGGCATCGCTTGAGGCACTTTGTACAGCTTCCTTTGGAGTCACAAAATGCTTCATACAACTTATACAGTAGTACTCCAGACTCAGATATTTGTAGAACTGTTTAATATTAGTGTCCTATCTGGAACCACCAGTTCCAGAAAGACTTTCATGTGTACAACTGTTTTTGTAGCGTATAAACAGCTACCAAAGAAAAGTGTTAACTTTTATACCATACTTATGAAAACAGTAAATTGTAGGACTGTAACTGCTCTTTCATTCCTGTGAAAACCCCTTCCACTAGGACTCCTCTTAGTTTTCTCTCAGTGACATCTCTCACTGTTAGTCTAAGCCTCAGCTCCTACAAGTCCACATGTAAACTGCCCATCTGCAGCAGAACATCGCAATTACATGTGAAATGAGATGTTAAGCCAAAGATGTGACTCATGCGCCTTATGGAGCATTGTCCATAGCTGTGACACTTAATCCAGGAGCCAGTCCGGCCCCTGCTCCTCTCATGGCCATGTCATTTATACCAGCCTCAGTACACCAGCCATCCATGTAATTACTTCACAGGGTTTTCTGTGCTGCTCCGCCTGCTGGTTCCCCAGCTCCTCTGCCTCCCCTTTGCCATCCAGGATTACTCCCAAAGGCACACAGGGCGGTCACGTCAGCAGTTTCCAGTGACCACAGCCCCGTAGCACTTCTCCTCTGTCTTTTGTCTCACAGCATCCTCCCATTTCACACAGTCGGGGTGAGAGAACATCATGTTCAGGTAAAGGTCTTTTTCCAGTGTGAATTTCCTACACCTCCAAACTCCACCATATTTTTCTCACCTTTCCTGAAATCTCCATAATTGCTGTGTTGAAATAAGTATTTATCATGTTGCAAATGTGACCTTACTTCTCCCATCTCCCCATTAGCCATCTGCTGCAGGAGTTTGCCCTTTTTTCATGCAGGATTTAGGCCTCGTCCGCCAACTGAACATCTTGCCATTGTAACCAGTGAGTAGAGTGAAGTGCTCTGGAGAGGGATCACTTAATTCAGAGATTTGCCCGTCTGCCTCTTCATTATAGTTCACCTTCTCCACTCAGTCAAGTCCAAATTGTCTAGACAGTGCAGACATGATTCCAGCCCTGAGTGCTCAGATGTCTTTCATATTTTCTGGCAGAGTGATCCGTCACACAGTCGAGGCCAGTAAACATTTCAGAATTTGGAGAGAAAGTTTAAAATTTCAACACACTCAGACCTGCAGGTCTCCTCTGATTATTCATTATCATTTATTGATGCTCTCCTAAATGTTTTATCTCATGTATCGAGATATATTCCTCAAGTACATAACTTTGCTTTCCCCTTGAAAATGTCAGTGTAACACCTGCCTCAGCTAAGCTTTTACACAAACATCCAGAACTATTGTATATTCCTCCATTAACTTCTGCTTGAATGTGTAGAATGATGAGGTATTGAATTGGAATAATGATACCTTTGGTGGATATAATCTCGTTTCATCTCATCCAACCCTCTTTGCTCACAGTGGTGGATCTCTATTTCAAACAGCTCTTATAAATATATTTTCCTTTGCAGAAGGAAAGTGGAATGTTTTTCCACTTCTGTGATAATTGTCCTCACAATTTAGTAAATCAGCAAGTACTACGATGTCTCTCCACCTCTGCCACTTACTTCAGTATAGTACATTGATCTATGTCTGAGAGCTCACTTTAATATACCTCATATGCTGTTAAAACAATTGCTTTGCATCGATTCTTCGCACTATCTTCATTTTATTTTATATTCCCCAATGTCCTGCTTTTACTCCTTTTCATCTCCTGTCTGCATCTTAGAATTTTCATCCTACTCTGTCTCACACTCTTCCTTCCGATTGCTTTGCAACCCTTCACTCCCTTCTCCTTACATTCCCCTTGAACCCCCTCTTAAGCATCCTTGCTGCCTTCTGTCCTACCTTGAGGAACGTGTCGAGTGATCCGTTCTCCATGTATTCAGTGATGATCATCACTGGTTTGCCTGAAAAACAAAAACATGAGAACATACTTCACTGCGGAAACAATATTTAAAAAAGCAAACATACAGAATATTATAAAGTTTGTACTTTGGACTTCTCGGGTCTCATTTTGTCCGACTAACGCTGCATCCTTTGGACAGCAAGGGAAAAATAAACAATTGCAGGAAAGCAAAATGAAACACGCATGATAATATTTGATGATTGCTATGGTGATATCATGTTGTTTACAAAGAATAGAATAAAATATATTAAATACAATTATTGCATGTAATTATTCATGTAATACATTCTATTGCAGTTTTACATCTGTTTTTGCACCAAAATTATTAGCTTTTGTTCTTGTTGTCCAGATGGCCCATGTTCTGTGCTTGTGTGAGGGAGCTACGTAAACTCTGCCGCAGAAGAAGGCAAAAAGTTTATTTATTTATTTAACTTCAGGATAGCAAAGCCACCTGCTGTTACCAATGCTGGTATTCTCTGCTGGACTCAACAAATTTTACCATCCTGCTCTCAATCCACCAGTTTGCTGTCTATCCTCTACTGGAATCCATGTGAATGCAGCAGTAGTCCTGTTTTCATCAACCTAAACTGTATTACCACGTCATGAGTTAGCTTAACACCCCTCATCCCTCACTTTATTAGCTTCAGCTGTAGTTTTTCAGCTTTACTTTAAAGTCAGTCCAAAAAAATAAAATAAATTCACACCATGTCAAAGCTCCCATACAGTTCTCATGTTTAAATAAATAGCATATTTGGATTTCATATTGGATAATGAGTGAATGATGATGGTCTGTGTGCTTTTCAAACACTTCTGTATCAGCTAATCAGAGTGGAAATATTGGAGCTTTCTGAAATATATTACACTTTATCCTGTTGCCACTTGATTACATCAATGGTATATATCAGTTAGAAAAAGGTCATTTCAAAAGTATAACTCAAAGTACAACTGCAGCTTTATGAACCACAGCTGAAGCTGCCACAGCACATCTAAACCTGACTGATGAAGCACAGCTGAGGGTGATGGATGTTGAAAAACCCTGACAAAGTACAGCTTATCGACCGAAGAAATCAGAGCAGAGTCTGACAAGCAAACCTGAAGCTGACAAGTTGAGCTTGAGATTCCTCAACATGTAGTCAGTCCAACTGCCGTACAGGTCGTCCCGGTAATATGATTCGTGCCATATGTTATAAATCATACAGGGCTCACACAGAAACAAACATGCTGACGACTCACTCTTGGTAACCACGCCCTCCAGGCGGATGATGTTTGGGTGGTTAAATTGGCCCATGATTGACGCCTCCCACAGGAAGTCACGTCTCTGCTGCTCCGTGTAGCCGGCTTTCAAGGTCTTAATGGCAACCTGGATCTCTCTCTTCCCCGGCAGCCTCAGCGGTCCGCTGCACACCTCGCCAAACTCCCCTGAGGCAGAGAGACAGAGCTTGACTGTGGCCTCGACATTTCAGCTCACCTTGATCTGCAAAAGTCTTGTCGAACGGTGAAACAAACCTTTCATCATAACCTACATTTTAACTGTACAGTTTATAGTGTTCTGTTGTTTCAGTGGTTAATTGCTTTATTTGAAACACTGCCAGTTTGGAGAAACAGACGGGAGCTACAGCACAAATAATGTAAATAATGTAGGGCTGTGGACAGGGTCAGCAAAAAAAGGAATTTTAGCCATTTAAAAAAGTCCACAAAAAAAAAGAGGAAGAAGAATCTGTATCAGGAAGTGCTCACTATATGTAGAATATTTTCACTGCTTTACCTTGCTTTTCTTACAGGAAACCAACATTATAAAAACCAAATAAAACTCTCAACTCTTGCAGAACATGAGAGCTGCTGGTCCAGTGTTACCTTCATCTGTTAGTTTGTTTGTCTTATTGCGTGACTTCATTCTTTTCACATGATAGTTCACAAAGTAAAGCAGTGAAAATATTCACATATATCGTCCACTTTAATTGATATTGATTTTTTTCTTTTGATGGACATATTTTATAGTGGCTAAAATACATTTTGTTGGTGACTCCATCCACAGCAGTACACTGCTGAGCTTCTGTATTGTTGCCCTTCTCTGTTTCTTCAAACTGAGTACATGCTGACCAGTATCTACTGTAGGTAACACAGTGACTATCAATATGTAGCCCACATTAAAAAAATGCCAACTATCCCTTTAAAGTAAAGCTGTGAAGAATGAGGCAGCCTCACCCCACAACAGAAAGGCAAAAAATAAAGCACACAAAAGCACAGTTTCAACTGGATTTTTTAAAATAAATTTTAATACCTTTTGACTACAAGGGCATCTTCAGGTATTTCTTAGTTGACATTTTTTTCTGTTTGTCAGCAGAGGACAAAAAGACCATTTGTAGCTGCCATTATCTTGCACAGTTTTTTGGATTAATTGACTGTGTATAAATGCTTGTCTATACAATGAAATGCAATTATGAATGTGACAGGTTTACGCAGGTTGAAGGAAATATGACACAGTATTGTAGTGGTAATGAGAACATGGTTATATCTTAGAACAGTAATGAGATTAGCCTAATTTTGTCATGTTGTATGACTGTACATTGGCTGTGTTTTCATACAGTACCATATGAGATTAAGCTGTTACAGGATGTTAGAATATTTTCCCCAGCACGCTTGACTGAACAGGTTCACTTCAGAATGAACAATAATGTATTCTGTGATACATTATTCTGTCCAAATCAGCTCCAACCTGACGCTCAGAATAAGAATCAGTGCATCTGACACACACACATGCACACACACATGCACACACACAGGCAGGCACACTGAGTTGACTCACCAGCTCCAATGATCCTCTCTATGGAGATGAACGAGACGTCAATCTCCTGGGCAAATTCATGCACTGCCTGGTTGGGATCTTCATAGGTGAGGGGGTCAATGTATGTACGCACCCCCGGGAACTTTACTGCAGACACACATGCATGGCATCATTACCATTTAGATGTCATTTGCTATAATTAACATAACATTAACATATATGTAGACTTGTATCCCCAACAATATGCATGTATACATGAGAATGCAATAAAATGTGTGGTCTCACTCTCTATAGCTGAAGAGGCTCAGAGAGTATGCCATATTTAAAATATTTTCAACTCTTTATTTCATTGGCAGCCAGATTTTTTTCACAGGAATTGTTATATAAGCCAAATATCTCTCTCTAAAACCAACAAAACTCCACAGGCAATATTAGTAATTTTACTTTGCAGTTCTTCCACTGCTTCGATCAGTTAGTTAGTGTTATTGTATGACTTTGATGTTTTAAAAGGAGTCAGTCAGTGTCACAAAATAACAAAACTAACATATCAAGGTAGTGGTAGACCAGCAACTCCTCTGCTCTGTGAGGTAAAATGACTACAGGGTTTGGTTGTTTTGCAGAGAGTGATATTTGGCTTATATAACAGTGGAAAGGGAAGTCAGAGAGGGGAGTCTGCCGACAAAGTAAAGTGGGGAAAATATGCTAAATATAGCATGCACTTCAACTGTTATTGTTTCTTTTAGGTGGACCTTTTTTTTTTGAAGTGGCTAAAGTACGTTTTCCTGCTGACTCTGTCCACAGCAGTTCATTGCTAGCCTGACTATTGAGAAGTACCTTCAAATAATCTGAACTATCCCTTTAAGCAGTAGCTTGATTTGTCAGTTTGCTGTAAATTTCCACAAAATATTCTGCATTATTATTACTGTGATAGTAAATTTTCTCAACATTTCCTACCCCTGTCCTACACCTACATTATTTCTGCCTTTTTCTATTGTTGTGGCGATGTGACTTAGTCATGCTCTGAACTCGTGAAGCCTTTATGATTATTCTGCCATCACTCCTACAGAAAGCACTGACCGACACTACCTAAGATACTGCATCCATAGAACATAATGCAATGATTCATACTACTAATTACCCCACACAAAAGGACAATTTATTTAGTTGTTTCTTGTGGGCATGAGTAATTAACATTCATTTTTTAATATTTTCTTTCACGGCATGAATCAGTATGACAGCAAACCAAGCATAATGGCACTGTGGTATTTTTCCCTGAGCTGATGTACCCGTCATGGTCGGCTCTGATGCCAACAGATGGATAGCTGGATACAAAGCCAAAAATGTGGCCAAATATATTAAGCTGTCACGGCCTATAAATCATCATAGCTTTGTGTGTCCTCTGCCAACATGGCTGCCATGGAGATGGTTTGGAGCTGTGTCATTCAAAGAATAGCTGCTAGTGCAAAACGCTGTCAACTGGACTGGTAGCACAAACGTGCACAAGCCTACGGGTCTGAACAAACCCATACAGACATGACCGCTGACTGAACCCTCTACTGTACACGTAGTGTAAACTTTGAATGAACTTGCCCACAACCACGCACACACGTCCAGATATACAGAATGAGTTTGGGCTGTCTTAACTTACTGTGACCGTTATGGAAGTGCATCTTCTCCTCCTCAGGATCCTGCTTTGCTTTGCTGTAGCCACACCGCCTGTGAGGGAGGAGACACAAACACATCTGAATCAGTGTCAAGACAGGGGCGCATGTAAAAGCGCTGATTGGTGTTTTTCTAAACTTTACAATCACACCTGCATATATGACTCATACTGAGAATTTTACAGGTGGCGTACAAAACAATGTGAACACGCCATGGAGAAGGTGTTGACATTTGATTTAATTAACACAGCTAAAAAGATGGATGCCAATTAGCAGCAGTTTCAGCAATAACACAGTCACAATCATCCTATTATTTTTATTTAATGACACATTATAAAACATTCAGTTTGAGAGATAAATGACATCTGCTGTTCAGTTTTAGCACGTCCATTTAGAGTAACATAAATTAGCAATGATTGTATATAATTTGTTTGCATAATTTTCCAAATTCTAGCACAAAGTAGTGTGACAAATTAAAATAAATACATTCACAGACTGTTGAAAATAAAATATATAAAGTAGATTCAGGGTCTGTCATGATGTGAAAAGCTGTGATGAAGTTAAAAAAAACAGAACAAAGGAAGATATTATCTGCACCCGGGGTGGAATAGCTAACGTGGCTATTATACCCAGGTGTAAATAGCCTAGCATTGCCATGGACAACAATGCTATTTGCACTTGCTGTGTAAACTTATGGTGTGCCTATTTACACACACATGGCAGAGACAAACCATGTTTTTTCCCCCTAAATCTAACCATGTATGGTGATGTAAACTTAGGCAAACTGCAACTAAAAATAGAAAATAATAATAAAAAAATGCAAATAAGGAAACTTTGAAAATTAAGGTCCCACAGGAAAGTCCTATGTTTAACCCAGTCATCCACTGGAACCTCTTATCTATAGTTAATTTATCGCTCTTCATATCTTAACTTAGGCGGTCAGATGTGACTGGCCAAATAGGCACCATGTGCCTATTCTGATCAGGTGCAAATAGACACTCTGAAAGATAAATGCATTTCTAAGCAGCATTTATGAGGACTGATAAAAATCATAAGATCATTTAAAACATGTCACATGTTTAAAAAACGGCTTAAAATGCTAAAAAAGTGTTTATTTTATGTTGTTTACTTCATTCTTTAGTACTTAATTTACCCTGTAATCTACAGAGTCATCTTAATCTGCATATTCCTCAGAGTAATGTCCTGTAGAAACTGTTTCACCTCTCACCTCTCTCCTCATTTATCGGGTACGTTGTCAATTTTGAGAGTTAACGTGTCTGTAGTAAGTTGCGACCTTGTCAAGAGTGTCATTATGAGTAAGTTAGAGTGACTTTTTGTTGAGAGTAGAAAAGTGTGTGTGAGATCGAACCTCTCCTGGTAACATTAATCTGTAGTTTTGCAGAGTGCAGCTGCCATCTTGTGTCAACTGTGAATTTGCATGAACACATTCTGTAATATAATTTGCACTTCTGTCTGTATAATAGATTTCATGCACTTAAGTGAGTTTTGGTAATTTTTATGAGAGTGTAGTGAGTTGTAATTGCTTTTTGCTTTACAATATGGCAGATGGCACGTCTCTATCTCAGGAACTTGTCTAAGGGACCAGGATCCCTTGGAGGAACTTGGATCGGAAAGTAAATTAAGTTATGGGATATTATTTTTTAAGGGTGACACACAGAGATCACAGTAAAGATACCACAAAGTAGCCTGGACACAAAAAAAAGCAAAAACTGCACAACGGAGGACTTGATCACACTTGGTTGCAGCAACATAAGCTTTTTATTTCCTCATAGGATCTGCTAACTACATTTACAAAAATATTGCTGAAAATGCTTAAAACTACCATATTTTTTTTTTAGATATTAGCAAAGCACTGCAGTTTTCAAATAATATGATTTTCCAGGAAAGGCCTTGTCAACAGCTCTGACTTTTAGCCGATAAAGATAATATAAAAAAAAAATTGGGTCAAGACAAAAAGTCAATTCAATAAGAAGGACATGTAAGAGAAATTCAGTAATGTAAGTCACAGGATTTAGTTTGCATCTATATCCTTTTCTCTTGTGTCAACGTGAGAAAGCTTGTCTGTGTTTCCCCTAAAGCATAGGCCAAAACCTGTGTTAATATGTTTGCCATGTGGCTGTGTGTCTGTGTGCTCAAGGCTTCTGTATATCAATATTTAGACAAGTTGCATCCGAGATAATCACAGATAACCCAGATTAAACAGGAGGACTGGTTTTAAACGTGATCCTATACGCAAACACACACATGTGCTAACATACAGACACAGAAATGCACTCAAATTAGGGTATTTTTGTTGTAAATGCATTAGTTTGAAAATTGTAAAAGCAACAGTCAACAAGATGTTTTCGTTTTTCTCATTTTTTCCTTCTTGAAAACAAAAAAATGAAGTGTGTGAACACACAAACACACATAGGGGTCATGTCCAACTCTCTCCCATCACATCTCTCTGTAGGACAGCCAAGCCTGGCTGGAGGGGTTTGGTATGGGCAGCTGGATAGTCTGGGGGAGGTGAATCTGTGTGTGTGTGTGTGTGTGTGTGTGTGTGTGTGTGTGTGTGTATCTGTGTGTTTGGTACGTGTGTGTCTGCCTGAGGGTGTTTAGTTTGCCGGATCTGTTGAGTCAAGGGGTTTGAGCTCGCTCAATGCCCAGACTGCCCTCCAAACTTCCTGCATGTATGCGTCTGTGTGTGTGTGTGTGTGTGTGTGTGTGTGTGTGTGTCTGTGTGTGTGTGTGTGTTAACCCATGCATACATGCATCAGTGCGTATGTGTGCGCGTCTCCACATGTGTCTGGATGCCTATGCATGCGTGTAGTCTGGAGGGTCATGTGGGAGGAGGGGAGGGGAGGTGGTATACAGTGGATGGAGGGGGGTTGTGGTGTCCCAAATCCATCACTGGAAAATTTGGCATTCCTCCATCTCTCCTCCCCCACACAAAACTCGAGCGATCCTCGATCCTCATCCCCCGTTCGCCTAAACCAAAATCCCCACTGTGTCTTTCTCATTTGCTTTTTAATCCTTGAACATCACCAGCGCCCCCCACGGTCTATTCATCTGATCATTCTGACAAACAACTACAGATTCACCATCTTTGTGAAAATAAATTGCTAAAATAATGACCTGATAGTTAAAAGAATGGGGGAGGTGAGCAACAAAATGTGTGTGCGAATGAAAAATTGAATGAACGTGTCCATGGACTGATGGATGTTAGCTCAGCAATACACATGCATGAATGGAGAGATGAGTGGACGAACAGACCATGAGAATATGGATGTGGATCTGTGTGAAATCACAGACTGAGCCTCATAAAAACGCCCTGACAGCTTTGTTAATTATGGTTCAGTAGAAGGAGTTGGACATGCATAACTGGTAATTAACTTGATTAGATACATATTACAGGAAAATGGGGTTAAGGAAGATGAAATCAGGCAAGGAAAAAGTTCAAGAGTTCAAGGAACTATTACAGACAAATAAGGGGAGGGATTTTTATGGACATAAAATCACACTCAAGTTACTGTATACAGTATTTGCCATTTGTGTATATTCTGTGTGCCCATGTGTGAAAATGACATCAGAAATCTTTTTGCACCAATTACAAGACAAGGTTAAGTGAAGGTCATATGAGCCTGGAGGCGTGCAGGTACAACATTAATGTTGTGTATAATGTATGGAGCTAGCCAGAGTGCTAAATGCTGAGGTGTAACACAGCCAGGTTGTGTCACCAGACTTGAGGAGAATCCACTGGCTTAAAGCTCTAACCTAAAAAGCAACCCTTAATCCTGACCTATTACAAAACTCTAACCTCAAGCCATCTACAGTATCTAATCCCATAATGCTGCTTAACAACCCAGAAATATCTGGGTCAGAAATAAGATTTTATATTGTCATTTTTGTTAGTCAGCAATAGGTCAGAGGAGGACGAGGGGATGTCCTCTCTAAGCTCTGCCCAGTAGGCGATTTGCGGGGGGGATAAGGAGAGATGCTGTCCTTCCTGGCAGCAAAATGACCAAATTACATCCTACTCTCCATCCCCCAGTAGTTGAGAGACTGTAGAAGCAGAGGGGATGTTTAGCTGATGTTAGTCTAGACTGCCTCACTCATTGCTTCTTTATCGGTCTGAAATTTGTGCAAGGTTGAGTTCCTGACCATGGCTCTGAAATATCAGCAGCCGAACTGTGCCGTGTATTGATAAATCCATGGCGCTGTCCGTGGTGCTGAAGTAGCAGCCAGATTTGTAATTGCACCTTTTTCCTCTCAGGGATACTCAGTTTCATCTCTACTCTATAATATTGTCTAAACTATTTGCTATAAATACTAAGTTCTATACTATATTGTAGCCTATCATCATGAGCAAGTGACTAACAAGCAACTTTTTTCTATACCAATATTATAAAATACATTTTAAGAAAGAAAATTACATTACACATTACAGTATAATTACTCACTTTAAAGGAGGAAGCAGTTTAAAGACCTGGGTGAAGACTGTTTTTACTCTTTGTACTTTACTGATGGAGTATCTGTACAGTATTGGGCTGTATAAAAATTGTAAATAACTGTCAAAACGAACAATTAATAACACATAATCTGCCAATCCAGAGAAAAAGGAAATGCATGTTTGTGGTACTGGAAAATAGTAGCAGAGTAAGACCTCCTACTTTCTCTGTGCTAAAGAGCAGCTAGCCTGTGTCTGACAACCACGTGTCAATTTGTGTATTTCTCTGCTTTTACCTGTCAGTGTGTAAACAACAAGTTAACAAAAAGTTAGCTGTGCTGGCTAGCTAACGAGCACCACAAAGGTCACTTGTTATCTGTGCACAGAAGTAGCTGACGGTAATAAAAAATAATGATCCGTGTGTAACGTTAACGTGTTTTTCCTGCATGCCTCTACGACAGCCACCAGGATTATTAGATTTCGGTACAAGCATGCTGTGTGCTTAATGGCTCACTGACACTGATGAGATGTACGTCATAGGTACTGAAGTATGATACCAAATGACAAGGCATTTTTCAGTACTAGTATCAAAGCTATTTGGTTGGTGCAATAAAGTCTGGTACCCAGCCCAAGCCTATAGCATTCTCATAATATTCCTATAATATTTTTATGATCATGCTCCCCACTTTATGCAATTTCTAGCAGTTCAGTATTACTAAATATTTCATTTAATGATCCCAATGACACAACATACAATATATGTTGTCAGAATGTTGTTGTTGTTAGCTATTATAGTACAGGAGTAATACAGGTATGTGTGTGGGAATACAATATGTACTTGCAAGTGCTTACACCTACATATCATAACATACTTTCCTAGTTGCGGTTGTGCTCTTTAAGTCTTACCGTCCACTGAGCAGGAATCCGGCAACCACTGCCAGCAGGACCAGAGCCAGCGTGATGGCGACCACTACTATGGAAGCTTGAGCACGCTCACTCGTAGCTGTTACTGCCGAAGAACAGAGGCGTGATGAGACACACATGGCACACACACAGGAAAACACACCTGGTATCTGCTGCCTGATGCAGCCTCCCAAAGCAGGCGGGAGTCATGTGCAGGTCGAACTTTTATTGTGCCGTCATGCTCTCTCTCTCACTCTCACTCTCTCCCTCAGGTGTACTCACAGTAAGGGCTGGTCTGGAATTCAAAACGCCGGCTAAATGCGCCGTAGCCTGCTGAGGTCCTGGCTCGCACCTGAAATGCATCATAATCCAAACATATCACACCTGCAGTAAATATCGCATTATATTTTCATATGTATGCTTATGATGTTGATTGCTTTTGGTCTTTCTGAAATTCCCCAAAATGTTGTTATTTAGCAATATCTTCTTTGATTTTTTTGAACCCGTGTTTGACCTGGAAGATGTAGACTGATGAGGGCTTCAGGCCTTCCACCACCATCTCGGTCTCCTTGGATTTGATAATAGTGTAACTGGAGTCCTGCTCCTGCAGTAGGAGGAAAGGAGAGAGAGTTATTTTAATTTATTCATATGGCCATGATGATTATTTGTTCTCGCAGTAATTATTCTGTCAGATTTTGTACATGTGCGTCGTCTTGCCTGCACCTTTTTTTTCCTATTCTTCTGCTCGTTTGTGTGGTTAAGCCACCTGTGGTGTGTGTGTGAGCGCAAGTGTGCGTAAGCCCATGTGTGGAAGGATCGGTTTCCCCAACTGTAACCACATCAGGTTTAAACAAAGCTAAATGCCCCCTCCATTAGCCAGAGGCCATTAGCTAACCACTGACCACAAACCCTGCTCTGCTCTCTTGTGTACCTTTATTCTGACCTTCCCAGAAAAGAAGAAGACATCAGAGGATAAAAGAGAGAAAAGAGCAAGGGCACAGAAACAATGATCTCAATACAAGCATCAAATTGCTGTCTCTACCAAGTCCAGCTTAAAAGAAAACCCATACAGACACAGCGCAGTCACATGAAAGAGTCTTTTTGAGGTAAAGGTTTTCTCAGAAAAAATTACTTCAAGGTAAATTTGCTGTATATTCAGCTGTATTTCTGAGGGTTAATCTGAACAATGTTGGTCGTCAAGTTTCAGCAAATATAACACATTGAATATGTGCAGCATGGGGCTGCTGGAAGGAAAAATCCATTGGTGACTGGAGTGATTGTAGCATCATAACTTCTTAAAGGCATACAAGGCAAGATTTTCCCTAAAAAAAACCAAAAACAAAACAATATGTAGACCCATGATTCTGGTCCATCATCACTTATGATGAGAAGTGTGTGGTGGCGTCTGTATCGGAAAATATATTTTTTTACTTCTCTGATTCACTGCTTTGTTCTTGCAGACACTGCTCCCTCACTTCATTTACTCTCTAGATCTCTCGACTACCTCTAATCTTTCTTTCACTTTTTCTTCTGTGTGGTGAAGCGGGGAGGAGTGGCCAGCTTTTTTACAAACAGCCAATCCTGGTTATGCTACCTTTAAATGCATGAAATACAGATTTTTTTTTTTTTTAATCAGTTTAGCTTTTTTTAAAAAAAAACATCTTTGATAGCAGACACAAATATGTGTGCATAAATTTATATTAATTAATATCAATTAAATAATGTTAACTTCAAAGTAGACCTTATGAAAAAAAAAGATATGCAGAATTTTGTTTAAAGTCATGTGGTAATTAAATTGTGGTTTCCAAAGAGACCAATTATAATTTTCAGAAATCACAAAAAGCTAAATTATTTGCAGCAGCATGGAATGTAGTTTGTCAATACATGTGATATACTGTGCATCACACAGAGCTACAACTAACAACTACTTTCATTATCAATTAATCTGACGATAATTTTGACTATAAAAAGGTTTTAAAAAATTGAGAAACTTGTCTTGGGAAATTTCCCACAGCCCAAAGCACCTTCTTCAAATTAAATCTTTTGTCCAAACCAACAACATAAATGACAAAGAAAGCAGCAAATCCTCCTCTCCATTTAACAAGCATATTTGATATTTTCTCTTGACAATTGATTGTCAAAATAGTCAAAATTTTCTTTCAACTGACTAATTGTTGCAGCTCTAGTATCAAATACACAAGCATTAAGAGAACATGAAAAATCACTCTCTCTGTTACAGACTCAGCAACATCTGTAAAATATATAATTACATAATATATTTTTTACAGTGCTCAGAAGCCACAGGTGGACATAGACTCAAAATTTTGTATTAGGAGCAAAAGAACAGAGCAACTAATATATTTTTTACCTTTTCAAAATACTTGATCTCATACTCCAGGATGATGCCGTTGGGGCGATCAGGCTCCGCCCACGAGATGCCGATGCTGCTCTTCCCTGCATGATCTTTTCTTACCACACTAACTGGGGAGGGAGCTGCACACACACAAAGATATACAAAGTACAATTTAATGCAAATTAATTTGCCTGAGTAGCAAAAATCCAGCAGTTTATTATGATGCAAGTCAATGCATCTCTTTAATTCCAGTATTTAACATGAGTGACAAAACATCCTAATTAACGGTGATTAATGGTGCCAAAATTGTAATGCTTGCTGTGATTGCTGTACGCTATGAAATATCAGAGGACAAAATTGGAAAAAAAAAAGATGATTTTAGACATAGTTGGTTTGTCATATGAGAATTCACACAGTAAAGTACATCTGTCTTTGGTGTTGTGTTATTTCTGTCATGCTGGGTGAAAGAAAAAGAAATAAAGAAATCTGACATTGGTTTTCATCAGTTTTTCTTCTTTGGAATTTAGGTTTGTTAGTCACCAAAGTTCCTCTGAGGTTATTTGGCGCAGTCAATGGAGCTTTTACTCAGTACCTCAGATTATTTCTGGTTCCAAAGAAGCTCTGCCTCTGAAAAAAAATGTTTGCAATCTGGCATTGAGGTGCACCTGTGCCTCATTAAACTATCCTTTTACAGCTTGCTGTTCAGTAGATACTGGCAGAGGAGCCCGTGACGTTAACTATGACTCCACACATCTGGAGCAGAGCTTTTGGTTTACCAAGTTTGGCAGTCTGCTAAGGATACTTAACAAATTTTTAAAAAAAAACTTCTAATGTAGTGAAAAAAGTGAAAAGTCTGCAAGTCAGAGCTTGTGCTGGCTTTCAGCCAAACCGCCAGACTCTAGCCTGATGCTTTATTATATTAACTTTTGATTCTTATAAAATAGTTTAGATTAACAAGTTGTGATTTGATATACGAGTACAGTACCAACTACTAAAAAAGAAAACTGCCTCTGCCCGTGTTTGGTCATTCTTAAATCATACCTGGTTACTGGACATAATAGCTATTTACAGATTGTGTGGACCAAACCAAACACAAATCTATAATTCACCACATGTTCAGAATCAAATCATAAAAATATGCAATAATCTAATAAAAAATTTGGGCTTTTACAGCTTGGAATAACAACTAGTATTCTTTTTAATTTTTTCCCTTTCAAATTGATCATATATTAGTTATAGTGCTTTATGTCTTGAAAGCTGTAACACGATCTTATAATGTATTTCAGTGTGTTTTGTTTAGTGCTTTTTGCAAAATTTTCATTTCCATGATAGCTTTTTGTGTGATTTATTTAAGTCTAAAGTCAAGTGAGTGTGAGTTTGATCAATCATGGGAGCATCCTGTTGTAACCTGAACTGTTGGCCCATCTCTCAGAGGGACAGTTGGAGAGTCTCTGACACATAAAGAGCTTTTCACCAGGCAAAATGCTCCCTCAGGCAACATCCTGATAGTGTGAGTGTGTGTGTGTGTGTGTGTGTGTAAGCTTCTACTGCAAATGCTAAACACCGTTTAGGTTTCAATAGCCTCAGCAGAACTCCACAGGGAATAAATCATCGCTACAAACACAGTAACTGTATCCTGAGTGGATGGTCGCACACAGAAGTGTTATCTGCACCATCTTAAAAGCCTGAAACCAGAAACTGAATCACGCACACTCAATGCTTAAATTGTATAAATGCTAGGATGCCAAGATGAGAGAAGGCTTCTTTTCCTAGCAGCTTAACGGGTAACAATACACCAAAATCTAAGTATAAATCCTCTGAAAATGGATGCAGTTTGCTGTGCTATATTTAATCAAAAGTTGAATAGAGGGTGTCATATGAGGGTGAGAGCGTAAAGCCCTCTGGTACACATACTTATGATTCTGGGTTATATAAATAAGTCTGATGTCACATTCCACATGTAATATATATTTTTAAATAAATGTGTCAGAAATAATAAGAAAACAGTGAACAAAACATCAACATTTCCAAAACCTAAGTTGATGTCCGATGTTAAATTGTTTGTTTTGTCCGATGCTAAGCCAAAACCCCAAATTTATTTCACTATATAGTGATTACGAATATAACAGCATTGTTTGATAAATCCCTTAATGGGTTTGGATTATGTGAGTTCAGCATATATAACAGCAGTTTCCCATCTGAAAAGGCTGTCTGAAGGTCAAGTCTTTTACTGTAAATTATTGTTACTGTGCTGTTTTCTAGGCATTTATCACACAAGTAACTAGAGCTACAACAAATAAGTGATTATTAATCCATTATTAAATTAATCACCAACTATTTCGATAATCGATTAATCGTTTTGAGCCTTTTTGTAATTAAAAGTTGTCTCTGATGACAGCTTCTCAAACGTGAATATTTGTTTCTTTACTTGTCTGCGACAGTAAACTGCACATCCTTTGGGTTGTGTGCAAAGGAAGACATTTAAAGATGGTATATTGGACTTCGGGAGACAGTGACCAAACTTTTTTCACAATTTCTGACATTTATGAACCAAACAACTGATCGATTAATTGAGGGAATGGTCAACAGATGAATTGATTAGTTGCAGCCCTACAAGTAAGTGGGTTTATTTTCAGAGCACATTTATGAACAAAAAATGTTGATTGCAGGCCAATTCAGTCTTCTGATAATTCCTGCCTGTTCCTTCTTGGCCCTAACTTTTACTTTTCACCAAACACCAAACAGCACAGACGCACGGCAACTATGAATAACACCCAAAGCAGCATTTCAGTCAAAAGAGGCACCTTACTGCTAAATGTGACAACTTTTAGAGCCATAACTCAGCGTCTGTGACTAAACAAAAAGTGTTTTAAAATCTGACATAACTGAGAAATGCCACGGCAGTGAGAGAAAAGGAGGTGATGGAGGAGAAGGGGGAGCGTTAAATAAGGAGGGGTGGGGGGGAGTGGAAGGCAAGCAAGTGGGCTGACAAAAATGGAAAAAAGCGACAGATGAAATGAGTGAGACACACTGAGGAGGAGACATGGTGAAAGAGTGAAGACAGAGTCCCAGCAACACTTCCATTTTAGCAACAGGGAAGACAGTGGAATCACACCTCCTGGTTTAAACACTTCCAGTTTGTGTTACATCTGCTAATGAGCACCTACATCACGCTAAAACGAACATGAACTCCTGACATTTTCCATGTAATTTACATCCGTGATGCCACTTTCTATTTTTCCTTCAATCTGAAGCCACAGAATTCCACTCCAAGAAGAGAAAGGTTAGAGAAAGGTTGTGAAAGCTATTCAGCGGGACGAGTGCAGCCCTCCAGTGTAACAAGTCTGGCCTCAGATAAGAGCAGCGTTATCACAGTGCAGAACATAAGCCTCTCAGACCACTATCTGTCTCAAGCATCACCAAAATCAATACAGACCTTCAACTATCTGCTTTATTATCCTTTAACTAGCCTCAGAGAATGACAGAGAGATGGAGATCCAGAGACAGAGTGAAAGAGAGATAGGAGAAAAAGAGAGAGATGGCTTTCTTAAGGTTGTAAAGTTGCCGAGCTGCTTTCATCTATTTTTTTTTTTTTTTTTTTTTGACAATTTAACCCCCTACCTACCTGTTTTATCACATGACATTCTTGGTTTCACACATTTGCAACAGTGACAGCCATTTGGCAGCCTTGAATCGATCCATCATGCAATCTATTGAAATCCTATTAATTGAGACTAGGAGTCATAACAGGGATACTGAAAGCATGGATCGCTGTCTTGACCTGGGGCTTTGCAATGTTCACAGCTCAGGTTCATGTTTATCGCATGTTGTTCTTCATCTATCTATTATTTTCCTGTAGGGTATCTGTCGTCTGGCTAACAAAGGCATCCAATTCATAAAAAGAAGATTACAGAATGTACAAAACTCAACCAGGTGGAGGGCAATCTTATTAAAGTGAGAAGTAAAAGATGTCGGATGTGTATAAAATAACAAACGCATTATTTACTTTAACAGATGCTGAATTCTACAAAAATCAAAAGGAAAACCTGGCTCATTATTTTTTTCTTTCATTTTTTTTTTTCCTTTCTCCTGCAATCGTTCTGACCACCAGGGGCAGCACTGTGTCCACTGCTGCTCACGGCACTCCAGATGGTCATCGTGGAAGGCGGGGCTTATTGGACAGTGGGTGCAGTCTACAGGTGCACTCTGTGTGAGTTTGGTTCAGTTTTACATGGACTGTTAAATAATTTTACGGACAGCTGCCAAAAAGAGACGTAGGTCAAAGTTGTTGTTTTTTTTTGCCGACAGTTTATGTTGGACAGTACTGCAGTCATTAGTGGATGACTCTGAGGACAATAAATTTGTTGATAATGATGGTGTAACCAAAAAAAGAATGTAAGCATTAGCAAACTCCTTAAACTCTGCGCTGTGTTGGTTCTTTCGATGTTTTATCAAATTTCTTGTGTTGAAGCGTCTACTTTTCAGGACTTGGTATCGGGTGTAGTGGCATTGGAGTGGTTTTCAGAAGTGTCCATGAGCACAGCATTGGGCGGATACCTGATGCTAGTATCAGGTCTCAGTGCATCCCTAGAAAAAGTAGTATTAGAACATCTTCATCCAGGACCATGATACTTGAACAGTCATTAATCAGCGGTATTGGTAACTATACTCTGCACAGTATATGCAGTATTTCCTGCCTTTATGTGCCCCATGGCCGGCTTTGTACCCAGTCTCAATTCAAATATTTTCTCTGCTGATCTACTAAATGACTCGTCTGACTTCTTTAATCTCTTCCACTCCAACCTTTTTTGGGAGAAAAAAAATGCCTAAAATGACATATCCAAATTAAAAAGGCTGCAGTCTCTGAACCTCTAACTGATAACATGCAACATGCATAGAAAAAACCTCCCAAAGTGTCTCATGAACATGCCAGAAATACTCTGGTGATGCAGAAACGGAGCAGCAGCAGGTCTTTGAAGACGGTAAAAATTAAAAAAATGATGTCAGCGTGAATTAAAAATATATACACAAAGTACCAATGAATACCCATCTCAAATTTGAAGACAAAATACGACAATTCGACAGTGCTTTTTCATGAAACAGTCCACACAGATGTCCTAAAAGGACATTTGGAGGCTCTAAGTGAAGACATAGTAACTAATTTTACTCCGAGTCACTAAAGGTGTTTTCTTCCCTTCACATAATGTTGCATTACTCAATGTCAGTCTTGGCCTGGAGACCACTTTTTAAATGTCTCGGTCTTAGCATTAACTGCATTTGTACTCTGTCTTGTCTCTGTTTCAGACAAAGAGGAATCAGGGTTTTATAACTTTTATAACTGCAGAGATATCACTAAATTGCCTGTGCACTGTCTGATATATTTGTTAAAATCACTGCTGTGACTGGATGTGAAACTTCCTGCTTCAATGCAAGCCATAACTTGACTCATTTCTAATGATGATTTTTTGTCACTGATAACAGCTGCCCCCCCGTCCCTTAACACACACTCCAAGAAAGCAAATGTGGGAAAGACAGGAGAAGAAGGTGCAACAAACAAATAGGTGTAACAAAATTAGTCTACCTGAACCAAATGGGGTTCATCTGCAAAACAGCATCCAAAAGAAAACAGGGTAGTGTGTAAATTCTGCAATGCCGAGCCCTAACCATAATGCACTGCTCTGGTCCTGGTCTTGACTCAGTCTCACCTAATTAGTCTTGGTCTTGTCTCGATCTCTCACTCTGTTCTGGGCCATGATTTGGTCTCAGCTTAGTTGGTCTTGACTGCAACACTATCTTTATATTTTTATATATTTCATCTATTATAGCTAAAATACTCTCAAATTTGCGGTCTTTTCCAACTTTTCCATTAGTTTTTTTCTATTACCTCCATTCCCACAGACAGTATATCTCAGTGTGCATCACTGTTTGATAACCACCATCAATGCAAATGTATCAGTTGTAAAATCCAAGTGTTGCAAGTCCTGGTTCACGGTGGTCACAATGATTTTTGACATGGTATGTTTAGGCATCTCTGGTCCAAAAATACATTTAAATGGATGAAAACACAAGGCTTTCCTGACTATGGCAACCCCAGGTGTCCATCTTTACTGAAGAGTAACGTAGCTGGCCGACTAAAAGAGGTCAATCCTCTCCAGTTCCAAGTTCAGTTCAGTTCAGTTTCAATGCAAAAACTCCAGTGACCCCACTGTACCACTTTTATATCTACGTCTAAAACAAAAGGCACAAAGGGAGAGCACCCAGCTGCGCACTTATTTCTACCACCCACAAGGTAATGTATCACGATTCATTTGATTAATAGCCTGCAACAGCAAAAACAATGTATGGGAACATTTAGTGTGCAGTTACCGCTCAGTTCTCCCACACTGTGCACAACATGAGAAAGAAACAGCCAGAAATAAACACAGAATAGAGCTGAGCTACCACTGAAACTCATTTAATGTGCACATAAAGCTTACTGGCCAAATAAAAGACAGATTTATCTGTGATTATTGACGATTAATAGCCAATTAGATTTCAAAGCTTGTTTGTTTTTATGATTTGGATTTATGAAGGACATTTTCTCCTTGTGTAGAAAGTACAGTGTATTGATTACTGCTACTGAAGCCTTCAGTTTTATTCACAAGGCATGACCAAATATCTAAATAAAATATAGACACTTGGAGGCACCTTTGGGCTGCAGGGATAGTTCAGTTGTTTATTTTTCTTTTTAATTTAATTTCTACAATTTAATAAGGTGCTAGCAAGCTACCTTATCAAAATCACATACTGGTGTGAAAGGCAACATCAAAGCAGTGCAGAATATGACTTGCATTTTGAGTGTTTCTGAATGTGTACAAGCAGTTAACGTCTACTTTTTCCACTCTTCCATCTTTCCTCTTCCCCTCCTGGTATTCCTCCATATCTTCTCGCAATGTCACCTTTTCTTACCCGTCTTCTCCTCTACCTCTACCTCCATCCTGTTGTCCTGTCCTTCTCCTTCCCTCCTGCCTTTCACCTCTCCTCCTCACGAGCACCAACACTTTATTATTCAGCAGGGCTTCACAGGGACCTGTGAAATCACCTATTTCACGGATCCCTTATCGAGTGTGACACTTCCCACACATCAAACGGCAGATCCTCTGACTCTTTCGCTCTGTCTCCGTCTGTCTGTCGCCCCCGCCTCTCGGTACTTTTGTCTCAGCATCTTGTTTTTACCTTTTTACCTTCACGAGCAGAGCCACAGTTGAAATGCACAACATGAAAAACAGATGTTTATAATGCTGATCAAAGTCCTCATTGGGTAATTACATCTGTGATACAGAGACGAGGCTGGATCAGAGTCTATTAAACTGTTCATTACAATTACTGCTTCAGGATTAAAATGATTGTTCTGATTACTTTGGGAAATCACTGACACAAAATCCTCCACTGGTTGACGTCCTAGTCTTACTGCAGTGTACAGTAGAAATGACATGACTGCTGGATGCAGCAGAACTTCTGGAAACATCTGTCAGTGATATCGGACATGGTCAAAGATGTACACGACAGACTTGCAACAGAAGAAGTGAGTGGTGTTAAGGCATTATTTTAAAAAAAAGAATCTTATTTTAATCACATTAACGGGATACCTTGGAGTGTTTGAGGAGGGACTCTATGAGGTACTTATTAACAGTTAGTGTTTCAGTGGATGGAGGTCGGCACACCCCCAGTTAGGAGAGAGTAGTACCAGCACTGTAGGCAATACACTGACCATTTCCCTTTTTACATGGTTTCTTTTGCATAATTTTTGAGGCCTAAAGACGTCATGTGATCCTGATCCCCAGTTGCGACCCACTGACTTGGAGGACGAAAATCTTGATCTAATAGTTTGGAGCACTGATGGGTCTAAACCATTACTGAACACATGAGTGATGCCACAGGTGTGTTTTTAACTGCATTTATTTGGCAGAATATCATATTTACTGTTCAGTTAACTGTAAATGGTTCATCTGAACACTTTAAGCATTTGCATGTGAGCACACATGTTTGCACATATGTTCTGCAATCTGCATTCCAGATATTTGGAACGGATCAACAACACTATTGGTACAGCTGTTGAAAATCTGTCAACCCTCCAAGCTTCCGGTTTATTACCCTAAATAAATGTTTCTGTGATTATTGATGCTTTTCCTCCTGCAACAACCTGAATTACCAGTGTGGAGCCTCACATTTTGAATCAATGACTATTAATTTTTCCAAAATAATTTGAAAAAATTTGAAATCACAGTCCATATTGAGCATTTCTCACCTTCATTCAGCCATTTGGCATCATCACAAGCACAACGACAGGGAGTTAAAATTAGTGAGACAAATGTGAAGTTGTTAGACACGCATTCTGCTGTGAAAATCATCAACTATTGTCCTTCTTTCCATTAGTTGCAGAAGAAATAACTTCGGCAGCCTTCAACTTTTAAACTTGAGTTTTTGAAGAAACTGTTCCGTAATAGCTCAGTTGTCAGTTTTTGCTCTGTTATAAATGTAAAACACACAAAGGTAAGCTTTTCCATTTGTTCTGGTCATGCGATCACATCCATTATGGAAAGAGGTTCATTCTGTGATCCAGCACTTTACAGATAAACAGTTCACACGTCTTCTTTTTCTCCGTTGAACCATATTTCAGACAAACCTTTTGGTACTGACACCAAATCTCTGTTGATAATTCTTTTATTTTAGGCCAACATGTGTATGTTGCTGTGATGGTCTTCTCTGCAGGTCCCCACGGGACAAATTTGGGAGACTTTGAAAACCCCAGAAATTCTGATCTGCTTATCTCTGGAATGCAATGGTTGATTGCTTCATCTGTTTGTGCTATTTATTTATCATTTATTTACAATTTATGTCTAGATATTATTTTTCAGTTTAACTTTCTTTTATGCTGCAGTTCTTGTTGGATTGGGGTAGTATTTTTCTGTTATGTACATATATTATTATTGTTAACATATATTTATTATACTTGACAACTGATTTTTTTTCTTTACATTTAGAATTCAATTCAATTAAATTCAATTCATGGCAGGCTTTCACTTACTATGATTTAATGGGCAGAGTTTAAAAAGGTTATTCTTTTGTTAATATGCTTTTATGTACTTGTTTTTATTTTATTTCAATAGTTTTTCATTAAGGTTTTTTCTTACATCTTCTTGTATTCCTTGTTTTTGCAGACAATCTGCCACCGTGTCACTGATTTTAATAAATATGTTAGAGCCTGAATATATTCTATAGTCTATATATTATATTTAATATGATGAATGTCCGTGGGTATATATCAATATTGTTTTTTTTTACTCACCAATATTGTTATCGGCAGCAGCAACCAAAATCCAGTATCAGTATCAGCCCTAAAATATGTATATTTGTAAGTGCTGCTTCATTGGTCTGATTACTACATTTATCTAATACCACCAGAAATCAAAGCACATTTGTGCCTCATTCATGCCAAAGAGCAGCACATTGTATGTGTCTGTGACTCTGCCAGCCATGTGTAATCTAACGTAATCCCTAATCTCCATTTGGTCCAGTGACTGGCTAACTTTAATCCAGCTACAACTCCAATAAACTGAATGTGAGTTCTGCAGTCTGGTGTAATCCACTCAGTCTGCTGACAGACACAGTGACAACACAGTTAGAGGGCTGTCAGTACACTCGACTGTCAACTGACAACCGTCTGCCCCTCATACTGTATCCATACAACCACGATTATAACTACTAACTACTATTACCAGACTGCAAATGAACCATCTGCTCAACAAACAGAAACAAACACTCCTTCAAACTGTTTTTTTTTCCAGCCTTCCCTACAGATGGAAGCTTTGGGAAGGAGCGCATTAAGCTCATATTTTTCTCATTTCATTACGCTGTGTGCTACCCATTTCATTACAAGCAAATAAAATAAACTACACAAGCACATACCTCCCGTAAACATAAAAATGGGCTCCCAAAGCAGATGTGAATTTTAATCTCCATTTAAAAAGGAAAACCAACAAAGCTTCCAATATTTACAGCTATGGGGAGTAGTTGGATGCTTTCATTATCCAATATTACACTGGTCTTTTATGTCTGGCCACTGCGCTGCTCACTTTAGTGCTGTTGGTTTAGGGCCTTGCTCAAGCATACTTTATAATTACACGGATTTTCTCTGGCATTGCAGATAATAAAATATTTCCAGCAGCTACAAGTGCAGGACATGCCAGCTCAAGCTGATCAATAACAGTGTGTCCCAGCCTGAATCTAACATTTAAACTTGCAAGTCATCAGCCTGATTCATCATTGTTGATAGGCGTGCAGAATAACACCTGCTACCACACAAGAAACCCCCGTAAACAAAGAGCCTGCGAATCAAGAGCTTTCATTATGCTACCAATTCCTGCAAATCTTGTTGATGAAATGTACTGCCTAATTGAGGGGACCAAGCTGCTTTTTCAATGACAAATCTGGATGCAAAAGCGAAAAGAAAAAAGCTCTCCACTGCGCGACGTTCCCTCAGTCGCTGCAGGGATGGCTCACGAGGGAAAATTAATACAGCGACAGATTTGTTGGACAAATACTGTGATAATTTGATCATCTGGTGTCTTTGTTATCAAACCGAGATATTCACGCCAGGAATCTGATGCACAGGTTGGTCTGTGGCAGTCTCAATAAAGGAGGAAAAAAAAAAAGAGTCATGACAAAAATGGTGATGATTTCTGCTGGGAACAAGTTTGAATACTGGAGGGGGAAAACAGGGACAGCTGTGGTGCTGATTAGAGAACTCATGGGGAGGCTGTGATTGTCAAAAAAAAGTGAGTATTGACATACCTGCTTGATTGGTTGTCACATTAAGTGACACATACTGCTTCGCATGGTCTTTGGCCAGCTCTGACACTCCATTGACAGCCTCCAGCAGGAAGCTGTAGTTGGTGTGCGACTGAAGGTCGGCCACCATCACCGAGGTGTTTGACAGGCCGACACGGCGTGGCAAAAAGCGTACGTTGGGCCCGCATTCTTCCAGGCCCCTTCCATCAGGCAGGACGCGTCTGCACAGGATGTTGTAGCGCACATCCTTCCTGCCACCGGTTTCCATGGGGACGGACCACTCGAGGAAGACGCTTGTCTCGTTGACATTGGAGATAGCGTTACGTGGAGCAGAGGGAGGACCTGACAGAGATGAAATGAAGTTAAAAGAAGAAAAGTAAAAATACATCTAAAAATATAATATACAACATATTGTTGAACAAATGTTAAGGGGATGGTTCAGATTATTTGATTCAGGGTGGTTTGAAGTACTTGAAATTGATTATTTCACTCAGTTTTCACATTAAATCAGATGTTATTGTGCTATTAACACACAACAGAAAGTGTTGCACACTCTGGTTCCATATTAATATGAATTTCTTTTTGATTTTGACATTGATTTAAAAAAAAAAAAGCGAATGAAGCCAGAGTGTGTGTTCAAGTCTACTCCCCGAAATGCATTACTCTTCTAAACTCTATATTGTGCAACAACCAAACGTTCATATTTTGTGATAGCATTCTACATAAGGTTTACAAAGTAAAGAAAAACACAACAAAGTTTCATGTTCCAAAGTATGTCATCCATGTCTAAGTAGACTTGGCAACCTCCGCAACCTGGTCGAGCCAATATCCAACTTATTTTATCTCTTTATCTACAAAGTGCAGTCAGGTAGCAAGTTATTACTGAAGTAAGGAAATTACAATTTCAAGCAGTTTCAAGCACTTTATTCAAAATCCATGCACTTTTCAAACCTTGAAAACACTACAGTACATTAAAATTCAAGTGTTTGAGGATTTCTAGCACCCATAAAAATCCTGTACAGTAAAAGATGCTACGCGCCTGGTTTGAAGAAGCAGAGAGCAACAAAAGGTATTTTAGCCCTTAAAAAAAGGCCCATCAATATTAGTTTAAGCGTACGCTATATTTAGAATACTGTCACTGCTTCACTTCACATTTTGTTGCTCATTAAATAATCCAAACTATCCGTTTAAATAGTTGACTTGACATGATATCCAAGAATAAAAGTGCATTAGCAACTGAGTAGTAAAACCAGAGGTAAGCATGTACAAATATAAAGATGTTATATCCTCACGTGTGCAGGCCATATTGGGAGGGTCTGAGTCAATCTTGTAGTACCCATCCTCACAACTGCAAGCGGTAGCTCCCGTCTGCTTGGCCACACTGTGGGGCGGACACTTACTGCAGGCCAAGGACTCCAGCAGCGAACGGTAAAACCCCGCTTTGCACACTGAAAGACACAGAGGAGGGGGGGGGGCAGATACCATGGGGTGTTTGGGGTTGGATAAGGAGGAGATGAGATGATAAGAGAAGACATACAAATAGAAAAGGGGGAGAGAAAAAGCAGGACAGCATGGTTAGTTCAATTGGAAAAAAAAAAAAAAGGAGGTCAGCATCAAAATGGTAGACACATTCCCCTGGGTGGCTGTGGTTGTTTTGAGGTTCCTCATCAGAAATACTACTGTAGTCGAAGTTGAAATTAAAAGAAGCATTTGTCATACAGTTTTTGTTTTTTCTTTGTTCCGTTTGAAGTCTGATTTCTTCTTCTTTCTTCCCTCGAGGGATTACTTCTTTTATCCAACCTGTGTGACCCTGCTTTCTTCTTCATGTTTTATTATCTTCACCAAAAAGCTTTTTTCCTACTGTGGGGCTTTCCTTCTTATTCATAGTCAGAATTCAATTCAGTGATTTGCAACCAGCACATGATTAAGAATTTCCCCTTGCATCTGCTGCACAAGCAGCCCCATATGGGAAACATATACAAACAAATACAACAAGCACAGACACAGACATCATCTTCTCTTCCTCCCACACAAACAAACAGTCAGACGGTTGATCTAAGTGGGGCAGGTAGACAGCAGGGTGACACACTCAGAATGTTAACACACAAGAATACATCAACAACCTCTGTCGCCATGGCTGCGCCCCAAGCCAACCAATCACCGACTTATCACGGCATCATTTCCTTCTTCATTTTGCTGTCACACCCAGACAGATACAAATAGACACATGTAATAGAGGATGAAAAGCTAATGGGATATTGGACCTGATAAGCAGACTTCCATAGATTACTGTGTCCATAGATATTTTGTCATCAATGTAACATTTCTGTATCATTTATTGTCGAGGAGAGCAGAGGTGAGGTGAGGAGCAGACGAAGGAGATGTTTAATCTGCGTTTGTCCTCTAAGGGCTCTAAAGGTTAGGAGGCTTTTGTTTTCATCCTTTGTGTCCCAATGTGGCTGCTGTGAAGCCCATCCAGAATGTGAGAGCCCGTGTCTACATAACCTTTTTGTCGAAGTGCCAGCATCTTTTTTTAATTGTTTCTGAGGAGGAGGGACTCTGCAGCAGCTGAGACTGTCAACTCAAAGCACTCGGAAGCTGCTGCACAAAACGGGCGGAGCAAATAGAAAAAAGAAGCTGGGTGCAGCGTCTGCTCTCTAGGCGGGTGCTCTGGGGGCTTTGAGTTGACAAGCTCTGAACTTTTCAAACAGGCGCTAGTGTCATCACCATCACTTTTTCCAGTGATGATTGGCGATTGGTTGGCTTGGGGCGCACCCCCGTGTTGTGCAATGATAATAAATGACCATGATTTCTTTTTTATTGAATTTTTAAGAAACATTAATACAAACATATATAGAAGACAAAGAGAAAAAAGGCAGCACACATACACAAAGCGAAATAGCACAGAATGAAAGCTTTTAGATAGCAAAATATCAGAGGATTTGTATTGTGAAGAATTTTTATAAAATGAAACGTGGTTAAGCAACATTTTACAGCTGCTCAACTCAAAACAAGTGTGAATCGAGACATACCATCATGGTTAGCCCAGATGCAAATCCCTGCCATGCTGGGTTGACAAGCAGAGTCAAACAAAGCCAGCACATTTGTGGACCATATGAGGGAATGTATCTATTAGGTTGGGGCTCATATTGAAAAGAATGTGAAACATATAGACACAAAAAACCAAAGGGCTGATGCTGAGGACTGCTGAACAACGGCGGCCATAGGAATTTTCAAGATATTGTTGTCATAGAAACAAAACTCATGTGCAGCATGTGTTTTTTTGTTGTTTTTTTTAAAACCTCCCAGTGCTCTGCAGCACCTTTCTGCCATGAAAAAAAACACTATGCAGACACAGGTACTAACTGTGATTAAGAGCTACATAATTAAACCTCAGGTACAAGGGCAGCAGAATAAAGAATAGGAGAGGAGAAAATACGGGATGGTAAAAAGGAAATAGGATGGAAAAGGGGAAGAGAGGAAGGGAGGAAAAAGAAAGCCAAATTTACGAGGGGAGATTGGGAGAGAAAAGACTAGACAAAGGAGGGAAAGATTTGTGTGTGTGTGTGTGTGTGAGTGTGTGTGTGTGTGTGTGTGTATGTGTGTGCATGTGTGTCAGGCGTTAGGCGGCAGTGGCTCTGATTCCCCTTGACGGAACCTTGGTCCATTGTCATGGAACATTAGGCCTGAAAAATTCTCCCTCTGCCCGGGATCGCTCTTGTGTCTCACCTCTGCCTCACACGCACGCACCCACACACACACACACCCACACCCACACACACACACACACACATCTTTGTCTTTGTGTAAGGACACCAGACCAGAACATACATACTGGGAACCACCATTTCCAGGGGTTGTACAGCACTGAAAAAAAAAAAAAAAAAATCTGGCAGTATCCTGGAGAACACACACACACACACACACACACACACACACACACACACACACACACACACACACACACACACACACACACACACACACACACACACACACACACACACGCAGGAAGCCTTTCATAAAACGTGTTAGGCATGTAGGATGCCACACATACCCTAATTATGAGTTGAGGCTCAAGACATTGCTTTTGAGGCATTCATGAAGCTGGCCTAGTTTTGAATGAGCAGATAGAAATACATGTGTGCCTTTAGGGTTTAGTTCATCAGATGTGAAAAGATGCTTTATATTTGGTGCCCTTTCATTTCGTGTCATGTTTTGTTAAAAGGATAAATGCAAAAAAAGGGTCTGTACCTGTTGTATTGATGGTTTCTTATTTATTAAGTAAACTTTTTGTACAACAAATCTGTAACACTGGGATGTACGTTCCTTACAGCTGAACCGACTGGATGATGAAAAACACGCACATTTACATTCTACGCTAGGCTTCTTCTTGAGTCTTTTGTGAAGATGGCTGTGTGTGAACAGATTAATACAATCCAACCAGCACATCCTGGCTTAGAAGCTAGTGTATAGAAACACTGTCTTATATGAAGTTGACGGGAAAAGTGATCTGGACAAGAGTCATGCTGTATGAAAGTTCAAACTAAAGTAAAGTATTTAGGGAACACAGCAAACAAAACAACAAATTATTTCAGGTTTCAGAATGCTACTGTGGCTACTACTGCATTCATAAAAGAGAACAGAATTAAATCAGTCTGTATAATTATGGATCTTTACAAATGGCCATTGTTTTAAGGCTCATTTACAGTGTAAGTGGGATACACATACAGATATGGACAGAGCCTTCTGCATTCACTTTGTCTGTATTTGTGCATGTTTTCTGAAAGCGTATGGATATGGACAACATGGAGCAGTACCACCAGTAATTGTGAGGGGCAGTGAAGCAGTGTAGGTGGTAGATCAAGCGAGTCACAACCACAGGATATGACTAGGAATTTCACGTCATGTATCTAACGACTGGTGTCTACAACGCTGCCCCCGGGTTTTCCTCTTTCTCGAGAAGTACATTATTACAACCTCCTACAGCGTTGCCATGTTTGTTGTTGTCAGGCTTTAGACTCTTCAGGGTAACTTTAGACTCTGAGTGGCGCCTTCTAGTGAATGTATTACTTAACGAAAAGTAGTATGTGGGCAGTAACGTTTTCAATGCAACCAAGAAATAAATGAGCCTGTAAAAGTAACATCTAGACATACAGTAAGGTTGGGCTATTGGACAAATTTATCGGCTATCAACAATGCGCTGAGTCCATGGACAATTGTTTATGGGGGCATTTTTTGTCATTTTATTTCGCTAATTTAATTATCTGCAGAGTAACAGCCTCTGCTTAGTGACACTCTTTCATACAGTGGCAGAGTACACACCCACTGAGCAGGAGGACGAGTGAGAGAATATTTTCACAACTAACTCAGTGAATTAAGGACTTATTTTGACCAAACCACACTTGGTGATTGTTGGAAGAGTGGACAGCCTAAAAAAAGATGGTTTTGGTGAGTTTAACATCATTTTTCTGTTGAATGAAGTGTGTTTTACGACGAGTAACAAGGCAGTTAAGTTCAACTTAATTCAGTAAAAGGGAGAAACCTTGACTCAAGAAGGGATATGGCTATATTTTTATTTTTAATAAGGAAAGAATGGTGTAAGAATGTTTCATTTTTTGACATTCTGTGAGTTTGTTTTGTTTATTGCATGTAGTAAACATGACATAGCAAACTCACCAGTTGCACAAATCTCCCAGCTGAGGATGGGAGGAGGTGGGAGCGGGGAATCAGTTCATCTGCAGCTGCTGGGTGTTGGGCTGATGATGGCTGGTTGGAAGATTTTAATATATTGCCTAGCCCTATCATATAGCGAGTAAAAAGTAAAATGTGTAAAAATTAAAAATGCTGGATCAAGATGCATTGATAATCATTTTATAATCACACCATAGCCTTCTGAATCGGAACTGAATCCACCTCTAATTTCTGTTTACTTCATTTTGTTGTCTATAATAATATACAACCTTATCACCTTATACACGTGCATTTGTGTGTGTCTGTGTGTGAGAGGGGAGGGATGCAGCATTCAGGGCAGTAGGACACACCTGATCCTTTGTCTGCTTCAGCCACACACACATTTATGGTTGTATACAGATTTATTGCCATAGTCTGGTGTCTCGCTCTCCTTGACTCCATCCTCCAAACCCCCATGGTCAAATCAATAAAAATGTGGTGGCAGCTCATTTCACATATACAGACACGCGGGCACACACGCACAGAATAGAAGGTAGTAGAACGAAGAGGAGGAGGAGTAGAGAAAAAGCTAAGCAACAAGAAAAATACTGAAAAATAACAACCCCCTTGAGCATATTAATAATTTGAGATAGTATATTCAGATATTATGTTGGTATAACTATGATTATTTTTATTTATTTATTTCTTATTTTTGGTGCTAAGCTCTCACCACCTGGTGTGTCTGTGCTGCACTCCCCAAATATCACCTGTCAATCACACAGTATGCTGTGGGCACAGTGTGGTACTACGATGCTCCTGTTGATTGAGCTTTTAGTTTCTGTAGATTTTTTTTTTTTTGTCTCGTGGCAACAGCGGCTGTAAGTTGTCACTGGTGAGGATTACATCTTTGTTTTTCTATTTTACACATATCAACTAATGTACACTATATGACACCAGATATTTCTCAGGAAAGAGTTAGAAGACTCTTAGTCAATGGAACATATAAACTTTACTTTGGCATTTGCTGCATATCAAAAATAAACCTTCATTTGTCTGCTGAAAAATGTGAAGATGCCCGCCAGCCAGACAGATAAAGACATTTGCATTTCCAGATAATGTGGTGTCAAACATTAGATCCGTTAGATCCTTGGATCAGGTGCTTCACTCGTTTAATTGTCTAGAAGGCACACACTCACTCACTCACGCATACATCTTTATATCCGAACACACACACACACAAACACACACACACACACACACATACACACACACACACAGACATGCATACACTTCCTGTGGTGAGATTAGTTATGGTCATGGCTGGCTGACTGAAATGGCTCATTCCTCATTGTGAATATGAATAGACAGTGTTGGTGGTATTAGTGTGTGTGTGTGTGTTTGTGTGTGCGTGTCGCCCTTGGGCAAGCTGTCTTTCTGATGCCACGCAGCTCTTAACGCACAGCACAAAGGGTAATAGGTAATTAATATGCAATACACACTAATGTGCCTGTATTCTATGTGTGTGTGCATTTGTGTGTGTGAGGTTAATACGTAATTAATATGCATCGCACACTGGCATCCCAGGCAATTAAGGATCCAGCGGTGTCCGTTGATGCTTCTTAACGAGCGTCCTCTTTAATTGGAAACATTTCATTGTAAACATGTTGATTTATATGACTGTCTGTCGTTTGGTGGGATTAGAGGGAGTCAGCGATTAAGGCAGGGGGAGAGAGGCATACTTGAAGGGGGAAGGGGGTAAAAAACACAAGTTTAAGTTAAGAGCCCCATACTGTGTATCAATAGAGCACTGGATTTAAATTCATTTATATGGGCAGGGGCACAGCATGGATCCAAATATTTAAATACGCTCCGAAAAACACAAATTTATGACTTTATACTATCAGAGTTTTTTTCTGGAAAATTTGTGTGTTCTGTTGTAATTTTATCACTTTAATCTTTGAGAATATGTGAGTTTTTTCTCTGAATACTACCCTCCTCCAACTTTTTTTCTTTTAACTCAAAATGGCACTATCGCTGTAGAGACTTTATGTTTTCCACAATTAGGTGGATAAAAATTATTTGCATCTGCAAGCAGAATGGGTTGGAAAATGCATATTGGCAAAAAATCCAATACTGTGTAGACCTAAAATTCATGCTTACAAAGCATGAAGGCATTTCCATTAAAATGTACTTAAAGTATCAAAAGTAATCATTATGTATGAATATGTACATGTTATATAATAATATAGTAAATTATTGGCTTATTACTTATGCAACAGCATGTAAGTAGCATTCCAGTGTTAAAGTGGAGCTAATTTGAACTTTTTTATATACTGTTGAGTGGTTTAATCGATAGTAATGCATCATATCATACGCTTATCTTAGGTTGGGCGTAAATGTGGAGTGAAAGGTAATAAAAAGCATAAAATGGACATACACAAGGAAACAGCAGGTACCTCAGATTTTTACTTGAGTAATTATAGTTAAACTATTCTTACTGTAGCTACATTTCACAACTGACTATCAAACAAAAACTCAAAATCAGACAAAATAAGAAAAACCCAAATGGCTCCTCTTATATGTCGCACGTGACATCCTTCATATTTCCATCTTTCCTGAGACTCTTCCAACTGTACACAGATTCAGCAGGATTGACATAAAAGTAAACTTTTACAGAAGAAACACAAAAATGGTAAGGCTGAACTTCAATACAATGCCTGTTTTGTTAACAGATACTATTGTGAACCAATAAAACCAGACAAGGAAACACAGTAAATATCCTGTTCCTGTATTTGTCCCACAGCGAGCTACTGGCCTAAGGAACATAAACACAGCATGTGTGTGTGCATGAATGAGGGTGTCATACCTTCAGGAATTATTGTTGTATTGCCGTGTTTGTGTGTATGCCTCTGCATGTGTGCATGTGTACGCGCTGAAGCCGGCTCATATTTGTGTACGCCTGTGTGTGAACACAAACAAAGCCAGATGATAGTGCAATAATAATATACAATCAAGTCAATGGGGATTTCCTGTCTGTTGGATGGCAGAAAAGGTCATTGTTCAGCACCCATTTATTCTCACAATCAGGCTACAAGCAGAAACCAAGAGGCCACGCAGGTCACAACAGCTTTCAGACATAAATCAATGTGCTGCCTCAGTCAAAGTCTAGTGGGGAGATTAAAAATTAACAATAAATCATAATGATAAATCAAGTGTCAAGTTATGCTGACCAGATGTGTTGGAAAATAACTGAATAACAATGACGCCAGACGACACATAATATTACTCTTTCAGCATTTATCTGACACTCATTTATTTGAAAAAAAAAAAATGACTCCCTGGCATGGACCAACAACTGCAAACACAAATTGCAAGCGCCCACAGATTAGGTGCACAAGGGTCAGAATCTCAGTGCCATAATGATACTCCTGAGACATGTGATCTCAGCAAAACGTGGAGGCCTGTCAGATCAAACATACATGAGAAATGCATGGGCATGAAATTGGTTGTAAATCGAATAACATTTGACCCATTTAAATACAAGTATGCAGAATAATTGTGTTTCTGTGCACACATGCCATGTGCATAGAGATACTCGTGGTGAGCGCCCTGCCATAAACTCACCAGATGCATGCTGATATACTCCTGTATGAACTTTGAGTCCGTTCTAGTGTTTTTTAACCAGCCAGACATGACAAGGAATAGAGATTTGTATCAGTTTTGTATTACAACTGTTTTTCCAGTGCACATCTGTGTTAGAGATGTATAGCCAGGATTAGAGCTGTGAAAGTTCCTTTTTTTACTAAAAGCAATGTACTCCTGCTGGTTGGCAGTTTACCACGACTGCCCAAGTAATTATGTTTAATTGGATTTAATTGAGGGAGAGTGTCATAACAGTAGCATACCTCCTTTATAGAAAAAGGCTGTGCGTATGTGTGACATACAAGTGAGGGAAAGCACGGGAGCAGCAGACTAAGAGTGATGGTGCTGCTGGTGGAGCAAGGTTAGCAAAGGTTAGCAGTAAATTGTCAGTCTGGCAGTAAATGTACAGTACAGGTTATAGTATGTCAGTTAATAAACACTTAAACTTCTCAAGACCAAGTCTTGTCTGTTGTTAACTGCCCCAGCTGCTGGAAAAGTGAAGGGGATTATGCGCGAAGTAACCTAAGCAGGAAAGGCCAACAATAATATTACTTTTGTGCCTACACTGTTAGCTCCAGTGTGAACGTATCCCATTCAGAAGCTTAGTAATCCAGCATTGAACTGAGTGGTCTTTTTGGGGACATGGTAAAAAAGATGTCTTCAGTGACCATTTATGCATTTTTCATTGATAAAGACAGCTGTTGTTGTTTTAGCATGCTGTTAGCTGTCCACCGGCAATCCCATGATGCCTTGGGTTGAGGCTCTGATCTCAAATGCACCATGGAATAACATTCCATTAACTCTTCAAAATAAAATTAGCAGTCATGACTGTAATGAGCTCAGTGTGATCATCACAGCCCTCGTCAGGATCAGTGGTTGGATGTCTTTTACCATGGGTGTATATGTTTTTTCCTAAAACAGCAAAGCACAAAATCAGAGTTTGAGCCTTTAAATGTATTGACCTGTAAAGTGAAGAGGGTGCAAGTAAAAGATTATGCACATGTATATATGCACAGTTTTGCTAATGTCAGTATCTGTACAATTAAAGCAGGCGTTGACTCAGCTCCATCCCATAGTGCATCTATTTCAACTTCAATGTTACCCTTTTTTTAGACTTCTAGAAAAGATACCAGGAAAATCATGTAAACAATGTTTAACTGCTGCAAAACTGTAATTGTTATGTAAGCTGCATCATTCGGGAAACTCATCACCTGACCTATATGTCCATAACAACCAGTCAAACCAGTCCTACAAGCTGCTGCTGACTGGGACTCTGGAGACGACCAGGCTTTCATGGAAAGAAGCTGGCACAGCTGAATGAAGCATTTTATTAATATTTCACCAACTGCAGGAATGTGCGTGTATATGTGTGTTTGTGTTGGTGCTCTTGTATCTTTGTGAGGACATTGTGGCTGGCCCACATTTCTTCAAAGAGGTGTTTGAGGGTTTAGACTTGGTTTTAGGGGTAGGATTAGAATTGGGTTTTGGTTAACGTGAGGACAAATGGGGTCAGATACCTAGCAATGTTGCTTATGGATGGAGTTCAGGGCTAGGCAATGTGCTGCGTCAATTAGGCTCCTCACAAGTATAGAAAAAAACGTTTGTGTGTGCACGTTAGCAGGGGGAAGGGTAAAAGGGAGGAAGCACTTCTGGGAAAGTCAGTTTACCCAACAAGCACTCAGGAAGCACTTTAGTTGTCATGACAGCATCACCACGTTGAGCTGATGGGGTGATGGAGAGGGGCTGGGCATAAAGATGGAATAGAGCGATGCAGGAGGAGAGAACAGAGCGACAGAGTGTAGTGAAAGAAGCCAGTAGCAGCTCCCAATAGAACAGGATCTAAAAAGATGAATGGCGACTCTTTCCGCAATAAATCCAGTCGATTCATATTTCAGGAGGTGATGGAATCAAAAAGGCTTCCTGCCGCTTGCAGATTTTTGCGATATCATTCACCATGCTGGTCTGTCTCTTGAGCAACTCAGGGGTGACAGACTTTCTATATTTGTAAAGATTACTGAATAATGTTGAACTCCAATGATGAAAATTTAAAAGACACTTTGCAATAAATACAGGAGAGGAAACATCTGACTTGTGAGTGGATCTTTCAGGCCCAGTGGCTTCTGATTCAAATTTAGGCTGCAATCTTGCACCATGGCAGTGAGACTAATATTGCATGGCTAACACTGATTTTAAAATATATAACCATCAAAAATAGATGATAGTCAAATGAAAGGAATGAATAAGAAAAAAATGTGTCACATCCATGATAGACTTTATTTCCTGTGGTGTGTTTTAAATAAATAAAAATTGTTCAAAATAAATAACAATGTTGAAATTAAGAAGTTGGGACTATTTTTTTAAAACAGAAATTAGATTTTTGTTATTACAGAGAAAGCAAAGTACCAAAAAAGGTACTGTTGGGTATCAGTACTGACTTGTACTATATTGGTTCACATGTTAATGGTACCCTAAATTAATTAGAAAAAAATTGTGTCACGTCGATGACAAAAATGCTTCACTATCTTTTTTACTGGGAAACCTGTAAAGCTTTGTTTATGATAAAGTAAAAGAAAAGAAACCGATTTTTAACCAATACTTAAAATAATGACTGACTGACAAACCAAATACTACATAAAAAAAGAAACCCAAAGCAAGGTGGTGTGAGGACTCAGATCCTAATCAGCACATTTGGCTAATCATATCGAAATCACAGATGCCACCATGATTGTGTGTGTATATCTCTGAGTTATGCAAGTGACTGTAATACCCTTGTCACCACACCATCAACCACAAGCCCCACACTGCAAGTGTGAGCCGCTTGTTTGCTATCCCATAATTCCCAAGGGGAAGAAAGGCAGAAAGCTTCCTCACATTACTACGCCACCGAGACAGTTTCTGATGGCAGCACCAGCACCATGACCAGATCGAGTTTGACATATGCTGCAGTGACGTCTGACAGGCAGGCAAACACAGAGGAACATCAGGGGAGCCCTGGCACCGAAACAAAGTATTGTCAAGGGGGATCCAGCCTATGACACACATAGACAACGCTCGCAGAATTAAACACTCCGTGGTTTTATCACTCTACCAGCAAGCGACACTTTATCATTCCATGTACTGTAATTCCTCTAATTGATGATACCAATGGTCGTCCTCATTTTAATTTGTATTCCTCATCTGCTGTCATCCTTTTTTCCTCCACTCTGCCTTCTACTACCCTCCCCCAGCTTCCCCTCCTTCTCTCCCCCCGACTTCACTGCCCATCTCTTACACCTCCAAGTCTTTCTTTCTTCTGTCACGTGAATTCGGTGCAGCCTGAATCTGAACATCACAAAGCTGTCAATCCCAGCATCCATTCAGCCTTTATTTCATCTTCTCAATGTGGCATTCAGCTCTTATCCTATCACTCCAACGTTCTCGTCAGCCCTCATTCCATCTTTCGAACATCCAATTTAGCTCATATTCCATTATTCCAACACTGAATCCTGTCCTTATTCCATCATTCCAGTATGTCATTGAGCTCTTTGACTATATTACAACATTTCACTCAGCTCATTCCATTATTCCATCATTCAAGGAGCCTATATTGCAGACCACACTCAATTCAACCTTTAATCTATTATTTGAAATTTCTATTTAGCCCTTATTCCATTACAGCAACACTATGTCAACCTAAAATTCCACCATTTAAACAGTCTTTTACATTCGCTTTAATGTTCTGGATAGGTGTGTTGTTAGGTGTGTGGTTACTGGATTAAGTGCAAGTGCAAACATGGCTATAGGTATTTTCTTCAAACATGGACCCCAGGTAGAGTAGCTGTTGCTAAGGCAACAACTGATATGGATCTCAATAAGCATTAAATTAATTTCAACAGTCCCACTCCATTAAGCTACTCTCTCATTGTGTTTACATGAACACCAATACCCTAGCTGTGATCCTGTTAATCTGTTTGCTCATGCAAACATCATATCCTGGTTCCAGAAGCCTGGACAAACTCTAGGGACAAGCAATTAAATTTTCATACCGGTTACCATCAGCCCAGCAGCCAGTGACTGCTGATACATTTGCCATGTTCAATAAATAAACAAAACGAACCAACATTTTGTCAATAAAGTAAATATTCTAACACCTATTGTGCTTATTAAACAGAAAAAATACAACCACACACCTGAATTCAAGTTTCTCTCTTACCGACAAGCTTTAATTGCTCTGTTAACTCATTGTAAAACACACCACATTCTGACTCGACAGACAGAAACAAAGTAAAACTCACTAAAACCCATCTTGGTTTGTCTTTCTGCTATTCCAACAACCAACAACTCTGGTTTGGTCAAAAATGATCAGACCCTACATGCTGTTTTCCTGTCACTTGTCCTGCAGCTCAGTGGGTGTGTACTGTGCTGAGTGTGCTGCTGAGCAGTGGCAGGTCACTCGCTCAGACAAAAATCGTCAACCTAGACAAAAATCTTGTCCAGGTTTCTGGTCAGTCTGGTTATTTAGCTAATTTGTTAGCTAAATAAGAAAATGAATGAAAATGGTGATGAAATCATAATGAAAAGAAATTAAAGTTTGGTCAAAGCATTGTATTATCATATGGTGATCAGATGGACAAGCCAAATCCAGCAGAGGGTTAATGCAGCCCTGGCAGCCAGACACCAAACTTGTTTTTTCCTTAACTACTGTAAGAACCCGACTGATAAGGAAATGACAGAAATTGGCCAGAAGTAATGTATAACATGATATAAATATCCTGGTTTCTCATCTTCCATGTAAATGTCATATCTGACTAAGATCCAAACCATTCAGCACTCAATTAATCTCTTACTCCACAAACCCAACATTTAGTTCAAACATTATTCCAATGTTCCGCTCAGTCATTATTCCCACATTTCTTCTAACACTCATTCAGTCTCAGTCACATCTGCGAGGCTGAACTCAATCTACAATCCCCCGCTCTTCCTTCTCATCTATCTCTTCATCCATCTGCCCACTTCTATCCTCAGTTATCCTTCCTCTATCGCTATCACCACTGAAACAACACTCATCCATCTCTCTGTCTCTCTGCCCTCACACCCTGTGGTGAGAAATCTTCAATTTCTCTTGTGTCCCCTTGTTTTGCCATCACTTCTCCTCTCTGTAATCCTTTCCGTCTATCCATCCATCTATCCACCCATGGATGTACTCCCCCTCCTCCTTCATTCCCTCTCTGCAGTCTGACAGTGCTGCAGGCGATCACCAATTATCTCAGCTAAAGTTGTGCCTACATCTATACATCTCACACAACCACATATAATATCTTTAGCTTTAATTTGACAGAATATTATCTCTGGCATAGCAAGACTGGATCACCATGCGCTTCACATGTAAATATATTTACTTTCAATGGTATAACTGTCACTCTTGATGCACTGATACTTATACAATGGAAATATTGCATGATCATTATAATCCTATATGCCGTCATGTGAAGAAATGACAGAAAAGACTAAATGATCAAACTCCGAGCGTGGACAACAGCAGAACAAATAACAACCTAAACCCAACAATGCATTTCCATACAGATGATACTGTACAGTAGTGCTGCATGGTATACAGGAATTTGCATACTTTTTACTGTTTTTTAGAAAAATGGTTTGGTATTAAGAATTTACCAATATTTGGTGCTTGTTGTACATAAGTGAAACAACTTTTTGCCTTATGCAGGCACAGAGGGTGTGTATTTCTGGTTCTTTCTCTCCAGACCTCCAGATAAGAATGTATTAAGCTACAGTTATTTCAGGGTCTTGTTTTGGGTGCTTTTAAAAAGGGTTAGGTTAATAGTTAAATAGTGTGGCTATTAGCACTGTGGTGAAACTACAGTGACTCTGTCAGAGCAACTGTTTCCGTATTTCCACAATTTGGAAACCCCTAAAACTGTGCTGGTATATTTTATCTAAATGTTACATACATACATACACATGTGCTTTTGAAAGATGTATGTGCATGTGCATGTGTGTGTGAGAGAAAAAGAGGTGGGCTAGAAAAAGCAAGTGGATTGTTGATGGAGAAAGATGGACAGATCTTAAGGAGGGGAAGGAGAGCCAGTGTAAAGAGTGTTAAAGACAGCAGAGTGCTAATGTAGCTGTGGCAACAGTAAAGAGGAAGAAAAAGAGAGAGGGATGGAAAAGCAATGAATTAAAGGCAGTCGCAGAAAGATAAAGTGAGAGAAAGACAAGAGGAAAAAGGAGAGAAACACAAGAGGGCTGAGGTACAGACAGAAAGAACCAGACGTGAGAATGAGCAACAGAAAGAGAGGAGGAAAAAGACAAAGAGGAGGAAAAAGAGCTGTCCATGACGAGTTGTGTCCTACATTCACAAAGGCTGCGTTAAATCATGCTCTACTAGGCAGCACACACAGCCAACACAGCCAGGATCCACACACATTTTCTCTCATGTACACACATTGTACCTGCAACCCACTGGTTCACAGTCCACAGTGGGACAAGCAAGCTTAATAAAGCACCAACTGAAAAAGCTGAAAAGGCTATAACATAAAAAAATGGTTAAGAATAATGCTGCATGTCTTTTTGAACAACTCTACCCTTTTGAAATACACACTGACATTCACCTGCAGGGCAAAATAGGCACAATGGAGTGGAAATTAAACCACTGCACCCGGTGCGGTTTCTCAAATCCAGATGGGCAGATGTTCAGAACTTCCACATCTGAAAGGCAAACCCTCCTCCCCAACTGAATAGATCACTCCTCACAGTATGGAGTCCAGGCACTCTTTCAACGTCTCAAAAACAGAATTCATCGCTTCACACTCCGACGCGAGTGACTGAAACGCACATGAAAAAGTGTTTGCTAAAGCAGCGAACGCATATGGTAACAAAGCTGAGAGAGAGGAAGCCCTGCCATGTTTCTCTCTGTAGACCGTTTCAAAGGCTGTCAGTCTCATCTGCATATGAAACCGTAAGAAAAAAAAAAAAAACACAATCTTGTAGCTTCATTAATTACTGGGAGTGTGTTCTACTCTGGCAAATCACTGTTAAGTTTGTTTACTTCATTTTGCTCTACATATGGACCACGATAAAAACAAAAAAAAATCTATTTTAGTGTGAGCACCGGTGATGTTTTTATTCCAAAACGTTTAACAAATGGCAAAAATTTGCATATCACACAACTTCATCTTCCTGGAATGCAAAACACTGAAACTCATTAAAATGAAAATCAGCTAAACCTTCTGCAACCTTAAAACTTTTCTTCTTTTGCAACAGGCCATGAGGTGCACTGACAGCTTCTTGCAATACACCGTGGCAGGGTCAGAGTTTATCACAGTGGCATCAAAATAACACCCTCACAATCCTTCGTGAAGAGACGTACAGAGAGAATACCACTGTCTGGCTGTGTCTTTAAAAGTACATCAGAAAAGCCTTAGTTGTGGTTTTTTATTTATGCCTCATAAAAGAAAAATACTTTTTTTTTAAGTTTTAATCTTTGCTGCTGTCCTCACCAGCTCTGTGCAGTCAAAGACCACGTCTTTGTTACATGGTTATTAGGAAGTCTCTGTAACTCTGCAGTGTAAAAAGTATATTTCATTGGTAGTTGGAGTAATGTAATATTTTGAATGGGTCCCATTTTTGTGGATTACATCCTGTTGCCTTAACCTGCTATTCTTATTTCAGTAAAAGCATGTCGGCTATATTTCTCTTAATAATGTGCGTTTGACATGTCTTTTCTAGATTTGTTTTGGTTGACCCGCCATTTTCGCCAGTCTAATGTTTAATAAAATTATATTTTGTGATCAAATACTGTTATATAAATAAAATGGTCCACCTCAGTTGGATACATTGTGTTGTACAAGTGTTAGCAAACTCACTCAGTGAACAAATCATTAAATCTTTCTAACATTAGCAATCACTAATTATATTTAACAAACCAACATAACACTGAGGTTAAAAATGGTTTTCTGAAAACTTCCCTGAAACCATACTATGAGGCTGTTAAGGAGCAGTACTGATCAAAGAAAAAAAAATGAGTTGGAATATTGGAAACTTCTTAGTTGTTCTGTTGTTTTTAAGATTAATTCAAACTGTTTATTTGAAAGCAATGTGATTATTGTAAGTACAATGCTTATTAAGTACATCTCACTTTTTACCAATTGAAGTATGTTTTTTTAAGTTGGTCCAACAATTTTCTTTTTTTGGTGTGGAAAAGTGGAAACAATCCTGATGTATACAGAAAATGAAGGCCATGAAATATGACTTGCCATCATGGGTTTTAAAAAAAGGCATACAGGAGACTGCTGGGAAGTAGCACAGTCTCATTTTGGGGTCAATAAATGACGTGGTACTGGACTGGTGCCTAGACGTGCACTTGCTTCTACTTAACAGCATTCAGACAGTACTGGACCAGAACAGCCCTAGATAATATACCAATATTTAAAAGAGAGAAGATGTGTAAATTAAGATTGTGTGTCTGATTTAATACTTTTTAAAGTACTACTAACTGCACCACAGTGTATAAACAGAGGTACTGCACGTGCAGCTGACATACTGCTGGAGCAGTGCAACTGATGTACTGTAAATAATGTATTACTGTCAGCACCATCAAAGTGTGTTCCTTTTACTTCAAAGACATCATATTCTCAAGATTAATGAGACTAAGAGTCCATGTTAGCAGCTCTGTGAAGCTTAAAGACATTACAAACACAGTGGTGCTTTAAACTAAATGCTAAACATACTAAAGTTTCAAAATGACAATAATACCACACTGAAGTCCGGTGAAAGAGGCAGTTCTCCTGCTCTCAAGGGCAGGATAATTTTGTTGTGGGGAAAACCTAAGGTGACAGTTTTATTAAGTGACTGTCCTGTTCACTCACATCCTCATAAAAAAACCTAACGTCAGTTTAGACAATAATTCAGCACAGGGTTAGAGCAACAGGGAAAGACCAATACACTGTGTCGAGACAAGGGTCACACTTACAATAAAATAGAAATAAAATATTCCAACAACAATTCATGACCATTACATCAGCAAGCAAGTACATAACATGAGTCAAAATATACATTACAACAAATTACTTATAAAAAAACAAAAATATCTAGAATACCACTCTCGTAATGAGGAATTCCACCACAAAGATGCCACAGTTCAAAAGTTTATCAGGCGTAATGTTTACCCTAGTCATTTTCTTAGTTTGACGTGATAGCATTGTAATGTTTGCTAATTAGCTGTAAACACAAAGTACAGTTGAGTCATCAGCTATGCTGGTATAAGGTCAAAGTATTAAGCAAATTACAGCACTACATGAAATGTTGAGGTGTCACCAAAGCTGTTACAATTTGTCCTGAGGGAGACATGCATATCTGTACCAAACTGCACGACAGTCCATTCAGTAGTTGTTGGAATATCTCAGTCTGGACCAAAGTGGCAACTGATCTGACCAACAGACAGAGTGACAGTTGGTCTGTCAGTTGCCATCCCTCGAGCCATGCTGGTAGCATGCTAAAAACTGGAGAAAACCAAACGGTGGTCTGCAGTATTTTGTGTGCCATTAGCATTAGCATGACAACTAAAGCTCAAGTAAACTTGAGAGTTGTGCACATTGCCAGATAAATATACAAGTCAAAGAATCCCAGGATAAGAAAAATAATTTCATTATTTGAAAAAAATGCATAGACGGCACAAAAAGCCATTTTTTAAAAAACTATCACACAGTCTCATTCTGAATATTCTGTGTAATTCTGAAGTTCACTCATTTCATCATTGATCAGTCTGCTGATTACTGACAGAATGAATCATTTTGTCATTAAAATCTCAAAAAAATTGTGAAAAATGCTTAACTCAATTTCAAACAGCCTAAAGTCTTCAAATTGCTTCTTTAGTCCAACCAACATATTAAAGGACAGCAGCAATTTTTTTCATTTAAGAAGATGGAACAAACAAATGGTTGACAGTTTGACTTAAAAAATGACTGAAATGATCAATCATCAGAATTATAGAAAAGTTGTCTTTCTAATAGCTAACTGATGAATCGACTAATCGTTGCAGCTCTACTCATGACTCACAGCACAGAATGAGCTCTCGTGTATATGATTTTTTTAGCCTTGTCAGCCACAGATCTCTTACAGTCTGAGTGACTGTACAGTCTGTGGCAGTACGACTCCAGGCAGGCCACTGGCATACTGACAGCTATTTCCTAATGATCTCCCCACAGAGACTCCATGTCTGACGAAGTTAAGCTAGAGATGGCGCACACTTTGTTACACAGCTAGCCTATTAAGTTCTAACATTTGATTATAATGGACTGATCATAGCTGAGAGAGGTGCTGGTTCTAAAAGGCCAGGATTTATGGTTGGATCTTCTAGAGGCGTGATGATGAACTCAATAGAAAACCAGATATATGAAGTGCTCCCTGAAACCGATGCTGCGCACGTGTGCAAAGCAGAAAAGCAAAACATAAAGTAAACCTCTGCATGTACCGTTCAAGAGTTGAGCACTGGAGTGCAATCTTTTAGTTCATCGCTTGAGACCGACACTTGATCAGTAGGGCGTTGTGTGAAGAGATGGAACAGTCAAGAGCCACCAAATAATCACGCATATCAATTTTCTGTACGACCTTAGCATCATGCAGCTATAATAACTGTTCTCTGGAATTTTTTTCTGAAATTTCGCCATGCCACTCAGAGATGCTCTTGGTTCCACAAGTAGAGTCTAGTGTGCCAGTCTGAAAATTGAGTAATTTAAAGACAGCACAGAGGAAGATTGGAGAGGAGTGAAGGGGAGAAAAATAGAGAGGCCCTGGGTGCCCGTGGAAATGGCAGTTAAGGTCGGCGGTGGGAATGTTTGGGCTTGAGTCGGAGCAGAACAGCGGCTGTGTGAGAGCAGCAAAGTGCTGCGGGGCTCGGGGGAATACCCTCCACTAAGCAAGGGAGGAACAGACACACACTCTCACAGTACGAAACACTCTTAGTAAAAGAATAAACACTCACTCAAGCACACAATACTAAAAACAAACATGTGCATGGATATAAAAATAAACAGAGTGAAGATGAAATCCAGAGGAAACACACGGATGCATGTACACTCCCAACCCTAAAAAGGCTAAAAATGTGAACACCGTACAAGGATTGTTAAAAAAAAGAGTAAAAAATAGCAAATTCTCACAATAATTAGTTAGGTTTCAATTTTGTTTGATAATGATGATAATCATTAAAATTATTGCTGATGAATTTTTAAGCGATTCGCCTCACTAGTCCCAAGTATACCACAATACCACAGAAAATGAATATTTACACATTTTGGCAAGTGCATGTGTAAGTGTTTTCTGACCCCAAAAAACCTTCCGTCAGAGTAAGTGAAGCATAAATACATTACAGTGCTTTTTCCCTTGTTGAAATATTTTGTGCATAATAACATGTCAAGACAAGTGCTATGGTGGGAAAACAGTATGTATAAAAAAAAAAGAAAACACAGAGCAACCTTTCTAAATTGAAGAATTTCCCTGTTCTACTGTCATATTACATATAAAAACTGAATTTTGTCATTTTCGGGATTTCATTTCATAAGCGCCAGTCATCCACACAATCTGTTTCAATTAGACAATTTCATTACACAAGAGAAGAGGGGCAGGAACTATTTTTGCTGACTGACTGAGGTACCAAGCTTGCTCAACTGTCATTGGAGGCTGGGGATTGGACATGGAAGCTCCTATTGGCTCAGATGAGATGCAAATCAAAATTTCAGACAGCAGCAGCCACGTTGAGACCAAATTATCGCCTCTATCTTAATGCAAACTCAAATGGATGGTGGATTACTGCTACTTCATATGTGAGTTGGCTCAGTTTTGTAATTGTTTGCAGCATTGACTGTAACTGCTGTTGTGGTAGTATCTCGAAATAGTTGGCATCAATCGGAAAACGAGAATCTTAGCTTTTTAATGGTATGTTGCATGAGTGTACATGTTTACATAGTAGGTAAGTACTTTCACGCCCCATGCCGCATAATGCGCCGATGGCCAGAGCTCAGGAGTTTGATCGACTAATTGTTGTAGCACTACTCCACACACACACACTTTCTCCTCTTACCTTGACACGATCCGTTGATTTCCTCAAATCCAGTCTGACACACACACTTCCCGATGGGCACCAGCCATTCTCCCTCTGTGCTGCAATGCATCCTGGGAGGCTCATAGAGAGGCAGGGAGTTATTGACGCAGCGACCCACTACCTCCACCAGCTGCGAGGCCTCTGATCCTGGGATGGTGTCAGGGAACTCGGCCAAGCTCTTCACCAGAAACGGGCAGCGTTTGTAGAAAACACGCACAGAGACTAAAGCAATACAGGCCCCCAAATCCTGAAATGCCAGGTAGAAGCCCTTCCGGGTCAAGGGACCTAAATCACGGACTTCGGTGTTGAGCTTCATAACACGGTCCCCCAGGTCCAGCTCAGTGAAGCTCTCATCAGCTGCTATGGTGTCAATTTTGATGTATCTGCTCTCCTTCATCGCCCTGTCTTCCTCCTCCGTTATCCCGGTTCCATCTCTCATCTCTCCTTCCTCCATTTCATCCTCGTCCCCGTCCGTTTCGTAGTAATACATGTTAAAGGTCTCCTTGCATGTCCCAACACCCCCGGGCAGGCTGTTGCAGTCTCTCAGCGTAAACTTTAGCTCGATGAAGACCCGCTGGGCGCCCTCGGTCAGGATCCAGTTGGTGTGGAGCCAGTTGTTCTGGTTCTGCTCCATGACCCGGCACACTTGGTAGGTGTGGATGGGAGCGTAGTCCTCGTCTACTTCCCCAATCTCCTCCCACTGCAGAGACAAAACATAGATGAATGAAAAGAGAGTACAAAAGAAAGGAAAGGTGGAACAAAACTGGATCACTTTCCTTTCTAACTGGGAAGCAAAGCTGACTATCAGACCCCAGGCCTCAGTGTGTATTTTGCATTTTCTCTTTTTTCAGTTGTTAAGGTATATCTTTACACTACTTTCTAACCTAGAGGTTGGGGCCCTTCCCATAAATCTGAGGGATCATGACATGATTAATGGGGTAGCAAAGACGAAAAAACAAAGTCCTGATAGAAATAACTATTCATATTTTGCACTTTTGCAAAGCTGTTCCTTTGAGCCTCAAACATTTATTCAAATAAAAAATAAAATCAGAGGGGTTATGCATATGTGTATTTGGTGAATCTGCTAATACCTTAGAGGCAACTGAAATGTGACAAAGGGCTTCAACTACACACTGTGTTTTTGTATGGGGTCACAAGAAAAAGATTGGCAGACACTGGTTTATTTTACATTTCAGAACTTTGGCTCCTTTCCCTAAGAGGGCTTTTGTGGAAAAAAAAAAACATGTTTCTAATATTTCTCAATTTAAGTAAGCCTATTTAAAAAAAAAAGCAGTTTGTATTAGTGCCAAATCTCTGATATCTATGCGAGTATCAGAAAATCCGAAATGACACCCAGAAGTACAGAGAAGAACTATGGAATTTAGTGAGAATGAGATACAGCTACACCTATTTGAAAGGCTTGAAAGTGATGAGGAAATTATATACATATATATGTGTGTGTGGTTAGGTATAGATAGCAGAATAATCCTCATCCCTTTCACCTCATTTCCTCCTATTGCAACGGACAGAAAAGGATGAGATAGTGTTATAGGGTATATATGCATTTACCCTGAAAGAGGGGTGGAGTTCTCGTCAGCAGAAAAAAGCATTAACAGACACTTCAAGGTGTGTTCACTGTACCTACTGTGCAGCTATACCTCTATGTATGTATGTGTGTGTGTGTGTTGTTGTGTATACATTCCTGCATGTGTGTGTGCATATATGTAAATGTTCTGTCAGTGTTCAAGCTTGCGTGAGTGAGTGTGAGCATCTGCATCCATTCCTGCGTGTGTGTCAGACAGCAGCATTAATTCCCTCTGCAGGTCTCCTGGGACGTGGCTATTATCTGCATCACTAGCACTCTCCCATGGCTAATACAGGCGCTTCATCATGTCACCGTAATATGGCCAGAGGGACCAGACTATGATCTGGTGTTATAGCTTAATAGCCCATATTAATCAATCCTTGCTGTAGCAGTTGTGTACAACCTTCTGTCTTTGTCTTTTTCTCTCTCATCTCTCTGTCTTCTTCTCCACCTGTTTTTTTTTTTTTTTTTTATTCCTTTCCGCTTTAGTCTGCCTCTTTTGTTTTCTGGTTATCGTCATTCAGATTCTGAACCTTTTTTTAATTGTCAAGTTATTGGACATTTTGTTGGATGTTAAATTCACAATGCTTCTGTATTGATACTTATAGTATATGTTTGTATTATTGTTCTTCTATCTTTAAGAGGACCAAGGTTAGTTCTGTACACTCAGACTGAAGACCTTCCAGGAAAGTTAGGACATTCATAGAAAGTGAGGACATTCTAACCAACTTCAATTCTTCAAGGAGCTGTTTGAGGGTTGTAATTTAGTTTAAGACATAGATTAGGTTAAGGTAAATGTAGTAACTGCATTACATTTCTGAGGGTCTTCACAAGTACACTGTAGATGCACAGACAGATCTGTGCATGCTTGTGTGTGACCGAGTCCCTATCTCTTCCAGACTCTAGCCCAGTCGGTCCCAGTGCAGACATTAAGCCTCTTACTGGTTAGATCACACAGATCCACCAGCCTGTTCTGAGCTTTACACAGCTTAACACACACACACACACACACACACACACACACACACACACACACACACACACACACAAACACACACACACACACGCGCGCACGCACATACACACACACACATGCACGCACCAATCGTTATTGGTAGCCCAGCAGGGAGTTTAACACAACGACCTTCTCTGCTTTTGCCTGGAATCTAATGGGTTCAGTATTTGTGCATAAAGCTTGGTTGCTGTTGTTGCCATTGGAAGTCCTCCCACTCTGTAGCTCTATTGTATCAACAGTGTTTGATTACTAAATGAGACATGGCACTTGCTAAGATAAATCTTTAAACTGAGTCATCAAACAATGATTTTACATGAGCCACTTGCAAGTAAATACCATATCATATGAGCTCTCAAAAACACACTTTTATTTTAGCAGGTGTTTCACACCTTTCCTTTAAAAGGGTTCTATGAAATGATATAGTTACTTTCCTGACATGATACACTGCCTTTTAAAACAGGGTGTTGGGGCTAGAAATTAGATATTGGAAAAAAAAACACAGTGCTTATGGAGAAAAATAATAATTTGGTCTGGGTGCCTATTCCAGAGATCTTTAAAGGCTACTGTACACATGGTATTAGGTGGGTAGGGGCCTCTGAGGTCAAACATAAGGCTTGGTGAGGAGAGCTACAGACTAACACTCCAAGGTCAGGACCACCCATGCTAATGTGAGGTGCTGTAGAAACAAAAGCATGCAATAATAGGGTACCCTTGAAAACGTATATAACTAATTAACATAAATAACAGCTTATATGTTCATTTTACAGTAGATCCGTACCGGCTTTGCCTCTTCCTCTGCTGATGATTCAGTAAAGCAATTTCCCATGTGTTTGTTTTAAAAATGTCATGTGATCACGTGAACACCCCTAACATTAATGCCATTCACACAACCTCGTCTTAAAGGGTCAGCTCACTGAAATTTCAGGAAGACATTTTCCACTTACTCTTAGTGGCATCTAGCCATACAGACACTTTCAGATTTACCCACTGACGTTTTCAGATATCTATTTCTGACATTTTGTTCAGTTTTTTTCCTTTAAACAACATCCGAGAAACTTTAATTAATGCAGTTTGCAGTTGATGGAAATTGTTGACTGCAAAGAATGTGAATTATGAATGTGAATTTAAAAAAATAGCAATATATCACATTGCTCAGAGTATCACAGAATAGTTGCATATATATCTAGATATGTAAATTGAATTGTAACTTCTGTATCGAGGTTGTCGTCAGATTCCTGCCGTCTTTCCATCATTGCCTACATTAATGGTCAATAGATCTTGGACTTTTTTTTAAAAGCTCTGAGCCACATGACTGCAATCACATTTTCTGGGTGGCAGCAAAAGTTTCAGAGGCAAATCTCTCAATACCTTGACACAAAAAACCAAAACTATCTGCATGTTTTTGGTGCGATTTGTGTAAATTGATGCACTAATGTGAACTATGGAATAGCCGTCAGATAAATGGTTCCAATAATCAGAGGTTCTCATTTTCAGACCTTCTCTCGCAGCCCTAACCTCTCTCTCACCTCTACACAGTCTCTTCTCTGCTTCCTGCCCTTTCCTACTTTGCTCCCCACAATGAACTGTCCCTATAGGCATCCTTCTAGCTGCTCATTAGTGTGTGTGTTTGTTTTGTTGACATTTATGTGTGTGGGTGTGCATGTGTGTCCGTGTGTCACATCCGTCAGCAGACCCCCCGTGGCTGTGCTGAGTGCCCTCCTGGCTCTAAGTCTATAAAGCTGTCTCTAACTTATTATTACCGCCCATTACCACTGACCAACATGACACCGTAATAGAACTGTCCCTTTCACTCCTTAACCATACAAGAGCCCCCATCCTCCTCCTCTGCCCCCGTATTTCTGCCTCCATCTCATTCCTCCAACATCCCTCTTCCTGTGCCTCATTCCTCTTTCTTTTCATTTCATCCATGTCTATCATCATTTTCCCTCTATGTGTCCTCTATTCTTCCTTTAATTATCCAATCTTAAGTCTAACCCAGAAACACTGTTCGACCGCTTCCCCCTTTCTCCATCTCACCCCCCTCCATTTGCAGCTTCTGACTTCCCGCCTTCTTCCTTGTCCCCAATTCCCGCTTCTCGCTTCCTTCTCTCCCTTCTGTCACACCTTCCCTCACTGATCTCTTCCGTTCCCTTATCTTTCTCCTTTCTCCTCTGTCCCTTTTACCCTTTGTCATCTTCCGTCCTTAATGGCACTATAATGTGCTATGGGGAAAAAAACAGAGGATGTACAAAAAAGCATTTTCGCTGCAGCACAACAAATCTCTAAGCAAACACTCCTTGAACTGTTGACTGAAAACAGTCACTCCCCTTCCTCATTTGGAAAAGACAGTTCAGGACCTGAACACACCTAGCCAACCGTTAGCTGTCATTGGGCCATCGTTCAGTGGCAGTGCTTGGCCACTACCCAGAGTTTTGCTGGGTGGTCTGCACCACTGATGCTAGCTTGCCCTCGTCTCTGGTCAGCTGAACCAGTGGAGGCAGTTGATAAAAGTGATTAGACAAATTCAATGTCCTTTCACCTACTTTAGTTTCTTTTTTGCTCTTATTGCACAAACATAAGACTGTGGGCAAAGTAGGTCTGAATAATTAGTTGATCACCTCACGTCAATGTCAGCTGGCTAACTCGACTTTGAAAGACGGACACCTTGCTGAAAGAGTTGTTGGATTCTCCCAGGTAAACTCAACTTTGATGCTGTTGTTTAAGCTTATCATCTGAAAAGCTCTTCATCAGGACCTCCAGTTTTCAGAGGATGAGGCAGTCCGTCCTGTCAGACTGTGATGCTGACAGTAACATTAGCTTAAGCAAGTTTAGTTGCAGAGCTGTCAACTTTATCATTAAGGCTCGTCAGTCTGATATCTAAATATTGTCAGACATGGCTGATGTTTTAGCTTAGTTTAATTTGTCACAAAACAACATATACACCACACAATTAATGAATTCATCATGAAAATAATTAACAGATTAATTAATAATAAAAAATAATTATAAGCCTTAATTGCAATCATGGTATGTACTTGCAAACTATTTTCCTCAATTTGTTCAGCCCTGGGGAAAAGCACAAAGAGGTAAAGCAAAACAAAATTTCACCGTCCCATTTTCTCAAATCTACACATTCTAACACATATTCTCAGTTCTTATTCTGAGCATGCATCAAGTCCATTTAGACAAACTCACAGTGGTTCACAGCTTGGCTTGTTTGTCCTTGTGCAATGCTGAGTCTTTAGGTTTTCTACTGACTTCTTCTCTTCATGCAGGCTCAGAGTGTGGTACATGTCAGCTGTCAGCTAACCATCAGCTACGGTCTTTGTGTTTTCTTCTGATGAAAGTTTTAACAGATGAATTGAGGTGATGCAAGGCATAACAATGCATTTCATCAGTCAGCCTTTGTCAGTTCTTTAAGGTCAGCTTGGTGTGTAACATTGTCATTGACACTGACATTGTCTACTAATCCTCGAATGAGGACAGAGCAACATGTTTCTTGGATCTAACAGACTGATGGGAGGGGATGCAGAAAGATTTGACAGCAAAATGATCCACATTGTGGGACTCTCTAATGGCACCTTCCTTCCTGACTTTTCTCATTTTATTCTTGTCCCTTCAAGATGCTTGAAGAAGTACCAGATAAAAGCATCTACCAAATGGCAAATTACACCAGCTAACTATGGCTCAAATGTGGAGCTTCAAGTAACTTCTTGAACTTTGGTGGTTCTTTTCTCTCTAATTATCTTATTTTCTGCATCAGCAAAATAACTTATGAATAATGTCCAACATTATATCTCTACAGACATGCTAATTAATTGCAATAAAATCTGTCTACAACTAGTTCTCTCTGTTCTTCTGCCTCTATCCTAATCTTTCATCAACTTCATCTGCTCTGCTGCCGTCATCAACCCACAACAAGACAATTTTGCTTTAAAGATACTTTAAATGGCACAAACTCTTCTCTTTCACCAATGTATCATTGCCTTCTTCACTGCACATTGTTCACTGACTTGTATCCGAGAAGACTTGTATTCTCAAGGTCACAGGAAACCAGTTTTTTTCCCCAAGTTCTCACTCACACACTTTGTCCATCTCAGACTGTCCTGCAGCTCTCTGTCTCTCACCAATTCTCTCCATCTTTGTCTTACACCACACCTCTCTCCACATTGCTAGATTAACCCACTAAGGGGACTCAATGCAAAAGTTTACTTTGGCCTCTTACTTGTTATGATATCTTTGAGACAGAGTTCTAAAATAAATTAAAAAAGGCACATTTTTCACAGAATTGCGGAATTGAGAATTGAAAACGAAATTCAAGTCCTCAGCTGCAAAATTGTTATTTAAAAACAAATCCATCCATAAATTAAATCACTAGGAGGATGGCCCGTTCCAAGGTTTGGTAGATTGATTTGAGAAGATTGATTTTTTAAAATATATTTTCCCAAAATAATTAAAAATGAAAATCTCCTTTAAAATTACTGTTTTGTCCCAATTCTAAAGAATGAGTGATAATATAAAGGAGAGAAGAATCCTCAACTCTAAATACTAAAGTTCAAGGAGCTTGTCCTGGATGAGAAGAGTTTTCAGTGACAACTTAAGCTCTTAAACCTAAATATTCATGTCTTACAATCTACAGTCTTCACTTTCAAGCTACTGTGTCAGTGTCATGCTGTTCATCGAAATGTGTCATAGCATTTCAAGGTCATCCATCAAATTTCAAACACTTATTTCACTCCATCTCCTTTTTGCCTAAATGCATGTTTCAAGAACTTCCAAAGCACATTGAAGCTTTGGAAGAGGGAAGCAGCGGAGAGAAGATGGTGCGATAACAAAGACAAGCAGATGACAAGAATAAGAAGAAAATGGGGAGTAAAGGAGTAAAAATGAGCATTCAGAGACACAAGGAAGGATGGGAGGGACAGGGATGAGAGCCGAGCCAAAAAAAAAAAAAAGTGAAGAATGAGAGGGAGACGATGATGGGGATGGAGGGGGGTGGAGGAGGAGAAAATGAGGGATGAAACAAACCATCTGGAACTCGAGACTAAAAAAAAAAAAGGAAAACTTTCGTGCCTCTTCAACATCTTATTTAGCCACAGAAGACTGCTGCTGCCAAGTGTGAATGTGTGCGTGGAGAATGTGCGAGAGTGTGCCGCAAATTGGGTTCCTGTCGTATAAATACTGGACATGATAAGAATTATAATAGCCAGCAACGATAACGTCTGTTATTTAAAATGCCATACAGGGAATAAATTATTTATTTTGTCAGGCATGTTTGTCATTTCAGGGTTAGACGACAGGTTCTAAAAGAAAAAAAATGACATTTTAATCACCTTAAACTGGAGCTGCATTAAAATATTACAGCTAATAAGTGAGAATATCATTATGAGATCCTTACATTGTCTTATCACGTCTTTTCTTTTCCTCCCCCCACCCACCCTGAATTCAGTTATTTATGCAGTTGCATTGTCAAAAACCACACACCATAATCATGTCTTCATTAATATGATTGCGCATACGGCTGCTTTTGTCAGCACTATCTCCCCCATCTACATACAGCCACAGAGTGGGCCGTGATTTGAATACCCGGAGCTGAGAAAATGCTATGGTCAGCACTATCGGTCCGGCGTGTATAGCTGCATATTTGCCAACAGGAGTTGTGACTATATGAGAGATTTTCCATTTGGATCAAATGGATGCACAAATGAATTCCTGTTTAAACCAACCACAGCACTATCAAGCCCCTGGTGGGCTGGGGAATTAAATTTTTCCCATGGAAAGGTGGCAGATTCGGCTGTGAACTTCTGTCTCATGAGTCGAGGTTCTGTTGAAACTCCAAAATACATTAATATTTTTTTTAACACCATTTCTTTTTCATTGAAATGCACTATACAATACCATGAAATAAGTATTTTTCCAACTCTAGTGAGTTATTCTCTAATTAGCCTTCACCATGGGAATACTTGGAGATGGAAACTCAATTCCTGGCTTGAGAATGATATATTCCATGGTGACTTTCAATATCTTATTCATGAATTCAATTTACCCTGATAATGAACTGAGAGTTCTTGGAAATTAAACGACCTTTAACCTTGATTAAACAAATGAAGAGCCTGTACTTCAGGGTAAAGAATAAGTTACAGGTGTCATTTGTCACACATAGAAAAAGAGTTTGAATTTTAAACTGTGCTTACAAGCAGTACCTGGCAATTTGTTTTAAAGGGACAAGTTTACAATTCTGATAACTGCTGATGTGTAACTGGGTTTAATAATTGTTCTGAAACACTAAAGATATTTGAAATACATGGTTTTGATGAGTTTTCATGTCATATGGTGTATTAAAAACATAAAAGCAACACATTTGGTTGTTATTTCTTCAAAATTAATCAACAATTGAAGCACCTCAGCGATGGTCATACTTACCCCATTCTTAGGATAGGCCACCCATCCGAGGTCTCCCATGACAGATCGAGAATCCAGCAGGTTCACTGTTGAAGATAAAGAGCACACAGTCTTAAGCATAAACGTGTTCCATGACCTCACCACGATCCACGTTTGCAATTGACTGGCTTGTAAACAGGCATGCACCTGACACTGGTCAGTTCAGTTCACTCCCTCTTGCTCATCCTCTTGCAGACGAGAGACATTTTTGAATTTGTCTTTTTTTTTCCCAACTGACCCTTTATAAAGTTGTCAGTCCAAATGTCAGTTGCTCTCCTCCACAAACCAAACAATGGTTCATTAATCTCAGTCGAACTAAAGTTCGGCTGTATGGTCCAGACTATTGTCCAGGGGAAGTTTCACTCCTGGAATTTTTTCTAAGGATCAAACTGGAAAGTCCAATAATCTGGACCAGCCAAGGTAGGTGTGAAAAGACTCTTAATCACAAACTGAGGATTAAAAAAAAGAATTTTCAATATACAGTCTTTGTAAATTCACTTTAGATCTGATCTTTGGACAGGTACTGCCACAGAACTTCTCTTCCATTTCTTCTCTGTGTGTCTTTGTGTGTCCCTCATAAAGGCTGACAGAATAAGGAGCACTTTCTCTTTGTATAATATACTAAACTGAATAAAATGAAGAGGAGGAATTTTTGTGCATAGTAGTTTAAATGTCAAGAGTCACTTTGTGAGTCAGAGTTGACATAACATTTGCCATGGCCTGCAGTGCTGTGCTAAGTGGCTATTATCTGTTTACACTCTTTAGTGGAACTGCACTTTTGTACGTTTTGTTGACCAAAAACTGCCGCTCAAACTCTACACTCCAAAAGTGCTCTCAGCTCAAACTGATCCATTAAAATCCTCCTTTCTCAGCCTCAGTTGAAAGCTGTCAAGTGCAATTACCTGACCACTGCACTCCTCAAAACATGTTTCCATCTACTCTTGTGCAGCACTGATGACGGTGTAGTCTCGTGAGTTCTGTCTCATCTTCCCTATCAGTGTGTCCAAATACTTCTTCGACAAAGTCACAAATGTTCTTGTCAAAAGTGCACTCACAAAGGGAACTGTGGACTCACAGAGGAGTTTCTGAACCCATTTGGAAACACTTCACAGAAGTCAATGCAGTGAACGTGTCATAGGCTGCAAGCTTTTCTTTCTGGCTTTGTGTTTCACCACAGGATAAACCATTGGTGATAAAAGTAAAACAAGCTATAATGATATGGCATGGATAACTCCTGAAGAATCAAAGATGTTCAGCTGATAGCCTGTTCAAGATAATGTTGATTATGACCAGACAGCATTTGTTTCAGTTGTTGGGTGTTGTTTCTACAGCATGTTACATAAAGTGAAAAAAATCCTCAACAGCATTTTCACAGACACTGAATACAGTCACGTCAATGAATATATGGTGCGTCTCATTTCTTGTAACAGCTTCAAAACTCATCTGAGTTTTCCATGTCATGACGTGCACTGTCATAAAGACAACTCCAGTACGGTCAGAGCGGAGTTCGGTTTTCTTTATCTCAGCATTGATAACGTTTGGCCTGATCAGTGTCTGATACAGTGTGTACTCAAACAATAAAAGAGGAAGTCCAACGAAATAATCTATTGACAAGATTTCCAGCTCCATGAAATGGGAGCAGATTAAGTGCTGACACACCACTAACAGAAGAAAGTAGGAGGTTATCTATTAAATGCGAGTCTAACCCCTTGTCTAGACCGCAAGCATCACATCAGTATCATGCTTGTGTGGCGACCTTGTTCACGCCACACTGAAGTATATGGGACCCATCTTGTCTGTGCATTTCAAAGCATCAGCACTGTCCTTTCGATATGTGTGAATTTCCATCAGCACGATGTACTTGATTGTAGCAAAAGCATGGCAGTGTTTGTATGCGTAGTGGGTGTGGATGAGCAAAAGGGGGAAAAGAGTGCAGTGGCTGCGCTCAGGACAGATAGGTGCTGGTGATCAAAGCAGAGGGATTCAATTTTACCAGTGACCTAAGACAGTAAATTCACCGTGTGCGAAAATCCACAAAAAGACAGAAAAGAGTCCGTGGAATGAATGGACAGACAGACGCCAAAAAGGCTATCTCATGCAGCTGTATCAGATGCTAAAGGAGCATAACAAAACATAGGTTTTTGACTAAAGATGCGTCAATAACAATTTTCTTGGCCAATTTTGATTTCTGATCTTCTGAACGCCTGACCTGCCAATTCCAATTTTGGCTGATTCCGATTTTCAGTATTTCTAAGGACTATAATTATCAGAATACACAAACATTTTTATAACTTTTGTAACTATTAAATAACCTTGACATTTTTTCTCAAAAGGTGCTCCAGGTTACAACCGGGCCTTATTATATTCTTATACTAAGATCACATTTGGAAGCCATGCAACAGTTTGCTGCGTCAGAGTGCAGACAGAAAAACAGAAGCAGAAGTTGAACAAGTCTGGATGAGAAAATGTTTGAGGAGACATTTTTAATTCTTCAGCCAGAACTGGAAGCAAGATTTTAATTGTCAGTCTGTGAACAGTAGTCTGCTGCTGGCTAACATTAGCCTGAAGGGCTACAAAGTTTACCATTGTTCAGTGACACCATCAGCTGTTCAGCTGCTTGTAGACTGTCTGTCTTCTCTTTGTCCTGTTCTTGAAATCCATCGCTAATGTCAACTTCATGCGAGCATGTGTCTGAGTGTGAGTGGCTATGACCAGCGCTGCTGTGACTGTGACGGTATGGTCTCTGTCGCACATAACATGATCATCGTACAGAGTGTGTGTGTGAATTCAACAGAATCCAAATACATGGCGTTGACTGGCCGGTCACGCTGGAAACCAGCTGGTTCTGGTCTGTGGCTGGTTGATTGGTGCATCGCTGTATTTGACAAGTAGGGTTGACATTTTATATGGTTACTGTTTCAGTATAACCTGTTTAGGTTTGTCTACATACACATCCTCCACAGAGAACTCTCGCATCATGTCACTGACTTTAACTCTGATCATCAACTTCTTCATACATGTTATTAGCTATAACCTTCATGACATCACTCCTGCATTCCTCTAATGGTATATCAAGTTGAGGTGCAAGGTTCATCCACGATTTTCCCTGATATAAAGAGTGTAAAGGGTTTTAAACCACTGTCAATTTAAACTGTGCTTAACAACTATCTTCCTTGCTTGGCGCACTAAAGCTGACAAATCCTGGGGAAAAAAGTAGCCACACTCACTAGAAAGGCAGCCAACAATCAAAATATTATGCAAATTCAAAACATTTTATATGCAAATATTTTCCCATTAAGTGTGATATTTTTATTTTTCCATAAAACCGGCATTAAAATTTCTATGCAAATTACAAATACTGTCTTTGGAAAGGCCTAACTAATGATCCATCCATGACAACTACTGTAGTGTGTATTTTTCAGACTGGACTGGATTGTTATTTTTTTCCCCACATTAGATGTTTTTCTTCTCACTTCCCTTGAAATTAAAAATGAATGACAGACCAGCCAGGTTGGTAAAAATTTAAATATTTTGCTGACTTAACCTTGCAAGATTTCTAAGGCCTGACAATCAATTTCAAAGTGTTACCTTGTGTCACTGTTTGAAGTTGCCAACAAGAGAAGTTTCCTCATGTAACATTAACACAGAGCTTCAATCAATCATCAATTAATCTCATAAATAGGATCCTTATCTTAAACCAGCTGTTGAGTGCAATATTTCCTTGCCACATGTCCTATGATATAGCCACGTCATAAAATAGCTGATCCTTTCATGAACCTTGCCACAATGTCAACAAAAGAACAGACAGCCGCAGTGAAAAGGTGGAGTAAGCAGAACAAAACATGAAGCAAGAGCTAGTTCAGGAACCAAGACACACTCGCTCGCAAACCCCTCCCAACACACAAACGCACCGTACTCTAGTCTTACTGTCTCCACTGCTCTGCAGAGAATAATAAAAGATGTCCTTAGGAGGCGATTAGACAACTAATTAGGCCATAAAGAAGAGATAAGTGATGCTGAACTAGATCATAAGGGATACGTTACCTCTTTCACACTCGCTCGCGCTCTCTAAGGATCAAACCACCTAACAAGTTAGAGCTCAGCCGTGACAATGATCTACAGAACTTATTATTATTAAAAGTCATCACTGAATGAACGGAGTGGGTTTAAGTCTTGTAGTGACATTACTTCAAGGATACTCTAAGTATTTCAAATACGCTGAAGAGACTAAGTGGATTTCCAGCACAGGGAATGCTGATAAAATTCTCCTTGAAATGACAGTTGAATATTTGATCTGAGAGGCTGCTTGGATATTTATTTTCAATTGCATACTTTTAGCACTCCTGCAGATGGGTTTAAGTGCCGACTTGACCCGCACTGATCTCTAATACAATCTTGTCTGAAACCATATCTTACCTCCTACTTCTGAAACCTAAGGTTAAAGTATAAAACATGTCATTTCCTCAAGATATTTGCCTCTTTTTAGTCTTTCCCCCACCCCCCGACTGTACTTGATGATGGTTGATTGTGGCATTTACATGTTAGCTCGGATCGCTCTGGGCTTAATGGCCTGCCTTCTCTCTCACACACAGGCAAACACACACTTCTTTTAAGCCATTTACTACAATTAACCCAAATCCACCATCCTCATTTGATCAACACCATTACCGACAAAAAGCAAAGTGATGGGTTTTAAACTCCCTTAAAGCGTAGGCTCACACACCCGAGATCATCCTCATTAGTCAGACGTTATTATTAAATCGAAGACAATAACAATCTCTAAAACAGATGTGAGGCATCTGGCTCTGTATCAGGATGTTCGCAGAAATTGAGCAATTTAAATAAGAATGGATTAGCTTCAAGAGAGGAAATTAATCAAGGTGGCACAGTGTGTACAGTTTTTCTCTGTATCATTCATCAGTGGTGGAGCAAAGCCTCGCTGCAGGATAACTGTACTCACTGTTAGAGAAATGTTAAAGGGATAGTTCGGATTATTTGAAGTAGGGTTGTATGAGGTAGCTGATGCCAGTCGGCACGCCCCCAGTTTGGAAAAGCAGAGAGGGGCACCACCACTGACGCCAAACAATGAACTGCTGTGGACAGTGTCAGCTACAAAAGGTACTTTAACCACTCCAAAAAAGGTCCATGTGAAAAAAAAAAAAACATTATCAATATGTTTGCTATGTTTAGAATATTTTCATCACTTTACTTCACCATCAGGCAGTTTTTTCTGAATGACAACCAAAGTTTTATGAGCCAAATATTGCTCTCTTCAAAGCAACCAAACTCCATAGGCAAAATCAGTAATTCATCCACACAGAACACCGGAGTTGTGGGTCTACAACTGCCTTGATCTGTTGGTTTGAGGTGATTTGGTGATTTTTTTGGTGATTTTAGTGAATTCTTTTGAAACACGTCAGTCACAAAAACAGATCGAGGCAGCCATACAACAGCAACTCCTGCGTTGCTGACAATATCTACAGCAGTTCATTGCTTAGGTTCTGTGCTGGTGTCCCTCTCTGTTTCCTTAGAGTGGGGGTGTGCCGACTGACAACTACAGTAGCTTTACACTGACTACCGATAAGTACCTCATACAACCCCATTTCAAATAATATGATATGAACTATCATTTTCATGTAATAAATGCATCAAGACTTTTTTTCTGTTCACTCCCCCACCTCAATCAATTTAGGACACAAACTTGGCATATAGACGCAAATAAAAAATGAACTTCAGTTTGACACACAACAGTCTGTTGTGTGGTGCAGTTCAGGACACATTACTCTGCACAACATCAGCATGCTAGGATTTTACTGTCATATTGTAACAGAAATTGAGACAGGCAAGTGGCCAAAGTCCCTAATGATTCTTTCAAGATGTCTAAAGTGAGCTGAAAAATGGTTTAATTTTACTTTTTCAATTACAATAAATTAACCCAATGAGAGAATAGCGGTTATTTTAATTATGGGCTTCACACTTCTCTCCAATTATGCATGCAGTGTCTGTCTATGATGAACCATTGCAATGCAAATATGTGCCAAATGAATCTATCTGTGCTGAATGGCAGCCTCTGTGCTCTTAAAAGGTTAAACGTTTAACCGTTGTGTTTTGTCAAGTAGAAGTTTGTGGTTTTTTTAGTCAAACTCGACAGAGAGCACATATAAAACAAGTTTTTAACAATGAGCTGTTGCAGGGAAAAACAAATGACAGGTTTGATAAATGATGACAGCAAAGAAAAGAAATGTGGATATGCTTTCAGGGCTTCTCTCTCGTTTTCATTCACTGCAGGCAAAACACAAACTTCTGATCCAGTCTGCCATTGATTCAAAATCCTCAGTCTGAAACTGGGCTTTAACAAGACTGTGTCGTAATAAAATTGGAATTCAAGTATTTTCAATTGGTATTGCTGCGAACAACATATTGCATGGGTAATTGTTTTGGATATTTAAAGTAAAATACTCCTTTGAAGTGAGCTTTTGGTAAAATGATAACTTTTCACTCTCTTTAATGCTTGTTAGCCAGTTTGTACCAGCATAAAAATGTAGCGTATCCCATGACGCACAGATAAATACAATGCAATACAAATTCTCAAAACCCTGGCGCGTAATTGAATTCAGTGGACACCGATACAAAGAGGTAACCTATGTATTCTAGGTGAACTTTAACTATTTCATATGTTGCCCTGCAAACCGCTGCAGGAGTGTCCCATGCTGGTCACACTTTTGTGAATCTAAACTTTGACCAAATAAATCTGCCATGTGAAGAATAAGCAGGTTGATGAATGTCCTCTCTTTCCCGGATAATGCCGTCTAATAGCCTCAAACAATGGCAGTCATCTCATGCTGCTCAGCCTGCGGACAATGGCGTGGGAACAATACTTGACACACTGTTTCATACATTTAACTCTTTTTATCTTTATTTATTTAAGCCACTTGGTAAATGTCTAATATTTTGCATTAGGTGGGATGCAGGTGCATTAGTTCAGTTTAGATGAATACTGATTAGTTAACCATTTGCAACCCAGTGCATGCATATGGGGATGCTTCAAATTATGAGTGCAACCAAATAAAACTGTTAATGTCTGAAAACATGAGAAACATTACTGCAACGGTCTACTATGAGATCTCATTGGTTGTTAGACATGTTAACAGGATGCAAAGGTTAAAAGGATTCAATTCAGGTGTTTCAAAACAGAATGACAGACTAGACTAATATATTCTTAAATAAGGAATGAGGAATATCACAGTGAAAGCCATTAAGTTCTCATTATTATAAGAAATAAAAAAAAACTGTGGTCAATTAAAACTCAGCCAAGTAAAGGAAATGGGAATTCCTAATGTGATTTTTTTCTTTTATTCTGAAATACCTGACAGCACGTTGAGGTCAATGTCAACTCAACAGTGTGAGCACCTTTAAAGACGACGTTTAAGATCAATCCAATGATCTTTGCAGCGCACTGTGCGTCTGTCGGTGCTCTCAAGTCCTCAAAGGACTGTTGGTTATCTGGAGAGACGCATGTTCTGTGCAAAGGTCCTTTTTTCATTTCAGCTTTGACTGTTTCGGAACATACAGTCAGACTGAGGGGACACGGCTGTCATAAACATTATCAGCTCAAATTAAATTTATAGACGACCTCATTTTCTGCCGTCGGCACCGTGTAGTCAGCCGACGGTCTGGAGCAGCAGAGGAACAAGACGGACCTTTAACCGGTCACACTTGTCAGTGCCAAATTAAAGCCCGGTATTGAACCAAACAGCGGTGCCATTAACCCCAAAGTGTCTCTGTGCGTGTTTTACCTTCATTTGCGGGGATGCACCACGCTCCGAGCGATGCCACACTCCAAACCCACGTCCATGCCACCAGCCGAATGCCACAACTCCACCGGCGAGATTGCATGGCGCATCCAAAAAAAAACACAACCGGCAACAGATGAGGTTTTTCCTAAACAGCAGCAGTTTCGGTCAGCATGAAGCGGGGTGCCGTAATGAAACCATCTGTATCGTTGTGCGTCCGCGCAGAGAAGAGAGAGCTCATACTCTGCGGCGGGTACAGGAAGGTACTGAGGAGCTGTGTGCGCTCTGGGTTTGGGGAGGCGGGCAGCGCGCCGGGGGGGCGGAGTGAAGCGCAAGTCTCTCCAATCACAGACCCTCCACAGGTGAACCCCACTGCTGCGGGACTAGTTTCTCCAACGAATAACCGATTACCCTTCACTCGTTACCACTTTCAAATGTAGTTTCATCATTGTTTGGTGTGTAATAAACTTCTCACTCATGTTGCATTTGTGGGCTTGTGACTTATGAACCTTTATACCAGTTATTTCACACACACACACACACACACACACAAACACACACACACACACAAAAAAAAAAAAAAAAAAAAAAAAAAAAAAAAATCTATGTGCTACAGCCCTCAAAATTATTTGGAGGGTGGTGAATTTAAGATTTTTTTTTTTACTTTTGACTATTTACAGATTTTCACAAACTTCCATGGCATTTTACAATCAATAACTATTATGATTGAGGTTACTTTAAAGTCTCCACTCCAAAATTGGTTTGAGTTTGATTTCCAGTAGGAAAAAGTAGTTCCGGTAGATTCTACTGCAGAAACAAAGTAGGTCCTTCATGAAACTGCTGTCAACAAGATCTGTAGATTTTTTTGAGCTACTGGGTCATGATTTTTGTAAAGAATCACTGATTTAGAATTTATCAAATGTATTCTTGCAGTATTTGTAGCAACAAACACATTATAATGGACAGAAGGCAGACATCCCTATGGCTCTGCAACTTCCACCAAACAAATCTAGATTGATAAAAAGCGCTACAGGCCAGGGGGAATATGTATTTTTAATTTGGGGTGAACTGTCCCTTTAATTATGATTTTTTTTTTTGGCTCTCTGTGCTGCAGCCTCCAAAATGAACTAGAGGACCAGGATCAAAAATTTAAGATTATTTCACCTCTGATGATTTCCAGATTCTTACAAAATTGGTATTTTATGACCAATAACTAAGATTAGTTGAAAGTCCCCTCCACTCAAAAATATGTTTCTCCTCTTCTTCCTATGGTCGGATGTTTCTGCTTCACTGTGCAGAATGATATATGTTTAGACTTCGACACTAGTAGGATTTCTTCACAGTCATCTGCTGAAAGTGGAAAGTTTTTTCTGTGCTCACTGAATATCTGATTTTAAGGGGCGGGCTTACAAGCATGATTTGTGACATCACAATTAATCCTGGTCCAATTTGCAACTTATACAAGTGTGATGTAGAAACCTGAAGCAGTGCACATACACTTAACAGTGAAGCAGGAGACATCTTGCGTCCAGCAGGAAAACTGAATGCACACAATTTGCATATTCATAGGTTCTGGTATTTTTAATGCAGTAGAAGGAATAGATGCCCTTTTAAGGCAAAACTATAATGTGTAAATGTTTTTGGTTTTTTTTGTGGAAAAACATACCAGGGACAAGCAAATCATTATCATTATTATATGCAATACCATGCCACATTAGGGGTGGAAAGATTGTACAGTTAGAGATGAATAGGTTTCTGGTGAGGTTGGGCTGGATTTACTGTTTAGCAGCAGTGTGCGATGTTGTGGCAGCGCCATATCACCAGCAGTGAAGGAAAGAGGTATGACAAGAAAGTGAAGTAAAGCCACATGACACAATCAAAAACATTAGTATTTTCTTTTCGTACTGCAGCCAGGCAACATTTTCTCGCTCCCTGTAACTTTTTTTGCTGTCTGTTGTGGGCTTTAGAAGCAACTTTAGGCGACATGACAAGTCAAGGTGAGAATCTGGGAAACAGCCTTGCCTCACTGTGAAATTTCTTATACTGCACTTTTCATCCAATACCCCGTGTTGGCTAGAATATATAATATCTTTTTCAAAATAAAATATTAAAATATTTTTGGGCATTCTGTGCAAGGAGAGAAGGTTATTGTGATATGCAAAAAAAAATTGTCCCTTGCAAGAACTAAACAATGGAGAATGCAGTTATATAGTATGCTTAAGACTAGTGACCAAGCTTTTGCTCTCCTAATTCAGGTTTTGAAACAGTCTCCCTCTGGCTCTGGGGGTCAGGTCAGCAAACTTTTTTGAGCGTAATGCATCTCATGTCAAGAACTATTTATTCTTAAATATATTTGTATGCTTCTTTGCCCCTGTGTGTTCTCATGCTTTCAACAATCTGTTATTTTCCTTTGGGGTTTTTTTTTTGCCTCTGTGCCAGCCACAGCTGTGGCCGGAGGAATCATATTTTTGTTTTCGGTTGTTTGTCAGCCTGTCACAAATGATACTTGGACTTAGGAATGAACTGATTAAAATTCGGTGGTCAAAGGTCAAAGGCTGAAGATGTGTGTGAAGCATCTATGTTTTAGAATCGGTTTCTTCTTTGCAGCAAAATCCATATTTTAAGCATTACCTACTGTCACAGCTACAACTTTGAGTACTGTTAGATTCAGCTTTATTGGCCGAGCATGCAAACACATACAAAACATTTGTTTTTTTGTTTCTCTCAGTGAACGTACTCACTAATAGACATAATACGTTCACAGCAGTAGTCCACCACAAGCTCATTTTGCTGATACTGGTCATCAGGTGATTGCTGTTGCAACATGTGTTGAAGCTCTCTTGCACTTGCATGTTTCTCACTAAAAATTATTCAGTGATAACTTCCATTTTGATAAATAAATGAATAAATAAATAAATAAATCGATACCTTTATAAACTGCAACTTGACTGGTTGGTGAAGGCATACAGCCACCTGTCACCTGTAACCATGATCATGCCTTGTAAGCCCTGGTTTTGAAAAGTGTTGTACATTTTTGTCCATTAACTGTAAAACAAATAAACTTTTCCAGTCAGATAAACTTGATATTATTTCAGTTGTAAGTGAGGAAACATGTTCAATAAGCTTAAGTTGAACCAACACCTCTTCAGGCACAATGACTAACACATTTGATTTTCTTTTACATTTTATAAGTTTGAAGAGTCAGTTCTTCATTTCACACAAAGAACTCAGAGCTGCTGATCCTGTTGGAGCTACTTTGTTCCAGCATTGGCACAAAGACAATTTGTGAAATGGCTCCCAGTGAATTTATTAAATTTTAAGTGTAAGGGGGAAGAAAATGAATCCAATACTAACCTTCATCATGGTTTTCAGTGTTTTCATTATGAAAACAGGCAACCAGGGCTTATCTTAAAGTGACACACAACAACATATGTGTTTTCATCAAAGAGTTAAAATGATGGAGAGTTTTATCTTGATGAATTAGTTGAACTCTGTACGGAGCTGTACATTCATTAAACACAGCATTTCAAGTCAAAAGATTTAAAGTTAGAAGAACTCATATTTGTAAGTTGTGAAGCATCTGTCAATAAATATGAGAAAATTTAAGTTTAATTAACTTGGTTAAATAAAAATTACTGAAAAAAGTTCTTTAAAATTTATCAAAAAACGATTTGTTAATTCCATTCTCATATGAATTTTAACAGTGCAGTTGTGGCATTCAGCTTTGTCCCATCATAACTAGCGGTCTGCAGGTTTTCAGAATGTGGGTTCAATGATTGGTTCAACCTCTTTGGTTGAAGGATTCTCAATAGAGCATAGCTTTAGCTTACCAACTTAAACAAAGCAATGCCCAATAGGAATGTGTGAAACAATTTTCCTAAAAAAGAAAAAAGCTTAATTCCATGGGTTGAGTGTGGTCTTTTGTTTATAGGCTTAGGCTTATAGGCTTGTTTATAGGCTATAGGCAGGGTTAGTTGACTCAATGCAACATGACAAATTGGAAAAGTAAAGACAGAAAAGTTCACTGTACATTGTAAAAAGTCATAAAGAACTTGAGTGGAATCAACTAAACTTTTCTCATTGACCTAACTTAAATATACAAGTTTTATTTGTTCAACTTAATTTATGTTAAATTTTCCTGTATTTATATTTAGAACACTGAAGGAGCTTATAAACATCAGTTCTTCTAACTTGAAATCTTTTAACTTGAAATCATGAATTGAGTGGATGTACTATACAGAGTTCAATCAACTCATTAAATTCAGTTTCTAAAGAAACATGATGAAGGTAAGTATTGAATTCAGTCCCCCTTACCCTGAAAAGTTAATAAATTCACTGTGAGTAGTTTTACATACTGGTTTTGCTTGTAACATCAGGAAACTTTTCAAATTCAGTCAACTTAAAATTTAGCCCCCACTAACTTATTAAAGTTAAAACTTTTTTTTTTTTTTTTTACAGTGTAACAGTTTTCTCTTAAATGTGTCCATAAAGGCCCTTTAATATGTACGTCTCTCAGAACAGTGTAGGTGCATGCATCTTTGAAGTGTGAACATGTATTAATTGTACACCCACGCCCCCAACACAAACACATACATATACCCTCTGCCAACTCTTCACACTTCAGCTGTGAGTGACATTTTGTTCTTTGTCTGCTTTTTGGTTAAATATGTACTGAAGTAAAACCTTCTTGCCACAGATTCTTTCCTTTGAGGCTTCTCTCGTACAGCTAAAGTTGTATCATCGTCTTGATTCCTCAAAGTGCACTGAATTAATTTATATTTAAAGGATCAAAAAACTGTAAGATGCTGTTTGATGAATCTTGATCTCAATTTGTCTTCAGTCTTTCCTTTCTCTCATTTCTGATGTGCACCATACCCTTTTTTCTTTTTCTCTAAAGGCCTTTCTCTCTCTTATCATCTTTATTTGTCTTTTTCTAATACTCCTAGTCTTTGCTGTCTGTTTTCCATTTTTTTCTGCCTCTCTTTCACTCTCCATGGTGCAATTATAGGCCTATTTATTGATCACTGAGGGATTCAGGGTGATATTCCTGTGGCTTACCCCGCTGACACCTCCCACGCTCCTTGTGTACTCACACAACATACAGGCACACACACATACATGTGTTGTTAAATTCTTCGCTTACACAAGCTGGAAACACACATTTAGATCTTCAAAGACCCCCATGTGACCTTCCTTGTCAACCCCGATAGATGCACAAACCCCCACCTCCTATTTTTGTCAACAGCCTCTTTTTCATGGTTTGCCAAGCACAACCAAAACTGCAGGTGTAATGCCAAGGTGGCGGCGGTGGTGTATTGCAGACGTGTAGGGGTCTGATCAGCACTGACAGCGGGTGTGGAGGTGGTTCTGGGATGCCAGAAAATGTTGTTGTCTCCTGGAGGTGTCGTCGGCTTAATTCTATAAAATGTCTGCGGAGGAAAGTGCAAGAAAAATTCCACCCCCAAACCACAAAGCAGCCCCTAACAGTCAGCTATCAGTGATATATACTATAATTTTGTCATTTGGGGATGTATTTTTTTGTTGCTTTGGGTGTTTGGCAAATGATGTGGTGTCATTTTTTGGTATTTCCAGGATCTGCTACAATTGAGGGTTTATGAAGGACGTTAAGAGGAAGGCTGGACAGATAAGAAGCAAATGATGCAGGATGTGGGAAGAAGAAACATCAGAAAACCATATTATCTTCTCTAAATGCATTAAACATCAGTAAACAAAGGCCCAAGTGGACATGCTGAGCATAGCCAATGATGATACTGTTAATATTCTTTTAGACCAGTAACCTCATGCCTCACAATTCTGCCACTATTTTGCATTACTGAAACACATTTTGGAGGAAACAAAATTATGTGTTACATCCGTCCATGTTTCCCACACCTTGTTTTTATCTGTACATCTGCAAAATGTCCTCTCAAAACTAGGTTATAGCAAAGCAACTAAAATCCTTGGTTAAATCTGTAATAGTGGATTGTTTTGGCTGTGAACACAACACTGGCATATGATCACCTTGTAACAGTTGCATTTTTACACATCCAGTAGACTTGGAGCAAAATTAGCATTCACTGAAATCTGAATGTTAATTCCAATATCCATCTTCCTTTTAGCTCAGGTTTGGTCTCCACTAACTCAAAATATCTTTTTAGCTGATAAATGTTCAAAGTTCACCTACCAGCTAGTCACAAATGATGTCTGTCTGCTGTTTGGTGCTGGATAGACACCACAGAGTTGGTATATCAAATCTTTTTTTGCTGCCTTCTGCAGCCACAAATACTATGAGAGCAGTGAGAGTGAAACAAATAGTACAATTGTGGGCAGGAAAACTAAAACGACAGGAAGAAAATTTGCTACAAAGGTCTGCATAGCTGAGAAATATGATGATAATTCTCGATTGATTTACCAGAAAAAATCAAAAGCATGCTTTAAGGCATGGTATGGTATTGCATCTTATCTCATTACATCGTATCGTATCATATTGTATCGTATCGTATTATATCGTATCGTATCGTATCATATCATACTTTATTGTACCGTATTGTATCGGATTGTGTCGTTTTGTGTCCTATTGTATGGTATGGCATTGTGTTGCCTTCACTTGTATCGTAAGTCCTGTACATTATTAATTTTGTTTTACTGTACCATATTATCTCTTGTGATTTCAGGACAAGGTTTCTTCAATCAAAGCAGCACCAAGGTTAGTGATGTGATGTCATGCTCAGTATAAAACACAACATACTGAACACTGGTAATATAAGGTAAAATGCCAAAATGGACGTGTCCATCAAGAGGACTGTGAACTGTTTATTCCTTTTTCTTTTTTGGTGAAATGTCTCTGTAGGATTTTTTTTCCACTACAGGACACAGCTCCATATTAAAGCATTTTCCAAAACCAATGGTTTGGTGCAATCAGATGTGATGGTACCTTGGGGGCTGAACAGTCAACTGTGATTTTGTGTCTGCCCACTCATGACAGTAGGGGAGGGAATGGGAAAACAAGGTCAGGCTAGGTCAGGAGACACACAAATGCACACTACACACGCACATGCGCACACACACACACACACACACACACACACATATTAGTGGGGTGTACCTTGTTGGCAGTGAAGAAACCTTATGTCTGAAGCAGAAGTAGGAAGTCAAAACTGACTTAGTCCTCCAGCTATGAAGGTCTCACTTCACATGCAACACACAAGCGCACACATACATACACGTAAAAACAGCAATACCATCATTTGCCAAAACAGCATGAAAAGCATATTCTCGTGTTTACAGAAAAGTCATTTTACAATACAAGTAATGCAATAAACTAAGCACAAAAGGTGGTGATTTTATATAAACATGACATTTCTATGTAATTGGTTAGCTGATTCCTCTGTGAAATGTGAAAGAGTGGGGGAGTGTGATGGTGAACTGATATTTAACCTGAATCCTACTAACTGGGTTACCCACAGACCCCAGAGGTATATTTTTTAGGATATCTCACAGGTACCCTTTACATCAGTCTGTGGGTTTTTGGAAATATCTAACCAGTGAAAACTGTTAAAAATGAGGTTGTGACTAAACCTTGTAACTCCAATAGATCGTCACACTGTTGGCAAAACATAACTCCACTGCACCTCCATCTGAAATTAAGTGCTGAACACATGGGAGTAAGTTAACCTTAAGCACTTTATGTCATGACTTTCCACTTCAATTATTTTTGAAATACCTTTTTTTTTTCATTTCCTGAAAAGTTATGGTATTGGACATACACGGTTTCTGCCCAACAGCAACAATTTTAATAGATGGAATGATTTATTGATTGAATCTATGTTTGCCATGGGTCCTAATTTCTAGTATCACACACTATCGGGGGAGGGACACTGTCAGTCATTTTGAAGGAGACAGACACAGACTTCCCCATGTGCGCCGTCTATTTTCATTTTACACAATATGAAAATTGACCGTGATTTAAAATAAAAACAATGAAATAAATAGTAAAAATCTCTTTATTTTCTTCAGATTATTTTAAGTACATAACCAATAATGTTAGTAGAAAGAAATAAGTTAACATTTTGCTATGATTGTTGTTTCTTGCAGGAGTTTATACTCTGTGTTTCCCCAGACAGTAGGTCTTAAATATGTTGGTAGGATGAGGGTTAAAATAACTCTTTTTGATCGGCCAGACCACACAACCCTGAGGAGAAACTGAGATATACAGTAGTTGAGGAACCCCCCCACACCGCCTACACACACACACACACACACACTGCACCGCCATTCCCAAAATAATCAGCTTTGGGGCTCGACCAGCTGGCCTCTACTGCAAGGAACTCTGGGATTTTCCAGAGTGTCGTGGAAATATGTGGTGAAACATTGAAACACTTAAGGCCTCCAGAGCAACGACTGCTTTATCACAGTAACTCAGATGCTTTTAGATGCCCTTTCCCCTGAAGCTCTCGAATCATCAGCATGGTGGGTTGAAACTGTAAAAATTAAATTTTGCTAGTCATGTACGATTCTTCATTATTATTACCTCGACCAAGGACATTATGTTTTCAGCACTGTTTGATTTCCATGAAACTTGATGGAATGGCGCACCATGGGCCAATGAAGAACCCATTACTGAACATTTGTGGACTGGATCCAAACCATCCAAATGTGAGACAGGGTATTTGGCCTCTGCGGAATAAATGCTATACATCTCAAAATCCAGTAAATGATACTAAAGTTGAATAATGATAAAACATAGTGAATTGTAGTAATATGATGACTATAATCCACATTCACAGATACCATTAATCCCCTGGGGAAGCCTACATAGATGCTCAAACTCCATACACAAAGCAGCTGTCATGGAGCACTTGGGGACAGTGGTTTCATTGGAGAACCACTAATAACATTGTGACGACTGATCTTTCCTAAGTCCCACCCCTTTCTGCTCTATGCTCCAATAACAGTTGAGAAAGCTGGGTTAGCTACCCAGCAGAATCTTGGTCAAATTTCAGAGAAAATTTAAGAGTCACATCATTCGTTAGCTAATGATAGCAAAATACTATCTAACTACCTAGCTAACGATCTAGCTAGCTATCTACTGGGCTAGTGTTAGTTCCCCCACCAACATCTTTTAACTATCTTCAAAAATGTTGTTATCTTTTCAAAACAGAAGAGTTGTTTGTCAGTTGTTTACAATAAATTCCATCAGACATATTAAGTGAAAGTGTTTGAACTTTTTGCTTTATGTTCCCATACATTGCACTTCCAGATTTGTATATTGCACCATACCAAGAATGGACTATTGACCTTGGAGGGTTGAGGTCTTCCAAGTGCCCGTCTAGTTTCTTAAAGAAGCAGTGTGCAGGATTTAGTGGCATCTAGTAGTGATCCTTCAGATTCCAAGCGTCTCCGCCTCTCCTTCTCCTTCCAAGCATTTTGGAGTCCTGGCAGTGGCCAACGCTACTCAAGCAAAACAGGGAAGGCCCTATCTGTCTGTTCTGGACTACTGTAGAAGCACGGTGAAGCAATATGACGGCCTCCATGGAGACCTGCACTGGCTCATTCTACAGTAACGAAAACACACAATTCTTATTTGCAGGTGATTAAACACTAATGAAAACATATTTCTAAATATTATAATCAATTTCTGTAATATTCTACCAATAAATCTCCATAAATCTTACACACTGGACCTTTAATTTAGTGGATATGACAAATATCTAAAGAAAGTTTAAATCTGAATACATAGTAAGACAGAGAGTAAAATTTACTGGAAAGAAACACTGCACTAGCACTGATTCACCCATTTGAGCCTGAATGAATCATATTTGAGTGGCACAGCAGAAAAAAAACATTTGCAAACCTGATTTGAGGTGTTCCAGAGAGGATGATGGAGCCTTTCAAGGCAGACATTTTGGCATCTCATAGCAGGAAAAGCATGTGTCTAATTACTTCCATGAATGATGGCTACATTCCATTTAGATGTTCCAATTCCAGGGCTGTGCTATTGTGCATGCTGGCTCACTGGCACGGCTTACTGAAGCACTTAAATTAAAAAGAGCCAGTCCTTTATGTTGTAAGTGACACCTGTGTTTTTCAAAACAAGTAAAAAAGCTCCTGTGAAAAAGATGTAATGGCAGTGTTCGAAAGAGACCGTGGCCAGATCCGTGCACGGGTAAATTGTACTGGTAGGCCAGGTCGACTGTTCATTGAGGAAATGAGGTGATCCAGAACAGTGGTTGTCAACCTTGTGGAGCCACAACCCCCCCACCAAAATCAGGTTGGTGCTCATGACCTCCACCTCCTTTATGCCCATGACTATTCAGGAATAACTTTACAAAACATGAAAGTTACCAAACTCAGATTATATCACTGGTACAGGTGATGTGTTGTAAAAAACATTCCCTGGTCTACAATATGGGTCTTACTTCCCATCATGCTGGACTGAGTAGTTTAAGTTTGCTATTTTATGTGTGAGTCTTGTGTCTGTTGAGGACACGGTGGCAGTGAAATTTCCTAAGACTATATTTTGCTTATTTTTGAGCGTTTCTTATGTGGAATGTCTTTCAGTGCTGACATAGCTGAGAAATACTTGCCTGGTACTCATTCCATACTTTGTACAACAATATGTTATTTATCTGTATTTTCATCAAGCATTTGGTGACCACTCAAAATTGTCTTGTGAACTCCTTGGACATACTGACACCCGGTTTGAGAACCAGCGATCTAGGAGAAGGTGTGAACCTCATTATCTGTTTATATCTCTCCTTGTCAATCTGTAATGACTCTGCAAGAATGAGGTGCTTTGCAGGATGTTTCAGTTAAACTCTTATGGCAGCATGCTATCTAAAAAATCTCTTATATCTCTTATGTGGAAAGTGGACTACCATGCAGGTAGAAATCAAAGATTAAACAAATTCATCTCTGTTTCATCATCTTACTGCAATTAAAATAACCCACACCAACTCTGATGGTTTATTAACTACTCGACAAGTTAGCACCCCTCAAACAAACTTCTGCATTTCAAATTCTCTGGCCTCTATTTGACCCCGAAACATGGAGCACTTGTTTTGGGCTTATAAAGAAGGAAAGCACACAAAAAAAGACACACACACTCACACTGACATGCACATACACACACATACACAACCCCGTGGGCATCGTTAAGCCCTGCTTAGCAGCTCAGTGAGGCTGGCAGGCAGCGCTGCTGATATTCTCTCTCTATTTTGGCTGCTCCCCTCTGCATGCTGCTCCAAATCCTACTGCTCTCTTTTCACACATTTTATCTCCCAATTCAGGACCTACAGAATATATACTTTATATGAAAAAAGTGTGTGTGTGTGTGTGTGTGTGTGTGTGTGTGTGTGTGTGTGAGTGTGTGTGTGTGTGTGTGTGTGTGTGTAGGGGCTGGGGGATAACTTATTCTGAGTGCAATCCATGGAGGAAAAAAATGCCTGAGGGTCCACAATGCGCTGTAGCATAAATACTCAAAAACAAAGTGCTTTGATTTTGATTCCTTCAGTAGTTTTTTCTTATAGTCTTATTTCATGTAATACAATATACTGGACTTATAAAAGACAAGCAAGTAAATCATCACCCACTGAAAAGGTAAAAAAATACAAAAGTAGACAAGAATATCAGCTATATTGTCTGAAAAAGCTTTAACTAATAGATAGAAGTAAAACACTAATTAGGTTTCGTATTAGGTAATTAATTAGGTAACGTAACGTAACGTAACGTAACGTAACAGAACTTTTGTCTTCAGTTGTGTCATGTAATGTAATGCAGTAAAGTAGCATAATATTGCAATGTAACTTAATGTAACACAATGTAACAACGTCTTTTCTTAAAAAAAAACAAGTAGTTTTGTTAAACCTTATCCAAACTGCGACCATTTCACAAAAGGCTTCTTGGCAGTATCTCATTCAGCTGCTGAAGAGTACCATGTGCATCAGTATCAGAAGCCAGTGGGCTTTGACCAAGCGGGCGGGTTAGGGCGGGTTAAATAGGTGGTGGTGCCAATTCTTTGGTCGAGTGCCATTAAGTCATTAAAGAAGAAGAGGGTGTAAGATGACATAATAAAATGAGTGCCAGGCAAACATCAAATGTTGTTGTGGAAAAATGTAGAACATGATAAATGCTGTATTTAGGTTTGTTTTGTGCATATGGATGGAAACCCACCCTCTGATTTTGTCTCCTACCATAATGAATCAATTTATACATTTGTTTTTGTTTGTGTTGTTTTTTAAGTCTGGTTCTCTATTTCACCTATCATAAACATGTAACAGTATAAAAATGTAAGGTTACAGTACAGTACATTATAATGCACTAAAAGTACAGGGCATTAAGTAAATGGTTGTGGGTACAGGTCCTGGAGAGCAATCAATAATAATGTTGGATTCATTAACTGCCATAACAGATGTGTGGGCTGAAAATGGTGCTCAATGTTGTTTGCTTAATTCTAAAAATAACAAAGTATAAACAATGGAACAAAGAGCCAAGACAAAAATTTAATCTCCTGAGTTGGATTTAAATTGAAGCAAACAAGAAAAAAAAAAGAAAGAAAATCTGATTTTGTTTTTTTGCTGCATGGACAAGTGGGATCAAACTGATCCTATTAGAGATGCTTCTGACCTGCCATCCCTTAATATTTACCATGCAGAAACTCCTCAGAGTAAAAATGTCGACTTGTCAAGCATGCTTTTGTGACATTTTGGGATACATAAACAATGCTTCGGCTTACCCTCAGGTTCAGGCAGTTCCATCCACAGGAGACAGTGTCTGTGGTTTGATTACACAGAAGTCAACTCAGAGGAGAGATGGGGGCTGCTCCTGAATTCAGACTACCTCGCAATTCAGGGCTGCCATTTTGGAGTTATATAACACACTCCCCCTCCTCCTTTTCCCCCCAAACACTTTGGCATCTTTTTCTATCGATTGCCTCCATTTCCCACAGGCATGCCCCGCTCCCCCATCCTTTTTATCTGTTTCATCCTTTTTGTCTCCTCCAATCTATCCCCTCCTCTCCCCCCTCTCTTCTCAGCCAGCCTTCCCCCACATCCATCCCTGCACTTTTCTGTCACTTCGCTTTTCTCTCCCTCAGCTTTTTCTCCAATAAAGCATACAGTACATTTTTGCCCTCTCTCACTACTCTACTTATCCCCGATGCTAAACTTTCTCATCTGCCCCCTGGCAGTTTCTACACTGGGTTTGATCACTAGGGTATTTACTCCTGTTTCTTACTCTATACTTCTACTCAATTAGCGATTTTATTGCTCCAAGGATTTAATTGTACAACTGTGTCTACTGTCACCAAACCTCTGTGTCTCAACAGGACCCAAGTTATAATAATTATTTGATTTTCTTCAAATTTCTTTAACTTCTGTTTGAGGTATAGAAGTACACCCACCAACACACATTTACACACACATCCTCCCATCTCTAAAGCCCTGTATTTCCTCTTCCTATTAACCTACAACTTCCAACATCATGCTGGCTACACACACACGCGCCCCGGGGGTCTGGGGCAATCCAATCAATTGTTTGTCCAGTTCAGCGGTGTTAACAAAATGCTGGCATCTCTCTTTCTTTTTCCTATTTCTGTTTGAAATGTTGTTTTTTGTTTTTTCTATCATAATGAAATCTATTCAGTCTGAAAATATTACCATGATGCATGAACATCGCAACGCTTCCCCAGCTTCAGGTCTCCGGGTATCTTGACAAACAGAAAACTGCAGACTTGTACATTCTGGCACAATCATGCATGTGAACATCATAACTATGCAAAATACATGAGCTGTATGTAGCTGTTTTCAGTACTCTCATTGACATTTGAATGATATTAAATCAGAGGGTTTAAGCAAAAAGACACATTGCATGACTCTAGCATAACAGCAACCTATCAATATCATTGACCTAACACCTGAACTAAACAGCCAGCTACATGCAGTCAGCAGATCTCTTGATCACTGACATCGCTCTCTAAGTAATTCACAAGCTATACCATGATGCATCGGAAATCCTTACAGTCATCATGGTTACTCTCATCAACTGCTAGATCAAAAGCTTAGGATAGAATTATTCCTATACACATGCTACTTAAAGACTTTGTTTGTAATAAAGAAATAATCTGCCTACATAGAGACAACATATGGAAAAAGAACCTGTCTGCTTTTGTTAGTTGCACATTGAAATTATAACAGAAAAAAGAGAACAATTTTCTCTCAATTGAATATTTAGACTTCTCAAAGCTTATGACAAACGACCATAAACAAGCCAACAAGATTCAACAGCAGAATATGGTGTTCCTTAGACTACCTGGTAGTCTACTCAAACAATGAGAAACAGTCAATCAGTGATGACGACAGAAAATGAATGGGCACCAGAAAAGTATCTGTGGTTGAAACCCAAAAACAAAATGGCCCACTGAGCTGGCCCTTGGCAAGGAAAAAAACAAAACAGCTTCACTGGGCCTACTTTATGTTCATGTAATAGATGTCAATTAGATTGTAATCTAATTTTTAGGGTTTTAGGGTTAAGGCAGATCATGTGTGGTAACACGATAACAGGATGATTTTATTCTACAATACAATATTTCTGAGCCTTTCTCCTCTTCTCTCCTTCTTTACGCACTTTGGAAGTGGGTGAAATTGTGCCAGAAACCCCTGCCTGTTTCTACATTACAGGATGTCAGCAATGTCATAACAGTTTTGTGCTGCCAACCAGGCGGAACTCCCATAATTCTCAGTAAATTGAAAGACTCTTTCTCCTTCTCCGTCTTCAAGCTTCAGGAGGGCGAATAGAGAGGATGATGCAAAATGTATCTATGAAGAGAAAAATAACCAGATTGTGGAGCGTCAGAACACTTATTAGCTGCATGGCTAGTAACAAGCTAATCTGGCTTAGCAGGCACACAGTACTGTATGTGCACCAAGAAGAAATCTGAAAAACTAACCATCTGTGTACCATCCATAATAAATAATAAGTGGAAAAATGTAACCATTGAGATGTCTCTGTAGATAGCATTGGGGTAAATTAACATACTACTGAAATAACAGCAGCATTAAGTTAAGTTGCTAATGATACATTTTAATAATTTGAGTAATATTTTTCCTGCATTTATAATAATAGCACAGCAGCTACTAGAACTAATTTGGATTCATTGACCAATCAGAAGTCAGTATTCTGATGAACAAAAATCACTATTATTCTCCAGTCTCATCCAGTATCAATCTAATATGGTTTTTGTTCACCAACCTCGAACAGAGACAGGATTCACAGATACTGTGTCCATATTTACCTCCTCATTCCACTTCCCCCTACTGAGATATATACGTACATGGACCAACCCCCTGCCCACACATGCTGCTTAATTTGTGTGTTACATGTGAAAACGAATGAGTCCCTATAGAGCAATAACAGAATAGATGGTGTGTGTGTGTGTGTGTAGATGGGTATGAGGAAGGGTGAGTATGGATAGAAGTTCCCCGGGGAATAAACATATATCATTCCAGTAACACGAAAGGGAGATTATAGTCATATTCTAGTGTACACCAGGGTTTGTATCTTTTTTTCCTCCTCAGATGTGTGCACAATAATTTAGTCTTGTTGGGGTGAGGGGAGTTGATGGGAGACACGATGGAGCTGAACAGCAGCTGTCATTGCTGGTTGAGAAAGATGTCACACATTCAAACCACCCACCTATTACGGTCTATTTTTTGCAATTCAGATACTCATTTTGCATTTATCACCCATCCATAATTACTCATGTAAGCACCACCTTTCATCGACAGCCAAAGGCATCCTCACAACTTCACCATAATCATTTTACAAACACACAAAATCACTTGTAATGTTATTCTAATGCCTTTGTTAGAAAAAACAAAATCTTAATTACTAAGTCACCTCAGTTGCAAAAGACAGAAAAAAACAGTCACCTATTGTGATTGTATTAGATTCATATCTAAATGCATTTAAAAAAACAAACACACAAAGCAGATTATTTGCAGAATCAAATGACATGGAGATGATAATCCTTTACTACAAAAGAATTTTTTGGAAATAAGATTAATCTGTCCAGCTCCCATGCTAAAGTTGTAGCAGGCAGCATTTAATATAGTCAATAACAATGGATTCGATATTGAAACAAATATTAGTTTTTATAATCTCAATTTTTGGAGATGTTGTAACAACGTTTCTTTGTATTGCTGGGATGCCGCATGTACTGACAGCGTTGTTGCTGGAACGGACATTTCAGGTGTAATGTTGCAGAAATGTTGCTGCAACGTAACATTTTAAGTGTAATGTTGCTACATCATAAATGAATGAACATCACAATCACAATGTTGCAGCAACTTACTGTGTTTGTAAGGACACCCAGTAAATTGTTACATTTTAGCAACATTGCGGCAACATCATTATATAAAGTACAAGAAACATGCAGAGGACTTTGAACATACGCTGTAAAATAGCATAGAATACCAGTTATGTTGTATTATTTCAATAACATAGAAGCAGCGTAACTAATGGTAAAGTAATTGTAATGATCCAGTCAAATTGTTACAATGTCAGAAATGAAACATCACAATCACAACATTGCAGGGACATACTGTGTTTGTAGGGTAACAATGTTTTGGGATACAGTCTTGATCTTCACATTTGAAGGCAAAAGCATGCCTTTACTGCCCACCGTTCATTGTTAAAAGTGGAGTACTACCTGTTTTTACTGTGCATGTCTCCAGCATGTAATCCTTTTCATGGTGAGTGCAAGTTCCATGTATTATTATTTGCATATCGAGACATTGAGTTTATTTTTTTTTTTTAAGACCAAACTTAATTAAATCTACAGTGGAGAGAGACGACGGACTGAGAAGAGGAAGCGGGTGATGACAGAACATTTACAATCTGCAAGGGTTTGGGAGGTTTGAGCCAGGAGGCAGCATAATTGGCGGAAAATTGGGCTTGTTGGGCAGAGGGTCACCAAATCAAATATTGAATTGTCTGGGAACGACAGTCTGGACAGGAAGAGTGAATGAGACAGGCCCTAGGTCTGCTGGAAATGAAAATGAAACTGTCGGTGACCAACCATTTGAACACAGACTGATATGAAGCATTTCTGAAATTGAATGCAATGTGTAAAATAAACATTTGATTATGAAAGTGTATGTCATACTAAGAATACAACTAACAACAATAAAAAAACAGACAAAAAGAAATTGCACAAGACTTCACACCAAGTCTTACGAAATAATGAAGCCATGAAATCTCCCTCAAAGGATGAATTTGCCAAGCTAGGTGGACGTGCAGTTCATGTCATGCAGAAGGCCTCCTGAGTACAACAGACTACAATTTGCCACAGTCTGGGATTTTACTGTGGTCTTATATCCTGGATTGTCTGTCGTTTCCACAAGGGACCCATATTTTTCAGTGCCTTGCAAAATTGATTCATCACGCCATTGTATAGGAAAAATGTGCCAGTAATTAGGGCCACTATAGCCAGGTCAGGGGCTATCTTTTTCAGCAGATTCACTACTTACTTTGCTTTTGAAGTATTTTCTTTCTCCTTTCATGTATAATATAACTGAGCTTTCTTGCCTTGCAGTTTTATTATTTCAACTACCTTACATTGCCCAGATATAAGAAGGACACCCAGCTCAGCAGTTCACCACTCAGGTTAAACTGCACTAAAAATGTTAAATCTTTTCTTGAACCAAAATAGAAAAGAAACTACAGATGTACGCAAGCCAGTAGATCACTGCCTGGTTTTTTTGAGAAGCATGAAAAGAGCATTAGCTCTATCTCTGTCGCTGTGGAGGAAGTGGTGGTACAATGCCAGTTTAAAGGAGGACATATATACTGCGCTGGTGTCGCTGCCTGATGCCCACAGACACAGATGGTTTTGTGACTGTATGCTGCCTGCCAGGAGAGAGCACTTACAGCTGGTAGACACTGCAGAGGCTCTCTAATAACAGCTTGTCGATGGGCTCACTGGATGCTCACAGCACAGCTCTGAAAAATTAAGCCTGTTGTGCTCAATAGGTCATTAAGTAATCGGTCATTACTTTTACATTTGCATCTTTTGGCATTCAGCTGCTTTACAAAGAGTGGAACAAACTGTTAGGGGTCGAACAAAGAAGTCTGGTAGGCACCAAACTTAACAGGGATAGTTCAGATTATTTTAAGAGGGGTTGTATGAGGATCCGTAGTCAGTGTTGTTGGCTAGATGCCAGTTGGCACGCCCCCAGTTTGGAGAAGCACAGAGGGGCACCAGCGAAGAAGTTGAGCATTGAACTGCTGTGGACAGGGTCAGCAACAAAATGGATTTTAGCCACTTAAAAAAGACTCACCTAAAATAAAATCAATATCAGTTTGAGTGTATGCTATATTTAGAACATTTTGCTGCATTACTTTGCTGTTTGACAGCCTGTTATGATGGAAAACCACAGTTAGCCAAATGTTGCTCTCTATAAACCAACCAAACTCCTGAGACAAAATTAGTAATTTTACCTTGCAGAACACAGAGGTTGCTGGTCTAGTACTGCCTCGATCTGTTAGATAGTTAGTGTTATTGGTGAATCCGAACTATCCTTTTAAAACACATAAGTTGCACAGTAACACAAGCAATTGAACCAGCAAGACCAGTAACTCCCATGTTCTATGAGGTAAAATTACTGATTTGACCTATGGAGTTTGGTTGGTTTGGAAAAAGCTATATTTGGCATATAAAATGCCAGTTTCCTGTCAGAAAGGCTGCCTGATGGCAAAGTAGAGCAATGTTTTCTGTTGATTTGTTACTTTGCAAAGTATTTTTTTCAAGTAAAAACTAAAAACAAAGGCAATGAGGCATTTTTCAAAAATTCTTGTATCTTCCTGTTGTATTTGGCAAATTGTGAGTGAGTGAAGATATTGTAAATGTATCATACACTTAAACTAGAGTTACTTTTGAAGTCACTAAAACACCTTTTTGTTGCTGAAGCTGTGCAGAGCAGTTAATCACTTAGCTTCAGAGGTGGTGCCTCTCTCTGCCTCTCCAAACTGGGGGTGTAACTGTAGATTATACACTGACTATTGGTACCTCATACAATTCTAAATCAAATAATCCCAACAATTCATTTAATAATTAAAATTAATTTGTTAAATTTAAACTTACAGCTGTCCAGGAGTTTTTTTTTTTTCAGTCAAACAGTGTAACCCATTGCTTTGAACTGCAGGTTTATCACCCATGCCAAGGATTCCTGAAGGTCAACATAGTAATATGTTTCATGTTTCAGATGTTGTCTATTTGCCATATGCCAACACACATTACTCTACCCATATTCTCTGTTTAATGCGGCTACACGGGATGCAAAACAAATTTTTACTTAAAAAGCTGACGTTACGACGCTATCTCGTCTCATCAGGCCTCATCATTTACCTGCCAGGGGAGCAGCGGCACAGCTGGCGACACTGCAGTGGTGCTGGGAGAACAGCTTGCAGCCAGACATATAGGACAGCAATGAAAAGAGACATAAAAAGACCTTATGGCTTTATGTTTCTTTCATGTGCTGGGAGACACTGTGGCCAAAAATGCTGAAACCACTGATGTCAGTCAAACCCTTCACTTACCCAGATGAGATGAATTTTTCAGGGAGACCTGGTAAAGACAACAGCAGTTACTGTATAGAAGCCACATACTGTAGCAGCTTAACCATCAGTAGGTACATAAAGAAAAACATATCCAAGTAATTAACCAAAATGATTAATCTAAAAATATGAAGGATAAAAAAATGACCTACATCTACTTTTTGGAAAGGTAGCTCAGAGAGGTTTTCATTACCTTGTGTATTAATGCAGTGCAGTTTGCAACTCTTAGCACCATTATTAACAGTATTAGACATGCACTGGGACTTGAATAGTGCATAAAAGAATAAAGTTTCAAAGCTACAAGAGTCCACATTCCTCTCCCAGCTTATTCCAATCCCCTCGATATAACCTCCGCAGGGATCTGTGCTCGCTATCAGACTAATGCTGGTAGAAAAGAGTTGCCTGATGAGCTTTCCATCCAATTTACCATCCAATATTTTCATAATAAATAACCAAAACAACAAAGAAACACACAGGACATAGACACGGTGACTGCTATTGTGTGTGCTTATGTGTGTCCTGAACAGGATTAGCGGTTTAGAAAATGGATAGATGGACCCTCTTATTCTCATTCAAGGTTCATGTTGGATTGGAGCATATACTGGATAGAGGACAGATTCTATTACAGACCCTTATATGTGGATAGAAATTTCATTTTGTACTAACTTCCCACATCTTGATGAGGAGGAAAGTAGAGGATTAAATGCCTCATCAACAATTCACATACCAGCTTGGACCATCTGATGTTGCCATCCATGACAAATGTGTTCTGCACTGCAACTACAAAATGTTATTATGAAAATACTCAGCTATGCAGAAATCAATCTTCTATGCTATTCCTGTAACACAAAGGGTTGTTGGACACTCAATAATATATTGATTATATTAATCAATATTATAAACTATGGCAACCAGTGTTGTCAGTAACAATAACCTGTCAACATTGTCTAAATCCAAACTGGGTAGCTGTTAAAGATGGACATACACATTATAACTACCTTATGTCTTACTATGTGCCTTAAAGAAATTAAACTGAAATCTATTTAAAAAGTGATACAATCACATGTTACAAATGAAGGTACCACATTCAGTCATGTTATGGAAAAATGTGTGTGGAATGGATTATACTGCAATAGACTGAATACAAGTACTTACATTTGGGTATTTGCCAATACCGAATACCAATATGAGTACTTAATAATGCCATTAAAATTCTTACAATAACTTTAAAAACATGTTTTTTTTTCATTAGATGCTCACATTCTGAATGTAACAAATCATTGTGGCTGTTTCTTCTTAGTTTCCAGTGAGTTTCTTGCTGATGATGACGGTGCGACCAAAAAAGAGGGTAAGCATCAACAAACACCTTGAACTCTGCAGGACTCTGCTGGCTTGTGTCGAGCGGCTGCTTTTCACGACATGGTATCAGGTGTGGGGTGTTGGAATAGTTTTATGAGTACAAGTACAAGTACGTGAGGACAGTATCAGACCGATACTCGATACTGGTATCAGTATCGTGCATCCCTATATACTGTATTGAATATGTATCTGACAGCCACATGCTGTTTATGTGTCTGGTGTTGCCGCTTTCTCTAGTTTGGGGCGATGTTCATTGTAACTGATACAAATTCAAGCTTCCCACCTACCAAGCATATAAGGGATGAGTATTCAATTGAGTATTTTGTAATCATTGAATCTAAAATGTGCAAATTTTGAGGCCTCTGATGTGCTTGCAACCTAGCCAGAACATCAATATTTTGGACGCTTTCCAGGAATTTCAAAGGGCTCAATTCCATGTTTTCTTTTTATCACAGTCCAAAACAATCTTTATTTATTACCAATTATCAGGCCACAAATATCCATCATGGATGGATGTTCATAAATCTGATTAGAGAGCATGTTAAAAAGTCACTCCTTATAGCTCAAGACCTTGTCTCATAATCATCAGGTTCATACTTTTCTTAGTCTCTTGTTGTGTGTTCAGTGCAAACAGGAACTTCTGGGGGAAAAAAGCTAAGCTCAATATTTATGCTTTCAGCAAGGTCAGTTCTCAATATCTCTTAATTTATATTCACAAGGTTAGTTGTACAGTGCAGGATAAAGCTGAGGCTGGTATTTGCAATGGTATCTTTTAACCCCATGATCTAAAATCGAAGCCAAGATAAACATAACTGATGAGCTGAAGTTAGGGATTGCCTCGAAATCATGTCATGTCAAAACATGTCATACAGGTGCATTCTAAGGTTTTTTTTATGAGTGTACCACCTCAACATCCGCCCTGTGGAAGGATAAAGTGGTCAGAGGAGGAGGCTTAATCCAGAATCAGCCCCTTCATGTAATGTTCAGCTGCAGGTGGCTTAGTCTGCACCACCCAATGAAGTCTTCCACTCCTGTTGTCCTCTGATACGCCCCACAGTGTGACTCTGAGTTGTAGTTGAAGTCAGAGCTTTATTCCGAGGTCAGAGCTCCAGTATAAATCTGAATACAGATGACAGATACACACACAGATAGTGGCATTATGTTGCACTTCAGCTTCATGGCCATAAACGCACACAGTGCAGGCAGTGCGATTGCACTGCGGCCTGTGGGGTGGGGCCCATAAAGAGAGCAGCCCCTCAAACAATGTGATGTGTTGAACGGAGAGCACATCTTTGCAAGTGATTCAGATTACCGCTTCAAAAATACACTTCAAAAATAGTGCCATTTCCTGTACAGGGCCTCGAAAAAGCAGTCATGTCCATCATAGTTTGATGTTTTTTGTAAGATAGTCAGTTGCCATCTATAACAAAATTATCTGCCTATTCTACATTAACTACAAAAACTATGAATTAACCATAGAACACTATTCAATTAAATATTTCTGATTTCTTGGGATTTTTTGTGATATCCAGATATGCAGTGATGATTACTGGGTAATATGTATGTAGTTGTTGTAACTTATTTGACAGTAAAGCCTAACACATTGGAGGTAAAATATACAATATAGGCCTAATGGTGTTTGGGTATGTCTGTGCTTTATAACTAGTAATTAGTGTGCTCTAAGACCCACCACTGCCTCCTTATGCCACTGCCGTTATATCCTGTAGCTTCAGTCTGACATCCAGATGTTTTATTGTTTTATTTTTAATCAATATTCTATTCTATTGTGGAGGATTACCCACCTCATGTTTATCATGTCTTACCACAATCAGTTTCATGGCCTTTAGCATGGCACCATGCCTGATTAAAAAGGTTGGGTATTCATGTTTAGTGTTGCCCCATTTATTATCCAGACGGATATAATACATATACTGTCACATCCTACATACATTTTATTGGATTGTAAAATACTGCATTACATGAGTGCAGCCTGTAACTGTAACTAAATGAATCACACTTCATTTAATCTCCCTGTCTGTTTACTCCGTACGTACACACCAGCAAACACGAGGAGAGGGAAATTAAACTTCAAAGGAGTAAATGCAGGGAGAGAGCTAGAAAAAGCGAAAGAAAACCCCCTCCTGTGGTACAAAAACCCCCTGGTGGTTGCCACATCTAGTTAGTTGCGCCACTGTGACAGCTTTGTTAGGTGTTGTTTGTTTGTATGTGTTTGTTTATGTGTGTTTTGCATCTATTTTCGAGTATGTTTCACTGTCTGAATATGTACATGAAGTCTGTGCATGCTTGGCCCCATGCATATATGTCTGTTCCTACATATGTGCATGAATGTCGGCTGCCTATACCATTTCATGTATGTGGATACATTTACAACTACATTAATGTGGGTATGTGTGTTTGTATGGGTCTGACAGCCACATGCTGTTTATCCTGGTGATGCAGCTCTCTCCAGTTGGGGGCAATGAGACTTTTTTTTTTTACCAGAGGATCACAGACAGGCCGTGTCCCTAACAATACACATTCTCATCTCCATAATCCCTCCATTCCTAAAGGGAGGAGAGGGGGAGAGACAGACATAGCATCAGAGACAGCAAGAGAGAGAGGCAGATGAAAAGACGAGAATGGATGGAGAGAAAGAGAAAAGTGAGAATGTTAACAAAAATACACTGAAAATGAGGGATGTAAGGAGGATGATGGGGAGAGGAAGGGATGACATGGATTAGATAAAGCGAGGGAGTGAGATTAGGAGCCGAAATGTAACAAACTGGGGGGAAATGAAGAAGTGTGGGGAAATGAAGGAAAAAGAAAAAAGGGAACCTAGTTGTGGGGTCAAAATAGAAAAACAGATGGGGAAAAATGGGACAGAACATGGTTGGTGATGACAACATGCAGAGCAGGGAAAGAGGAAAAGAAACAGATTTCATTTTCGTGACTCATTTCAAGAAGGAGAAGAGATAAAGGAATTAAACAGTGAAGTGGCGCAAGAGAGATGGAGAGAAGAAGAATAAAGTCACTGAGCTTGGCAACAGCTTTATTAAGAGTGAGGACAGACACTCTGCCAGTGGTAATTGCACACACATGCACAGTTGTGTCTCCATCACTTCAGAAGACATTACGTTGACTTACATTCATTTCTATTACATTCAAGACATGCCCTGACCCTACCCATAAGGACTACTTGCCTTACCCTCACCTTAATCTAACCGTAACCCTAACCCAAGTCTTCAAACAGTCCAGGACCACACCAGAGGACATCACCGTACAGATGCTGGACTAAGTAAGTAATCACACCCCTGATTAACCTACTCTATTATAGGTGTCAGGCTATGCAATTGAGCAAAGTAGGCATGAATGGACAGACATTACACAGGACACACAAACATGACAGTCACATCCCATATATAGGACACATAATGGAGATCCCGCACATTCCAGACTCCCACATACAAACACCCGCTGCAGCCAACCATCTACCCATCCACTCACCCTCTCACTAGAAGAACAAACCAGAAAGACCAGCAATCACTATTTGAAGCTCATATAGTCAGTACATAACACATAACAGATAAAGCCATTTCTTCACAAACATTCCCACCCAGCATGATAAGACAGGTCAACCACAAAACCAGCTGCACCCACAGGACAAACTGTACCCTACCGACAGGGTTAAAACCCACCTACCATTTAGCAAGGCGTCACAGAAAGTTGCAGGACTGGTTCTTCAGAGGTAGAAAAACCAGTCCTAATCTTGTGAGACCCTAACGTCAATCGTATCCCAGCCCACACCAAGCCCAATCTATAAATGCTACACACAAAAAAATGTTAACCAAAGTTTTATTTTAAGGTCAAACCCTGTTACACAACTCCAAACATACATTCAAAGGCATAATAAAATGATCAGATTTCAATAGATTTCTCCACATCTCTCCCAGTTTTTTCAACTTCTAAGAATCCGCCTAAATCTTATTCAATCTTTGTTCAATCAAGAATAGTACCCTGGCCACTCTCAGTCCTGCTTGCTCCTCAACCAGACAACCAGACCCCACCCTAGGCCTTCAATCTGGATTGGCCTCCACCTCTCACATGGCCTATATCCCCGGAACCAACTACCTGAAACAGGGTATCCCAACCCCAGTCTCACTCTTGCTGAGGCTGGGGGCAGATCCAACCCGAAAAAGAGTGATGCATCTCGCAAGGCACAACTAATACCTCTAGTCTCCACCTTCTCACACAGAATAACAGAAATAACTAGAACCTATAAAACCTACTAGACTGGTCCACATACAATGACAATAGACAACCATCCCAGACACATACAAAAAAAAAAAAAAAAATCGTTCTTCAGAAATAGAAACCCTCAACCCAAACCCTAACCCTCACCCAAGTCTTTATCCATAAATATAATCATTTACATTACGTGGACTTATAGCCGTTACATGTCCACAAAAACACAAACAGACTTACTCTAACTTACCCATAGTGACTACTTGCCTAACCCCAACCCTAAATTTACCCATTAGCTAACACTAACCCAAGTCAGCACACTTAAATTATGGTGATTTGAGTTTGGTACCTATAAAAAATGTGACTGGGTAAACAGATTTAAACAGATTTCACCACGACATAGTGTAATACACAAGTAATACACACACATGCACACAGTGCCAGACAGGGAATACTGCTGCACAGGAAGTGTGATGTCAGTTGACCCCAATATAAACAAAGAGCCACCAGAGTCTCACACACACACACACGCACACTCACACCCCCAGGGCACTTGGCAGAGCCCAAATTCAAATTGCAAACAGCCTGATACAGGAAACATCTAATTACGTGTGTAGTAGCACACGCATACATTACTGTACCATACTCAGTGACACATGCACACTGCATAGTGCACATGCCTAACTCACACACACACACACACACACACACACACACACACACACACACACACACAGAAAGAAGATGCAGAGAGAGGTATTTCTGATGACTGAGTCATCATTTGAAATGCTACATGAAGTTTTCTCTGAGGGGGTGTCAACCTACTTCTACGCAGGGATCAGGGAGAAAACAACTGGAAACAGAGAGAAGGAGATAACAAAGACGGAGAAACTGAGCAGATAATGCAGCAAGTAGAAACTCCAACCTGTCAGATGAATTCTCAACCATCACTAAATAGCCGCAGGCATAAAGTAAGAGGGATGTGATTATTAAAAGCAGCTGCACAGTGATATGAGGATGTAATGTGTATTATTGTTTCTATGGTTTGATAGTTTTCTGAGATGAACCTTGTTTCTACCATACTAATGGATTCACTCAAAGTAGTCATGAATTGTTTAGATAGACACAAGCAGTGCAGTGTGTGTGAAGTAATGGATTAAAGGTAAATCCAGATTAGGTTGACACATCTCACTGGTGTAAAATGTAGATACGTCCTAAATTCATCCCAATGGTGGGTTCACACCAGCCTTGTTTAGTCTGGTTGAACCGAACGTGACTCTCGTGAGAACCAAACATCCGCTCCCTGGTTCGTCTCAATATGGTGGTCTTGGACAAGTTACTGTCAAGTTAACTCTGGGCCAATTTTATTCTGGTGTGAACACCATTCAAACCAGTCACAGAAGTGTACCACTGTATGTGTCATTTCATTGGTTAAAAGTCTGTTTTGGTGATCAGTGAACTAATAGCACATTTTCTACCAAAATGTAGACTGACAGGTTACAAAACCTGGACTCACAATAAAATGTGTAATGTCTGCATTATTAAATTAATAAAACTAATTACTCCAATGTTGAGGTGTCCTTGGGCAAGATACTGAACCTCAAATTGCCTGGCCGTTGAATGTTCCATGTGTGAATGTGTGTGTGATTGTGTGAGTGAATGGGTGAATGTGTCATGTAATTGTAAAAGCTCTTTGAGTAGTTGACAGGCCTGAAAGGCCCTATATAAATCCAAGTCCATGCTTCTAGTACCAAACCCAGATGGAAACTGAAGGGAGTGTGATGTCTTTTTTACAAGCAGAGTCAATTACTGTCTGACCAAACTGAATGACATTTTCACCACATGACTTTACAGTTTCTGTACTGTTGAGTTCTTTTGCTCTTGTGAACGCGAACTGGACCAGTCGGAAAATTGAAACAATATATCATGCTCACATTGGTTTGATTTAGGTACTGCACCTTTACGTGTGAACCTGCCCTAAGAATTGTATCTGGACTGACCAGGTTTAACTTATTGATATTAGTTAAAATGAAGCCTGTCAAATGCAGACCTTCTGTTAACATACTATATTGTCTTTAGTTCACCTCAGGCTGCTGGTGTTGCAACACTGATCACCGTTATGAGAACCCGGTTTACATTCTGCCACATATCCAACCGAAAATTGGGTGCGAGAATGTTAAAAATTAGTTGGTGGGACTGGTGGCACATACGTTTTCAAAACACAGATACGCTACACTCCCATTCTACTTAGGCTATCAATAGCAAAGAACAGTGTAGAAAACATTCTGGTTGGAGCTTCTCATTTTAGGCTGTGCTGACTGTTGCTTTCATCAGATGAAGGCCAAACATCATAATTTTGCAAGTAACTTCATAACAAGCTAAAATTCCAATAAACCCATATGTTGTTTCTGAGGGAAGAATCTCCACTCTGTAGAACCACCGTAAAACCAAGTGTTCCTTTACTGTGAGGTCTCCCATCAGTTTCAGGAGTCACAGTCTCCAAGTTAACCTTTCATTCATATCACATTTACAATTTAAAGCTTCTAAACGTAATATTTTTTTAACCAGGACCTTCAGTATTTCAACCACGTAGCTCCTAAAAAATAGGGTATATCTGATTTAGTATGCCATGGCTGTTATTTCAATGTGTCAGATACATACCGAATCATTATTTATAAGTACTGGGGGCACTCCAGTAGCTCAGTTTGCACCCCATGTAGAGAGGCTGAGTCTTCTACAGTGGCTGTGGGTTCCAGCCTGCTGCTCTTTGCTACATGTCTTACCCAACTCTCTGCCTTATTTCCTGTCTGTCTTAAGACGTCCTGTCAATTATAAATTCAATATTGAGGGACTCTGATTAGGCAAAAAACAACAACAACAACAACAACTGATATCTCGCCAGAGCACAGCCTGAGATCCTCAGGTAGGGCTCTGCTGGCTGATCCTAAGTCCTGGCTTAAGACTAAAGGTGAAAGGGCTTTTACAGTAAGGACCCCTGAACTCTGAAACCCCCTACACAAGTATATGAGGCTGCAGAATCAGTGACATCTTTTAAATCACTTTTCTTTTTGTATTGTTGTCATTGTCTGATTTAATTTGCCTTATTCAGAACTCAGACAAGGCCTTTCAGCAATCCAGAGTGGATTTATCCACAAAAACAGAACTGAGGTTTAAAGGGCTGATCAGGCTGGTTGAGCTGGGCTGGACGAGGCACACGAACAGATTTCACAGGTGAGTAGCAGACAAAAGTAGACATGAAATAATGACTAGCAGACTTGGCCAGCATTTGTACCACGCAGCCAAAATGAATGATTTTTAGCAAAGAGTGAAGACAAAGGATATTTATACCGCAGGAGCTTGACGAGTGGATGAGTCACAGGTGTACAGGTTGATTGGCAGCAGGAGATGCCAAGATGAATACACAGACAGAGAGAGACAAACAGGGGATCGACAGTTATTGTCATTATAAGATGGTGTCCTTCAGAACAAAATCCTATTGAATGGAGGCTGAAGGCACATCCTCTAAAGGGTATCCTCCAAGAGTCCTTAGTGGTTAATATAAAGTAACATTCTTGAACTAAAAGGCAATAAAAGGAAGCCCTACAAGAGCCAGAGCTGTGTTCACCAGCCGCTGTGTCTCCTGCCCTGTACTGATGCAACAGAAAATCTATTTAAATTAAACTGATCAAGGTTTCTGGAATAAACCTTCCTTTACATAGCATATTAGATTAAGGCTGTTTTCTCACTGTCTATTAAGTGCAAGACATGCCCTGCTGGGATAAGACCCTGCAGCACAGTTTGGAGGGCAGCCAACTCTATTTTACAACCCATGTAATTACTGTAAGTCACATTTCCTGGTCGGAGAAGGTGTAATATAAAATACGTTTCTATCCTGAAGTCTGGTGAGCTAACTAGATGGATATACTTATTACTGCAGAAATGGTATTTAACTTATGTAAAACTGATAATTCCCATAAATTGCCCTAATTGTCGTAAATATGTAATTGACAGTTTTGTATCTTTTCCACCTACTAAGTTGTTACTTCTCTATTCTCTGCACGTCTTGACAAAATACAAAACACAACAAAAGGGTGGACAGCCCAATTTAAAAGAAGACCTCACCCAAACCCTCCATTAAGCACCACTATTGATCTTTAAAGGGGCAGTGTCTCCAGCTATTGATTTTAAATGGGCCTGCTGTTGGCCAGAGGATCCTCTAAAGTTTCAGCTGAGTGCAAATCCGAGGGTTTTAAGTAAATGATGGAAAAAACAGCACTTCTAAAATGACATTAGACAAATGAAGTGAAGGCTGTAGTTTTAGTTGTGACCTTAGATGCCCTCTGTCTCTCTATGTGACGCTAACAATTCATGACTCATGATGACCCCTCTGCCTCTCTGTACTGAATTTATTGAATATATGAACCTCCAATTGTACCGAAAAGCAGAGGGTCTCTATTTCAAGATAGAAAATATAGTGAGGACCCCCTCATGTATGTCTCTAAGAATAACTGGATGTATAGAAAATATAAATAAGGTGCAATGAAAAACATAAAAATAACAATATCAGGCCCAGCCTGTGACCTCAGTATGATTGGCTATAAAACTGTTTGTGGAAAGGAAATGGTTTGTGTAAATGAGAAACGTTTAATCATAAGGCTGTAATGAAGATTGTACAGTATGTGAGAGCTCTCTATCATGTTAAAACAGTAACAAAAGACATAGTAAGGGAGTTGTTATCTTTAATTATAAACAACCACCATAGCTGATGAAAATCTGACATGACTCAGGCAGAAATCATGTTCATGGACGAGGTAATATTAATGTTTTGTTCACATTAGGTTTAGTCAGGTTTGCAAACTTCCTTCCTGACGCTCTCACATAGCCGACATATGCCATGTTTTCGGGGATGTTACAGCAACTAGCTAGCAACAGTTAGCTAGAAATGCACCATTAACTACTTGATTCTCTGCATTTGAACATGTAACTGCACAACTTAAGAAAATACATAAAATATGTCAAGTGGTTTTAGACATTTTAATTCACAACTGTTAGATATTATAGCTTTAAATGAAGGAATCTGAAAACTCTGGCAAAATGCCATAGACCCCCTAACTGCCCCCCTTTTTGAGAAGCACTACTATAAAGAACTGAGGAAAGTGCTTTTTTTTAACTGATAAAATAAAACTTTCCAGCTACACATTATTCTAAACACAACATGCTTTTTAAGGGCGGGCCTACACAATATGTCTATTCTCTGTATGTTTTCACATTTTCTGATGTTGTTGGAAAACACATTTCAAAATACTGACTGACTCATTACAATTTAATAGTAAGCCAACAACCGACACACATTATATCAGCCTTCTGATATTTACAGAACCCACCATTTTAAAGTATAATGCAAGATTGCTACATTTGTTGCATATGAAAATCTAAATTATATGTTTGTTTTTCTCACAGTTGCTTCAAAGTTTATGTAGTTGCCTGGTATTGATCATAGTGATTCTTTTTTGCAGTGCTGTAATGGGATTAGCATTCAGAGAAACCATCAGATGGTCTGGGAACTGCTTACTTTGAGGACTATTACATGTAACTTACACTGTAATATGAGAGACAAATGCAGCACTTGTTCCTTAATGCTTCACACACACGTCTCACACACACACATTATTAAAGAGAAACAGAAACATCTAAATGTGGGCTGAAACAGTGTCTGTATATTACTGTACCACATAAGAGCAGATTTGTGCAGACTATATGCATGCACTCAATATTCAAGACGGGGTATGGAATAATGAGCTTATACATGGAGCCAGACAAGCATACATTTAAGCAAATAATATGAAAAAGAGATGGAGAGAGAAGAAAAGTGAAATATAAACCGGGATCAATTGGGAAGCTTTTGCAAACCACAGAAATGTGCTCATGGGATTACAAGGCCACAGACTCTTACTAAGCAAATCTTGGTGAGTTGAAAAACACAAAATAAATGATGTAATGCATCCAAGTGAGGAGAAACTAAACCATGATGTAATGGCTATGCATTTAGTAAATGATCTACTATTTTAGTCTGGTGTTTGTTTTCCAACAAAAGTAAAAAAAAGTAAGTTTTTGAAACAATTAATAAATATATAGAGAAAATTAATATCAAATTACCTTATTTGAGATCACTTTTTGTTCATATGTGTTACTGTCTTTTTCCCAAAAAGGATATGGAAAAATTCCACGAACACTGCTACTTTTCATGTTTGCTTTTGCTTTTGACATCTTCAGTAACCCTCCAGAGACAGCCCAATGATCAGGTAATAAACAGCACCATCGGGCTAATAGATTTCTGCATATAGTTATGTATGTAGATGTTACACTGGCCTATGGATTGTACATCAGCCTCGCCACCACTGGTCAAGACTGGCCTGCAAACACACAATTAAACAGGGGAGCTGGGGTTTTTATGGATAAAAATTTAACTTAATTCAATTCAGTTTTGTTTGTATCATAAAAGTTATCTCAGGGCGCATTTCAAACAAAGCAGGTTGTGGCTGTACTCTTTGGAAACCCAGTTGTTCCCACCAAGAGCTTAAAACTTCCTTTTAACAGGCAAAAACCTAAATGAAAAACACCTTAAAGTTGACTTGACTAATTCTTAAGCCTAACCTACCCAACCAACTATGGCAATGAGTACTAGCCAGTCAGTAAGGCACGACATGACTGTGCCATCCTGGTGAAAAAAAACAAAACAAAACAAAACAAAGAAAAACTGTACAGTACATGTTATACATGTTATTTTCATTTGGTGTTGATGAGTGTGAAAATGCCGCTGCCAGTTCTCAAAAAGAATTTCTTTTTTTTTATTTTGCTCCAGTGTGCACTGCAGTGTGCAATACACTGTGCGACAATAGTATCCATCAACAGGATGCTCAAACATCTAAAATCTGTTATTATCCATATACAACTACAAAAAGTTTTACTTATTTTATTCATCTTTCCAATGTGGTTTTGCTAAAAAAAAATTGTATGGATTTAGAACACAGCTTTTGTGTTGCTCAACAACACCTCAGCATGGTGGCTGCCATATTCTTTTGAAACTGTGTGCCCTCTCTTTAAGAAGTGTGATATCTGAAAACAGATATTTTGGGACATCTCCATCAGCAATATTTCTTTTTTAAACCTCTTTTTACACTTTGTTTTCCAGCATACTGGCATGTTGATATGGAAGCAGTTGCCAAGACGCTTAGCCTTGTTCCAACTCTATTTGTGGTCACCTTGTCCTGCCCTACACTCGCACCTCTTCCAAGGGTGGTTGCTGTGTGTGTGTGTGTGTGTGTGTGTGTGTGTGTGTGTGTGTGTGTGTGTGTGTGTGCATGTGCGTGTACCAGGGTTGTGTGTCATTGTCACAATTCAGCATTCTATTTTTTCTGCTCTCAGCTCCCATAGGAATACTGTCCCCCATACGCTAACACCCTCCCACACACACACACACACACACACACACACACACACGGACTATGACACACACATGCACGCTCACAAATGCTCTATCTCAGTCAAAAAAGTCATTGGCATTCAGACCATGCACTGTACTTTGGGGTCGTGACTTTCTGCTGTGTACATGGCCCAGAGCTATATAGCAGGGGAGAGGGTGCGCACTCTCTCTGTGATCTCTCACTCCCTCTCTTTCTGTCTGTCTGTCCCTCTCTCTCTCTCTCTCAAATACACACACACAGTTGCTGAATGATGTTTGAATCCTGATCTTCTCGCTCCCAGCATCAGACCAAAGACAAGTGATCCAGACTTTTGTCTCTATGTCTCACTTCTCCAACCAGAGAATTAACACCTGTCTATTTCCACATTTACATCTCCATTCTTTCTGTCTTTCTTGCTGTCTTTCTGTCTCTCCGGTTTTGGCAGCATTAGTCACAGGCAGAGGGAGTGAAGTGTTTCATACTAAACAAACATTTTAAAACGAGCCTCACAAACAACATTTTGGAAAAAAAAATCAAACACAATTGATTGACCCTTTGCTAAGCACCTCTTCCAAAGAGCAACTCTCCAATCACAGATTAGCAATCGTAACTAAAGTTGTTGAAGTGTGTTAAGCAGGTTAATTAGCTCACATGATTGCACAAGGATTCATGGGTAGCCTTATGCTGTGTAATTTTTTTTTTTTCCTTTGCTAATAATATATTGGGTTTATGTTAATGTGTATTTCATACATATTTAAATTTTTAGGGAAAAAAGAAAAACTTAAAAATTATTAAACAATAATTTGGTGGCTGCCCTATGGGTCATGGACCCTCTGTTGAAAACCCATGATTTAGAGGATCTAAGAAGAGTTTGAAGATACCTGATACCAGATTAAGAATAATAACAGAGCTTTAATTTGTATTACATTCATAAAGTGGATTCTTGATGCTCCAGCTAGGGTTACTTTTGGAAAAATATGCAAGGAAACCATTTGTTTCCCTACCAGGCAGCAGTTTGAACATATGTATTCTCCTCTTGCCTTGGTAAAACAAAGGACCAATGAGAAACTTCTCTTTTTACTGCAGACTCCTCTCCCCAAAGCTTGATAGAGACATCGGTGAGACGCAACCAACCTCTCTTGTTTTAAGCTCTCTCTTTCCCCCTCATCTCTCTTCCACTTCCTCTCCTATATGTATTTCCCCGTGCTTCTCTGTCACTCTTCCCCCCATCTCTCTTTCTCATTCCTTTAATCTCCCAATTTCCATCGTTTTCTTCCTCCGTGTTGAACTTGAGCAGACTCTGCAGCGTTTCCCCCTCATTCAATTGCATTTCTGTAAACCCAAATCCTGTTGCCTCTCTCCTCTTCTCTTTTCTCTCACCTCCTCATCCTGACACTCCCTCTGTCTTCATCCTTTTCGTCACCCTCTTTCTCACTCAGCCTTCTCATCCTTCCTCCTCCTCTTCTTCCCCTTCCCCCCTCTCCTCTCTGCCTGTATCTCACTCTGTCCTAGTTTCCACAGCCTGCGTTATGAATTATGTGCAACTAGCTTGCCTCATGAAAGAATCATCTTGGCCGATGAATAATAGATGTCGAGGAGAATAGAAGTGTAGGTTACAAACTGTGTTTACCCTCGCTGCCTCATCTACTGCCTTATTAATTTCATCATAGTTAAACAACTGACTGACTGACTCATTTTATCAAGCAGCATGCTAGTTAAAAACAGGCAGCCACTGTGATCCCAATTCTGCCAGAGATGGGAAGTACAAGTATACTGGGTCACTGCCTCACGCTGCTTTATTGATTTCATCATAGCGTTAAAACTGTCACCTGCAGTTTTATAAAGTCAGCTGTACTGAAAAAGCATATGGCAGAAACTATCTTGGATACTATTCTATACATTTCATCACAGTTATCCCCTTTAAAAAAATCATGCAGCCTTAGATAATAATTTAACTCAAACACTCTTTGCTGCTCAAACACTGATGTCTGACTGAGATGTTATTAATGACTGGTTAAAGGTATAGTATGGATTATTTACTGTGGGGTTGTATGAGGTATTTATCCATATAGTGTATTTCCTACAATATATGCTGGCTAGCATGCCCCCAGTTTAGAGAAGCAGAGAGGAGAACTAGCATGGACGCTAAGCAATGTGCTATATAAGCCAATATTTTTAATAACTACCATTAATGTAATAACTGCCAATAATGTAATATTTTTTTTATAATAATGTGAATAAAGTAAAATAATAAATATAAAAACAAAATAATAAGGAAAATGGAAAAAAGAGCCAATAACATAATACATTTTGCTTAGCTGGGTTAAAAAAACATAAAAATGTATTAATTGGAGCCAATAATACAATATTATATCATACTCATATCAATTTATTTTTTCACTTTAGGTTTTTTTTATTGGTTATAAAATGTCACACTTCCATGACACAAAAATTAAACAACAAAACAGTACCTTTACTGTTACTTTCTTTCAAATAGCTGTTCAAAATCTCGACTTTTGACAAGTTATTCAGAGTTAGGACAAATATTCAGCGGTCAGGACTCATCAGGTGTTTGAACAGCTAAGAAGCAACAAAAAGGTTTAGAGTTACGAGCTAATAATGCTTTTTTTTAAGTGGCTAAAATACAGTTTGCTGCTGACCCGTCTACAGGAGTTCATTGCTTAGCTACTGTGCTGGTCCTCCTCTCTGCCTCGCCAAACTGGGTGCATGTCGACCTTCATCTACTGCAGGTATTACACTGTCTATTGATAAGTACCTCATACAACCCCACATCATATAATCTGAACTATCCCTTTAAAAGCCGTCATCCATCCTGTTCTGCTGTAGTTGAATTTCTTTGTACATTATTAGTGGTGCAGATGATCGACCCTCGGCTCCTCCTGCCTCCTTCTGGCCACACAACGAAGTGAACAGCAAATTGCTGCCGATGGTTAGGCTGGCACTGAAAGAGAGGTAAATTGTAAAGTGCTTTGGATAAAAGCGCTCTATAAATGCAGTCGGTTTTCTAAATGTGTTATTAAGTGGCTCATTCTACTTGATTACCTGCTTATAGCTGGAGCAGTCATCCATCTTTTGAGCACTTATTCCTGCAAGAGAAGACACTCAATCAACAATATGATAAGAGAAAGAAATTGACTTTACTTCACATTAAGAAATTTGTGGTTCTTCCTTTTTTACATTCACACTGACTGTATATAAAGATTGATGATGCATCTCCACTTCCTCCCACCGTATTAAGATTAAGCCAGATACAAGCACTGTCATCTTGCGCTGATGATATGATTTGGAGCCAGAGTCTATGCAGGAGTGATCAGGGTTGGAGGCACACTATTGAGGTCCCTTACACACAGCTGACTCAGGCGCTGTCAATCATGATGTGAAACCCCCTTTTTATAGCATCAAATAACAAATGACTATAAATTTATCAGAAAATCAGAAAAATTAACTCTTGAACAAACATCAGCATGATGAGTAACTACCTAAAATTATGCAAACCATCTATGTTTTGGCTTCACTTTTGGAGATCTGTCATGTCATCCATCTTTATGTCATTGGTCCAACCTTATTGCCAAAGAAAGATTGATCAGACATTTATTGTTTTTACATCTGTTGCCAACATATTTCAGGTTTGTCCCATAGTATAAAGAACATCTGCGCATGGTAGCAGAAATATTGTTGTTATGGCAAAAAAAAATCCACAGTTCAGGTATGGTAATGGTTCAGTAACTTGATAAAGGTTGGAAAAAAATTACAATTACTGTTGACAAAAAAGCACATCAGGGGCAGATCTGTGAAACTATACAAACAAATGAATGTCTAACACGTGTCATGCTCATCCACATCCCCGACCTATCTCTTACTCCCTCGCGATGTAGAGCTCAGCACTGACTGCATTGACACTGGAAGATGTCTTAGTTTTTGTTTTGCTTCATGATATCACTTGTCTATTTTGTCATTCTGTGACAAAGGATAAAACTGTCACTGTATCTCAAGCAAGAAAAAAAACTGGACTCAAATGTAGACTCAGGAAGAGTGAGTGTAGTTTAAAGGATTTAATAAACTAAAGGAGGGTAAGCAGGCACAGGTCAAAACAGTCCAAAGGCAAACGCAATCCAAAGGGGCAGGAAGGAAATTCAAAGTCCAATAAATCAGGCCAAAAATGAAATATAAGTCCAAAACACTGAGAAAATATAAGGCTGTGATGCTTGCTGCAGAGAAAATCTGCATCCTACATTACCAATAATGCAGCTTGATGACGAACAGTTCCGTTGCAGATTCAGGTATGTTAATAGTGTCTAACCCCAAGATTTTTTTCATTTTGAAACGTCAGTCTTCAGCCCACAGCAGCACAAATACGCACAAAAAAAAACAGATTTCGTGCAACTCCCTTTTGGAGTGCAAGCTCACAGCAAGATTCGACTAAATCCTACATATTATTCCTTTAAAATTGTAGCCCCATTATCCATGACCTGACACTTGTGAGAGAGGTGGAAGTTTCAACCCCCGAACATAGACAACAAAAGACGTGCACTGAGACAAAACTAAAAGATGCACACTAGGCAGTGCAGATGTAGCAAAATATGCATCTGTGGTTGCAATGCTTCAGTTTCAGCAGAAAACGCACATGAATCCAAAAACTGCACAACTCCTTCTATAGTGCCACAGCTGTCAAATGTTGGCAAGCCACGAGAAGCAAATATTTGCTTAGCACACCTTAAGAGGTCCTTAGCTGACTATACCATGATTAGATAACAAGCTAGCATGAAAGGGAAAAGATCATGTTCATCAGTCATGAATTTATTAGCTGTTATTCAGAAAAAGCACAGAAAAAAAAGACATCTGAGACGAATGAATACATTTGCATATGCAATTAGCATTCCAGTTCACAGCTGCTATTATATAATGTCTGTGATACTCAGCGACCCCTTGTATTGAGTGCATCACTTGCTATCAAGGTGAAACAACGTGGTGTGAGACAACATTTGCCATGTTTTCTTAACAGCTCGTCCAATATATAGGTCAAGCTATCATGCATTTGCCATATAGTTTGAGTTCTTGTGTAGAACATTTCAGCGATTCCTATATATCTTCACACAAACAGGATGGGGCTGTTATTGGTGAAAAAAAATGTTAAAATGGTGTATCCTGTGTACACTGGGAGACTGGCTGGCAAGCAAGCAAGGAGAAAGAGAGCCAGGGGTAGAGAGAGTTGTGTGGTAATTATAGATCAAGAGGATGGTAATTCTACTGAGTCTCTATCCCTATAGGGTGGGGGATGAGGGGAGGGGGGGTTTGAGAGAGGAAGAGACAGCGGAGGAAAAGAGAGAGAAGGGAAAGACTCAGGGGGAGAGAAAGAACGGGAAGAGAGACTCAGGATGAGAAATGGAAAGGAGGGCAAAACAGAGAAGAAGAGGATCAGGAGTAGGAAGGAAGGAGTAGGAGAGAGGGAAAAGAGGGAGAAGGAGGGAAGAGGAAGTGAGAGAAATGGAGAGAGGAAAGATGTGAGAGACAGGAAAGAGGGAGGATTTAAAATTTAAGTTGTCATTTAGTTACATATTTTTATTTAGTCATATATAATACAGCTTTTTTTTAAAAAAAAAAACACACATTAACACATACGTCAGGATTAGACTTTCATTGCATGGAAAGAAAACAACAATAAAACAAAAACTAATCAAAGAAAACTTAATCTTTATGACTTTTTATTGCACAATATAAACTTTTAATTTATATCCATATCAAAGATCATTACACCAGATTGCTTCTGGTTTCAGAGGGTTTGTATGGTAACCTTAGATTCACAATCTCTCTCTATACCAAACAGAAATGATGACAAACAGTAATGTTGCCATTCTCCTAGCTGATCAATGGTCTGTAATGAGCACACACCTTATAATTACCGGTTACAATTATCAAAGTTCATCAATTGTGCAACATACTCGAGTTGCAAATGCCTACCTTCTGTCGATGTGGCCTGTTATAAAGCCATAAAAACCTTTAATTCAGCACCATCACCCAACATTATAAACACTACAGTACACCATAAATGCTCTAAGGCATCACATAAAAGTCTGATTCACCGTCTAGTAGGCGCCTTGGGTAACGCTGGCAGTCTCACTTCGTTAAGTATGATGTCATATTTTCACTAAACTGATTTGTGACTTTTCCAACTGGTCCAAAGATGTCAGTCAAATGAAATTTGACGTTATTTGCATTCTCCACTGCTTTTAAAGTGTATAAGAAAGTTCAAATCGTTGATGACAGAAAGCACTACAAAAGAACATGCTGTGTCCTTCATGGCACTGATAATGCAGCCGTACAAAGATTAGAACAACCTCTCGTCTCTTATTCTAACTCCCAATTCATCTCTGTCATCCAATCACTGACGTGTTCCAGCCATCTTTAGAGTCTCTTACTACCCTCACCCATTCTTTTTCTTTTTCAGTTTTGCTCCTGTTGCAAACAACACATTACTCCACTTTCCACCAGAAGGCATCAGTATTCTCAGACCCTCTTCTACAGAGAGATCGGCTCCAGCCTTGGTTCTCACGATACATTCTGCACCACAACCACCACCACAGTAAGTCATGCAAATCTCATATTCAAGCATGGCAAAGTGTCCTCTAGTTCTCTGGTAGAGTTGTAACCTAATTGACAGAATCACTTTACATCTTTTGAGATGATTCAGTTAACTTAATGTTTTAAATTCCTGCTTAACTTTGTAGTGAGACACACTGAAGCCCAGTCATTTCTAATACATCAATCCAACAATGGAAACAAAGGATATGAAATAATGAATGAGCATCAGGTATTTGGTTGTGGTGGAAAATATTTTCTAAGAAAGGCTACTCATCACACACATGTGCCTGTGCCCATCACACACACTGCAAAAAAAACACAAGGATGTAAATGTGTAAAATAACCACAGACATGGGCTGCTAAGTGTAGGTAATGGAAACTTAATCATGGCCAAACCCCTTCAGCTAGACCAACCATTCTTACTACTTGCCCTGCAGTATTCATCCAGGAACAAAGAAAACAAAGAAAATTTGGTCAATGGATTGATTAATACTTTCACCACAGTGCACCAATGACATGACAATGACAATGAAAGCCCCATCTAGCCCTACAGTGGCTCAACAGGGACATTTTCACTACTGGCCACACTAGTATATGTCAGTAGAGTTTTCCACATTCCACTTAGCTCAGGGCTAAAAGATTTCCTAGAACCTTCACCCCTAAAAAAGGCCTAAAAGCTCACTGTCACAATCCTCGCCAATTCTAGTCTAACTTTGACTTCAGCCTTAAGTTTGCTCTACCTATTCCAGAGCTGTTTGTGGGGTTACTCCCTCAAACTTAAGCAAGCAGTAAGCACGGGGCTAAAGCATGGCGGTGTGAAACAGGGCTAAAGACTATCATTCTACAATGTAAACATTAGTCGCGAGATCCAATAGACATTTAACCCAGGGCTAGTAGAAGTGCAGTGTGAATCGTATAGCCCTGGGCTTAGGTTAACCCTGGGTTAACAACGTGTGTTACCTAAGGGCAACTCTTAGCCCAGGGCTATCCTTAGCAATCCTTAGAATATGCACTCTGAAAAGCCCTAGTTTTGCCTCCTGGGAAATTTATCATTTATCAGTAAGGTCTCACTCCATCCTATCTATGTAAATCATCCCAGCCAGCCTGTTCTCATTCCCATCTCGTCAGATACCTAGACATTTAATCACCGCCCCTTGGTGATTCATACAGACGCTCATGGTGCCTGTTAGCGGCTGACAGAGACACATCAGGCTTTCGAGTGACTTCAATGTAAACCTATCTGCAGCTCTGTGAGACACCCTGGGCTGTTGACACAGTATAAATAGAGGCAAAGTCTGCATCCGGTAGGAGGTAGGGTGGGTGGATGGCTCAGACAACTACAACCTTCACCATGGAGACCAAGGTTCATGTCCTGTGTGAGTCCAAAACATTATTAAAAGTGGTAAGGTACATAACGTTACATATGTCACCTGTCTTTCGACTTTTGTAACGTTACATACTTCTTGTAACCCCAAATGTAGTCTCACCCTGAACCTACCCAAACAGTTTTTGTGACTAAACCTACCCAAACTATTTCGCACCATTTCACAGCATTAACTTTCTGAGAGCATCTGACAAAGCTGCTAAAGTGTACCCTTGTGTTTCAGTATGAGACACAGAGGGACAGATAAAAAAGTTGGTATTTGATGAGTTGGGATGAGAACAATTTGTCCCAGCTCATAAAAGTGGGCCAGGCCCCTAAAACAGGTATCCCTATAAATACACAAGATCTATTTAGAAATGTTATATATAGCTTTATATTTTTTTAACACTATTTGCACCATTTTTGGTTTTATTCCTCTTAACTGAAATAGTTTCACAGAATTACTTTTTCCTCTCCAGAATGTCTAAAACCACCAATTTCTACAGAGCAGTGTGGGAACACACTGAATGTGACAAACATTTCAATGTGTCTAGAAAGTAATATCCAACTCTCCCAAACTGAATTCATTTGCAGCTTTTATAACTCACTGTTTTGAGACAATGGTTCCATCATAGACAGATTGTCATATTCAGTGAAGTCAGCTTCACTGTTTCCCTGACTCTCGGTAACAGGAGGTTCAGACACCTGCTGGTGTCGGCTGACTGACTGAGCTCAGTCTGCCGTCCTTCTCAAGAAGTCCTGCGATAAAAATCTTATTTTGAGCTTTATGATTGGATTCAACTTGTGCTTTCTTCTGTGCAAGAATATAGAAGAAATAAACGGCCAAGCGAAGGGAGAGCACACAAGAAAGAGTGGGGTGTCCATCACGACAGGTTTAAGGGAGACAGAAACAGAAAGATAGTAAAACAGGGGCAGGCTCAGGTATAAAATGGAAGAAAGCAGAATGAAGAGTGATAGAGGTGGGTGACAGTAAGATATAGAAAAAGCAATAAAAAAGAAAGTTGATACAGAGGGACCGAGAAAGACTTAAAAGAAAGACAAGAGAGGAAAAAGACTACAAAAGGAATAGGGTGGTAGAGGAACAGAGTGAGAGAAATGAGCCTGCCTGCTCTCTTGTCTCTTTAAGCTGAGATATCTCAATATTGACACAGCTAGCTGCACACAGTACAGTCTCCTTGGTTGGAGTCAGGAGGATACAAGCACAGCCTGCATCCACACTTAAAAGCTCCAACACCTCATTGATGTTTCAATCCCCCCAAGGATCTACATCAGGACAAAGCTTTAAGTCCTGCTCTTCTTCAAACTGAATATCAAAAGTTTTTTTTTTTTATGTGGTCTGAATGCAAATATTAGATCAGATATCTGTTCTTTACCTCTCCTCCCTGGAGGCATCCAAAGTCACAGAAAGATGTGTGCCATTTTTTTAATGCTTGACTTTCACTTGCCAAAAATCTGACATTCTGCACTTCGGTGTCGGAGAATGAACTGTGATATTAAAAAAGAGGACGTGTTTTCTCAAGTTTAAACAAAGCATTAGTTGTAAATTGGTGTATTAAGAACACTTCAGATATCTCATACATTAAATTGTTACTATGTTGCCCTTGTATGTTATACTTTTCATGTATTTCTAGAGTGACTTTGGTGAAAGAAAAGTCATAAATAGTACTGATCATATAGAGGAGCCTTAAAAACAACCAACAAAGTTTAAAATGACTAAATAAAGTATTGTTCTGTTGTAAATCAGCAATAGAAAGGTAATATTTTTCAGCACTGGCCTCACAGGCAACCACTCCCCTAAACATGGTGGCCAAAGTACATTTTAGGTGGCCCAATTATAAACTTATGTAAAAATAACACAGAAAAGACACTGTAAGATAAGATAAGATAAGATAAGATAAGATAAGATTTTTTGGCTGGTTGAGGAAACTAGCAACACACATCACTGGACATTGTGTCCTGAGATGTGTCATATTCTAGCCACTTAAACTCCTGCTTCCATTTAATACTAAATATTTCTTGTTGTGTCATTTTTTCATAGTTCCCTGTGTGTTTCTGAATCTTCTTTGAGGATTATGTCACCAGGGGTGGATTTAGTCATTTTGGGGACTAAGGCATGTGGCTCTCCCTCCATGTCCTCCACCCTTGAATAAATAATAAGTCAGAAAGATAAACTTTTTCATGCTGGAGTCGGGAAGATGAATTTAAGAGTCTCACAGCCTCAGGAAGGAAGCTTTTCCAAAGTCTGGTGGTACAATATCGTGTACCTCTGAGGTGGGTATTGTATTTTTGGATCCTTTCATGTTCTCCTTTTTTCAGCACAGCTAGGGCAGCTTTGTTTCATTTTTGGTGGCCACAGAGTAGATTTTTGAGGCCACAGGCCATCGGGCTCTGCCTAGTGTCCAACCCTGGCAAATCACACAAATATCTATAGATACGATGTAGAGTTAGATCTAACTTGAGATCATGATTCTGATAAATAGTGTGATGTAGCTAATGATCTTATCTTTGTGAGAGCTGAGGCAGTTCAGACAATCTTGAACAGCATCTATAACATCTATAACAGCATCTGCACAGTTTGAGAATGACAAAATAAAACATTGTATTTTCAATACATGGTATGTCATTTTCAATACCCTTTGTCTCCATGGTGCAACTAAATAATATTGTCAAACTATTTTGTATAAACTTATTGGTATTGATCGAACACATCTTCACTTGGTGCTACCAGCAGCTGATTTCCTTCACCTCCTCCCTATTCCCTCCCCACTTCTCCCCTTTGACTGGTCAATGCATCACCTCTAATCCAATGGCTTCATTAAATGATAAAGAATGGCTTTAATGAGCGCCCCTGTACATTCACACAGAGGTGAGAAAGAAAGAAAAGGGGACCTAAAGAAACAAGTGCAGCGGAAGACAAATGGGTAGAAAGAGAAAGACGGAGAAAGTGTAAAGAGTAGGTCAGAGGAGGAGAAAGAGATGAGAGAAGACAAGGAGAGCTGTTATAGTTACGTTACAGATTTGGTATACAGAAGCAAAACCTAATAATATCCAAGTCGTACAAGTCCACCCATAAAACTATAATTTCATTTGTCAAGAAGACAAGTATTGAGAATTTTAGGGACATTAAATATTCAGTATCAGACTAAATTTTACTTAACTGTCGGAAAACTGTCGTTGAACTCAGTGGCCCCGGCTTAATTTGTGTCTGAGCATCAAGCTCATAAAAGTCTGCAAACGTCAATCCACGCTTGATGTCCCCCCAGCCAGACCATGAAATACCCCAATAGTCTGGATCTAAAGTGATAACACATTCATTAATATAAATCCAATTCTCATTGTCAATACTAATTAGTAAAGTTTGACAGAACTGTTACAGCAGGGCACAGAGGTTCAAACTTGAAAAAGGCAAATAAGGCAAGGTATTCCTGTGGTTCTAAGTGTGTTGAATTGGGTATATGTACGTAGTGTATATGTTTTTATGTATTTGCATCATACATATTGTATATACAGCGATCCTGAATGAAACTGAACCCGATCTGTTGTCAGATGAACAACTGAAAAATGCAATTCAAACATGACTGGCAAACACAAGGAGTAACTATCATGGTAATGTGGATTAGGTCCCAAATTCCCTCTAATAACAAATTGTAGCAGGAAAAAAAAGAAAATGGGAAGCCAGTGAGGGATCATGTAGGGCTGTTGCTGTGATGAATTTTCCCTGCAGTTATTTAGTTTGGTTCAACGGCACAGTATGAGCTATTAGCTTGTTTTAAATAAATACTTTGTTTGTTGAAAATGACTTAATTTATGACATATTTGTTGCAGTAATGCTAAGTGTAATGTTATCTGTGGACCTTTATCATCTGAGAAAGCCAGCTGCTGGGTGTTAATCTCACATTACCCTTTGCTAATGAATTCCTGCAGTTTGAACATTTTTATTTCACATGTAGCTATATTGTTACCTCCAGGGCATTTGCATAAAGCAAATTTACATAGAGCAGCAACATATGAGCACACCGGCAAGAGAGCAGAACTGTCTGGCTCCCGCAACAACAACAAAGCTGACACAGCTCGTGTTGTGCTGTAAAGTTTCACAAAAAGCAACATGAAAAAACAGTGAGGGTCATCCTCTACATTTCTCTCATTATTTAGTTGACTGCAACTAAATAATGACTGAAGCAAATGATGCTTAACGTTCACACAGTTTCTCTTGATTGTCCCTCAACATTACAACATCAGACCAGCATCTCCCCAGCCTGTGGTAGAAGCTGTATTAGCCGTGCAACGGTGAGTTCAACAGGTTAACCTACAAAATAAACAGTAAAACAACATAAACGAAATAGCAAAACTTATGGCTTCCATGTTTGAAGTTGGGTTATGGCTTGAACCATTACTGGCCCTTATATTGCTTGTCAAATTGTATGAAGCATTGATTCATTCATTTAACACTCATTAAAGTAATGAAAAAAAAGACAAGACATGAACACTTTGGTTACTTGGCGTCCTCTGCAATTGGCTTGTCAATAGCGCGGTATTTCAATTTTTTATTGCGACAGCCCTTGGATCACGACCTTGTCACTATGATGGCCACTCACCAGGGCTTGTGCACAGAGAAGATGGGAAGCTAGATGTGTCCACACTGCCGTCTCTTCAGGCAAACAGTAGGGTTAGCGGCCCATATAAGGAGCTCATACTGTATATGGAGCATTTGGTAAATTGAGAGGAAAGTGAACCTGGTGGCCCAAGAGTTGTCCTGGGAGTTGTGATATTATTGCTGAGAAACCTCTTGGAGCTCTCTCAGGGCTCCTTAGAAATTTATGAAGGACATCAGAGGCAGTTTCATTCTTGACAATAAAGTGAATGAGTGACAACAGGATGGAGCTCAAAGCAAAAACATCTGGTGACACTCAGAGATTATTCTCAATAGTCTAGTTCTGGCATGGATTGGTCCAAAGTGGTAGTTCAGGTTTAGTTTGAAGAGTTAAAAGCACAACTTGGCGGAAGTGTAAATTTACAAGTAGAGTTGGTAGTGCTTTCTACTTTTGGCAAGATGCAAACAGAATGGAGAGATGTTTGGCAAAGAAATTGAAAATAATAAATAAATAATAGCGTCATCCATATAAAATATAAAAGTATAGTTTACCGGCTATTCAAAAAAATGCTTGCTTTGAGGTTCAGGGTAAAGCTCAGTCTTTGAGAATATACTTGTAAAAGTTGACTGATATGATCTAACCAACCAAGACTGGCAAATTAATCTGGTTTTAAGGGTTAAGTTTTATTGTGTGATCATGTCAGTTTTCCTCTTTAATTCTATCCACAGTACAGTGGCAAACTCTTGCTTATTACTTCAAATTGCCCAACTGATGGTGACAGGACGGCCGTCATGTACAAGCCCTGGTCAGTAGCTGCAATGTATTTGTACATGAACTGTGTGTGTGTGTGTGTGTGTGTGTGCATGTCGTGTGCGCCCTCTCATCTCTCTGATCCTCTGCTGCTCTGAGATGCCCACTTAAAGCCTTTCAACCCGAAGAACTCTCACACGAAGTTTGTTGCTGTCACTCGATGCACCAACAAACAAGCTTGCTGAACCAACAGTTCCCACGCGAAGCAATCACGCACACATTCCCATGTGGGCGCCGCTCTCTCTTCCTCTCGCTTACACGTGTCAGTCTTCCTCAGTCTTCCTCTTTCCCCTCTTTGTTGGGGGTAGGAGTGATGGAAAGGTCTTGAAGGATCAGGCCAGGATATGAAAGGACAAACGGTGCTCATTAATTAAACATATCCCACAGTCAAATCAGATTCTGTGATGATGGGCAGGGAACACAGGGGTGTGCTGGATGACAGAGCAGCTGGCCTGAGGTAACTCCTGTGGCCGCCATGTTTGCGTGCAAACTTCCACTTAGTGTTCATGTTCACAGCAGTGTAAACTCACAGGCTGAGGCAGGCCTCAGTGTGTGTGTTAATGTGTGGGTTTGCGTGTGTGTTTGTTAGGCTGTGTGTATGCCGGGGCTCATATTTTATTGACGTCTACTCCTCCGAGGGCGGCTAAAGCTGGCACTGTGTGTGCCTTCAGAGAGCTGTGTGTTTTGGCTGAGGGGAACTGTAGCAATCACACACAGATAAAAACATCACAATACAGAGAACAAGGATACCTCAACACAGGAACCGAGGGGGGGAAGAGGGCTAGGAAGCAGTGGTGAGGGTACACACACACACACACACACACACACACACACACACACACACAGGCACGCTTTCACACACGCAGATGCAGGATCTGCACACTTGTGTGTGATTACGTGATTTTACAGAGATGCCATTATCAGGTTTGGGAGGGTTACTTTTAAAATGTATTCCACTGCAGTTTTCTGAATACATGCCCTGAAATGTAATGTATTTCATTAGCTTAGTCAAGTTGAATAAGGTATTACTATGACTTTAAATTACTTTTGGAATACCATATGTCACTCTGAATGTAGTTAACACTTGCTTTTGGGAATGAGAGTCTTTTGGGAGAGATTCCTTTACTGTTCTCTCTTGGTTACATACAACACAAGTGGTACTAAATAAATGCAGATAACCAGTAACATTAGAGCAGCTTGTGCATGCCACACATGACCAAATCTGCTTTAATTCTCTCTCTACTGCACACATAGCTATATTATTTTAGTATTTTTATGTTTAGTATTATTCTAGCATGATTATGTTATTTTAATGTATCAATATTATTTTGGTATTTTGTATCATCGAAGCCATTATCACTGATAAGAGTTTTTAACACACCCACCAGTGGGAAGCAACTAGTGTCTGGCTGTAAGCTACACTTTTATTGTTTGTGGTTTAGACAGAAGGATTCAGTAGAAGAAGAATTGGTTGTGTTTCCTAAAATAAAAATTTCTGAATAAAAATCTCCTGCTTCATTTTAATTTACTAACATACTACTCACTGTAACTTTTCCTGTGAAAATGTAGACACAGGCCGCTTTCACCAGATTTCACAGAGAATCCAACCTGGTGGCAGTCATTAATATCCAGTCTTCTTGCACATGGTGTCATTTGCTTATGTAGATCATAAAGAGGCATTAGTGTTAAATTGAGTTAAAAATTCTTGTTACAGCTTTAATCTGATCATCTATTAAATGTAGCTATATTATGCATGTCTAAAATACGTATGAATTAAAAAATAAATAAGACAAAAAGAAATTAAGTAATCCCCTCAAGTAATCTGTTGTAAAGACAGCGACTATATTCAGAATAACACCAGTTTAAACTGTAATGAAATGCTGTTACTTACATTTTATGTTTTAAAGACGTAAAGCCATTGTTTTCCGCTACTCCCCAGTAATGGCTATTACAGAAAGTTGTATAGACACATGTGCACACAGAAAACCACACATAATCAGGGATGCAAAGTCACATGTACTTACCCATAGGGGAGAGCATCTCCCTGTTAAAAAGATGCAAGCACACGCTCACTTAGTTGTTATGTATGAGCGTGGACACAATAAATAACATTCATACCCGTACACAGTGTATATGGCTTCCCTAAGTTTAATAAATCCTGTGGTTGCATGCATGCAAAGTTCTATCAATCCTCTCCTCTCCTCTCCTCTCCTCTCCTCTCCTCTCCTCTCCTCTCCTCTCCTCTCCTCTCCTCTCCTCTCCAACATCTGTGATAGCAGCTGGGTGCAGATTCTGTCCTGAAATAGCTGCCTAATATAATCACAGCTAATAGCATTATACTTCACAGTATTTACATACCGGCTGAATAAATTATCTTGCTCCCATCCTCTCTCCTAAACCTCCTACACCTTTGTTTGCTACCTCATTCTCTGTATCTGTACCTCACATCTACTTCTGTTCCTTGTACCTCCCGTCCTCCTGTATTTATTACCACTCTGCATCTTGCTGTATGTCAGTTCCCCGATACTAGAGCAGTCAAACAAAAGGAGACAGGGGAATATATGAATTAATTAGACAATATCAGGCTATCCACTCATTAATGTTTGCTGTCTCCTCATTTTAGGCACAACTGCATACATACACTCAAAAGAACACGCATATCTAAACACACTCGGTGTTTTTGAGAGATCTGCCTCTCTCAGCAGTGTTATGAAGCTGTCATCAGCAGCTGGAGGTAATCGGGGTCACAGGACGGAAAATATTTGCGCACCTTGCGTGTGTGTCTGTTCGTGTGCACGTGTCCTTGTCACCTTAACTTACTGAATCACAGAGCCATTACTGATGGGTCTAAAGATAAACATACACACACAGGAATTGAGATCATTTCACCAGTGCAGCAAACTCTTTACCTTTTTGAATAAAACTGCTTAAGCTTTTAACGCTCAAAAGAAACATGAAATAATTTCCCAGTCTCTGTTGGAAGAACACGGAGACCTTCTAATGGCTTCATGCTCAGTTTTGACATAGTTTTGATATATTATTTGTGCTTTCTTTGTGAATTTTTGATGCTGAAAAGCCTGAATATTTAAACACTGAAGGTACCGGTGAGAAGTGATTCAAGGCTGTTTTGGGACCTGGTTTTTGATGGCAGTTTATTCCTTTAATAAGGTTGATATCTCTGTGGATAGATAAAAATGCTGCCAGTTACTAACCCATTCTAAAAGTAAGTTCCAACATTATTAGAAAATTATAGCTTACAAACAGCTTTTTAAAGTGTTTCCTTAAACATCTGTACAACTAATGATTCAGTATGTGACAGTTAAAATAGCAATAACACATATTTTAAAAAAAATTCCTTTACTGCTCACCATAAAAATTATATAATGAAGCTCATTATGAAAGTCTGCATTTTATTAGGATGATACATGCAGTAATAAATGCAGGTATTATACTATATTTTGTGCTAAGAGAATAAACAGGAAATCCATCTTCATTTGTAACCCAGTAATTCAATTAGGGTAATTAATCCTTTCAGCAAATGCTCCAGAACAATATATTTTTTATTTGAATTATACAACACAGAGCAATCTGACTGGTCAACTACACATTTAGAACTTTCTTCCAATCAGCGTGACAGCACACCGTACTCATCACTGAAAATATTACTCTGCCTTGAGGGGGCTGTATTTGAAAAGCTTTATGCACAAAAATAAATCATGAACCACAGTGGGCCTATACAGAGTCCTGTTAAGCCATTTCTCACAACTGTTAAAGTAACATTTATAGAATAAATAAATCAACAGTCTTTATTGAATATAACCTGCTGTTTCTGTGCCTCCCTTGTGTCCAGCTTTGTGGCCGCAGTGAAAATGTTATTAAATACCATCAAATATGAATGGAAGCAGACTATTTCATTAGTAAAAACATATTGTGAATTTTGGAAATGACAACATCTATAGCATTTCAATACATTTTGACTTTTGGACTTTACACAGCTCTGGAGTTATTGTAAATGTTTGGATCACGCAGAAACTGTGTTCAACATCCTCTGTCAGCTGACACGTCTCTACTAGCAGAAAAATACATGTGAAGTTTGCAGGTGAAGTTGCTGATTCTGTCCATGGAAAGTGTTTTTTTTCCTGCAGATTCAGCAAGACTGAGCTAGCAAAGCAGATTTGTGTTTATATGTATGGTATTTATTTAGTTTGGGAAATCCCAAAACCTCTTGAAAGCGTCAATTTTAGTTCAAGTTTTCTGGCTGACTCAACAGGGACTGGAAATCATCACCGTTGCTAGGTCATAACTAAGGGTCGGCCTACTTGCTGGAGTAGTAAACTAGATTTTATCACATAGATGTCTGACGTGTCTGACCAGTTTTTCACCTATTAGTCAAACCACATGTGAAAGAAAGTATTTTTTTAGAGCAAATTGCCCCAATATATGTATACATTTTGATTATAGCTTTTATTGTGTTGGTAACAGTTGTATAATTGCTTTATTACACAAGAGGTTGTGCTTTACAGTCATTAACACTTCAGTGATGCTTACAAACCGCATCACTGTTTTTCTAATAATGAAATCATGCACACCCTCTCATGTCATATTGCATAGTTAAGTGACAAAGCTGGCTGTAGTAATTACAAAGGGACGATGGGTGAGTAGTGATGAGTTACAAGTAAGTAAGTAAGTAAGTACAAGTGTTTTTAAGTTTTAAATTGATGCCTACCTATAGCCAGGGATATCCTTTTACTCCTAAAATATGAAATATATGAATTAAGTGACTAGCAACAAATCTAGCAAGGTAGCAACACAGTGTTTCACCCTTTCCTCTCTCATTGTGCGACAGGCAGGAGACTGACAGCTTTCACTATGCCCTGTGTCTCTTTCACTCTGAAACTTTGCGATAACAGAGGAACAAGCAGACAACACAGAAGGAGAAAAGGGTAGGGCAGTCAAGAACATACTGTAGCTGCAGCAGTGATCAGTGCGTTTTGTTCATGTGTGCCATGAGCAAAACAAGTCACTGGCCAACCCCCCCACCCAACCCCAAGCCACAATGTCTAGCCTAATTTAAACCCAAACCAGTCCCTAAAACTTAACTTAGTTTTGCCTAAACATGACCAGCAAAACCCGAACAGTGGTTTCAGGTCATAAAATAGATTTACTTCAATATCATTATAGTGATTTGCAAAGCTTTTGAAAGACACAAACAAATAAGTTGTTGTAAGCTCTCAAGATCTTTCTCCATCCCAATCAGTGGAGAGCACATTTGCAGTGCAGTCATCTGGCAGCTGTCTTTTAGAGGCAGCACTAAAACAGAACTGTTTCATTGAGTAAAAATAGATGATGCAGCTGTAAACTGAATAACCAAGCGTGAAAGTGACAAAATATTTCCATGTTCTTCTCAGCAATGGTTGTAAAATTACTCTCATTTCACCTCAGTGTTTGGTCATTTTCACACGAGACTGCGAGACAGATGCACAGTGGATAAATTATGAGAACCCTAACGGTGGCGGCCATTGTAGCAGAGCAGCAAGAGCCAACTCTGCTGTCAAATTATATGCTATGATAAATAATATCTTCATTAATCATAAACATTGCCTTTACCACCAGAGACAAACAGGGCAGCTGGTAGGCCAGACACAAGCCAGCCTGACCAATAGGAGATGTTTATACTGAAGAGACTAGGGAGCAGCCAATACTCAACTGTAATTATTCTCAATAGAAGCTTCATCTCTCAGCGCCGTGACCTGACCTCCATCTTGACACTGTGCAATTCTGTGCGTGTCATTGTGTGTGTGTGTGTGTGTGTGTGTGTGTGTGAAAGAGTGTGTAACATGGGAGAGTTACAGCATAAGAGATGGATTTGGAGGATGACGTGAATGGATGAGGCATGAATGGAGGTCCCAGGGTGTGAGAGAGACATGACACCTCATTATTCAGGTCTGTGCGTGTGTGTGTGTGTGTGCGTGTGTGTGTGTGTGTGTGTGTGTGTGTGTGTGTGTGTGTTTATGCTGGGATAGGGGGCAGGGGGTTCAGGGATGCCAGATGTCTCATGAATTCAACAGAAACACACAAGCACACCCACGAACCCCCGGCCAACATGTTTGTTCACATGATCTTCTTCATGATTCCTAAATGTTGTTGCACGGTTTGCATGATGCTCACAGCTGCTCATTTTGGCATCATACGCCTCAAATTTCTGTCCAAACATCTTGAAATATGAGCATCTTGCAGTATCATATGTACAGTATATCTTGTATGTATTTGTGTGTAGTTTTGAGTTGCATGTAACCAATCAAGTGTCAGTTTGCCGCTTGATACAAAAAAAATGTATTTTTTGTGTGTTTACTGTTAAGATTAGCATTAAAATGTGTTGTTGATTCAAATTTATGACGCTGCATGATAATAAAACCTGTTATGCTTGCAGAGACAGGTGTGAAACCATCTGGGTTTGTCAAAAAATATTAGCTTTACATCAGTTAGCAAGCAAAGCTGCTCAGAATCTCAATAGCATTCATGCTACTTCCAAGTTGGATTACTGGAAAGGAGCGAGGTGGGAAATTTTTAGGTGGGAATTTCCAGAATTGACAACATTTCCCACATTCCTCGGCTCATTTCCAGTATGGATTAGATTCAGACTGAATTGTCTTGCCAATTTACATTTATATGTCTGCACAAGGAGCAGCTACAGAACCACATCATTAAAACCTTACTTTACATGGTGCTCCATCTGATGTGGAGTGTTGCAGTTGCAGTGAGGACAGACATAATACTGTGTTCAATAACAAAAAGAACAAATCTAAGGAGTCTAATAAAATCAAATTTAAACTTAAATAAGTTTAATTTGCATGAATGTTGAGGTAACAGTACTGCCAAATGCTAGTGAATACAATACACATACACTGACAATAACAGGGATATAGTTCTAATCAACATTTTTTTTCTCATTAACGTGATGCAGATATGCAAGGGTTATTTATTTTATTAAGTTAATTCAACTTAAAATTTCTAGTAATTATTTTCAGAACACTTCAGAAGTTATGAACATGTGTTATTCTAACTTGAAGATGATTTCAGTATGAGTTGAATGAAAATACTGTACAGAGTTCAATCAACTCATTAAAATGAGTTGTTGTTGAACATGTTTTTTCTAGTACAACTGATTTAAGATCAAATTTATTTCACGAGAAAAGATAATATGTTTTGAATCATTACAAAATTACCCAAAATTGTCTTTTCAAAAAAACAAAACATGTTAAAACAAATAGATTGTAGTGTACAGTGCAGTGTACATTTTTAATCATGAAATAAATAAACAAACCAGGAGAACACAAACATTTAGAGAAGTACAGTCAAACTGACAGAAAACACGTCTGTTATCTCTTCTTTATATACATGACAATGGATCAGGTCCTCAGACAGTCTGGGGTGTCTGTATTCATATCAATACACTGGGCTAATCAATAATTGACTTCAGTTACACCACTTCCTGCCACTTTGACACCACTTGACCTTTTGTCTGAGCTTTGTTCTACTTTTAGATTAATAAAGACTTTTCCACACCTGAGAGATGTCAGAGAGAGTGACGGGTCCACAAGAATGGAAAAAAAGAAACTCATTGAAAAAGTAATTTAACCACCATCTATAGGGTACACTGAGATACAAAAGGTAGTGATTTTTGAAATGGGTAAGTCTAAAAAAAAAAAAAAAAAAAAAAAAAAAACTGGAAAGATGTACTGTGTGAATGAGATTGGACATCAGCTTTCAGTTTTGTTTGTTGCTTTGAAATCTGAAAACGATTTTGACACAGGACACAGAACATTGCAGTCTGTTTCTTCTTTTCTTTTCAAAAGTCATGATTTATTAACCATGACGATAATTGTTCCCTAACATTAGTCACGCCGTTATTACTGTAACTATGAAGATGATGGTCCCCTTCCTGTAATAAAGCAATAATCTAAACTCACACCCCAATGTTTAACCTTAACCAAGTAGTTATTTTATCCCAAACCATAAACGTTCCTTAATCCGAATTAGTTTTGTGTTTAAACCACAATTTATCCATAACAGTATACCACCATCATCCTGTTGATTTGCACCAAATTAGAAACTGCTTATATGTGTTGTTCTGAAGGACAGTTTCAGTGTTTAACTTGGAGGACTTGTTAGCTTTCTCAGTTCATCATCATCAAAGTTAAAGAAAAAAAAATACTAAAGTTACATTTTAAGCTAGCTGCTGATGGTCAAAACTGTAGGCTGACAACTTGTTATAGTTTCTCATTTTCTATTTCATTATATGTTAAATACAAAAGATGAGATTAGCACTTGACCTTGTTGAAAGAAATCACTGAAGCATTTAAACTGGTAGACTCTCAACAAATCCTGACCTAAACCGAAATCTGTTAGTCCAAGCGAATATGGCTCTAGTGATGAAACACATTGCTCAACTGAGGTCCTCTGACCTGCTTCCATTTGGGTAACCCAGGTCACCGACGAGCAGAGCAGTTGAGCCAACTTGATCCATTATTAATTAGTCAGCAGCTCAATCAGTGTTAGATCGATCAAAGGTTCTGTTTTTACAGTCAAGCAAGCAGTCAGACCAAGGTGGTAAATACACCCCAGAGAGAGATCAAGAAAAGATGGATGATGGATGGAAAGAGACAAAGGAGCCACAGACTGCACAGAGAAAGGACATTTTAACTTTCGTCAGTATTGCTTTTTCAATTGATTTATACCTTGTTGCCAAGAAACTCACGAGATAGTGTAAAAAATCCTAGATTTTAATGGAATCAGCTAATATTTTCTTTTCTTAAACTTTCTAGTATTTATTTTTGGAAAATTTCAGAACTTATAAACATGAGTTTCTCTAACGTCTTTTGGCTCCACTCCCTCTGAAATGACGAGTTGAATGAATGTAATGTACAGAGTTCAGTCAACTCATTAAATTAAGTTACCAAAGAAACATGATCAGTATATCAGCAGACTTCCCAGCAGGAGATGCTGCCTCTATAAGTTATGTAACAAAGAACTGACTCTTCAAGCAGGAAATGTAAATGAAATAAAATTTGTTTGTAACATTAATTTGTGACACTAAAGAGTTGGTTGAACTTAACATCTTAAGCTTACCGAACATGTTTTTTTAGTACAATTGAATTCAGATTTTACTCAATCGGAAAACAAATTCTGTTTGAATCATTGCAAAATTCCCTCAACTTCTCTTTTCCAATTCAACTTAAAATTTTAAGGCAGCCTGAACACTAACTTTTTTTTTATTTAAAACAAATAGTTTACTTTTTTATAGCGTAGGATAAATGTCCTCAACATTAACACCTACATACTTTCACACAAATGCAATTTCACATGATTTCCCATGTATACAGTAATAAATATCATAAGACAGATTCTTAGTTATAAATAAGTCTTTCCTGTGGTTAAGAATTAGTGAGCTTAAACAAACTGTGTGAAGATTATAGAGTTTCATTGCCCTCTGCAGGATAATGTAAACAACACATAAAAAGAAACTCTTAATTCCACAATAAATAGACTACATAATATCATATATAGGACAAGGTTTAGAGACATATTTAGGCACTACAATATTTATTTTTCAATGGAGACCTTCATTAAAGATTTGGGAATAGAGAGTGATGACTCTGAGGAGTGATCAAAGACTTTCACACACATACACGCACACATACGCACACACACACACACACACACACACACATTGTCCCTGTCCCTTTATTCCTCTCCGAGCCACATCAGCTTGCCAGCTTTGTCTGCTACACATCTCACCGTATGCCCCGCCATCTGGGGACGTTTTCTCCTCCCTTTGTTTCATCCCTCTGTTCTCCTTCTCCCTGCCTCTCTATCTGCTTTTTTGTTTCATCCCCTCAACTTCCTCTGTTTTTCTACCCTCCTTCCCTCATTTCCTGTCATCTGAGAGTGTGAACTGTGAATTTCCTCCACAGTATGGCGTGCTGGGTCTCAGGTGAGCGCTGCCTCCTTCTGTGGGCTTGGCAATTGCCTAGGAGCTCTGCCTTTCCTCTCCTTTGTGCGGCTCTCCGTCTCTCCCTCTAGGAACATGTTAATTGCTTCTGGACACTGATCAGTGTTCATTAAATTGGCCTCTATTCACCACAGCAGATGCTCATTCACAGTGTAGCAATTGTTGGCTGTTTCTTTCGCTCGTTCTTTGTGTTTTTTTCTAAGAACGCTATCTATGGGAGGTTGAAGAGGCCACATATGTAATTACTTCTCATTTATTGTTTGTTTTCTTGCTATTAAGTTAACAAACGCTTATTATTCTAATATAATCATCTCTATCTCAACCAGACAAGCTTGTTATGCAAAGACAATGAAATAATAAAAACTGTTTTCATGCATTCAAAAACTAATTATGTTGTGATCTTAGGACAATAATTATGTTTGGACTGTGGAATGTCTTTTATTAGGGAATATGATGAAAAAGCCTCAGCCCTGTCTGGTCTCCTGTGCATCAAAAAACATGGCAACATCTTATAAAACTGAAACATATAGAGGCATCTGTAGTTGTAACCATAATTTCTTTCACATATTCATCAAAAATCCCTAATAGAAGATTTCTGCACTTATTTTTAAATGTTTAATATTTGTGTAACTTTTCATAATGTCAAGTAAAAAATGTCCATAATTGATGTTATGCTTCATCTTGGGCCCTTTGTTGCTGTACACAATGCCGTCATTCCACAATGACCTGAGCAGGGTTTCCTAGACGACAGCAAAGACTTGGATAATGATGACAGATGATGTTACATTGTGGTGTGGTTGTCAGGGTGATGAGTCAAAGCTTCTAATTAGAACTAATGCAGGTCTACAGATGAAAATATTGTGGATGTAATGTGCATTTGTAAATACTTTCCGTAACATTAAAGTCCAAATTACTGATACAGTAATTACTGTAACAAAGGTGTAATTTCTGTTGCTTAGTGCCCAACAAAGGTGATGTTGATCAGTCTGTCGGTCTGAAAGCCATCGGCTTCATTTATAAAAATGTTCTTAGATTTATTCTTGAACTTATATTTCCAAAGGTCTGGTGACATTTCATGCATGAGGCATACTGAGCATAAAAAGCCTTGCTTGTGCAAGTTCTGAGAGGAACATTTCTAACTTTCATGGGTGGTTGAAACCAGAGAACATGTATTATTGGGTATTATTCAAAAATGTCACTTGGAAGTGTGCTGCTTTTAATTCATCACACATTAATAATTCCTTTCACATTATTCATAAATTTTATGCAAAGTTCAGATGGGCACATATGTGTCCCAAACTGCAATACCTCTAGATGACCAGCAGGAAAATCATGTATGTCAAGTCTAGACTTTTAAAGATAATCATTTCCACATCAAAGTGAGGTTTTATAAATAACTACTAACTACGTGGTATTCTGGTTAAGACATACTTAAGATCAAAACTGACTGTAAGTAATTTTATAGAAGTCATCGTGAATATCCCTTTTTCATGATCCTCAGATGATGATTTCTAACGACCAAGTGCCACTGTCAGGTTATGTTGCCTGTTTTGTCCATAATAAAATGTCTCAAAAATCAATGCATGCAGTTCCTGAAGGATATTCATGGTCCTCAGGCCAAAATATCAACTTTGCACACATCTCATAATGTTACAGGCAAATTGTCATTAACTTTCATGAGCTCATTCATGCTTCCAAGGGAATAACCACATTTTTTTTTAACTTGTAATAACTTCATGGCTGAAGTTAGCATTTAAATTAAAATCTGGTAATGTGATCAAGGTGAGAATGTGACGGTCTACAGCTTCAGGGATGACTACAAAATGTGTAAAATAGGTCATAAGGAGATCATGTCCAACATGAAACAATTTGATTTCTCTGGATGTTAATGGTTCTCTATCTTCCTTTTACTGGTAATAATATAATGGTTGTATTTGAGCTTCAGTCAGTTCCATTCAGATACATTTGGACCAACCTCAAAACTCAGCAAAATAACTGGAACACATTATAATCCAGGTCTATGATTTTTAGAAACTGAACTCATATTTCAGAGACAGAAATCTTAAATTAAATCTAAATATCTAAATGACCACATACCAGTGTGGAGAAGCAGGAACATTATCATTTATATTTCATATTCAAAATTTTTAGATCATTTGATGATGTGACCCTTAAAATGAATTTAAATTTAAATTTAAATGAATGAAATTCACTTCTGTGAAGTACTGTGAAGTCCCAAGAAGTGATCAGATAAGTTCCATGCAAATATGATTATATTTAAACAGCAAAACTGAAAATTCCTTGTACTGCTACTCTTGGATACTACAATACGACTACACAATACTACGCCAGATTCTCCAGCTGTAACAATATTTGAACTTATGAGAAAAATAAAAATGTACCGACAGCTTTGTTGGTGCTGGACTCATCCTGAGCTTGGCTACTTTGTTCCCAATCATTCAATGTATAAATAGGAACCTGTGTGCAACAATTTACCTGTTTGCTGTTCAGAAAAGTACTCTATTAAGATTAATAAGATTACAGTTCCACGAGAAAAAATCAGCCATTTAATGAGGTCAAAGAAAGGGAGCCTATATTGGACATTTGCTTGGACAGCAACAGAAACAGAGGATGTTTCAAGCCAAAAGTGTGTTGATGTGGATCACAGTAGGCGGAGGACAGCTCCAGTGGACTTAACCCCTGTGTACAACATTTCCACTGCAGTCAGCAGCCTATGACCACAGGCCACAGGTATAACAATGGACACACAACATCTTTTGGGCGCTAACAATGTGTTTCATCACAAGCATGAAGCTGAGGAGTCTGAAACTAAACTCAGCTGCAGTGAAGAAAACTTTGTCCATCCACAGTTAATGATATTCTACAAAGATTCCTTCATTTCTGGGTCAACTCCATTAAGAGTTCAGACTGACGGGCTCATCAACTGATGATGAGACCATGGTCTGATTAGTGCCTTCATGTCCAGGTAGAATATATTATATGAGAGTGGTATCTGGATCTGAGTGACCCCAGTAGTCATTACTTTCCTGATACCCAAAGGGTTGGATTTCTCTGTCTGTGCCTCTCTTCCCATTCTTTCAACCACTGTGCGATCCCCCCACTCCCAATCACATTGTCCATCAGTAAAGGCATAATTATCTCCGAACCCCCCAGGATACTCGGACGGATGAACAGGTAGGAGCATATCATATCCAAGGTATATTAATAGGTAGATATTATAACGGGTTTTCTTCATTTATCATGCATTCCGGTCTCCAGAGCTCACCTATGTCTCAGTCCCATATCCCATGTCTCCAGGCTCATGATGGATGTCCTGTTTTCTTCTTTTTCTTTCTTCTTCCGACGTGGATCGTGAGATTATCAATGTCGTAGAGCAGAGAGACAGATGTATATATAAAGGTATACATTCCTATAATTCTTGCAATATGTCTTGCAATATGTGTGTGAACCACTCAGTTAATTGAGCGACGACTGAGCAGTTTAATCACATGCATGCACACACACACACACACACACACACACACACAAAGAGGAGAAATACTGGCTCATATGTCATTCATCCAGATGGAGCTCTTCACTGAGCCTTTTAACTGTCACTTGAAACCATAAACACATGGGCACAGCACAGACAGAGACACACACAAACACATCACGAATGCACGGCCAAAGAGTTAAATATCTGAGACCACAATGACAGTCATTTCCCATTCAGATGTCTTGGAGTCCATGTGACTTTTATTTACAAGTGTTTGTTAATTAGTTCCACTGTTTGAATATCATTTAACCAGTTGTAAAACTGGCACAGTTACTAATCAATTAAAAATTGTAAGACCACCATGGCAGACATTTGAGAAGAAGAATTGTTAAAGACCATAATGATAGCGATGACGTGTTTGTAGAAAACACACAGATATGCAGGGGTGTGTAGTGTGTCTAACATTTGGTTAACAGTATGACATTCCAGTCCATCATCACTGGCCCTGCACACCTACCCAGGTGTCTTCAGTCATGGCTGACTAGACCTTCACCTGGCTGAAGTTACCTGGTGTAGTGCTAGAAATTACATGAGGTGGCCAGACTCAATGTAAGCTACATTTACATACACACTAGTTTTCCACTGTCATTCAGAAAATGACAATATTCTGATTTTATTACAGGTCATATTCAGTTTGGATAGTCTGAATTAGAATTATGAGTGTGTGCGTGTGATGGACCTGCATCTTGTCCAGAGCTAATCTGTCACAATACTGGATTGATCGGCCTCATTTTTTTTGTGTACATCCATGACTATATGCCGGATGACCTCTGTGATTCAGAATTTTTCAAAAACCTTGAAGATTTTGAAAAAAAAAGAAAAAAAATACACACAAATGTGCAATAGGATAAAATGATGAGGTTATGAAGTTTTGCAAAAAAAGGTCAACTTCACTGTGGCATGATTATGTTCAGCTCTCCATCAGTCCTCTTTACGCCTCTGTAAAAATAGCCTCTAAGTGAAGACAGCATGTTTCTCACTGGAAATTATTCACTGTAATGACACATACAGCCAGAACCTCGATTTTGCCAAAAATACACTTAATAAAAATGAATAAATTCCTTCAAAGTTACAGGTCAATATAGTGGCAAGTTTTGCGTTAAAGTCCTTCGCAGTTTTTATTACATATATTATACGAGTCTGGACAGACATGGATGTAAACTGTAGCTTGACTGATTGGTGGAGACATGAAAATGTGAGGCAGTAGGGGCTGCAAGTGATCAACAACTGCCTCAGTTTGAAATCTTGTTTTAGCAAGAGACAACATATGTAAGGGTCATGTTAATGTTAGCAGAAGCTGAAGCAAATTTCCTCTGGCTGCATCTGGCAGTTGTGGTGGCATTGCAGAGGGTGCTTCACCAGCTGTTGCCTGGTGGGGATCTGCACTCTACTGAGAACAGTTTAGCTCCAGTTCAGTCTAGTTAACCATATAAATAGCAGGAATATTGTCCATTTTGGAATGGTCAGTGTACACTGTAAATTGATAGTCTATTTTTGTCTTTTCAGGACTGTACAGGTGTGTACACCTTTTTGGATTGGATTTTGGATTCATAATTTTGTGATAGACCAAAATAATATAACAGTATGCCATCGAATTGATCTTTCAACATCCATGCCTTCAATGACTGTAAAAATAACTTCAACATATGTTTAAAGTTCTTAAGAGATTTAAATATAATGGAATCATTTTATAACTACTTTAAGATACTCTGTTGTACCATAAGAACAGATCTCTTGAGAATGCTAACACAGTGATGATCATTGTCCATGCCAGTTGTTCAGAAGATCAGCCACTGACCTGCTTTTAACCATAAAACACTAATTAGATCCATTAATTAGCCCAGTCCAGTGAGATTCATGGCAATGAAATGGTCTGTCTAGAGTGTTAGATATATGTGTCATATATGTCTCATTTTAGTCCAGTGTACATTACACTGGGGTTATTTTCTTATATTAAAGGCTAATTACTATGAGGCAGGATAGACAAGTTGGATAATTTGGAGTATAACAATAAAATGTAATATAAAAAATTAATTAAACTTAATTGAACACCCTTCCCCTTTAACAGGATGACTGTCTGTGTGAATGGGGCAAGTATAGCCAAAGAGGGTAACTGGGAAAAGTAACACCATTTTTTTTATCTGCATTTTAATGCACCGTAAAGTCATAACAGTAACTTAACAAGATGAAACAATAACTGTTGTCATTTTGTTGTGAGGGATTTTTAGGACATCGTTAAATTTTGTCAAGAGACAGTCCTGAGCTGTCCATGTAAATTTAATCTGTGATGCTTTAAACCACCCTCTATATTATTCTGTTAATTATATTTCTCAAAATATGTCTTAAAATTTCAATTTTGTTTGATTTATTTATGAAATATGACAGCAGAAAAGTCAATGGATTTGGGAAACAAGGGGACCATCACATTATTCGAAAGTCTTCTCTCTAATAAACTCTAAACCTTTACACATAATGATGACAAATGGAGATTTACTTATGAGGAGTGTGACCACTACCTATTACTAAAACACAATTTTCAAACACGTCTTTAAACATATTTTCTATCGTATAATTATTGGGCCTTCGCTTGAAGTTAAGAGGTGCCTGAGGGGAGATAGGTCATTAAAGTATATGCAACTAGCTCCCCCTTCTGGTAAGAAGCTGCACGTTACAGCAGTGTGTTCTCATGCCATCAGAAATATTAATGGAGATCTTGATGTAGGTTCCACAGTGTGATTTATGTACTGCACTATTGACTTTCACTACAGGTGCTATACTGTGGCACCAGAACAGGTATTTAATGGAATCAGTTAATCTTTTCTAAGCATTTTAAGGCAGCAGGGAAACATCCATTTTTAAGGGCCAGCTTGAAATGATTCACAGTGTGGTGTTGTATGAATTGTTGTCTCTATGACAGTGTAACAGAAATAAATCCATGGGAATTTACTTGACATGAGAAAATATGTCCTTCTTTTTAATATTCCTGTGTGAAATACTGTAATAGCAGCCTTCATTTATACCAAAGCCTAACAGGCTAAATTGTTAATGATTGTTAATTTCTTTTTTGTCCAGGAGAAATTGAGTGATGATATAGATACTCTAATTTCAACAACCTGCTTCACATTTACACTTACACACAGCTGGGAGCTGAGAATCAGAGAAAAAACCTTCCACCCCCAGTTTTTATTATTCATTAAAGATGCAGTAAGTGAGTCTGAAGAATGATCGCTGATTGATGAGTTGCATTCCAAGGCTGTCAAATACTGACATTTTGGGGATAAGACTCAACAGTCAACTATCTTACCGACCTGTGATGGGCCAGAATTACCCATCATAGGCGAGAGAGTCGCTCAAACCACTTGAATTACATTACTAGAGCAACATATAATATCTTGTAACTAATCCAACATCACTCCAATTGTCAAGTAAAATTGGAGAAAGTATCTTTAGATATTTTGAAATTATACTTTTAATTTCATATGTGTTTCTGCTTTGACTGTTGGCCTATGATTTTCAGAGTGGGGGCCTCAGCGAATAATAATAATAATAATAATAATAATAATAATAATAATAATAATAATATCCAGAGGCACTGTTTAGCCCATTTTGTGCTACTGTGAGCTGTTGCAACATGGCAGCCTCCAGGGAAGAGGACCCATGCCCTCTGTAGATATAAACGGCTCATTCCAAGGTAACAAAAACATAATTATTCTTACTTTTAGGGATTTATAAAATAAAAACACACCTCTGGATATTATATTGATATCTTGCCAATAAATCCCCGTAAGTCCTACACACTGTACATTTAACTATAATATGTTACAGAACATAAGAAAATCTAACAAATTCAATGCATGTGACACTGCAGGTAGGTGAGGTGGCAGATAGGTACTGAGAAGTGAGGTCCTCATCTATATCTTTGTGGCACTGGCTTGCCTTTGACAAGTTGTTATATTTTTTTGTGGACTATATTGTCTCCGCATGAAGTATCCAATATTTTTAATTTCTTTGTGACATTTTAAACTCTTGATTCAAGTCCCCCCCCCCCCAAAGAGCACACTCTATCATTTCTGTTGAAGTATCCCTCTAAGCACCAGTCTTTAATTACACTGCTGCCATCTCTGCTGAATTACACTGATGTATTTTAAGTGCCCTGCTGCCAAGCTTAAAAAGGTATGCTAAATAAAATCTGTTAATGTCAAAGTATTATGACACTAATTCATTTTTACCCAATTATGCACCAGTGGAAACTGTATTTTCTAGCTTGCCTTGCTGTCACTATAATGGGAGCATTCTTTCAAACTTTCTATTCCTTTCGTCTGTTTTACATATCAGGAGCTCCGGGAACTTTTTACTATTTACTGATAAGGAAGCTTGAATGTATAGACACTATCTAACTAATTTGCAGCAAACTAAATGAAGTCCCCAGAAAATATAATGTGATGAATTGCTTCTTGGCTGTTCCGGTGCTTACAGTGCCAAAAGTTTCCAAAAGATCTACAGAGCTGCTCTGATCCATTTGGCTCGTCTTCAAAAATTCTCTCCACTTTATCTCCCCCCCCCACAATTGATAATAAAACAATACAGTCTCAACAACACTGAAAAATATTCATAGAGATTGAAAGAACTCCAAGGAATGTTAAAAAAAAAACATCAGAAAGGGTTCAAAATGTAAATATTAAAAAAAGGAAAAAGGTTTTCCTGAAAACTCACCGCAATGTCTTAATCAGACTCAGAATAACAAAAGCGTCTGTACAGAACTGGTATTATACACAATTTATCAGCTCAAGAACATACAAAGATTCAAGTTTTTTTTATTTTGACTGAACAGCTCTTATAGCGTTTACTAATGTCATGATGTACTTTCAGTTCAAATTTACCTCCATCCCTCTGTTTTCTGTTTACTCAGGTCCAGGTCACGGTGATGGTAGATTAAGCAAGTTAACCCAAATGTGTTTTTCTCCCTTGTCAAATCCTCCAGTATCACCTGGGGATTTTTGAGGCTTTTCCAGGCAGAATGGGATATGTAATCCCTCTGTCATGTTCTGGGTCTGCCCCATGGTCCCCTCTCAGTTGGAGATCCATGGAATAGGCTAAGGTAGTGGTTTTCAAACTTTTTTTCAATAATGTACCCTCTTTTGAAGTTTTTTTTTTTTCAGCCAAGTAGCCCCTGACTATCAGTGTCAGCTTGTTGAGGTAAGCCCCAGTAAAACATATTTATCCTGATTTCCTGATACTGGTACTTTGTTTGCTCAGTTTTTACTTTCATTTTCTCTTCTTTCTCTGCGTTTTCAGCTGTATTGCTTCTACATTTCAACCATGAAACCATTTTCTTGATGTAAATCTGTCATTCATTATGGAAACTTGCTTCCTGCTCACAGTGAATGTGATTTCGTTTGTTCCTGTTTGTTGGAACAGCAGTCGGCATTTTATTGCAGTTAATAATTGCATTGAAAATAGGAATATTGAATAGAAAATGTGGTTTCATCTAACATACATTCACATTTTTTATTGAATTTATTACAGAATTTTTTGGGAGGGATTATACATGATATTTTTTGAATTAACATTTTAAAAAATGTCACATTTTTCCAGCAGGACTCCTTTATATCAGGTTACTAGAATTTCTAGTACTCCTGAGGGTACCAGTTATTCTATTTGAGAAACAACCATTTTCAGGAAACCAAATCAGATTCCCAAACCACAGCCCTGGAAGCTGTGTTACTGGTGACAAACCCGAGACAAACTGGTCTGAGACGAGGAGTCAGATGGTGTCAAGAACTCTTATGAATCTGCAGCTTCTGGAGAAAGCTACCATGCCCACACTACCATACTCATGATAGGGAGACTGTGGAGGGACTGGGGGCCCAGTTGGACTCAGCCTGAAGGGACAATATGTGGCTGCTGCCTTGTGGTCCCACTTCTTAGCAGACATCATGGCTAGACGTAAGAATTAGATGCATTGCCAGCTGGGCGTTGGTTGAAGCCGGGGGGCGTTGGCATGCTTGACCCAACTACAAAGACTGGAATTGAGAATTAAACTATTTAATATGTCTTCCAGATGAATCCCTTTAGTCTGATGCTTAACTCAGGCCCATTTAATTGGCAGCCTGTGGGTCGGATACTGCCCTTTGATCAAGAGATATGAAAAAATAATTAAACGTAACCTTGTGTTTATTAAAACAACAAGCTTCTTTTATGTTAAGGTGTTTCCTTATCATTTCATTAGTAGGCTAATGAGCCCATTCATTGGTTATGCCTGCTGTTAGGCACAAAGTCATTTATTATTATATTTAATTTTATTTTATTTTATTTTTTAAACAGGCTGTTTAAGCAGAAGGAAAAATATGCTGTGTTTATTAAAATGACAAGCTACTTCTAATCTTAGGATAAAAAAGGTGTATTGTTTTTTTTTTTCTATATTTTTGTATGTTTATTTTCCAATTGTGAAAAGTGGTCAAGTAGAGGGAAAAAAATTAAAAAATCTGTTGTTTTATGCACATTTAAATTCCTAATTTTACAGGTCTGACATATGAAATGTAAATGTTCAGCCCCATGGCACTTTACTTAACAGAGGTGTTATTCTCTGCATCCACCCATCATCAACCCAGAGTTAAAATTTATTTGTTTTATCTGTTTCCATACAACTCATCGGTCTAACCACCATTACTGTAAAATGCATCACTACATTGTAACTGCTAAATTCACCACTAGATGTCAGAGACAGCCAGTCTATCTGCTGTGCAGTCCAGACCAAACATTGGCCTGGTTTCCATCAGGGACTTCAAGGACTAGCCCGAGCTAAGTCATTATTCATGACACCCAATTCCCCTCAAGAAATCAATTCACTGCTTCCATCCTATTTGGAATGTATTTATGTTAATTTTTCAGGGTAAGTGTGCTTGCCTGGCACAAAATACACAATTTGGTTTTGATTACACAACATGTGCAAAAGCAAATGGTGCATTTGCATGCATTGAAGAGGGGAGCCCCAGTGGGATTAAGTCTTGAGGGCTTCACATGTAAGGGATTACGTTGGTCAGTCATAAAGTGTGTGTGGACTTGGAGAACGTGGAAAGCTGAGGTCTATTACCAGGAGCACCACAAAGGAAGGAAAGGAAGAAAGGAAGGGAGGAAGGAGGAAAGGAAGAAAGGAATACACTGTAAAGATTTTAGAGAGAATGAGAAAGAAATAGAAAAGAAAGAGAGAGAGAAAGATAAAAGATTTGCCAACCTTTTTTCTCAAAACACTAAAATATCCTGAAAAAATCCCTCAGAACTATTTTGGAAACAAAACATCTGAAAACATCCATGAGTGATGATACTAGCTTACGGGGAAAATACCTTGTTATTATTATAGCAGGGTTCTTGCAGGGAATCACAAGAAGTGGTTCATGCTGTCATTATTAATTTCCCAGAGAAATAGTGTCACTTTACTTTCAAATACGTTCGCCTGGTTAAAACCAGAGGTTAAATCCAAACAGAAGAGTAGTGTGTAGAGTATTATTACTGAGGATGTTGTCTTTTTTGGTATTGGCATAATTTCTTTTCAGTTTGAGAGGGGGAAAGGTTGTGAACCTTCTAAAATGTAAAAAGATGTCAGTATGCAAGCTGAACCAATCATTTTCTCTCTGTGAACTGTACAAAGACAACAAAGTTGCCTTTCTACAATTCCTAGAGAATACCACCTGGACAACTGAGAATTTTCACAGGCCAATCATTTTCTCTCCATTAAAACTTTAAAATGGCTGTGTGACCTGGACATAACACAAAGTTTTGCATTATGAAATGCTACCCCGTCGCTGGATGTTCAATTACCAAGCCTAAATGTGACTTTTACGTTCCAGTCTAAGGGATACTGTTAGGAACGGATGCTGCAATTCAGTTGGCAGCAGTATCTAAAGGGTCCCATGGCACTGCTTTGATAAGCCTTTTTCTGGCTGCTCTGCTAAACCTAATGGAATAGTCCAGATCTATTGTGCATTATTTTGCATGCATTTCCCTGTAATTCAGCATGACCTACACTAATAGCTACAGTATCTTTGAAAATACTGGTATTTTGACTGCAATTCAAATTTAAATTCAAATATCAGCAAGCATTATTCAACCGCACAGTATAAAAATCATACAAGCATTTAGTGACATAAACTGTTTTTTTTTCTCAACAACTTGAAGTAAATATAGAAGTTTTTAATTCAAGTTAATTCAATTTCTTTCAGAGCATATCAGAATGTACAAACAGGAGTTCCTCTGATTTGAAGTCTTTCTGATGAGTCAAAAGAACGTACAGTACAGAGTTCAATCAGCTCTTCTTTTTTATAGTCTCTAATACCATTTGAAATAAGTTTTGGTTGCTTGTTTTGTATAAGAAATGTAAAAGGACATCAAATTTGTCTTTAATATTCATCTTTGTATAACTTAATATCTTAAGCTTATTAGCTTAGCTTGTACTTACAAGTACAGCTGAATGAATATGTAAAAATGTGTGTATGTTTATTTGACTCAAAAGGATAACTTATTCTGAATCATTACCAAAGTATTTTTAGCAGCCTGGACACTAACTTTCTGTTGTTTTGTTAAAATAAATTGTTTATTTTAACAATGCACAAATATAACTTAAGGCTACGCTCACCAAAACATCCACAGAAATTTAATCAGGCTAATCTAAATTTTCTCCGGGGTTGCTGCACTACATGACTGACTCACAGCTACAAGCTCAAAAAACATACCCATACAGCTATCTCAGTGCAACGATTTCTTCTTCAGTGAGAAGTCAATTCTCATTAACCACCATGCTAGGTCCATCAGTCACCAGCTGGTAATGGCTGCAGAAGCCAAACCGCTTAAATCAGTACAATTGTTTACACAGATGGTAGCGAAGTGGTGTACTATGATCCTTATGCTTTTTAAACACACTATTATGTATTGACATTTACAACATGGTAGGCATCAGTTTGAGGAAATGTTGCTTCATATTTCAGCATCTCGAAAACAATGAGGCTTTTTAATCTGTAAATGTGTTACACCGGTGAATTAAAGTACACTATTTGTTTTACATCATAATTTGTTTTAATTGATGCCATCAATCACAGCGTGAGAGGTCATCACTTTCTGTAAAATGTAGATATCTCATTTAGGAAAAGAAAATGCGTTACGTCTTTAATCTAATGCTGTCTGGCTCTTTTTTTTTTTTTTTTTTTTTATGCAGCCTCGCTCGCTTTTCTGTCAATCTCAGGTCTCACAGGTCAAGGAGACTTTGTGTCCTGTGACGCAGAAAACTTGATGACATTACTCATTTTATCATACAAATCAATTCTTCTCAAGCTATGTGCTTTGCATTTAATCAATCAAAGCTGACATTTTACAACACCAATCAGCATGTTTCATCCCATTTTCTGCTCAGCTCCCTCTTGCATCACAAATGTGTGCAGTGTGTGTGTGTGCACTTCCCAACACTCATCATTTTTGATTTTGCTGTTTTTTATTAGAACAATACCTTTTTTTTTAATGGAGCAAATCACTTTATAGCAGTTGTCACCATAATTGCCTATTGTAATGCACCCCAAAATTCACTATGTGTTTGTAGTTTCAAGAGGACACTGACCACTGTATTTTACTGAAAAAAATGTCCTCTTGTGACCCTGGCAGTTCAGCAAAATGCATTCCAGTAAGTGATACCTGCATTACAGAAAGAGAAATATGGCAAGAAAGTGCAAATAAACTGCAGACAATGCATTAGAGACTTTCCAAGTTAGAAAAGAAAATTAAATACAGAATTTCTGAAATGAAAACTGGGGACATTTACAGTTTAGCAGTCACTGTGCCATTGTTATTATCTGACCATGGTAATTGTTGTAATAAAGTATGCTGCAGGGGCACTGATAAAATTGGGACTATAACTAAGTAGTAAATTTGTAGAATCATGGTGAGTGAACTGTGGAACACTCAAAAAGGAAAATGGTAAAACTGCAATGGTTCAATACAGTGTAGTTAATTATTTATACATAGAACAAGACAGAGAAGACAGAGCAGCAACAGTAGCAGACTGAAACACTGACTGACATTTGGTGACGTGGTGGATCCACTTGACATTTGCAAGATTCTGGGCGAGTTGTCCACAGAATGAGCTAGTTAGTAAAAGACAACAAGTGATAGTCATTTCAGACAGACAGCAACAGAAAATAAAATCAAACATGACCGATAATAAGACGAAGAAGAAGTAAACAGGCAGTCTGTTATTAGTTAATTTTTAACAGAGGGGATGCTCAGTGGGAGGGGTGAGTTTGGGTCTAAAGGTGTAGTTTGAACAGCATAGCTACTGAATGATCATAGAAATATTATAGGAATAATATATTTATATGCTACAGGCAGCAGTGTGTCTCTATGATCCTCTTGCTCCTCTGCAATAAGAGCTCCACAATGTCAAAGACAACATTGTCTTTATTAAACAACAAGCTACTTCAAGGTGCATTTTTTATTTCTTGTTCATGTTTCTTTTCCAATTTTGAAAACAAATAAATTGGAGAAAAAATGAAATTCAAATTCCTAATTTTCAGATCAGACACAGGAAATGTAAATGTCTGGTCCCTTTGCACTTTATTTTTTCAAATCTGTCCCCTCTAACAAAGTAACTGGATGGGCCTGTCGTAGATCTATGAGGAAACTGACAGATGGGCGAGACAGAGAAAAAGGCACAGAGACAAATCTGCATGCTACTTCAGCACCACAGACAGCTCCATGGATTTATCAATACACAGCACAGTTAGTCTATTGATATTTCAGAGCCATGGTCGGGACCTTACATTAAAACATGTACAGACTTCAGTCAGATAAATGATCAATGAGTCAGGCTGACTAGACTAACACTAGACAACTAGACAACCCCTCTGCCCTTGCACTCTCTCAGACCCCGACTCTCTGACTGTCAGCCAATCCATGCATTTGGGATGAAATATCATTTTTCAGGAGCCTATGGTGCACCAGTTAAACTTGTAAATAGGCTGAAACACTAAATAGCGCAAAGACATAAATGTGCAAAATGTAAAGACATCTGTGTTTAAAGGGACTGTGCTATTTATCCATCACATAATCTACTTTGTTTCTAACAGAAAGAGTTCCTACATGAAACTGCTCACAACAAGGTCCGTGAATCATCTTGTGTAACCAGGTCATGATTTCTGGACAGAGGCACTGGTTTAGAATTTTTCAAATGTACTTTTTCGGCTATTTGAGCACCACAAACCAAGTGCAATCTAGTCCCACTATATTTGAGAGAAGGCAGACATCTGTACTGCCAGTGTCTCCAAATCTCTGCAACTCACAACAAACCAATCTAGATGGATAAGTAGCTCTTCAGGCCAGAGGAAAACTGAATTGTCCCTTAAACTATCAATCTTCAGTCAAACTCTTTGTAAGACAGCAAACCTCACTCCTGAACTGTTGAAGAAACACTGACTAGTATAAATAATTGTAATTATTTGAACTGCATCCGTACTAAGTAACGTGTTACTACCCTGCACTTTATTTTAATTTGATTTTCATACTCTATTTAAAAAGGTATTTTTAAATAATCAAAAACACTGAACAATTCACGTTTTTATGCCAAAAACACCACAAAGAAAAAACAAATCCAATCACATATGCCTACATGAGAAATCATATGCATGTGTTCCAGCGAGAGTTCAAAGACATCGTAAGTCCAACGTGTCTGCAGAGAGAGAAGAAGAGAAATCAGAGCAGGCTTGCAGAGAGAGGGGAGCAGAGACTGAGATGTTATCCCTCTGACAACTAACAAACCCTGAAGTAAACATGCTTAGTTTGAGTTTGATCAGTGACTCAGAAGAACCTTTGGAATACCACACTGAGGGAGTGCATGTGCTCAGACGTCTCACACTCAAAAAGAAAACGGACAAAAAAAAAAGAAAGAAATACAGAAAGAAAGGACGATTACTGTACGACCAAGCTTGACTTCCACTATTATCATCAAACTCTGTGGATTAAAGGAATGTTTCAACAGTATCCCAAACTGCGAATGAAAGCCTTCCTGAAACAAAGTCGACTTCATCAGCATGTACCCCACATGCAGCCGTGTTCAGAGGGCAGACAGCGAGGGAAGGAGAGCTGAACTAAGTGCTACAAAGAGCTGTAATGAATATTTACAGAGAGAGTGTTACAGAGAGAAACAGATGCCGAGAGAGGTAGATAGAAAAACAGCTGAAAAGGCTCATGGTCTTTGCACAAACACACACACACACCCGTACTCCTCAAATACAAATACTCCTATGCATGCGCACAGTTTTTAGTGAATCCTACTAATCATATTTCTGTTGACATATTAATATTTAAACAGTGCTCCGCTCCTGTCTCGACACTTTTTGAGCATCTCAACATGAAAAAATGTCAGCTGAGTTAACGGTTTCAATATTTCACATTTCAGAACATTGAAAACGCAGCACAAGTGTCTCACTGAGGTGATGACACCTCCTGTAGTGAGGATTAACTCCACCACAGTGGAATGTGAAGGATATCCTTATTGCATATACTGTATCTGTGTGTGTGTGTGTGTGTGTGTGTGTGTGTGTGTGTGTGTGTGTGTGTGTGTGTGAGAGAGAGAGAGAGAGAGAGAGAGAAAGAGAGAGAGAGAGAGAGAGAGAGAGAGAGAGAGAGTGGTTTGTGAGAGGGCTTATTACGCCTTTAATAAAATGTGTGTGTTTCTCATGTTTATGCATTTGCTCAGGTAACTATCAATACTGGTTTTTGAGTTTAGTTTGCCTTAATTTCTGTCTGTCCGTGTGTATAGCCTTAGCTAATGAGTTTCCATGATTTCTATGTGTACGCCAAGTCAAAAAAAGAAATTAAATAAAAAAATCACAAAATAATACAAAACATTCCACAATCAATGATCTCTACATGCACGATTGACGGTGAATTAACAGTGTTATGAGTTGGTGTTTAATTTAGCAAGTATCTGATTTACAAGCAAGTATTTCAGTGAGAGATCTTATTTTTTGAAATGGTTCACCTCTGTCTCATAGTCTTCTCCCATAATAGTGCAGCTGATCAGCAGAGACAACAGTCCAAAATATAAAGTTTTGATAGAAATAGATTTTGTATTTATGGATTGAGTAGATGCCGAATTGACAAGAAAACTGTTGAAATATGACACCTTATATTTTGTGTTTCTAGAGTTACACTAGGTGTTTTTATGGACATGTAAGAAATTGTTAAAGATTTTCATGTATTTTAAAGGGAGTTTGGTGTAATATTTTCCCCTGCAGAGTGCAAAGAAGTTTAGTTTAATTCAAGCTTATAATATTTTTAGTTTTTTTGTCATGAGTACAGAAACACTAGGTAACTGCTAATGATAATGTTGGTTTGGTTTAATTTGCCTTGATTACTATAATAATGCTGTATTTATTACTGGCAGTGGCTGATCAGGATAATTATCAGCTAATGGTAGTTAGTTTCTAACAGCAGTATGCAGTAAATGGTTGCCCTTTGTGTGTGTGCACCACTCACTGCTGACAAAACAATGAAAAACTAATATTTTTAATATAGTAGTACAATATAACCTCAGCTTTATAGTGAAAAAGTAATTTCACTGATTACTATTGAATGCTGTGAAATGAAATTTTTCCTGCCATACTAATCTTGCGCCCCCGCGTTTCTGTCTGAGTTCATCAATGAGAGCATCATACTGTAGACTCGTGTGTGTAGGTTGTGGTGTGAACGTTTGAACGTTTGAACAGGCGGACATCTTTTCCACTTGTTTACTTTTCTGCTGGCTGGTGGCCGGTTGTTTATTTTTGTTGGCGTTGTCTCTTTGTAATCCCACTGTTCTCTGACATTCAGTCCATCTGCTGCCCCCTTCTCTCTGTCCAATTTCTACTGTTTTATAATTATTGTGTTAAAGTTGAAATAGACAACTTTTTTTTTTTTTTTTGGCTTTAACTTATCATTAAGAAGTAAATGCTGATTGCACAGTGTAATGACAATAGAATAATGACACCATCTGCATTTAGACTGGTTCCCTATACGCCTCCCTTTCACTCGGCAAATCTGTCTGCCACTGGGCCCGATTTTTCCCGGAAAAACAATACCTCCATTGTAGACTAAAATAATGAATACATTCACACTTCTTCTCCAAATGTTTTCTTCTAACATTACTCCCCCTCTCCTCCCTGATGCCAAGCCCTGCTGTATTTATAGATTATTACTCTGTTATTACTATGCAATGCACACCATTACATTAATAATAGCTCATGTCTGTTCCCGAATTCAATAGAAAATTGTTACAATGTTACAGTTTTCTCTTATTTTCAAAGCACTGTTTATCATTTCTTAAATGACGTGTGTAATGTCACATGTATATGTCACATAACTTACGTAACTTAGTTAAGCTCTGATAAGTCTGTCACTGCTGAGACTCTCCACCGGTAATACAACATATATGACATTTTTTGACCTATTGGAAATCTATCTATTCTGTCATGTAGGTATGAGGATGTGTTGGATTAAATACTTGACCAAAAAAACTCAAGGTCCACTTACTGGCCTTTTCAGAAGTTCTCAACTACATTTCACAGCCTTCATCAGCGGACAGAGTTGGCTTAATTTGCATGTAAATACATTAGCTCAGGTGTCATCACCCTACTTGCTGAAATGACAAATAATCTATCTCTGTGACAAATGAATATGTACGGTAAGAATGAACTTTCACAACCAAGGTCTCTATTTTTTCCCCCCTTTTGTCTATAATTCCCACCCTCTGAGACCCAGCTGGATCAGAGTCCCATTAAGAGTCACGTAAATGCATTACACCAGGCTGCAACACTTCCACCATGATTTGTTTTCTGAGGCATATTTTGAATTCTATTCTCAATCTCTTCCAATTAAAAGAGGAGGGAAAAGGCTGAAATCCAAAACATGTTTCACAAAAAAAAATGCCAGCTTATGGTAATACATACAAACTAAATCAGTATTACAAATGTGTTTGTTTTATTTGAGAGGAAATTTCTAGGGAAGCCAAACATTGGGAAGTGGCCCATGTCTGCTGTATTTTAGCATGCGTCTTGTGCAGCTTTGCCAGCAGCAATATGATAATTATTCTTCGTGTCGGTTGAAATGAAAGTATTTAAACCACTTAAGTAATGAAAAACTACAAATGAGACTATTTGAAATTTCAGGACAGACATGAACACTTTTGAACAGTGACATTTTGATGTACCAGCAGCAGCGTGCGGGGGCTCAGGTGTGTTCCATCTGTCTCCAGGCTATTGGATCATGTTTTGCAGTGACAGCTGTGCTTCTTCTATTATGTGGCAGGCAGTGCAGCGCATGCAAGAGTGACGTTTAAAAAATCTGTGTTGGTCCAGGACAGAATGACTAAAGGAATGTTTAAGTTTCAGGTCAGGGATTCTGGTGAGAAGTGGAAGGTTTTGACAATGAGCAGTGAGGAGCACAGCGCTCGCTGCGTTGATGTATGTCAGTGCTTGTCCTACATCGACCTTTGTGTGGTTTTTTCCTCCCCTTCGCGTGCTTACCTGCACTTTAATCATTTGATTACTACCAGAGTGAACACAAATACAGCCATTTCATTTACTTTTTTATCAGTTGTTTTTTTGCATTTGTATTTATGCATTCACCATAAACAGTGTGAATTATTTAACATTAATAAAAATGTAAATTTACCCAAGTTAGCCAAGATTGACTTATTATCATCTGCAGTCCTTTGTCAGAATGTTAAAATGATGTGTGTCGCAAAGGTGAGGCATTTGGCATTTTAATTATAGTTAGATATATTACCTTTACATTACACAAGGCCACAGGTATTACTAACTTACAATCAAACTTCAAAAGGAAAGATGAGGTGAATTTCTAACCAATCCTCAAAATCAGCCATTTTTCTGTGCAATGACCAATAACACCATTAACAAACAAATTCATACTAGACATGACTTCTTCTAACTTGAGATTTCATCACTTGAAATGATGAGTTGAATGAATGTACTGTACAGAGTTCAAGTTTCTTAGATGTTATGCCTCGGTCTACGGGAACCTCTGACACAACATGGTAAGTTGCTCCCCCATTCTTCCCACTCCAAGTAAGGCCAGCAACACCAGTTAGCCAAGTTCAAAAGTAGCAGTTTTTATTTCATTCTGGGGGAGATAAGAGGCCAAAACAACAAACAAAACTCTCTAAATTAACCCTAACTTGTCTGAAACAAAACAAAAAATGAATAAATGACAAAACATGCCGAAAATAGAAAAAACAGGAGGAAAAACTGTGGGGGTTTTTTTTGTTTGTTTTTTTTTTGAAAAAGAGGTTTCTCTCACCTACAAACTGCTAGTATTTACCAGAATTTACAAAGTTCAAGTTGTAAATTACTCTATCCAAAATCTCAACATTCTCTACCTTATCATAACCTTTCTACTCAGCTTTCAGGACAAAAACAAACCACAACAAAATGCTGCCATGCTCTTGAGGTGGAAAGGCTGAAGGAGACAGAGTGCTGCCAGCTGGAGGTTCAAATAGGCTAGGGACACTCCCCCTGACCAATCATGCAGCAGCAATCAGGCTGGGTAAGCCAATCACTGGGCACCACCTGTTAACAGTTCAATCAGTCACTCCCACACACTCACACACTGAGGAGAGAGAGGACACTGCAGCAGAAATGACATAAATCCACAAATGACCCACAGGATCAGAACACAAAGTTTCTAAAGTAACATGATCAACATATTAGTAGACATATATGATGGCAACTTTCATTCGCTTGTTTTCACACTAATGAAAACACTGAGAAAAGTTTTTTTTTTTTTTTTTTTACTTATTATCTTTAGAAAGAACATATTTTCTCCACTCCAAGTGAATTAATATTTAATCTATTACAAAAATTTCCTCAGCTTGTCTCTTCAAAGTTCAATCAACTTAAAATTTCAAGGCAGGCAGGACACAAACTTTTTTAAGCTAAAACAATTAACTTTTACAGTGCAGTGATTAAAAAAAAATGGGATACATCTTCTACAATGCCGACGACCACACATCCTATCAGACAGTAACTGGACTACCATGACTTAACAGCTCATCCGTCTCTTTACTCTGTTATTCTCTGTGCTCCACTCGTACTTCTTCCAAAGATTTTATCTCAGAGTTCTCCGGCATCTTGTTTTACTCTCTCTTTCTGTGTTTCTGTTTGCGCCTCTGTCAGTTTCATTCTGTCTCTGATGATTTTCCTCTCTCTCCCTCTTTGTGGCTCTCTTTCTCTGTGCTTCAGTAGCTTTTTGAAGTTGTTTGTGATGAGAGATGTTTCATCCATCCCCTACCCCTCCCAACCCCACTATGTTCTCTCAATTTTAATTTTTTTTATTACATAATAATGGCAGTTTCAGTCTGATGTGCTGTCACAATAAATCTCCCCAATGGTCCTTAAGATGTGTTCACACTGACATTGAACAGTTTCTGAACTCTTTAGTGTTTCCTCCTTTTGATCAGTTTGTTTGACCAACTGAGAATAATGCTATTTGAACTGCGGTGGGACTGAAAATGTCGCAAGAGAAATATCAAAACAACATCAAAGTGCTTAGTTAGAAATGAGAACATAATGTGAGTCAGCTGTAGGAAACCACTCCAACACTCAAGCATTTATAGAGATTTTTAAATAGGGGTGAGGAAGGGTTGATTGGTTGTAATTGGGTATTTTGTATGAGCCATGCAGAAACAAAATGAAGTCATACCATTAGGGGAAACAAACACACAATTGGTCTGTGTGCAAAGTTTTAAAAGGAGCCCCTCTGAGGTTCACATGTATAATTAGGACGCAGCTATCCGGAGACACTGAGCAGTCACAAATCACATATTCAAAATGTGTATTTTCATGACTATTAAGTCAATATTATCATTTGATATTGATGTTAATATTTGCATAAAAGTTAATCACATTTGCTCTAAGGTTACAACCCTGCCTAATCACAATTCTCCAAAGGCGTACATCCACTGGATGTGGAGCAAACTTCAAATGAACCAGACAGCATTTTTCTCCTTCAGTTGAATGAGTTCGTCTATTATGAAATTATTCTGAAAATAACAGCACCAACAGGCCAAGGAATCAACACATTCTCATTCCTAACTTGTAAAATATGACAGCTTGGTCGTGCATTATGCTTCAGTGATGCTGTAGGTTCCCCTCTACCAGCAGTTTTGCAAGTTAGCAACAATAAATATGCAACATTTAAGTAGACTTTCAACATAAAGGCACAAAAAATTATATTTAGAAAAAGATTGTGGCTTGGTTTAAGTAAGTTTGTAAGGTAAAATAGGTAATGTAAGTTAATGTACACATTTAGAGTACCTAATGTTAGTTACCAAATGTAATGTAAGTTAACATAAGTACAACATGTGCATAACATGACTTGCGTATTTTACTCGCTTTACATAAATTGTGCAAGTTATCGTTGAAAGTCCTGTGTTTTTTGAAGCTCGTTTTCAGGCAATCTCAACCTAACTCTGTAGCAGTTTGTGTGTGCTTTGAAGGAAAAGCCATCTATCATAGAAAACTGGACGCTGCTTGAAGGCGTTTCACCTCTCGTTCAAGAGGATCCTTCAGTTTTAAACTGAAACAGGATCAGAGGTGAAATGTCTTCAAGAATCTCAAGCAAAGTCCAGTTGCCTACGATAGCTCCTGGTGAATACCATGACCTGGATGACTGTGAGTCTTCACTGCAAAAGCAAAATTGACCAGCTGCTTGGTAACCATGGTAACACATATGCCTGTCACCACCTCATTGGGTTTTCTGGAATCAGTCAGACAGTGAAAGGAAGCTTAAACATGTGTGTGTTGTGCTTGTGTCCTACGCTGTAGGCAGGTAATATCACAGCAGAAGACACCTCTTCCTGTCCTAATCAATGACATATGAGATCTAGTTGCAATCCCGACTAATGATGCTCTTAATCAATTATGTCCTTGTGAGATTTGTGACACCAAAATTTGAGCTGTGAAAGCGATGTACACCAGCCTTCTGCTCGGTTTGTTTGCAGTTAAAACAGAGTCTGATTCAACTCCCCAAAATGACCTCAAGACACAGGAGTGTGTAGGAAGAGGAAGACAGATGTTGACATGCACTAACAAGCAGTTAATCATTCTTGTAAAACCCAGCCAGGGTAAACATTTAGACAGGATGAGTTGAAATAGTTCCAAAGTATTAAAATTGTGGCAAAAAATGTGGACCAAAAACCCTTAATACGGTATAATTACTGATCATCATAACTGTCAAATAAACAAGTCGCTTGTGGGTCCACGTGACTTTCATTTAAAATCCCTGGTGAATTCATAATTTGACTGTCTGACCTTAAATGAATGAAATATTCAACAAAACTGGCTGCATGGGATTCACGCTCACAGAGCCTTTTAAATGAGACTTTGATGAGCTGTGTGTCTCTACACCGACATACTGATTGTCAATACTGAGAATCAGAATTACTAAACAGTGGTGTGAGTCCACATGTGCACCTCTGTGCATGTGTGTATTTGTGTGCAGTTATCTATTCATGCTGATATAAAGGGCTGCTCGCTTGCCTGTCGACATTCATTTAGCTGTGTGTTTGTGCGTGTGTGTGCACGTTTGTGTGTGTAGCTAATCATTTTAAGTTACTCTCCCCGGCTGCACACCACCAGCCCATCCACTCCGACTATCTCTGTCCCATATGGGACAATTATGTCCACTATGCTTCAAGTGTTTGTATTTATGCATTTTAATGCAGCATACAAGTACATGCATCAGTAAGTGGTTTGCGTTCCTGTGTATGAGTTTGATGGTGGACTGTTATATATTTGTATTTGTGTCTGTGTAAAAGTGTGTGTGTGTATGTGTGTTTGTGCTCTGCTATCTAAATCATCCCTCATTCTGCTGCTCTGCACACCAGTCCACCTGTCAATCGCAGCGCTGAGGTTCTCTTTTTCCCATGAGGCAATTATCTACAGTCTGGTTCATGAGTTTATTATCTGAATGTGTGTGTGTGTGTATGTGTGTGTGTGTGTGTGAGAGAGAGAGAGAGAGAGAGAGAGAGAGAGAGAGAGAGAGAGAGCATGTGTGTGTGTGTGTGTGTGTGTGTGTGTGTGTGTGTAAGAGGGAGAGGGAAATGGTTTCAGTAGTAAATGGGAGATTGGGGTTTTCTCTTTATTTCCTCTGGGATCAGTCACTCACCTCACCCCTTCTTCCACTCCACACCCCCTCAATGCGCACACACTGCCCCCTCTGCTGTTTTCCTTTTTCATTCTTGTCTCCCCCTCAGAGTGGGAATTAACTAAGTACAAATACTTTACTACTGTCCTTACTCTTAAGTAGAGTTTTAAGGAAATTACTTTGTGTTAATTTTTCCGGCAAGTTTTCACTTTTACTCCCTACATTTTTAACACACATACAATACAATACAAATACATGACAAAATGAAAAATGACATAACAAGAACTAAGATGAAAACAGCATAAAAGACATAACAAGACCAAGACAACATGAAAGATGTAACAAGACAAAACAGACAGGGAGACTCTACTGCAAAGAAAGGAAGAGGTTCGGTTTGCTTTGCACAGAAGCAGCTGACAGAAATATCCATCAAGGGGCTAATTTTTACTTTCACACCTTGAGTACATTTCAGAGCCTGTAATTTTTCTCTTTTACTTGAGTAAAGAAATCAAATCAGTACTTCTACTTTTACCATTCTTTTTTTAACACAAGTATCTGTATTTCTACTTGAGTAAAGAATGTGTGTAATTTTGCCACCTCTGCTTTCCCTACACCATAACCTTCCATCTTCTTCCAACATCCAATCCCTCTTCCCCTCCCACATCCTCTCTGTATCTGCTCTTTCCTGCCCCTCCCTTCCCTTCCACTTCTCCATCTATCCCCCCGGCCTTTAGGGTGATATAAACATCGGTTGGCCAGAAGGAATCTGGTTTTCAGAACAGCAGACAGGTGAAGCTTCAGACTTGAGACACTCCAGCAGAACACGGACATCTGCTTGTTCCAGCACACCTGCCAGATTACACTCATCTTCCTCAATGGATTACAGTCTTTTTTTCCTGCGCTCCCTTTACCCTCTCTGACCCTTATATCTAATTCATTCCATGCTGTTTTTATTCCTCTCCAGACTCGAGTCTTTATCGCACCTCTCAACACAGTCTCTTCACTCGCCTCTTGTCTCAGGATTGTCGATGATTTGTCATTTGTCAATCATTTTAAGCAGACAGGTGAAAAACAGAAATATCCGAGCATATACATGCATGCACAAACATATTTTAAACATCCGCAGACAGATTACACACTTAAACAGATTGCACTGCAATGCACAGTATGACTCAACACAAGACAACAGCACAACCCTGTTGCACACAGCAACAGTATATTACTGCATCTCAGCTCCTCTGCAACATTAGCTTTCAATTCAGTAAAGATTCAGTCTGAATTACAATGAAATTTATAAGTGTGAGGTCTCTGCAGTAACAAACAATGGTAAGCTTTTAAACGATTAACCAATCCAATCTAGGATCTTCGGAAATCCCAGAGAGATACCTGAGAGACTCTAAATCTCTAATAAATTACTAATATTTGTCAATGGGTTAAAGTCGGTCATAATCCTGCAGGGTTAGAGCTTCTGTCCCAAATGAGGCCAACCGCGTGAACAATGTGTCATGGCGACAGGTGCTCCATCTCCTCTGCCTCTAGGTCATCTAATTAATCTCTTACTCTGTCCCAATTCAAGGGCTGGGTTTTTCAGGGTCCGTATGTGTACACAGAGTACATCATAACTGGCTACCGAGGTCTGTCTTGTTTCATAAATGTAGCTGCTGGATGCAGTCTCATTTTGAAGACAGAAGCAGTGCATCCTTAGTAGACCTCAGGACCCCACAGCCCACAGTGTCCTGGACTGTCAAGGTTAATTTAAAAACTGGGGAATATTAAGTGATCATGTAATAGGTGTAACTGTTACAGTGGCTGCATACAGTTGTTTGTTAGAACACCCCAATTCATTGCTTTTATCCCATAGTTAAAATTAGAATTGATAAGATGTATTTTGTCCTTTTCTTACTTTGAATATATCAGGTTTTACAACACTTCACTTCAACTTACTTTCAACTTTATCTGTCCCCAAAGGGCAATTGAACCTTCGTAAGTCCTGCTCCTTTCTGCTCTGTGCTTCAATAACAGTTCAGCAACTTTAGTACCTCCACCAACTTTTCTCTATAAAAGTGACCTATAGAGTCACGACTTAAGCTAATGTTTCCAAAATGTTAGCTAACAAGATAGCTAATGTTAGCAAAATGCTAGATAACTAGCTATCTGAAGATTGATGGTGATTAGCTAGACATTTAGCTAGCATTTTACTAACATTAACTCATTTCCAATGTAAATAAAAATATATGATGCTTTCATTTCAACATATATGAGCATAGCACACAGCATATTGAAGAACAGGGGACAGGAAAGGATAAAGTCATTTAAGATGCCAAGCATGCTCAACTATCATTGGAGCACAGAGTGAAAAGAGACTTAAGAAGGGTCCATTGGTTTCTGATGCAAGATAATCATAAAAAAAAGAGTCTACCCAGGTTTTATATTTTAGTTCCATTCCTAAAGCATAGTAATTTGGAATCTTATATCTTATAGCATAATCACTCATATGCACTATTTGCATTTTGAGCATAGTGTAGTGATTACTAGCATTATGAGTGCATTATAATACACTATGAATGTCTGTACAACACACTGTAGTTGTGGTCTAAAGAAATCTTCTGCAGACTTTTGAGTGCAACTTTTCATTGCTAAATTTAGAAATGTTTGATGTTACAAGTTGAAGAGGGCAGCCCAGATGCACCATAGGTCTGCGTGAGGACGCTTATTTGTGGAACAGCCACAGATTCAGCCCAGCCTTCGGGCCCTCGAAGGATCCTGTCACCTGTCTCACCCAGCTGCTCGTCATCTGCTGTTAGTTCTGCAGTTACACTTCCTCTGCCTTCCTCCACTCTTTTTAGCCTGTACTGACTGTCTAGACCTTTTCACAGCACACGTTTTAACTTGTCATAGCAGGAAAATCATAGACGTAACTGCAGTATTAACATTAACGATGGCTCCATTACAGTAGAGTGTCTCAATTCAGGAGTAAGCCAGCAGGAACAATATCGGAGCTTTCAGACCAGAAAGTGAAGCGCCTTAATGAAATGCCTGCAGCATCGTTAGTGTTATTGGTTACATCTGGGGTTGTCTTGCTTTGGCATACCAAAATGTCTGCAGTGAAAAAAGCCTACTGATTGAGAAAAGACAACCTGCTTTGATTCCTGGTTTTGCTTTCAGGCTCAAGGTTTGTACAAGACAGTATAAAATTAGGCCAGCTATTTTGGCACATCGTAGAAAAATCACTGATGTGAAGATGAAACTTGGAAGTAATATTCTCATAGTGAATTATAACAATCAAGACAATAAAGCCTGTTTTTATTTTAATTGTTCAGGTTATCAGAAAAGAGGCTGTGCAGCACATAATCTGAAACTTTTTAGACGCTGAATTGTCTTCCCATTAAACTGTTATAATACAAATGAATTAATGAATGGGCTCCTTGCAAATGTGTTCAAATAATCTTGTTAAATGATAAATTATTCATAAACGCTGAATTTTAAATGCCCACAGAATTTGACATAAAACTCAGAGTAACAGTTTGATTGTGAAATATGATCTAGGCCAGAGGTTTTCAAAGTAGGAGTCGGGTCTCCCCAGGGGGGCTCGAAGCAGTGTCAGGGTAGGCTCAGTGAATAGAAGTGAAAAAATATTACACTAGTTATCAAGAAGAGATCACACACAGTCTAAATGTGTGTGATTTGGTTAAGGAGATAGTTCAGAGATACAGTAATTTTGGGGATTTTACTGTTTTCCCGGCTTTCACAGAGGCAGAAACTAATAAATGCCTCTGGTCAGACATCTTTTATTTATCTGGCATCGACTGAAGTTGTGTCAAACAGCAATATGAGGCTGTCTTGGCTCAATTTTTGAGTGTCTACGGGATCAAATAATCCTGATCTTATAGGCATCATAGGAAATGAACAAAACTATGCAAGTAAACCCAAGTAAGCCCTTTTCCAACCTTTGTTTGAGGGGAGGCCCACAGTCTCAGACTCTGAAATCCCCCGATCTAGGTTACGTACATTCAATTTTAGACTCTTCATTCTACACAGCAGGCTGAGCACTGAATTTGTAACCCTACCATGTACCACTGGTTCATCCCAAAAGGAGAAAACCAATGTCTGACCAGTCGCCTCCCCAGTAACATTCATTACGTGTCATGCCCAAAGACTTCTCATGAATATATGAATGAATGAAAGAGTAATGCTGTCTTTTGTGGATCTGACAATGAGCAGCCAGCTGGGGCATCAGTGTGCGTGCTTGTCTCTGTCAGCTGACCGGGCTGAGAAGTCCAGACTTGACAGTGCTACTAAAGGCACCTCGAGTGAGTCATATGATATTTTGTCAGGGACACCTAAACATACACTATTGGACTTATTTATGGAAACAAAGAATCCCATTTTGCCCATAGCTACATGATGCCCCAGATGACTTTGCTGCAGACCGGTTTCACTCAAAGTTTCTGACAACATCATCTGCCAGATCCACATGAAGATAACTAGACCCAGTCAATGAGGCTAGAGATGTATTTTATTGTGTCATTCTATTCTAGAAAAATGTTTTATTTCCATCATTCCAGTCCCATTAGTGTAGCTAGTGTAGTGTAGTGAGGCTTTCCAGTGAGCCATCACACATAATAGCAGCACCCTGACTCTCTTTGACCTGAATGGAGGGGAACTTTCAATTAATATCATTGATACCACCTGTGTTTACCTGACTTTTTCATGTCAAAATGGCTACTGTGAAAAATCTCTATTGATAGAGGGTCAGTGAACACTCATACAATGAACCGGCCCGCTCCAGAGGCTGCCCTTCAATTCTAATGCTCATTTTTTGTTTCCTGTTCTCCTGACCACTTTTTAAGTAATTGACTCTCCTCTTTTATGTATTTTTTTTGCCACTTTCAGTCTGCCCTTCACTCTTAAAAACTCTTCCCTGTTCTGTCCTTGGTGTCTTTTCATTTCTTCGCTTTCTTTTAACACCCATCTCATATCAGTCCATTGTGAAAATTGTTATTTTTTATTTAAACTTAACATCGTTCATGTCCAATTATGTTATCTAAAAAGCATTTGTGTCCTCCACAATGGAGAGTGTCTGGAGCCTTTGTTTGCCCATCGATACCCTGTGTTGACACTTCACTTCAGCGTTAAAATGAGAATAAACCATTTACTGTTCCTTTAGTGGAAAATCATCCTATCTTGGGTCACCACCGTGTTTCATCTTATTATATCCGTTCCTTCCCTCATTCTGCTCATGTGTCCACAGAGTTAATATCTAAACACCATGACCGGATTAAGGCTTAATGGGCCTCTGGGTGTTCACCGTTAAAGGGCCCCAGCCACACATTAACAAACAAGCTGTTTGTTAGGATGAGTGTGTTGTGGCATTTTTTGGCGGAAATTTCGTCTTGTTTTACATCATTAGATTAAAGGTCCAGTGTGTAAGATGTACAGGGATTTATTGGCAGACACCGCCAGTGTCAGGTGGATGGATTATCTTGGCAGAAGAGAAGTGCTCACTAACACAGATTTTAACAAAGTAATGAAGGTTGAGAGATAAACCTTTTGCGTGCACAGAGGAAGTCAGAGATTTTTTTTTTTACTTAATCTCATGAAAAATGCGAGCAAAAACAAAAGATTTGTATTTATATTTCCGTTGAGTGTATGCAAACATGCACTGCAATGTGATGTCATATTTTCATTTATCCCCAAACTCCATTCAAGACCTGCAATACCTGGTTAAGATTAAATTGTTTTATTCCATGATTTAAAGTACAACCACTACTACACCACTGTAATAAAAACAAGCAGGGAACTATAAAGTATTTAACCATTTAGTGGCCAACTAATCTTTCAGCCCGTATGGCACTGCATTGCATTTTCTCCATTAGAAGGGCACAATAGAGGGCACTTTATAAGGTTTTCTCAACTGAAAGGGTACCCTAAAGGGCACTTTTGCATGTTTTGTCCACTGGAAGTGCACCCTAGAGTTCAGTTTATCACCTTTAATTCACCAAAAGTGCAGCCTTGAAGGCATTTTATATCTCTGGCCACTCAAAAACACTTCACTTCATATCATTGCTTGTCCACAGGTAGGGCACCCTAGAGGGCCATCACCCCCATTTCCCCCCTCTGAGTTTTAAGATACATAACTTGCATCATGTGACTTTCATCTTACAAGTGACTTATGTAATAAAACCTAACCTATCCTAACATATGTGATGAGTTTGGTTAAAAACGGCTTGTAATCTTAGAATGGACAAACCAAACACTGGCTCTAGATATGTGAATTTTGCAGGTTTTGCTGCCATTGCAGGTTTGCTTGGCACACCTCAAATGGGATGATGACTTTGCAATCTGTAGGCTCACTAGATGCCAGTACATGCTACACAATGGTAATGAAATCATAATGATTATTTCCCTCTTCAAAATATATACCTCCATGCAATCTCCAATTTTCCACTGAATACTGGCCCATATCTGTGGAACACCAATTAACACCAATAAAAACATAGTAAGGATGAGTGTTTTATGCCTTTGAAGTTTTTGCCCACACCCGTAAAAAGGAATGTCACAAATCATTAGCATTACTTTTCTATATTTTCTCTTTTTAAATGCAAGGCCCCACTGGCAAACTGAGCCCATGGGTGCACACCAAGGACACCCTGATGGTAGAGCCGGCCATGCTAATAGCTGAATAAATTTATCAAGTGAGTTCTATTTCATGGTGTCCACAGTTAACAGACTTAATGAAATCAGTGGCAATATTGAGCAATAATTATTTATTATCAGTCGTAATCAGTTCATTCGTAGAGGATATTCTAACATGAATGAAGATAAATTCCTGTGTGTGTCACAGGAAATAAATGACAATAATCCCATTAAACACACAGAAGGAATTATAAAGATTAGAGAATAGACAAGGTCACATGGAAGGCCAGGGAAAGACAGGATTCGATAAACTAAATAAACAGTGTGTGTGTGTGTTTGTGCATGAGAATGGGTGCATGTGAAAACACCTTACAGAAGAAAGTATTGATTATAATGCTGCTGATGGTGAATTGGTAATGACCAAATTGAAAACATTGATTCGGTGAGAATAGACTGTCCTTGGACAAGGCAGGCAGTGAGGGACGGATTGACATCATCTGTCCCTGTCCCATAGTCACACACATCTTTGGGCATATGTACATACCAAAGCATGTATAGTGTGTGTACATCAATATATTCATTAACATTTTTGGCCATAACTAATGATTTCATACATCAGTTATGACAAAATTACACACTAAATGTCTGATAGGATAAAATGATGAGGTGATGATATTTTACATCCAAGAAGTCAAAGGTCAACTTCATCTGGACATCATAATGTCCAGCTCGCTATCAGTCCACCATACTCCTCTGTAAAAATAGTCTCCAAGTGAAGACAGCATGTCTCTCACTGGAAATTACATACTGGAATGAGACTGCTTCCAGTTCCACATTAAATTCATTCAAAATCTTCACCACATAGATTATATGAGTGTGGACAGACATGTTAACTGTAACTTGACAAGTTGGTGAAGATATATAACTTTAAGGCAGTAATTCTATTATTTGACTGCTCTGTTTTATAAAACTATTGACAGCTGACTGCCCACTCTTCTAAACTGACTGCTATAGGGGCTGGAAGTGATCAACTACTGCTTCAGCTAGAGACAATGTATGTGCCAAAACTTTCCAAATTTCTGCTGTTTTCCATCTGACAGTGTGAAGTGTTATTGTGTGACTTCAGTGAATCTGAACTGATCTTTTGGCTTCCTGTTTGTTTTAGAATTGATGCTGAGATTTTGCGGATCACTTCTAAGGCTCGCCTGGGTCTGACCCCAAGCTAGATAGCTGAAATGTTGACCCAGTATGAGCCAGTTCGCAGCCTCAGGTGGAGACCTTCTGGTCATTCTTAAGCTGAGGCTTAAATCTAAAGGTGACTGTGCTTTTGCCATCAGGGCCCCTTGGCTTTGGAATGACCTGCCTGAGGAAATAAGGCTTGCAGAATCAGTGACGCCTCTTAAATCAATTCCTACAATTTATTTTTATAGACTTGCTTTTATGTGAAGTTTTCTTTTTATTCTTTTATTCTTTTTGTCTGTGTTTATTTGTATTGACATGTTTTCTATTGTTTTTATTGTTCCTGTGTTTTTACCATTTTGTCTTCTCTCCAATATGTTTTTGCGTCCTTTGCTTTTTGTTTTAATTTTACCTTCATTTTACCTTGCATTTTTTTTTTTTGGCCTTCCTGTTTGTCTTTCTGTAGTTATATGGCCTCTGCATTTACTTTGCCTGTCAAAGCACTTCGTAAACTCTGTTTTTAAATGTGCTATATAATAAAGTTATAATTATTATACTGCAAAAGAGTTTTGAAACAAAATTAATCAAATGCATTTATGTGTGTCCACACCTGCACAGAGCTTTACAGCCTGAGCTCAGGGCCTTAATATTCATAAAGTATATAGCAATACCGTATGATATACGAAATGTGCACTGTTAGCAGGATGGCACTTTTGTGACAAATTCATGAATCTGACATCAGATGGGATCAACTTTGTTGTCTCTTGACTCCTTCTGTAAAAAGAAAACTTATTTTTTCTGCTTTGTTTGTTGATGCACGACAGCCCGTGAGAGATGGGATGATTTAAGACAGACATTGCAAAGTTTTCGCTATGTGACATTTGGCTCGGTGCCACTGAGCAACTCAGAGAAAAGTTTAATGCCGGTTCAGTTCCTCCTGAGATGTCCAAAAACACATTAGCGCATGTAAATAATAAATCATGCTACATCTGCACAAGGACACTGGTCCACAGCCCCAATTCTCAAAAGTATTACCAACCTTCAAAAAACCACAGGGGGGCCCACATTTCTGCTTTTTGTGACCCAATTCAGATTCCAAAATTTTAGATGATTATCTGCTGTCTCAATGAACAAATTAATGCTGTGTTTAGAAATCTAAGGATACAAGTATTCAAGGTGATATATTCATCATTTCCAGCAAGGTTGTAAAATGAGATTTTGATTTAGTTTCCGCTTTGATTGATTGATTGGAATTTGTTGAAGAGCTAAATAAAAATATAGATCAAACTGATTTATATGGGTGAGTGCTGAGGATTAATTACGCAGTCTCACAGCCTGAGGGAAGAAGCTGTTCTTTCCTCCTAGAAGTTGATTAAAAAATGGCACAGGATTTTTGCCTTCTCAAGTGTCCTTAAGAAATACAGCTGTTTTCTTGAGTTTTCTTTACCAAAGTGGAGTTGTGTGTTGTACATGACAGGTTATCTGTAATGCTGATTCCCAGGAACCTAAAATTGTCCACCTGCTCCACCTCAGCTCCACTGACGAAGACAGGGGTGTGCATCTCCTTTCTCCAAAAGTCAACAATCAGCTCCTTGTTTGCTGATGTTGAGCAGAAGACTCGACTTCCTCCCAACATGAAGGTGCATCGTTGTTTGAAATTTGGCCAACGATGGCAGCGTCACCTACAAACTCCACAATCAAGTTTTCTCCATGTTGGGTGCTGCAGGCATGCGTGTTCAGTGTGAACAAGAGAGGGCTGAGCACACAGCCCTGGGGGGCTCCGGTGTTCAGTGTCTACTAGAATGGAGGAGATGAGACCTCCAATCCAAATTGTCCAAGTCCAATTTCCAATTGGAGAGTGTGGCTCTCTGGCCAGAGTGTTCAGGCTGCCAATCAGCTTCACAGGGAAGATGTGTTGAATGCTGAGCTGAAATCAACAAACAACATTCTGATGTAGGTGTTGTTTTCCTCAAGGTGAGTGAAGACTGAGTGGAGGGCAGTGGAGATGGTATCCTCTGTTGATCTGTTGGTTCTGAATGCAAACTGGTCAGGGTCCAGGCCGGCTGGGATGCCGTTCATTATGTGTTCGAGGATCAGTCCCTCAAAGCACTTCATCAGAATGGGGGGTGAGTGCCACAGGGCGGTTGTCATTGAGACTCGACACCGCAGACTTGTCCCTGCTTCGAGACTTGTCTTGAAACAGGCTTTTTATCAGACAAAGATAATTACTTCGGTGAGCAGTTGTACAATCATTAACATTGAATGAGCTAACTGAGACATTTTCTTGAGCATAATACATATTGATAAGATTCAGATGGGACAAGAGATCACTTAAATATCTTAATGGTAGTTAACAAGGCAAGTAGACATGTAGATATTAGCATGCCAGTAAGGGTCTATGGGCTGTGCTGAAATATTGACATGTGAATTGATTCATTGTATCTAAAATGTCATTTTGAGGGCTGCATTTGGGTTTACTGGTTGTCTCCAGATGTCAGAAGCCAGCAAATCAATATCAGGGCGACACAGTGAGACCAGGTGGCATTAGCCTGAACCAGCCTGTCAATCGAGGCAAACAAAACACTAAAAAACATCGGCCTTCATGAACAATCATTCTTACATTCACCAAAAAAGAAATTTGATATTAAATATATTATATCTAGAGGAGTAATGTGGAAGCACTACATTCAAAAAACAAAACAAAAACAAAATAACCCAGTGTTCACTTTATTTACTAAAAGCGCCTACTGTTGAATCACTGTAATTATAAAATGCCGCCTGTTATTAATGATGACAGCTAGTAATTTGCTGATAATTTGTCTGTCCCACCCCTAAACAAACCCAACCTCCCAGCCCTTCATCAATTAAGATAACTCATTAATTGTTATCTCTGTCTTGCTGTTTTCCCACCAGGACTTGCTGTTAGGGTTAATTAAGGGCAATTACACAACAGTGTAGACAGAAGCAAAACGAAATACCCATGTTAAATTCACATGTTTTCCAGTAACTTTCTCCCTTTTAATTAGAAATTTGTTTTCTCCATATAAAGCATCATTACGCTACGATGCAAACAAAAGTAAATTTATACAAACTTAGTGGACTTCTAGAAGTTCGGAAACAGTTCACCTATGAATCCAAGTGTTTGTTTCCCCAGTGGGTGCTTCCAAAGTACTTGAGGTGAGACAAATGTTCAGAGCGAGTGCTTTTTTATATATATAATTTCTTGTCACTTCACATTTGTTAGACATCACAGTGGAAACTGACAGAAACATGGAGAGGAAGGGAGGAAATTGCATGCTACCAAAGTCCCCAGCTAGATTCAAACTGTTAATATTACACTTACGTATGCGGCAGTATTCAAGCAGAAAATATCACCGCTTTAAAAAATTCAAAAGGGTCTGCGTGGGTGAGGGCGTGTTGCTGCAGGTGCTCGTAAGGTGATAAAATATGATCGACGAAGGCCATGAGTTAGATTCATGGGTGTGAGCGCTTTTTAGACACTGCAGGGCGGTTTGTAAAACAGTACAAGTCCTTAAAAAGTTATCGAAGTGACATCATTTTATCCCCCATGTCTTAAACAGCAGAATAAGGTCAGCCATGTTCGGTCGATGCAGTGCATTTCTGGATGACTAACTTTCTTGCCAGACAACTCTACACCCATTTTGACAGAGCCCTCTGTGTACCTCTGTCAACCCAATGGTCTTATTAAAATTCATCTATCTATAGGAAGGTCCAATCCCAATGTACAGTCCATACTTGGAGCTTGGAGCTGTCCCACTGTGACATAGTCAAGCTCATGAGGGCTGTCTTACAGATTTTTGAGCCGTTATGCACACTTTCCATATAGTCCATATTTCTGCAGAGTTTACTTCAGGGGATTACCCACAGTTCATAGCACTGTGACATCAAACACTGAGTTACCAGGGAAAGCTTACAACCTTGAAAAAAGATAAACAAACATGGAAGGAACAAATACAAGAAAAAAAGAAACTTGTGATGTTGTTTTTTTTGCCAAAAACAGTTAAATTGATTATTTGACTGTTACCTCTGAAAACAAAGAGCATGGAAGATGTTCAGATCGGACAGACAGTTCCTTAAAGGGACTGTTCAACCATCAAAATTCCAAAATACAGAGTTGCAGGGTTTTAGTCTGCCTTCTCCCACTATATTATGACTAAGTGGCACTGGGCTTGTAAGCGCAAAAAAAGGAAAAAAAAAAACCATTCAAAATCAGCATGAAACAAGTGATGACATGGTTATTTTTCAAATGTATTTTTTGGCATTTTGAGAACCACAAGCTGAGTGTCATTTCGTCCCATTATAGAGAAGGTAGACATCTTTGGGACTGATAAGTCCAAAATTGTGCAACTCACACCAACAACTAGATAGATAAACACAGTAACACTACAGTCCTACAGTCCAGGGTAAAAATATGTGGACTGTCCCTTTAAAAAGTCTCAAACCCTCAGTTGTGCCTAACACGTTTCGGTGTCATCAAGGCAACATGATATGTCAAGATGTGCCCTTGAAGCCTCTTGCACTCATCTGTTTAATATAAGGTTTATGTCTGAAGCAAGTTGTTTCCCCCTGCACCCTCCTCCCCAGCATCCCAGGATGCTTAGGCAGGCTGCAGGCAGGCTGCAGGAATGCTGCAGGAGTGCAAGATGAATGCAGCATTCATAATAACTTAACCAGAGCCAGTTGGCCCTGTAAGCACACTATGCAAGTTCCTTAGGGCCCCATGAGGTACACAAGGGCCCTGCCTCCTCTTCATGTCAAAGTGGGTGTCAGTGTTTACAACTTTGATGAGGGGATGAGGCAGAACTAAAGAAAAAATAACCCTGGCTCTGTACAGGGCCTTTTGCATTTTTTGCAACTTCCACAGCCCATGTATTTTCTCCTACACATTTGGGAGGGGAGAGTGATGCCAGATGCCACTAAATCCTACACGCTGTCCTTAATCATTCTCGTATTGCAGTAAGTTTGAACTGAGTGTGCCAATCTGAACCAAAAATTAGACCTTTTCTAAATTCTAAACCTGTCCTCAAATTGAAAGAATTTGTCAGACTGGGAATTGCAGCTTGAATTCTGCAAGCGAATGATTGCAGAGGAAGTGATTGGCAATTTTTATGCATTGTTGTATGGAAATTTGGCTGCAGTTTTTCACAACCCCGATAAAATGATGATTTATGAAACTGCAGTCTCTCACTTCGAAAATAATAAATGTAATTGCAAAATAACAATTTTCTGGCGAGGCTGGTTGAATATTCAGTTTATCTGTGATCCAGATGGGGTAGTGATACTATGTTAATGTCTTACTCTTAGGGCAATTAAGCGTCCGGCGCTCTTATCCTCTCTCCTCCTTTCCCTCTGCCAGCCTTTTAAGCCATTATGTGATTAGGCAGGGATCGAGCTGATGACTGTCTGACAGATAGAAATACTGTAGTATCTAATGACCCTTCCTTCAGCCCACATATCCACACTCAGACATGCACAAGATGGCAAGGAAATGCCCACACGCTCACAAATGCAAATGCAAGCCAATACAGAGCATGCACATACACGCAGTCTAAGGACATTCCTCTCATCTGGTTTTTTTTCTCAGTTTTCTGTCAATACAGCCTTTTCACAGCCAAAGCTGTGCTAATTAGATACAAAGGCTATAACAATATTAGCCTGCTCTTGTATAGAGAGGCCACTAACACTATTAGTATAAAGCAGCCAAAAGTTATTAGAACAAAGGACTTAACAGAATTAGCGTAGGAAGGAGCACTTTTGTTTGATATGTTGCTGTGTTGACGATGCTGATTTAAGTAAATGCTGATTTATGTAAGAGGCAGACACAGTCATCATGCACATATACATAAACACCCACATTCTCTTAGTGCTCTATGTTGACCTGAAATAATCCTGACTCACCAATCAAATAAAACCCTCAGGAAAAATATCTGGTTGATCATTTATAAACAGCTTGCATTTGAAAATGAGTCATGTTTCTGTCACCAGCAGATACTTTGCATATGGTCTCTATTTTTTTTTAGGAAACTATAAACAGTTTACATTCAATAAGAGCCTAAAGCCATGCTATAACATCTCTGTGAGGTTGTATTATGCCGCGTTCACATCCAGTGCAATGAATAACACATCCTGATATCTATACAGCGGCATTGGTTGATTGCCAATGGCTCCCAAAGGCATAAAAAATACTTGGTTAGGTTTACGAAAAACTTGTGGTTGGGGTTAAAATAAGTATGTTACGTGCGTCATGTGATGGAAGTGTAATGCCGGAGTGCCAATCAGAGGGTCAGCCTAACAAAAAATAAAAGTTCTAAATATATACCAGCAAACCTTACAAAGAAGTTGGCAGAGCCTCCAACACCTTCACCAAACAATAGTACACAAGCAAGACAAACAGCAAGCCAAAAACACAAAGCATAATTCAGTCCCCCCCCCCACAGTATCCCTACAGAGTCAATTTCTCAGTCTCTTGTAGTCAGTATCAGACAGTCAGTATACATACAAAGTTCTCTGGTCAAAGTCAGTCTTTGGGAAATGAGAGCGCGATTCCTCCTGTTTTTCGAGGCCTCTTTGCAAACAAAGCTGGAGAGGCTGACGTTACCTGTGTTACTCAGTTGGTGCACCAGTGCAGAGGAGAGGGCAGCAGGGTCGCGGGAAGAGTCGACCAGGAGAATGAACTGAGATTTGTGGGTTCAATGGTGAGATGAATCCGGATTGCAGTGACAGATGAACTAAGGACATGGCAGACTTTTTCACGCTACCAAGGGCTGGCAGATGGACACATGGACGGCCTGTCATAATTAATAAATAATAAATGTAAATATGGGTTTTACTAAGATGTTTGCACAGGTGACCTAGATGCTTGTTTTTCTTGTGAGGACTGGCTGGGATTGATGAAAGAGATGGGTGGGATGGGTTTGTGACTTCAAAATTGCATAGTTTGTTGTGTGATGAGTTGACAGTATAACACCATATCCATAAAAGTTGTGTTTAATTACATTTAACAACTTTCTTTGGCTGATGTAAGGCATCCATATTTGTTTAGTTTTCATTAGTAAGTGCCAAGTTAGATGTCAGAGCTGTCAGAAAAATATGAGTTTCCCACTCATAGTAGGACTTGGCAGTAAGACTTGGACATTGACTTGAACACTCTTTGCCAATGAGAATAATAATAAGTCTGATCTGACATGAACAACACATTATCACTCCCAACTTGTTAAATATGATAGCTTGTTCAGTGGCGCTACGGTTCAAACTATGAGCAGGTACCGCTCTAGCATCAGTTTTGCTGGTCAAGTTAGCAATAAGCGTCATAGTTTGAAGTTTCCACATTAGACACGCTGGGAGTGACAACGCGCTATATTTTTAGCTAAATGCTAACACTAGCATGGTAGCCTGGTCACAATGACACTGCTAACATGCTGATGGTATAGGCTTGCTATGGTCACCATGTTGGGTTAGCACATCAGCATGCTAACATTTGCTAGCAAGCACAAACACATTGTGCTGCTTAGGCTGATGGGAATGACATTAGTTCCACAGGCATTTGGTCATAAACCAAAGTATTGGACAGATTAAAATTTTGACCTGATGATGGCGCTAGATAAAAGTCCTCACCAGAAAAGCGATTTTCTGGGTCAACTGTGCAAGTAGCTTATTCCAACTAATATTTATGTTCATTATTAGGCAGCAAACTGTAGTACAAATTATAATCTTTTAATCTTGTAATGTAGTTAAGGTCCACTTAGTCTGTCACCCCCTGTACTCTTAACCAGTCATATATGTCGTTTTTGGAGTCATCGGTAATTGATCTATTCTCTTGTTTAGGTATGAGGATGTATTGGAGAGGTCAGGAGATCTGCGAAGGTCCCTCCATCCTGAGGGGAACATGAATGTCCACCAAATGTCATTGCAATCCATCAAATAGTTGTCAAATGTATCACTAAGAAACTAAAATGTCAACATAGTGGTGGCACTAGCGGTAAAGTCACAGGATTACCCAAGGCAGTAGAGTTCATCCTCTGGTGCCATGAATGTCTGTGCAATGATTCATGACAATTTATCCAATTAAACAGTTATTACGATTTTTACGTGTCTGACCAATCTACCACCAGTCACCATTACTAAATCCAAACTTCTAGCATAACTAAAAAATCAGATACCATGTCTCCAGCACTGTTGTGTATACAGTATAAATTTTAACCACTCTCAATGTTTTCGCTGAAAATAAATATTTGAATATGCTCTTCCTTTTTAGTCCAAGTCTGTTAGAAGTTGTCAGCCCTATTAAAGTCGCACTGTACACACAGACGCTCATGCCTGTCAGCTTTTCCCTGCATCGTCTGCTGGAGGTATGGGCATTCAGAGTGACGGTTAGAAAGGTCTAATCTCGACAAGCATGTCAGTTGTGAACCTCTAAACTTATATGTCAATTCAAAACAAGAGACAAGGAGTGACGGAAAGAGATGATGGAGACTAGGGGAGCGGGGCAAATGTTTTGACATGAAGGTAGCCACATTATGAAGCAAGCAGGAGAGAAAAGAAGGAAGAGGGAGGTGAAAAGAGGACTGGATTGAGACAGGAACTGGAAAATGGGGAGGGAAGTTCTGACATGAGTGGGGAATAGGACAGGGAGAGAAAGGATCAACAGGATGTGTAAAGGAAGCAGGAAATGAGAGGACAGGACAGGAGAAGGGATTTTTATTTCACCTTGCACATCTCCAACTTCAGAGGAATTTTATTTGTTAAATTTACCACATCTTTGCTACACTCAACTATTCTACCTCATAGGGGTATAGCTCACATGCCCCAAAATACGTGTTTTACATTACTAATCCACCAAACCCATAAGCTTATTGCTGAGGGCTGTCTAATATTGTAGATTTGTTTGTCATAACTTGAAGCTGTGAATAATTCAGAAACTTACTTTGAGGTGGTGATGCGCTGCTGAATTTTACTGTAAGTGACAACTCTTTAATTTTTATATATCCACTTTTGAAAACTTAAAAGTAGAATAAGTAAGATTTGTCAGTTGCTGTCAAATACTGGCATTTTGGTTTGGTAAATCATACCAAGCACAGCAAAATAATGAGAAAAAGGCGGAGGGTGGGGTCTGTGCAGATGTAGGCACCGCCACATAATTCTGGTGGGTCGTGGGCGATGATTGAGAGGGATCATTTTTGCATGAGTCTATGCATACCTGCATACTTTACCTTTAAAGTTTATTTATTTGTAGATCATAATCATTTAAGTGCCACTGCGGTACATACCTTAAAGGAGCAATATGTCACAACTGTGCATCCAAAAATGAGTACAGCAGTCCAAATAGCAAGTTGGAGCCATAGCTGACAAATTAAATAGGTTGATATCCTAATTTACAGTCTCTGGTTGAAACGAGTTGTTTCCACCCGCTTGTTCCCAGACAGTACAAGAAGAGCACAACATTGAAATTTAACAATAACAAGCATCAGTTCCTGCATTGTAAGTTGATCAGTAATTTATAACTGTCATTTGTCTGTCGATGTAAATTTAAGCCCGTTATCCTGAAAACAAAAGTCCACTGCTCTGGAAATACATGCTATGGAGTCTGAGTTCATTAACATATTGCTCAGGTTGCCTGTTATAAACATCTGCTCCTTCTAAAAGATTATTAAAGATTTATTACAACTAATAAACGGACACACATTCAGCTAACGTTTGACATTGAACTCCTCTTAACCTGAAATGGACAAACAATAATACAAGTTACAGGCCAGAATAGAAATTTCAAAGGACACCATAGCTGTAGCATTGGTTTCCTTAATCTATGATTACACATCATTGTCATTTTCTGATTTATCACAGTAAATATATAACATATTTCTCTAATGATAAAATGAGACGTCAACCAGTTTGAAGTTGCAGTCTAGAAGGAAACATCTGCACCCAAGCTTCCCTTTCAGGTAACAGAGGGAGGAACAGGAAAACAGGAGGTCTGAGGGGAACAAAAATAAAACAGTGAACCGTGTGTAAGAAAGTAGACTTCAAAGATCAGGTTAGCCGGACTGAAAATGGAGGGAAAAAGAGGCGAAATTAGGAGTGGATGAAGTGGCTTAAACAAAGAGTGCTGATGTAGGTCCATCTTGACACTTGAAATATCAGTGCAATTTATATTAAGACGACCCAACCAGTGATCCTGGTTCAATTCTCTGCAAAGCATGAAGTAATGAAGGCAATGATCAGAAAATCAATAAAAATCAATCGCAGTGAAAGGCTTGATGCCTGTCCAAGACAGCAATTGTGGACGGGGTGCATTCAGGTCAGCCTCCCTTCTTAAAAAAGAAAAAGAGGAATGATCCTGACAAAGTGAGTTATAGACAGTAACCTTTGATTATTATAAGTTACTTTTTATTTAGGAGAGTGACAACTTTTAGTTTCATTTGGGTCAATGGAAAAATGTTTGGGTGAACTGTAATAAAGTTATTGTGCATGACAGAATAAATTTAGAATTATTACTGATTGACTGATAGTCGAAGTGAGCTAAATACAGTTTACTATGCATTCAGGTCACACACATGTAATGCTTTCAAATGCACACACATTAAATGCTTAGACCCAATGTATGGATGTAATAAAATGCTTATTTATTGGTCTTTTATTTAGAATGATACTTTGTTTCAAACACCAAACTTACTGCCAAATTATTTGTTATATTTGCTGCAGTGTGAATATCTGCAAAGCTACAGATTTATTGTTCTATTTTATATTTTCTATGCAGTTTTGGAGAGGCGGAGAGGCGTGTTTCCAGAAGTGACCATGTCAGACGGCCTGTAATGAGCTTTGCCTGCATCACTGCTGTAGAACCAATTAGCTTAAAAGGGGTCCAGTGGTAGACTGGCTGTATAGGATGGATCACTGGTGTACTGTGTGGGGGGCTTGAGTGTGTGTCGGGGGCGGGGGTCCCTTGTGTGTGTGTGTGCATGCATGTGTGTGTTTCATCTTGTGTGTGGGCAGGAGCTGAAGTGTTGTGTCAGCACAGTTATACTACCCAGATTTATGCTCGCTTGTCAGGAACACACACACACACACACACACACACACTGCCCCCCTCTCGCTCTTTCTCTCTGTCACTCTCTCTCTAGGTTTCTCTCTCTCCAACAACCTCACACTCTTTTCTACAACTGTTGTGGTATGAGTAAATACCAGCGTCTGAAAGAAAACAGATGGATTTCTTTATCATAATTTGAAAAAACTCATATTACTGCTATACAAATATTAATTTTAAAAAAGGAGAAAAGTAGGTGAATATACAGAAAGACAACATGTAGGCTATGTTTCTGGTTCATATTATATCTTCATCAGTCACATAAAATGTTAACTGTAATGGCTTGGTTTTAGTTTACTTGTTTCCTGTTTTATTTTGAAAAAATCTTTTCTCCTGTTTTTGCTCTTTTACTTGTTATGTTTCCCTTCTTTTTTTCAAATTTTCAACCTGCTCCTAATACAGGGACAAAGTCACTTCCCTTACGATGTTCCCCATGGGATCTTATTTCAGAAAGAATTGTAACGGAAGTCAATTTTTTTTATCCTGTTTGAATTGTACCATGAATTATACATATGTTATTTGTCAGTTTAAGACATGACTTTACAAGACGAGGAAGTCACAGTTTGTGGTAGGTTTGTCTTTGGTTAGTTTAGTTTTACGTGAAACTGCTCAGTCAACTGCAGGTCTCGTGTTGCACAATATATGTGTTTTATCCAGTGACTCCTGGTCCTTTTACCAGTTGGGAAGACAAAGAATGAGTGAGACCTGTTGTTGTGTGACTGCATCCTGCAATTTTCTTAATTTGTAAGATTATCTTTTAAAAAGATCAAACTGATCAAAAATGATAATCATCATATGTGCAATTTGTGGCACAATTTGAAAAGGATAAAAAAAAAAAATACTTTGTCTAGATTACAGGGGCATGACTTCACCTTTCTGCAGCTTCTTTTTGTATTTAGTCTTTCTCCCCTTAGTTGCCAGTTTGTGTTCATTGGAGTTTCAGTTTTTGCACTCTTAATTTGGATTTGTTTGCCTTAGGGCATGTTTACCTGTTGCTTGAGTACTCTGCATGAGCCTTAGTTTTTTGATGTGTATTTTGAGTGTTAGTTTATTTGGGTCCTCTGTCTTATCTGTTTGCTTTCATATTATGACAATACTGCCTATATGGTATATAAGGCTAGGATGCTTGGAACAAAAAACAGTAACAAACTGGCAACTAAGGAAGGAAAGACTCAAGATTCTAGGCTCTGTCCCATTCAGGTCAGAGCCAGGGTGCTTCTATTGTGCAGCACCCTGGAAAGACTCTGCTACACTAAATGGAACAGGACCTTAATTAGTATGATTGGTAACACCCATGTATCCTATCATCCTATTATATCATCATGACTGTCGTGAAAAAGGTCTATCATGAGTTATACAAAAGGAAAAACTTCCTTCTCTTACTCTCACTACCTCAAACGTTGACAGTTCCATGATGAAAGTCTCATAATAGGGCTGAGTGCGGAAGCCTCACTCTGCAAAGTGAGGACATAAAAAAAAGAGTCAGTATCTTTGATTAACAGCCCCAGAAGGCAGAAAGCCGTGTTAACTGCTTTCGTATATCAGCTTCCCCCAGCGCTCAGCTGGGACACTTTAAACATCACTATACATGAGCAACCAGTCGGCTAAAGCAGCTGTAAAAAAGGTGACCAGCCACCAGAGGAAGAGCAGGCTGGTGAGCAGACAAGATAGCTGAAGAGCTTACAGACATGCAGGTAGAAACACATAAATGCAGATATACAAGACACATCGGTTTGAAAAGCAATCAGACAGGGAATAAGGTAGTCAGGCTGTTTTAAAGGACGAAACTTTTTATTTGGATGCTACAGCTAAAGAAAGGTCAATTAAATCACTTCAGACAGACCATTTTAATCAGACCTTAAATGTCATGAAGGTGTTGTAGAGCTGGTGTGTGTTTGAGTCATTCACTTATAATGAAATAAAACTTTTTACCATCAAACAGCCAGTCAACAGTGACAGACTGAATTTCAGTTTCTAAATCATGGGAACACTCAACCTGAGTGTAAAGAAATAAATTTTTTGATTAGATGTTGCATAGTTTTTCATTTCAGAGTGCTGTTAGAATTACTGACATTTGGATTTTAAAACTGTGTGTGCTGGGTGTGCTGCCTCCTCAGGCGGCGAGTTTGCTTAGTATTTCTAGCAATGGTTATCTCACTTGGCACTTCATTGGTGTATTTGATTTCCCATTTATCATATTTCATTTTTAATCATTCTAAATCAGTCTTCCAGTCTTTCTCTCTAAAGTATCTGATATGATTTACAAATATGAGGAATTTCATTTGAATGGAATGGCTTTTTTTATAGCATCGTCAAGGAGATGATAACTATTGTGTGCAGAGTGCAAAAGACCTTTAGAAAATTCAGTGATTAATGGAATTACTATCCAACTGTCACGTCAGCTGTCTAAGTCTAATTTGCCTTCTTTATGTATGTAAAATAGATATCTGCTTTTCAAACTCTACAACCGTCACAGCCCTCATACTTCCATGCATCTTTCATGTTGACATGGATGTTAATCAGTAGAGAGGCAAACTCTCTCTCTTTCTGGGGAACCACTGGGAAAGCCAAATTATTTTTTTCCTGTTTGAACTGTGCCACGAATTACACATATGTTTGTCAATTTAAAAGATCACTTTATGAGACAAGAAAGTCATAAATTGTAGTCGGTTTGATGTAGTTTAGTTTGTGTGAAACCGCTCAGTGACCTCCAGCTCTTGTTTGGCACAATTTATGTCATTAATACAAGCATCGCTGTCCCTCATTACATTTTATTACCTGAAGTGTTTTATCCAGAAAGTGTTTTTATCAGAAATAATGAGTAAGACCCGTTTCATGCGAATCCCAAAACGAAAACACACAGGCATCATAGCTTCAGTGGCTAACGTTAGCTTTTGGGGGTAGAAAGTCATGAAGTCACTGACACAACTTCGGGGACTGTAGTCTTTCTAATTAGGTATCTTCACATTCTTTTACTTCAACAGTTTGATAACTTTCTTGACTTGTAAAATTGCCTTTTAAATTTACAAACATAATTTGTGTAATTCATGGTGCAATCCAGCAGGATCAAAAAATCATTTGTCTCCATTGGTTACTGTTCATATTTTTCCTGAGGTAGGTCCCATAGTGGTTCACCCTAAGGGGAGGGACTTCTCTCTATACCTCCACTGGAGAAGAAGAAGATCCAAAACTTTCTGAAAACAAACATGGCAATGCTGGAGGAGGTTACAGCAGTGTATCTCTTGAGAAAGAGGCAAAACCGGAGGCAGCGTTGTAGATGGCAGTTATAATACTTACATAATATATTGTGTTTTTAATACATTGTAAAATGTGGATGAAAAATTATTTTCAGTGACTAATTGCCATGAAATGTCATTTCCAATACTTTGTGTCTCGGGCTCTGGCTACACTGCTATTATGTCCCCCATGACTGCTGGAGGTACTGCTCTGATTCATCTTTATCCATAACTTTCAGCAAATATACAGACAAATGAACACAGAATGGCGACAGAGGGGTTTTGTGTGTATCTGTATGGGCATCTAACACTTAGTATAAATGAGTCTTAAGCCCCTATTTTTATACTGAGACTAAACCAGTATGGAATCCAAACATTGGGGGTATTTTGTCTAGTTTAGTTTAAGGAAAACATGAAAACACATAAAAACTTCAACATTCTTTAACACATTATCTCACTATAAGATTCAGTCTAGTAGTATAGACGTACAGTTGGCATGCATATAAACTGGAGTCTGCACTGAGAAACTAAAGGAATCAAGTCAGTTCTTAGATGCCTATCTTCTCCATATACTTATTTTTTTCTCTTTAGGCAGAGCCGTATTTCACTGACTTGATGTGTGTGTTGCTGTGTGGGCTGTCGAGCTCCATGCTGACACTGATATGATGCAGATATTTGTCCCACAATAACTTCTTAACGTCTTTAAACACCCCCCCACACATTTTTTTTTCAGTTTGTCTTACAGTAGACGGGAACACTCAGGATTCCAGGACAATCTTGGATGCACCAGAGCTGAACTTTCCTCAAAATTCCTCATCTCAATAGACGAGATATTAAAAATACAAAGTCCTGCTGCGCTGTGGTGTCACCTGCTGTTTCACGGACTTAAATCTCGGAGAGAAAGCTGAATTAGAAGCAGGAGACGGGTAAAAAAAAAAAAAAAGAAAATGTTTGCCATGTTTGAAGCAGTCGTGGGACTGTCTAGAGTTCAGACTTGTTTTTCTCCTCCTTTAATCCTCTGCCATGAAACAGTTTGGAGGCAGGCAGGGGGGAGTTGTCAATTGATCCACTGGGAATTTGACCAAAAGCCAAGAACAACCAGTGTGAGCGTTGGCTGGCTGATAGCTGCTGTGCCTTACCAAATCAATTTAGTAAGCAGTAACATTGTTAAATTAAACTATAACACTGGAATATTTTTTTTTCTCAAGCGAAACTGAGCCCACTTTGCCTTTTTTGTACTTTTAAAGGTGAATTCAGGAAACTTCTCTTCCAGTATTATATAATTTCTATTAACATCTCGGTATGCACTGAGTGTGATCCATGTTCCTACAGCTGCAGCTGCTCTTCTTTGTTGCTTCGATTCATGTTCCTGGGTTCCTACAGATTACTGCTCCTTCAATCTGTTGTCATAGCCTCAGGTTCCCTTTAAGATATGTACTCTAATCAGAATCCTGGGATTTCTATGTTAAAACGCTCCAGTCTAATCAGCCAAAACTGGGATGGAGCTGCAACAGAGAAGATCCTACCAGCAGAGCCGATACATACAATACATATAGGGATGCTCTGATCAAGCTTGTTTTTAGCACTGATCCTGAGCCAAATTGTTTAATATTCAGCTTCACTGAAATACTGAAGGTCTTGATTTAAAAAGCTTATTCATAAGCTTACATTATTTATATGATGCATCTGTGAAAATTAACATAACACAAGTTGCTCGTGTTATGTTAATTTCAGGAATCAGAGAAGACAGAATATCATTTTGTTGCACAGTATTTGTGGGAACTACTGTCATGATTGTACATTGTACATATCAACATATTGTACAGCACACTGTAGCACGTTGGATGATTAAAATATTAAGTTTATGCCTGCCAGGGAAAACAAACAATAAACAAAACAGGAAGAAGAAGAAAAACAGAAAAAGACAACAGAAAGAAAAAAGCACACAGACTGTATTGGCAGTTAGCAAACACATACACAACATTTTTCTGTTTTACAATAGACGATAGTAGATAGTGATGGATGCACTCTAGTGGCACTTTTCTCATATTTATCAAAATATTTAAAAATGTGAAGTTGTCTGTAGTTTCACAAATTTTAAACTGTGGTATGAAATAATAAAAAGGCTAGATTAAAAGCATGCAAATACCCATCACTGAAGTTCCTGCATGTGTACAGAGCAGCAAATAAAACCCAGTGTACCAAGACCCTAGGGTTATTACGATATAATAAATAATTGAAAACAAAAGTGAGTGTTTACTTTTGGCAGGATTTATCCTGTGACAACAACCAACATTTTGAGCCTGTGAAATCCATTTGATTTAACCTTTTGTTACAGTGTGCACACATCATACACTTAAGAAGGACTTCTGTGTGTACTCGATGGCAAAGGGATAAAGACAAACAAACAGAAATGGCACAGGATTTTTCACAGAAAGCAACCAAACTGGAATAAAAGAGATACGACAAGGATATAAATCTGCTTTCTGGAAATGCAGTTGACAGTACCGTATGAAAAAAAAAACTGAATATGCCAAGTTCTGTGGAGGAAACAGAGACACTTTGTTTTGTACTTGTCAATGTTCTCCACAATTCTTCGTATATAATACCTGTCCAACAAGCTTATATTTTCCATGGAAAGCCAGGTTTGTGAGACAGCTGTGCTGATGAGCGGGGGAAAGTTGCTTGTGTTTTTAGAACTGCAGAGTCAGATGTATTCATGAATCCCAGTGGAAGTCAATTCATCTAGTTATCTAATAAAAGACAATTCTGCATATAGTTCAGGCTCCACTATCAAATATAAGGTGGAGGAACTTTTGATAGTTGTGCACTGACTGTCTCAGTGTTGTAGCATATTTGACTTCTTGAGTTCTGTGCTGTCTCTGTCGAAGAAGCAAAATTCCTGTTATATTGTTCGGTGCAAAGTTCAGTGGTGTGTTTCTGCATGTGTGCCTGAGCTCGCATGGACAAATTACAAAGAAAACCATTTTAACACTTGATTAACACTGTGGAACAGTTGTGTTGTGGTAGGTTTAGGAACCTAAACAACTTCATAAGGTTTAGGTTAGGTTTTTGGTTTAGTCTCCAATGGAACATGAATCTCAGTCTTGTGAGTTGAAAGTGGACTTCCTTGATCTTTATACTAAATCCAAAAGCCTGGTGAATCTCATAAAGCCACAGCTCCAAAAAGCTATGATGCTGTGTAAAACTTAGACAAAAACATAATGCAGGGATTTGGAAATACTTTTCAACTTACATTCAATTAAATACAGTACGACAAGATGTTTAAGGTTCAAACTAATTAACTATCATTATTTTCTGTAAATGTAGACTCATTCTGAATTTAATGCCTGCAACATGTTGCAAAGAAGTTGGGATGGGGGCATGTTTACACTGCTACATCACATTTTCTTTGAACAACAGAAAGTGTCTGGGAACTGAGGACGCTAACTGTTTTGAGTTAAATTCTTTACCATTCTTGCTTGATATAGACATCAGATGCTCAACTGTCTGAGGTCTCTCTTGTCATACTTTATGATTCCTAATGCATCATAAATTTTCAGTGGGAGACAGGTCTGGACTGCAGGCAGACAGTCTAGCAGTCCCACTCCTTTACTGTGAAGCCACACTGTTACAACACGAGCCAAATGTGTCTTGGCAATGTCCTTGAAAAAGACATTGTCTGGATGACAGCATATGTTGCTCCAAAACCTATGTGTTTCGGCATTAATAGGGCCTTCACAGATGTGACAATTCCCCATGCTGTGGGCTCTAACATATTCCCATACCATCACAGATGCTGGCACAATATGCTTCTGCTTCAGATCAGTCCATCTCAGGTGAGCTCTGGCTCAGAGAAGTCAGCTACATCTCTGGATGTTGTCAACATATGAATTTGGTTTGTATGGTATTCTTAGCCACTCATCGTTGTGAATAAGGAATAAAGAGACACTCCTGACAATCTATTTTTTATGTTCCCGAATCTATTTGTTCTGTTTCTGTTCAATTTGGAGCCGACAAATACGGACAGACTGATAAGATATAACCCAGGGATACATACTCATTCATCATTATACGCCTACATCAGCCTAACATCTTGATCACAAAGAGGCCAGGAACTCACAGAGGTTTAATGAGGCTGCATTAGTGCAGCAGGTCCCTTTATTCCAAAATGTAAATCAATTATTAGCAAACTGTCATTATGAGCTCATTAAAAGTGACATGCACATAATGTGTGAATGTGCGTGTGTGTTTGTGTGTTTGTAATTGAAGAGACACCGTGAAGGATGTGTGTAAACCACATTCATGTTATCAGGTATTAGCACTAATGAGATTTCACCCATCAAAGACTCTTTGTGATTACAGTTATCACCAAGAGTGACCCTTTCAAACCTCCCCCTGCTCGAGGCTATAACACAATCACAAACACACACAGACACACATACACACAAATCCATCTTGCCGTACAAACCTCGGTCCACTGAACTGTCATTGCAAGGTTCAGACTTGTTTGACAGGAAGATGTCAATTGTAATTCTCAGACAGAGTTATAGACTGACTCGCAGACAGGCAGACAGGTAGACAGACAGCTAGACAAGGTGGAAGATACAAAGACAGACTGAAAAATAGGACAACAAATAAACAGACACACAGCAGGTCCACTGGTCTGATGGATACACCAACAGACATACACTCTCCATAGTGTACAGAAAATTTAGTTGGGCTTATGGAAACATTAAGCGATACGGATCTTCAAATGGGTCAGTCCACCCTTTTGATGCCGACTTATACATCTTGGATTGTAATGAAACTTGGTACAGACATTTGTCTCCATCGAAATTAATTGTGAAAAACGAATGGCTGTACTTTGTGTTTAATGTTAGTATGCTGAACTTATCATTTAGCTCAAAACACTGCTGTACAACTTCATGGAGGTGCTGTTTAAAGAGTGGCAAATAATATTAATGTTGTGACTTCCAAAACATTTGTCAACAAATGTGTTGCCACTGCTTGTCTTTGGTCACTTGTAACATTGATAATCACAGGGCTCCATCATTTTAACTTGCCAAAAACAAGTGTAATCAATAACATAAATTATGGCTGCATAGTCGTGTCCAACCCATTTTCATTCCAGCTTGTCAAATTCTTGACACCTCTTGTCACCGCCCCTCGGTGTCACCTACTGCAGCACAAGGTACCCATTCACAAAGTCAAATTCTCAGACTCAGATTGGCTTGGGGCCCCTGCTTGTACTGTCATCTAAAACTAAAACTAAGACAAAACTTAACAAAAGTCACACAAAAATCTTGCAGCAAGGCAGACAAGTGGAACTACTCTGGAGAAAGGCAGGGCAAACAGGTGGGACCGTTCCGGAGGACGGCCTGGGGGCAGGACAGAGGTCGAACAGGAAGCCTGGAGCAAACAGCCAGGCAGATGGCCTGAGGTTGAGACAGATGAGCAGTGGTGGTCTGGAGGGCGGCCAGGAGGCAGGGCCGAAAGGTGGAGCATCTCTGGACAACGGCGTGGATGCTGGCAAGCAAAGGGGCGGGAAATAGAAAAAGCAAATCGAGTCAACAGAAAGTGGGAAGACAAAAACTACAAAATAATGCAGGAAATGACATACAAAAACCTCAAACCATGACAAAGAACACCATGAATAAAAGCTGAAAGGCTTATGACTTTGGTTACGAACTGCAAGCAAAAGCAATTATACCAGCATTTTCAAGAGGATGATACAAAGTAATTTAAAAACTTTGTCACAAAACTATTAACTACGGCCCCTCTGACAGTTTCTCAACAAAAAGATTACACAACCTATTTAAAAGAAAATGCCTTTGTCTATCAAGTGGCCAACCCATTAAACATAACTGGCAGTGTTGACGGGTGGGAAACTGGTGACTGATCGTGTTCTTGTCGCTGCACTTAAGAGTCCAGCTGCTTGACCAGAGCGCCTGTGGGGAAAGTGACAGGATCTGGGGGGATAGCGTGAGCCCTTGCGTGCGTCACATCCTCCCGGGGAAGCTCCACTCTTGTCAGGTGAAAAGAAGTAGCTGTCAGCTCTGTGTTTATCAGAGGCTGTCCAAACCCTCCACAGTTTCACAACAGTGGGAGACAGAAGCGACAAGGACTGCAGTGCAAAGGGCATCGGCCATTCCAAATCGGGAGAAAACGGGGAAATTAATTGCTTGATAGTAAGCTTTTTATCCACTTTGTGCAAGATATGTTTGAATTTCATTTTACTTGGCAGAGGTCTGGTCACATTGTGAATCTCCTGTCTCAGCAGTTCAGTTGAGAATTTCTTCGTCTCTTGACAGTTTATGAACCCGTGTTAAGCCCTAATATGATGGGCTCGGCTGGGGACCCAAACTGCTGTCTGTGGGAATTTTAATGCCAGAGGGCAGGGGCCTGGTTGTGGACAATGTATTGCAATACTCTGCCAAAATAGATAATGACAGCCATCAGCAAGGTGTCTGCCTGTGTGTGCCACATGGTAAGTAATTTTGATGGAAAGTGCACCCACAACAGTGCAGGCCTCTTACTTACAATAAGTGTGTTCGATAGAAGCCAAATTAAAGTGTGTTTTTGTGTGTGTGGTCAACCTGAGCACTCTAAATGAGAACCCCTCACACCCTTAAAAACCTATCAAGCTGTTTTTCATCAAGTCTAAAGCCAGGTAAAATAACAGCAAAGCAGCCTATAACCATGCCAGTCCTCACAAATATATCACATCGCATAAATCTATTCTACCCCCTCCTTCGGTTAGTTTTGTGTTGTTTGTGTGCCAGTGATCTTATTAGACATTTGCATTAAAGAAAAAGTCAATTTTCTGGGTTCAAATTTTATTTATTTTGTTTCTTGTGTTTAAGGAAAACCTCCAGGCATTAATGAATTGATGCTTGCATGCTGAGGAATGGCCAAAGGCTATATTACCCTGCAACTCCTAAACAATAAATTAAATCAGATGTAAAACTGCCCTTTAAGGCTGTGTGAAATCTAAATGTTTTATTAAACCAATTATCCTAAGTAAGAGTCATAGTGTGGTCAAATCTTGGATAGACTGCTTCCCAAAAAAGATCAATTTAGGGGGCGACAAAGGTGTTCAGAAGCAATAGGAGCTTTGATTTCTTTTTTTATTTTCTGAAATACATTTGCCTGTAACAAGTATCCACCTACATACAAGTTTCAAAAGCTAAATTAGTTGAAACTAAGCGAGTGTGGAGGTGTGGAAGGGATCAGTGGTGTAAGGCATGAATGAACGAGTCAAATATGTTTGAATGTTGTTAAATGTGTAAACCTAAGTCAAAGTACAGAAATGTGGGGTCGATGAGGAAATGTTGATGTCACCAAAAAAAGAGAGCCTGACAGAGACACTATGGCTATGTTCACACTGCCAGTAACAGTGGACCAATTCAGATTTTTTTGCTCCAGAAGTTTATAAATAGAGGCTGAGAAGATGATATGGACTGAGCTAGTTCTCCAACAGACATGACTGATGTCATCATCTGTGCCTTCAATAACAGGGCTTTTTTTTTTTTTTTTTTTGCACATCTTAGATTTAAAGGCCTAAAATTTAAATTTTTAAAAGTCTTAAATACGTAGGGATTTTAGATACAAGCAGTGGTGGACAAAGTACTCAACCCCAATACTTGAGTCAAAGTATAGATACTCCTGGTCAAATATTACTCAACTACAAGTGAAAGTTGCTCAGTCAAAATTTTACTTGAGTTAAAGTACCAGAGTACTTGGTTTTAAAAATGCTTAAGTATCCAAAAGTACAAATTACAAAGTACATTTTCTAATATCAATACATGCTGTATTGTTTTCATGATGCATTTACAGAAGCTTGTAACTCTCTGAAACCATCTAATGATGCACTGACTTGCTTGTAGAACCACTCTGCTACACAAAGTCTGTAGAAACACCTATAAAAACTTCAGCATAGAAATACAATCAAAAACAAAAAGGACAGCTATTGTCATTTTCTGATGTAACTGTATTAAAATCACATCATAAAAGCAGATTGAAGCCAACTGTAAGGAGTTCTCCAAGTCTGTTAAATAACTGAGATTTCTTTCTGTCTTCAGAGGCAGTATATACATGAATTATGCTGTATTTTTCACCCCGATAAAAACAATCCAACTTTAAAAACTACCTGGAATAACGAATAATTATAATAACATCTTGAGATTTAATTTTGTCTTTCTCCTGCCATCACCATTACCGCTTTTTGTTTGAATGAAAGAGGGAGAGTTTGCTTGTGCTTGTTAGTGCGCCTGGACGTATTTCTGCTTTTATATCAGTCCCATTTGAGAGGAGCTACTGTGATTGGTTTATTTCTGTGAGGAACACAGCATGTGACCAATTGCATTTTAGAAAAGAAAAAACAGCAACAGCTGACTTCAACGATGTGCTCAGTCAAAAAGTAACAACAACCTTCCTAGAAATGTAGTGGAGTCAAAAGTACAATATTTGTCTTTGAAATGTAGTGGAGTGAAAGTCAGAAGTTTCCAAAAAAACAAATACTCAAGTAAAGTACAGATGCTCAAAAAATGTACTTAAGTACAGTACTCAAGTGAATGTACTTAGTTACTGTCCACCACTGGATATTGGCCATACTTAAAAAATACTGTAAATACCCCAATAAAGAAAAACTGATCTGAGTAATGAATAAGAATTAAGTACTAGCTTACAGTGTTAATGTAACCTCATTTTTTACCACTCCCAGGTCAGTTTCTCTGGCAACCCAACCCCTCAATCAGTCAGGGCCTTTGGTGTGCCACGCTCTTAATAATTCACAAACACAAACTGGGGTTTACTTTGACACATGTTTTTTGTTTGTTTGTTTACTTTAGGGTAATCAATCATAACTTTATGAATGGTTGAATACTGCAGAAGTAATGTGTGGTTGTCACAAAATCTAAGTCTAAGGCATGCATGGACTTAGGTCAAGGCACACCTGTATGCCACAGCACAGCGATCGGGAACCAGTGGTCTGATGTGATGAGAAACTAAAGCCTTGTTTAAAATGCCAGCCCATATTTCTTTTTTTGTTTTTGCCATATCCAGATTGATTTTAGAAAATCTGGACAGCAAAAAAAAAAAAAAAAAAGACACATGAAATGTGATTTTTGCGAATTAGATGCCAGCCACATTTGGAGGTGCTTGAAATGCAATTTCAATAGGATTTCCACAGACGTGTCTTTTGCGTCACTCGCAGCACAACTCACAACAATGATGTCAAATCCAGAGTGACGGGAGTGGATCAGAGCGGCTGAGCAGAATCCATGCTGCTGCTAGCAGAACAGTATGAAGGACACACTTAGCAACAGTCCTTGGACAGAAACTGAAATAAATTGTCTGCAGGCACTTTGGGGGAAGGCTTCTGTCCACTGACTTGGCAGCACAATTGTTTGGAGGGTGTCGCCAGTTTACGTAGATACTGAGACCTACGTCATTACAACAACAGCCCATTCAAATAAGCTGGTGACGTCTGGATACACAAATCTGATCTGATCACTAGCAAATGACAGACCATCAGTCTTAAGATCTAATTTTAGAAACAAATCTCACTTCCCTGCTGTCTGAACAAAGTAGTAGTTTCATTTTTTAGAATGGAAAAGGATGTTACCATAGTACATTGTACATACACAAGATTTTATGTTTTGAATAAGTAATTCTGGTCCTGTGAATTCTGTGAAACCTTCTCTGACACCTGCACAGCCATTTCTGTATATCTTTAATGAAAAAGAAAATGAAAGAGGTCATAAAGCTTTAAGTCAAACAACATAATCACTTAGCGCTTGATTTAGGATGCGTTCTGTAAGTCTTGTGCAGATTGTGATAGCCACGGTTGATCTGTTCTCAGTCAGACATGGCCCATTTCTTGTGTGCATTGAGGATTTTGGGGCTGGCTTTGCTTGCACATGGGTTTATTTAGAAAACTGGTGGAAAATGGCCCTGGACAGTTCAGTTCTTCTTTTTGTTTCATTAATATGTTTATGTCAGGTTTTCCAAACAAATCACATTTGGGCTTTTCTTTCTGTCATGATTCCTCATCTCACTGAATGACTGCTCAGGATCAGGCACACAGTGTCACTCTGCAGCACCTGTGTCTAGGATTCAACAAGTCGCCCGATCTTTACAACACAGTCAGCTGTTACATATAAAACCCTGATTCCAAAAAAGCTGAGGCAGAATGCAAACATTTGCAAATAAAAGGTTTTGATTGATACTGGTTTTAGAAACTCTTCCTGAGTGCAAAATAATAAATGTGAAAACAACAGTCTTTCAATATTCCCTGATCATGACACTACCACGTGTCATCAATTAACCTGTTTACTTGAGAAATGTTCCAAACAAACATACCTACATAAGAGAATAATTTGATTGCCAGTGACTCCCAAAATGAAATATGTGACGAGTACCAGCAGCAACTGGCTTACCAGACATGTTTTTTTTCAAGGATGGCAAAGGAATGACCTGCCCTGCTCTATTTCTGATTGACTTCCCCTGATATTCTTACCCTAACCCTACCCAATCACATGAATAAACGAAATGAACAAACCTACCCTGAACCTACCCAATCTAATAACCTAAACCAATGAAGCCAATGAGTACTAGCCAATGAAAGTCAGAGAAAGGCAGGTCACATCTTCGCCATCTTGAGAAAAAAATTTTAAAAGTCATGAAGTTAATGACATGTAACCTTAAAAATACTGTGCTGTTTTCAATTGAGTATATGTCATAATGGATTAGCAAATTATCACATTTTTTTAGTTCCCAGCTTTTTTAAAAATATGGGTTGCAGAATACTAGTATTTCATTTCCTGATCTGCCACTGCTATGGCTAAGGTTTGGTTACATGTAAGGAAAAACGCTCATTGGTAAGGTAAGGAAATGATCTTGTCATGGTTAACAGGAGCGTTGACTGTTGATATAAAACCGGAAATGAACAGCTTATGTCAGTGTCACAAGATTTATTTACCCAAGGGGTTTTCGGGTGGCCAGTAACTCAACCACACTAGTGCACGCTACTCAAAATGCACATGGCTGCTGTACATCAGAAAACACATCATCAGCTATTAGAGGACACTGGTTTTCAAGATACAAGCAGTGGGTGATTTTTTCATTTTTAACTGGGTGGATGGCTCAGTGGGTGCACCACCTGCCCCCAATACAAACAGCATTTTAATTACTGATGTTATAACCATTACCAATACAGAATACTTTTTGATACTGCACAAAGTACTCAATTTTACCACCTGGTACAAATGCCCATTTTTAAAAATCTAGCTTTACCTTGACAAGTTTTAACAATCAGTTGTGCTACATAGCACACTTGTAGAAAAAAGTCAAAGACTGGGGGAGTTGAATATTAAATTGAAGCAAAGATACATACAATCAAAAAACAGCCTCAGGTAAATTTTACCAGTTGGTTGTACAAGTGTTAACATTGCACTTGACATGAATCAAACTGCCTGCAAAATAGCAAATGACCTTGCACATAGTCTGTGCAGACCATAGGTGTGAGGTCTAAAAAGGAAGATAAGTGGCCAGGCACATCTGGTGTCTTGTGCACAGTGCATTGGAGTTGAAATCACTTGCGCCTTAGACCAGCTAAAATCTGGTCGAAGCACAAAGTCTGTGGTGCAGCAGGTCGTTCTTCACAAGATGGCAACTGGCGTGTTTGACCGGAGCGTGCACACACACACACACACACACACCCCTCCACAATCACAAACCACCTTCATTTATGTTAAGTTTTTGTCCCCACAAGTTTATTGGGATCCAGAGAAACAAGTATTGAACAGTTATGACCTATAACAGAAAATGAACAAGACATTACGTATATCTGACCAGGAGACCGTCCAGACCTGGGGAGAAAAAGATTCAATATACCTGTTGGAAGTTTGATAACCCATGTGAAAAATTAAGGAGCGAAGATGGGAGGAGGCGATGAGGAGAAAAAAGGAGAATGAGAAGGAGATGGAAAATGGGTGGGCACAAAGCTGCACCTCAGTCCATGTCAGGTGGGTTCAACCACCTCTCCCCCGTTCCTGCCCACTGGCTCCTTCTTCAGGATCTCCAGCCAGCGGAGCTACATAATAGTGATAATCATAATAATGAAAATGAAATACAATATAATTTTTCAGGTGTTTCAGTGTAAAACTTAACCAGTTACATATCTGTATGACATTCATGCATTGTATTAGTTCTTACAGGTGTTAATATATAATAAACTATTTACACATGAAACCTGCTTTTGAGACATCCTGCTGTCTCCATATACTGCGCACTTTTGTGTTTTCACTTCTTGACTCTGGAGATCTGTCTCCTTGCTTGAAAATCATTTGTCTCCTCCTGGTAAATCTGCCGTCATGCTGCTAATGCTTGTGCTCCTGGTGCGCCTGCTTCTTAAAAGTGATGAGAGCTGACTCTCTGCTTGGTTATTGCATGTTTGGCCTAAAACACACCCTTGCACTTGTGCACAGTGTTTCCTGCTGTGCGCTGCTTGCACAATTGGTGGGACAGGGCTGGATGACCGTGCACCTCTGGTGCAAGATGGCAAAGATGGATTTGGATACAACTTGAATGAATTAAATCCATTTTGTGAGTCAACTCGCTCTTTGTTAGGGCTCTGTGTTGTTTAAGTCATCCAGTTGTTGTTTAGGATTCAGGGGCGGGGGCGAGGATGCAGCTGGATAACTGTGACCAGCTGCATTTTATCAGTACTTACTGCAAATTATGAACATATGATTGTGATGTGTCAACCTTATTCATTGTGCTATTGTATTTGTAGTGCGTCATCTCTGTCGGAATACAATGGTGCATTTTGAACAAATGTGTGACTGACGACAGCTAAATTAACGCTCTCACATATAATCTTGTTCAAACGTAGCTGGTACAAGTTAAAAGCCGACCCTGTCAAGAGGTAGCGAGGACCAGAAGGTCTAAAAATGACTGTGTAAGACAGGAAGAGCTTTGGGGAAACATGGGAAGCTCAGCTGGTGCTGCCCTGAGCGCTCCGTCAACAGGACTGCTAAAATTTGAAATGGCAAAACTGACTTTTTGATCCCCTCTTGAGTGTTGCTCAGCTCTCTTGAACGAAGCGAGATGTCAGTTTGATGACTACATGTGCAGGATATAAAGTTTGCAGTATCTGAAGACTCTCCTGGAAACAGCATTTCACACTAGTGAGCATTTTATCACATGGATTTCTCATTTTATTTTACATTAAATGTCTGTAAACAAGAGAATACTGTCTATAATCTATTTTTTTCATTGATTTTCCACTGATTATGACATCATGTGATGTAGGTTAGAGGACATTATCTGTATTGTTTGGGTTGCACCTTCTATGTGTGTATATGGTTTTGTATTCTTTGTATGTCTGCATGACTTTGAGCATAGCTATGTGGGCATTTATGATTGCTTATGGGTCAGAGAGAGATGTGAGCACTTAGAGGAGGTTTTACAGACAACACAAAGGAAGAAGAGACATAGGAGGAGGAGAAGAATGGCAAGATGCCTTTTGAGATTGGATTTCTGACGAGACGGAGAGAGGAGTGCGGAGGTGAAAGGGGGGAATGACAAAGACATCTTACTGGAGAGGCCTCACGGGTCAACATCCTGACAAGAAAGGGTCGTCTGGGAATCTGAGCAAGGAAAAGCGGAGGGTGGAAAGAAATAGGGGAACAGGAAGGGATAGCGGAGTGCAGCTGAGAATAAGAGGTGAGAGGAGAGCTCAGGTTCATCGAGCGAAGAGGAAAGGCAGAAATGAGGTGACAGGTTGCAAGGAGGAAAGAATGCATGAAGGTCAAAAAAGGGCGGGATATGACAACACATTCAGATAAACCTTTGCTGACTTTTTCTGGTGGGTTTAGATTAAATCTCAGAATACATAATGAATCGAAAGTAAACAGAAACTGACAGCTTCTTTGGTGAAGATCTGCACAATCTCTTGGAATGATGAAAATTTTGCTTTCTATTTCCAATCCTGACATAGTGGACTACCTTGTTTGTTCCCCAAGCCCATACACAGCTGACGTCCATACATATTACAAAGGTTTGGGAGCCTTCAACCAGATGGTGTGTCACTGGTGAGAGAGGCACAGTATCAACTTATCAGTGACATCAGTTGTGTAAGCCAAGGTTGGCAATCAACACATCTGTACATTTTGGAAATTTGACTCTAAGATCTAAGGTTTTTTAGGATTTCAAGTCTACTAGCACAGTGCAGTACTGGAGCAGTTATCGTTGTTATGTTATTTCATCCCTTTTTTTGATTACGCAATGCCGGCATGATATCTAAAATCACACTGGGGACATTATAGCAGGGTTGCTTGATTCAGTGTAACAAAACGAAGGAGGAATAGTGGAGAGACCTTGCTGAGGCAGTATTGCGCAATCTCCTTGTAAAAAGGCTGAAAACACCATTAGCAATATATGGGATGTATCATAAAAAGTGCCACTGTCAATGTGTTTCATTTGCTTTCTGCCAAAGTAGGCAACTTTACAAGACTGTTATAGTGATGACAGTATTATTCAAAAGAGAGCAGTGTGTGTGACATGACATTTCCGTTATACCCCAAACTGCTTTTATGTCGCAAACCCCTGGACCATGGTGCTTATGTCAGTTTGCAGGTGTATCTAATCCAGCATGTTGTATTAGTGTAGAAAACAATTTAGTATTATACATAATTTCCAAGAGACAGGGTTGTTCTTAAACACTTGATTCCATTTAGCTATTCGTTATTTTTTATGTAAGTAATGAGAATTTCACTCAGTTGCCCGGGTTTCTGTTTGTGTCTCTTTTCATGTTGATAAAACATTCAAAGTCTGTGTCCTGAGCCAGGGTTCTGAAATGCTCTTTAGGAAAAGATCAGCTAAGTGTCTTTAATCTTTAAAACACAGCTACAAAAGAAAGCAAAAAGGCTTTCCTTCAAACTCCGGCGCAGCTGACATTAACAAGTATAACTGGGTGAAAGCAGGGCAAAAACATTTTTGTCAGATAACACTGTGAAAAGGGAATAAATAGCTCACAGATGCTATCGAACAAACTGACACCTGATTTTTTTTTCAGCCTCCTCTTGTCCTTATTTGCTGTGTTTGCTATCTCTAAAATTGACTGCTTTGTTTGGAAGTCTCGGTCTCTTGGTAGTATCATCAAACTAAAGATAAGAACGGATTAATTTCTGCTAACCACTAAATCTCATATTACGTCACTGCAGAAGTATTCATCACAAGCAAACAGAAAAAAGAAACTCTTCTGAGACTCATTCCTTGCCTTAGTACAGTATCTTGGATGCAGTCCTCTAGTAACAAGTAAATAATACTATCCTACAGTACCATAAATGTGATCACAGTTTGAATATGCTGCAGTCACATGTCATGAACATACATAAACTTAACATACAACAGCTAAAAATAGGAGAAATTACATTCATTATGAAAAGGAAGTTGACAGGGCAATAGACGTTGTAGACTTTTCATGGGTTTTCTTGGAGGCAGAAAAACTCCATCACAGGTCACAGAGCCATCTGTATACAACATGAAACACACTGAGAGGTGTGAATAATGCATTAAATGAATGTTTAGTGTATTATTTATGTCATTTTTATTTCCTCCTACATACAACACATCTAGTGAACATGACATTAAATATGCAAACATGTCACATGAAGCTCTGTTTTCTCTTTGTTGGAGCTGCACACATTTTGTCTCCATACAGCTGAAGCTCCACTTGGCCTTGGCCTCACAGCTCATCAAGACTGCTGCTGCAACACCAGTGAGTCACTAAGTGATTCACAGCTACATACAGGACTACAGTCAAGGCTCTGCTTGGATCAAAATCAAGTCTTAAGCCAAAGTAAAGTGTATAATATTCCATCTTTGACAGTGTATTTTTTTCACATTTTTCTTAATGTTTTAAAATGCATTTTTATCACATAATACAAGACGGTGTCAAAGCAGTTTGTAAATAGTTACACTCAGCACGACTTTCAAACTAATGTAACGTCAATCATTGTTCTCATTTCCTGGTCAAGTTAATAAGGAATACACTATAAAAATAAAGTATTTTTTTAAAGTTAGTGTCTGGTAAGGCAGGGTATCAGTACTCAGTACCTTAAGGTATCAATTAAAATAACGAAGTACCAAGCAGTATTGAAACTTTTCCAGCCAAACAACACCTGCAACCAATTCTTCTGGTACCCATATCTAGAAAAAACAGACTACATCTATAGTTTTGCTCACAGCCACTCACTGCAAGTTTTCTTCATGAAGAAGACCCTAAAAAAAGGTTTTGAATGATGTACTCAATTGGTATTGGTATCACTTTAAAGGTAGTGGTATTGGTATTGTATTTTTTTTAAACAATACCCAGTAAGCTAACATGGTGATCATGTTTCTTCAGAAATTAAATTTAATGAATTGATTGAACTCTGTACAGTACATTCATTCAGCTCATGATTTCAAGTTAAAAGATCTTTTTGAAGTCTCAATACATTACTGATGCCTTGGTTTGACCCACGTAAGAAAAGAATTGCTATGTCTGTGGTCAATCTTAATGGCTGCCAACGGTCAGATTTTACTTGAAATCAGATGAAAACAGCCATTAGTTTCACTTCCCCATGCAAAGTGAAACTAGTGAGTTGTATGTTAGCCACTTAAAAAACTTATATAGATAAGTTTAGATATTTTTTTGTGATTATGATGGAGGAAACACTGCTACCATTGTCCACAGGAGCCACTGTAGCAGCTTTAAGTTGAGTTAATGGTAGACTTTCAAAATAAAGCTTTTTGTTTGCTTTATGTGGGAAATACACCCTGGTCTGAAAGCCTGGTGTTTGTTTAACCCATCTGTACACCCACTGACTTCCCTGCATGGACGTTGTTCTTTATACAACATTAGTTGTAGTGGTGTTTTTATGTGGCACAGAAGAAGAAAGAAAGAAAGAAAGAAAGAAAGAAAGAAAGAAAGAAAGAAAGAAAAACTGGACCAATTAAATTTTGTGACTATTTCACACTGTGTTTCTCACTGTGTTGTTTAATATGAATCATTCTTGAGGTAATTTGGCTTGTTTCATAACAGCAATCAGTGCAAAAATGTTTAAAAAATCTCATAGAAGCACCTAATGAGTGAATTAAAATTGCCTTTAAATTAAAGATATATTTTTCTATTGGTAGTCTCCAGAAGATACTTTACTTGTCTGGCTTTACAGTGCATTGTCTGCTGTGGCAAATCGTCTTGATGGGTACACTTATGAGTCCACAGGGAACAACTTTTTGTTGTTGCTTCTTTTTCTCATTACTTTGAAGAGAACAGACAAGCTGTTACTTTATCCTGCCTGTGCTGAGAGCTTTCTTTTAGCTGCATGTTAAAATAAAAGAGGTTTATGTATTTATATTTTATATTACCAAAGGAGCACTTCCTCTAAACATCTGTCGAGTCTTAAACAAACAGGCTGCTTAGTGGACTGAGGCAGACTCCGCAGCTGATGAGGTGAGTGCTGCAAAACAAAGCAGCATTTGATTTTACTGTAAATAACCTCACTTCTCTCCCTCTCTCTCTCTCTCTCTCTCACACACACACACACACACAAACAAACACACACACGTAGAACAGCTGTTAGTGCTAAGACTGCAGTAGTAAATTACCACATCATAAATCTGATGTTTCCAGTAGTGGGCCAGACGCCACGCTCTGCAGCTCACATGCATCACCACTGCAATCAACAAAAAGCTGCTCATCAAACAAACACATAGAAAACACACAAACATGAACACACAAGCAAACAGACCAAAGCAGACCACAACTTTATATATATACAGTGTATGCACTACACATATATTTTCCTGCGCATTTTCCTCCGATTAGTAAAGCTGTATGACCATATGCCAACCTGCCACACAAAGTAATAAACCATATGACATTTGAAATGGTCGCAGTTGGTCACAATCAAATATCATTATTTTTATTCATGACAGTGCAGATATTCATAAACCCTTCACAACTGGAAATATTTAGTCCATTTCAGGAGCAACTTTAAAGCCCCATTAGTATTCAAATAAATAACAGTGAATCAAACGCCGTCCTGTAATTAAACAGAACTCTAATCTCGCCCTCTATGCAGCTTTCAGCAGTTTTCATCTGTGGTGGAGAAAGCTGGCCTGGAATTTCATCGTTTTTGGGGCAAGGCCACTTGGCCTTTAGGATTGTCAATTTTTTCTTTTTAAGGCCACAAAGACCAAATGCCAGGTCAGCAAGACCATCAAATGAAACAATGATTATGTCCATGGAAATAATGTAATCAATTTAACTTTGGGGTGAAGAGTGATTTTAGTTTTATTAAAACTTCTTGTAATTTCTTAACATTAAGTACAGGTACACTGGAAGTCTATCAGAGGTCAGTCTAAATGATGATATACTAAATAGTTTGCATTAATGTAGTTAGATAATTCAGATAATTATGCTTCTTGATCAAATAAAATTTATATCACGTCGACATTTGTGACGATATTCACACGCTCCCCTTCTCGCACTTTATCCTGAGTGCTCTCACTCTGTCCGTCAGACTTAAATAGCACAGTTTCCAGCAGTTCATGCCAGAATCCGAATCTGACTCACCACTGGTTATTAGTGCTGCATTTCACTTGATGTTGCCCAATCAGAACCTCAACAAAAGACACTGTTTACAGAAAAGAGGAAGATGAGAAAACTCTCTGTCAATTAATTAATCAATCATGATTTTAGCTCTAATTGCATATATAGCTTGGTACAGTAGTTTAATTTACAGTGCAACAATGAGTTTTTTATATAAATATCTAGGCTGTTAGATAAATAGTGCAGTAAAACGTACACTATTTCCCTCTGAAATGTAATTAAGTATAAGTATATGTATAGTAGTGGGTACTGGAGTTAGGGCACAGTTAAAGTTCTGTATTTAAGAGGACTACATTAACCATTACTATGCTGAATAGCATGGTTAGCTCCTAAGAAAGCAAACTGCAAGCAGAGAACTACTCACAAACACAATTTAACAATAGTTCATAAAGCCAGCTATGTAACCAAAGCTATACAAACTACTTACACAGGGCTTTGGAACATGGATGTACAGATGAGAACTGGATACTGTGTTCAAAGACTGCATCCCATTCATTCCTGTGAAAGTGGCTCACCTCTGTGGGCGTGCATGTATGAGACTTCTGGGTGCATCATATCTGGTTTTTCTAATGTGTTTTTTCAGTGTGACACCACTGTTTTACACCCACTCTCTTTCCAATGGTTGTGTCTGGCAAAAATGCTTTTATTGCCAGTGTGCAACAGGCGAGGAACCTGGAGGTTCTAATACTCACTGTGGTCACTACAACAAAATCGTTTCCCAGCTGCACTCATGTGGGCTTAGAGCAAACAGGCAAACCTGAGAGCATACAGAGGAGAGACTTTCAGAGAGAAAGAGAAACACTGTGATTGAGCGAACAAGGGTTTACAAGAGCAGGATCTGAGAGAGGCCAAAACACTTTATTTGTAGGGGTGTCATTACACTGTCATAAACATGTCATGACACCTGTCATGACATGAAGGAGCTTTGATGACTGTTTGTGACTGTTGTCATTACATGTCATTCAGCCAATTAAGTATGTTTTATTGTAAAATTGTAAATGTCTGAGATGTCTCTGATATGAAGACTTGACATTAACTAAGACAACATAACCTGTCCATGTCTTTTTCATGACAACTTGACATTATCAAACTTAAAGAAACTGTTTAGCTTTATGTCTTGACATGACATTATACTAATGTATGTGGTTGGTTTTGGCACTGGTCGTCATTAGACCATTATAAGCGTGTCATGAATATTTTCCTTGAACAGTAAAGTGATATATTTCTAACCTGTTAGCCAGTTAGATTGATTAGCTGTGAAGGTAGCCACCAAATTAGCTAACTCTGTCTTATGCACACACCTTCAAATTAAGTCTTACCCAAGAGAGTAAACCTGAGTGAAAAAGGGTGTAACCAAAATTTAATGCAGATGCAGAAACAACATATGACAATTTGAATCCTTCTCAGTTTTTCCATCTGTTTTGTCTCTGCTAGTATATAATACAATTCAGTTGCACCAGCGTGAAACAAGACATTACAAAAAGGATGAAGTCAGAATGGGGTGGACACAGAATAGTAGGCAACACAGATGTAAGGATTGTCATGGTAGTCTATGTGTGTGCATTTGTGCATGTGTGTGTATGTGTGTGTGTGGCAGATTGCCATATTGATTAGTTTATAAAAGCTGCATGCTCAGGGTTTATGGTCTATATGTGTATGAGTCTTCCCTCGCAGACAAGCTTAAAATATGCATCTGGAGAAGAAACCAGCAGGAGTGGGACACTGTAGATACAGACACAATAAAAGGATGATGCAGAAAAATAAAAAAGGGATTTTGAAGGCGCGACAATGGAAGTGAAAAGAGATAGAAAAAAGAGATAGAAAAGAAAGAATCATGGCTTCTGAACAAGGGCCAGATGTAGAATTAAAATTCCCTGTTTTAGTGTTTAGTATGCTGAACACATCGTGGATCACTCATCACTATCCAACCGCCTTGGCACTCAGGGCAGCGCTCTCTCTCTCCCTCTCCCTCAGCCTTTGATGCCAGCTGAGCTGGAGAAAGGGATGGGACATGAGGAGGGGGGTGGGGTGAACCGCGCAGTGCAGATGTTAAGTGTGAAGTAGAGTTGACATGCTGTGTGCAAAATATTTCACAAGTTTAACCCCGTGGGCTCGCACAGAGGAGGACATGATGGTGCAAAAGCTTGCAAAACAAGAACTGGTGCGTTACTTTGCAGATGAGGAGTGAAACACAGACTCATCAGTCAAAAGCTTTTGAGCTTTTGAGGTGATTTTGGCTTTTAGCGTATATCAACTTGAAAGCCTACAGAGAGATGCAACATGAATATTGGAGAGGGACACGCTGGCACAACACAGAGGTCAGCGGGTGCTCATTTCTTATTTGCGTCAAGCTGTGGCTTAATTTATTTAAAATACTGAACGTGGATATTTAGTTAGGAGACTTTCTAATCAGCATGTTTACATGAGCAGTCAGTAAGTCAGTAAGGGCCACTGCACTTGATTTTCCACTAATCATGTCATATTCTATACTAAACAGCATCTAATTAATACTCAGAGGCTCTCAGATTCCCTAAAGTCCCATCATAATCAACATGCTATAACATACTTGTCATAACCAGTTGTGCTAATTAGACAATTAATTGATGGGATTAATTAATTAGTTTGTAAAGTATTGGTTTCAACAGACATGTTTCCACATATTTTATGGTAATGAACTCTGTTATATTTGCTATGGAAGCACATGTAGATGCTGCAGCCAGTAGTAGTAGTCTTCACTTCCTTTAATCTGTTTTTTTTTTTATTGCGGAAACATGTGTCACTTACAACAAAAATACACTTGTAGGCATTTGAAAATGAAGCATGGGATTTCGATTAAAGAGCAGCAGACCCTGACATGATCAACAATACGGCTAGCCAGACCAGCCAAACCCACCGCCATGGTCACATGCTTACTGACGATGTTATTAAATCTTTGACTGCAGGTGCAGAAGACAGTGTGCGAGAGCCTTTTATGTTTTAGATTCTCAAAAAGGCAAGAACATATTTTGCCTCGTCACATTTTTTATTACAACATATGTCCATATCATTACATATTTCATAGTTTTGATGTCTCCAGTATTTATCTACAATGTAGAAAAATATTTTTTTTAAAAAAGAAGAAACATTTGAGAGGACGTGTCCAAACTTTTGACTGATACTGTATGTTGTATGTTGCATGAAGGAAGTACAACTCTAATTTTGTCATACAACCTTGTGCTGTGTAATGAGAATAAATGATGGTTACTTCTCTGTATCACATATTAGGTCATGTACCAAAATAAATTGCTATATAATTACTCCTTATGTCATTTATACTGTGAGGGGGAATTTGAAACACTTGTCTCAGTTACCCAAATGTGCTCGTACTTATTCTAACCCTGAAACAATCCCGATAAACACAAGTAGAAGTACACATACTTCACATGCATATTCAAGATATATATTGTATATCTGGGGGCTGCCTAGTACAATGGTGTCTTCTGTGGGACACTTGTGCATTTGGTAATTTAAAGCCTTGCTTAAAGACACTTGATTGGTAGAGAGAAGGGAAGATATTTCTCAGCTAAAGCTTGGGCATAATTCCTCTTGTGATGCGATTAGCATACTACCACATCCTAACTTGACCCAGGCCTATCATCGTCCACATTACCTAATCAGCTAAAGAAATGAAAATACTAAAAAAAAAGGAGTGAATCATTTACAAGTTGAGTTTTCCAGAGGGATTGTTGAACAGCTCAGTGGAGCTTAGCAGTGCTAATCAGCATGGCAACAGACAAGATAAGATGGCATCTCCTCCTCGCCTGACAGCTATTATTATAACCCTGTTAAAGAAACCTACTGTCGTTGGTAATCACAGCCCGGCAGAGTCCAGGGGATGAAGATGTTCTGAGTGTGTGTGTGTGAATGTTTGTGTATGTGCACGCTTGGATAAGTAAGAAAATGACAACACAACAACAAGGAAAAGTAAGAAAGAAAAAGAGATAAGGAGAGAGAGAGATTTATCAAAGGACACAGACACCTGTTTATGCTCAGTCTACCAAAGCTGATTTTTCTGACAGGCTGGAATTCCAATTAGCACACAGGGGAATGCAACTATTGGTAAAACAATCCAATTATTGTTTGGAGCAGATGTTCTTTCTAGAAAACAATACACAGCCAGAGACTGTTTAGCCATTAGCAGCGTGGCCTCTGGAGCAACAACAATATATAGTTAAAGTGAATGTCTCTAAATCCCTTCACACCTCCGGTCTGCGTTTCCCATTTTCAACCTGCCTGTCTCTGCGCCTTTTTTTTTTCCACTTTTCTATTTCTTTGCCATCTATGTATATGTAAGATGCAAAAATGTGAGTCATCACCACTGGTGCACCATGAAAGGCATCCACCTCTGCAACCCTATATATTGATACATGAGTTCTCATCATCCATTTTCTTAGTGAATTTTTAATCTTCATGCATGTGGCAAGGTTTTTTTTTTACTTAGAATTTGCTGTTTTGCAAACGAATGGTCACCCAAGAATAAGTTTTGAATAATATGTAGATGTATATATTTTTATTTATAAATCCAGTTCCAGAAAGGTTGGATACATGTAAAATATAAATAAAAATAGAATGCAATTATTTGCAAAACGTTTTTTTAATTTAATTTAAATTTAATGACATGCAGTACAAAGACAGGATATTTAATGTTTAAACTGTTTAAATGTATTGTAAATATACTCTCACTGAATGAATGATTTGATGCCTGCAACACATTCCAAAAGAGCTGGGACATGGACATGTTTTCCACTGTCTTACATCACCTTTTCTTTTAACAACACTAAAAGTGTTTGAGGACTGAAGCCATTAATTGTTGAGTTTTTGAACATGAATTTTTTCTTGATTTACAACTTAAGGTGCAGCCGAGGGTCTCCATTGTTGTATTTTGCACCACATTTTCAATAGGCCAATCAGTAGTGATTAATGTTTCCAAGTACGTCAGCAACATTGACAGTTCTTTCAGAAGCTGTGAAAGTGATTGGTAGGAGCAGTTAAATTTGATCAAAGAAATATGTCAAGCTATTTCTGTAAGTCATATAACCTCTAGAGCTGCATCAATCTCATCCCATGCTTTATTTTTGTTAGGAATGAATTCTGGTTCCAGCACAGGAAGACAGAATCCCTCTTCTGACTGGCTCGGTTTAACTCCACCTGAGGAAGCAGCCATCAATGTGCACAGCACCAAACCTACCTATCTGGAAAATCCAAAAATTGCTGGTGGCAATTCAGATGTGTGAAAATAAGCTAGATTCACAGTAAAAGAAAAAAAAAAAAGAACAGGATTATACAAAGGTAAAATTCAACTATAATCAAAAGTTTGATCTTGGACATTTCAATATTGAATGTCCAACATTTGTTCCAAAACAAACAAAAGTTTTTGTGCTATATTTATTTCCATTATACAACAAAACATGAGATATTATAGTGCATAGAAATGTATGTTATGCAGAGCCCTGAGGGGAAAATTCAAAAATCTGTACACATGCTGAGAACATGACATATGATGGGAAATCTATGATTCTGTGCGTGTTTGAGACTGTGAGTAGTGACAGAGAGGTGGATGACAGTTGGGCAAGGCTGGTGTCTGGAAAAGAGTTTGGTAATCGATCCATGATTCTGTACAGTAATGGCCTTGCCGTCTCTTTTTAACCTGCCTGTCTCGTAAAAGACATACACACATATAAACAAAAGTGCGCACAGGGACCCTCTGTCTCTCACACACACAGTCACAGACAGAAACAAATTATTTCTGTCTCGGATGTTCTGAAGAAGTGATCAGGATCCCATCTCACTCCACCAGGGTTCCCATCGGGCTTTCTAATCGCCTGATAAGGGTTCTAACAGGATTTCCCTCATGGAGGAACCGCAGCTCTGATTGGTTAGAGGGTCCTGGAGGGCACACTGGAACATGGGAGGTCAGAAGGGTCATCATTATTAGAAACAACGAGGGAAGGGAGAGAGCAAGAGATGGTTTCCACTCACACACAGTCACAGAGATTGGAGACAGATGGTTCTCGTGGGATCACATTACACAGAGGGCTGAGCAAAAGAAGTGTGTGTAGCTGCAGGACAGACGTCCATAAACGATCAGCCAAATGATGGTTGTTTTTTGTGTGTGTGTTTGAGTGTGACTTTATGTATGTACTGATTAATTTCTTCTTTTTTTCCACTTCATCATTGTCAGTGAGGGCTGTTTTGCATTTTTGAAAAAAGGGGGGATTTTGGTTGGTCTTCACCGACCCAGTGTGAGGGTTAACACTTTCAATTACAGCTGAGGTTAGCACTACATTTGGCTTAAAGCTGTAATAAAAGTTGAGGTTGTGCATGTAAATATGATGGTCAAGGTTAGGGTTAAGTGCCAGGGGAAGCATTATGTCCCTGAAGGTCCTCACAAGTCTAAAGAAATTTGAGGTGATGTCATATCTATATTTTTATCTGTTCAAATCAGGTATATAAAAATGTCCTTCAGTTTCAGGTAGTAATCTTGGTGCATTATATCAGTAATTGATTAAGGTAGATGTGACAGGTTCAGATTGAAGAAATGTGTGCCTTATCACCAATCCTGTTTGTGACATTCATGGACAGGATATCGAGGCATGCAGTTCAGTGGCCTGAGGATTGCAAAGCTGCTTTTTGCAGATGATGTGGTTCTGATGGCATCATCGGTCTCCTCCAGCGCTCGCTGGATCGGTTCTGTACAAGTGTGAGGTGGCTTCAGAATCAGCACCTCAAAACTGGTGGATTGTCTACTCCAAGTAGGGAATGAGTCCTTGCCCCAAGTGAGGGAGTTCAAGTATCTTGGGGTCTTGTGCTCGAGTGAGGGAACAACAGAGTGTGAGATGGGCTGGAGTAGCGGGAGCGGCATTGCGTTCACTTTACCACACCCTTGAGACGAAAAGAGAGCTTAGCCAGAAGGCAAAAGGAGCCAGTTGAGGTGGTTCGGGCATCTTGTAAGTATGCCACCTGATCGCCTCCCTAGGGAGGTGTTTCAGGCACGTCCAGTTGGGGGGAGGCCATGGGACAGACTGAGGACTAGTTGGATGGATTATACCTCTACCCTGGCCTGGGAACACCTCAGAATCCCCCAGTCAGAGCTGGCTAGTGTAGCCGGAGTAAGGGATGTCTGGAGTCCCCTGCTGGAACTGTTACCTCTTCAACCCTATTTCAGATAAGCGGTTAAAGATGGATGGATGGATGGATTGATGAAGAAACATCTTTCTGTTTTCTTTCTTTTGTTTGTGATTTATGTAGGGGAAATAAACATACAAGCCTTTGCCTTGGCATACTGACATATAATATGTGCATATTGTACATTCTGTATGCATGTGCTCGAATACATCTGTGTGGCTCTATAGCTGCAGTTTCATGTCTATACACAAAACAGTATTTGCATTTGTTTGTGAGTGTGTGTTTTCACCCTTTGTGCACACTTGAGTAAGACTATATATGTGTGTTCATGCAGCTGTGCGTCATAGATATTGAATATATGCATGTCATTCCATATGTGTTCCATATTTGCAGATATGTGCTTGTGTGTAAGCATATTTTTGGCAGCTATGTCATTACATAATGAATGTGTGTCTATATGCATAATTGTAGCTTATGCATAATGAGCTGTGTATGTGCGTGTGTCTGTGTCTGTCTCACCATTTCCAACTGTGTGCTGAGGTGTATGTGTGACTTACTAAATGTGTATATCTTTGTGTCAGTTTTTGTTTGTAGGTGTTTTGTGTGTGTGCATGTGCGTGCGTGTGTGTCTTCGCAGGCCCCCAAGTGGCAGGTCTGCTGTCTGTCACAGTGATGCAAGTTGACAGCAGGGTCTTCTTCAATGAGCTCATTGGAGCTCAGCCAGCAACCTGCTCTCTCCCTCGGTTACTTCCCCTTCCTCTCTGCCCCCTTCTCTCTCTCTCCCTTCTTCTTTCCCTCTTGTAAACCTCTCTCGCTCTCCTGTGGCTCAATCTTTTCTCCTCTCATTTATATTCTCTTTCTTTCTTCTTTCCCTCTCTCTCCCCTTTTAACCTTCCTCTTACCTTTTGAAAGGTATTCTACCCGGGTATAATGAGAGTGTAAACACAGGAGAGAGAAAAGCGCTTTGTTTTCTTTTCCTACCTCTGTCACACAATGTCAACACATCTAAAGGCACAGTTCCATCAAAAGCGGCTGATACTTAAGAGGAACTAAACACTGGAACATCCCACCAGGGACAAGGCTATGAAAACACAACAAATGACATATGAATTATAGAGATCAAACATGCTGTACAAGCAAATGCATGGATAGTTCACACAAGAATTCATTTAAATGTTGCAACACTGTTGTTTACAAATAATAAAATAGGATAAATGACAATAATTAACACTAAGAATGAAATGTAATGGGATAGATAGATTGAAAATCAATTTTTATTATTCATTTGTAAAACTATGCTCAACTCATAAGGCCTGATGGGACACCAGATTCAGACTGCTGCATATTATTTTCTGACATTACAATAAAAGGTCAAAAATATGATAATATAAAATTTTAATAATTTTGAATCAAACGTTCATACATAGATTTCAGTTGTAATGACTACATAAAATATTGTTCACATACAGTAATTAGTGGGTTTTTTTAAAAAGAAGTGAGAAAATTCTAATTTCTCTCATTTTATCTCTCACCAAAGTGGTTGCTATTATAGCAAGAATGCCTTAATTAAAGGATACCAAATATGTAACAATTATCAGAAGTGTGTAGAAAGAATGCCATGAAAGTACAAACATAAGTAATGATAATTAATAAAATGTATATGTAGTCAAACGGGGTGCCACGAATATGTATGGTAAACAAATTAATTGGTACAAAAGATAAAGTGAGTGATTGCACTCAACTTTGGCTTTCAGGAGGAATCGGTATACTAAATAACAGATTTTATATTGCATGAAATTCTTCTCCAGGCACCACCTAAAGAGGGGAAAACAATACCAGTCTCAATGCCGTCTCAATTCTTTGCCACTAAGTTTATTGACTTCTAAACAAACTGCATAGTCAAGTTCTGTATTAATGAAATGGTTACTTAACAAGTATCTACATGCACAACCAACAGATATCAAACATGAGCACAACTATGATTGGATGTAATGATTACAGTATCCCCCAGCTGGGGCAGGGCCTTTCTGTGTGGAGTTTGCACGTTCTCTGTGTGGGTTCTCTCCGGGTTCTCCGGCTTCCTCCCACAGTCCAAAGACATGCATGCTAGCTTAATTGGTGACTCTAAATTGCCCGTAGGTGTGAATGTGAGTGTGAGTGGTTGTCTGTCTATGTGTCAGCCCTGCGATGAACTGGCGACTTGTCCAGGGTGAACCCCACCTCTCGCCCAATGTCAGCTGGGATAGGCTCCAGCAGCCCGCGACCCTTATGGAATAAGTGGTTACAGAAAATGAATGAATGAATGATTACAGTGATGAACAATTAATTAATTACTAAGGACAAAGAGTGAACATGAAAAATAATGAATAAATGATAAGACCATCACCATGAACCAAGATAGCAGTGAGTGATATCTTGGTAACATGTTTTAAAACACAGGAAACCACTAAGTGAAAACTTTGACCTCTGCCAGTGAAATTCATTAAATGAATCTGAGATTGTTGGGAAGCACAAGGGAAATACCTTAAGCAATTCAACATCATTACTATATCGATGGGAGATCCTACTTGGAAGGTTTCTTAATTACTTTTAGTAATCTATAGCATCAGCCCCAGTATCACGGAAAGGAAGTAAAGTTTCATCTGGTGGTTCAGATGGCCAGGGGAAAAGTTGTGTTGGAAGGGGAGGGGGATTTGGGTGGCCAGTGCCAATTCTAGTGTGGAGCTCCACTCTCAGGCATCCTCGGGCATTCTCGGGTGTACTCGATGCCACATGGCAGCTTGACCAGCCGATCTGTCTCTCTCTGTCTCTTTCTCTCGCAGTAGGCCGTAGGGTGACAACATCTTCGCACACCCCCGCTTGGCTGGGTGCAACAGAAAGGCGGTGGCAGCATTCAGAGTTTGTTGAATTCAGAGCTCTAAGTCCTGAGTGTTGGAACACAGACTGGAGCAGGTTTCTTTCAAGCACTTCCTTTCTCTCAGAGTTGGTTGGGTGCCAGCCTTCAGCACTCACCTTAACCTTACAGGCTGCCGGCCCATTTTCTCAGCAAGAGGTCAGGAACCAAAGAATCCAAAAACCAAGTGACCTTTGGGATTCCTCTTGTTTTCTGTTTCCAGTTTTGATGTCAGTGGTGCAAAACTTCTCCCCTCACCTGGCCATCCTAATTCTTTATTTCGTACATTTACCACATCTAATCCCATGTTTGCAAGTGTAGCCTTTTCTGCTGCTGAAGGATAAAGAGAAACTCGATGGACAGATTCTGTACAGGTTTGCCCTCTGTGAGCCAGTCTTAACAGTGTTCTTCAGACATGTCAAGTTTGCACATGAGATTACTACATGCATCTGTGTATTTATATGTGGTGTACACATGTGACATTTCAACTTGCATTTTGTCTAATATAATTCCTGTTGGTGCAGTTTCTGTTGTTCTTGAGGTAGCTGAATCCAAACTTCCTGTTTCCTGTGTGAGTCTGATGAAAGCCGGAGATCAGTGAACTGTATTAGTGATAGGTTGTTGCCATGATGTAGTCATTGTTGCCAGGTTTGTCACCAATTAGCACTGAACATTCCATGTTTATCCTCTTTGAGTCTTGTGGGCCTTTTGTTGACTTTGAGACCTTGCTGAGACCCAGCTTTTGGAGCATTTTAATTGGTAAAAATTGTCAAATCACCTTTTAACTGAGATGCCATGTGATCAACCTCAGCCTCAACAAATGCTGAGAGGTTCATTGCTTTTGATGAGTTGGCGACCACTGTACTGAAGTAAGGCAACCTTCTCTGGAGAAATGAATGCCATCTGACCAAGGCAGATGTTGCTCCAGCACTGGTCAGGTAGTTTTGGTTGGAAAAGATTCCGAGAGGAGGTGAGTGATAAAATATGGGCCATGCGTCTATGAAACTAGACTCACCCTTCCTGAGGGTATATAAGCCAGACGCAAATGACTGGACATGGTTAGTAATAGACGTCACATTCCCAGGAGACTCCGTGGGATGATCATGTGACTCACACCACCAAGGCTTGTTAATTATGTGTAGCACTTAAACATAAAATCCAGTAACCAATAGACTTGATAGAACATATAACTGCAGCTGACACTGCAAGATTTGATGACCTTGCAGGGTCCCATTCTGCTAATGAATTATTTTGTTCTCTTTCTTATGGGTTTGAATGTCATATTGTATATCATTGTACATGGGTTTATATGTATTGTTTTGGTCGGCGCTTCTGAAACAAAACAAAACAAATTGCAATTTTAATTTTTGTATCTGTCTGCAATATCAACTAATTAACTAATGTCAACAGCGCAGAATATTGGTTATATTATGATTCATTAGTGGTGAAATATCATCAGCTGACAACATACATCCAGTGTTTAATTCTTTGAATTCTTTTCTGTGTGCTGTGATAGACTGATTCCATATCGCACTGCCTCTTTATTTTTGTTCATTCAGACTTTGTTGCATTTCTGCTGAGGCAGTGAACTTAAGGAATGCAACCCACTGCTTTGTTAAGCAACCGCACTTCCTTATATTGATCGATCCAATCAAAATGATTAACTAAGAGAGCGACGGGGGGTGGGAGGGGTGAGAGATGATCAGGAGAGCAAACAAAAGCAAATTAAGGATGGGAAGATGGGGATGGATGAGGGGAATTGTAAGATGTCGGAGCGAGGGAAGGACAGAGAGATGGATGTAAAATGGGACATTAGGGGGCTGAGAGGAGGGTAAAACAGGGTAGAATGAAGAGAAAAGAGGAAGATAATACATTGCTCAATTCTGTCTGAATCATTTGTTTTCATTTGTTTTCTGTGTCCCAGTCTGATGGCTCTGTGTTTGAGTTTGCAAAGTAAAATTGGTCAAAATTAACACTTTGAAACGAAAAAGAATAACCTCTCTGTATATGAAATGTAGATACAGTGGCTTAGCATGCTATCTGTAATCTAAGTAAATGCTATGAGGTGCTCTATAGGGTGTGAAACAAAAATAGAAACAACCAAATCAAAGGGAAACAACCTGCGCACTTGTGCGAGACACTCTGCCTCTGCTTTAAAATATCAAAGATCATCCTGCCAGGCTCTGTTGGATCCAACTGCAGATAATGACTACCTACCAGCTCCACCTATGAGTTCCTGTACCTGCAAAACCCAACAATCTGTGTTCTTTTTAAATTACGTCAGAGTGATGTGTTACCAAGTTGCTGCACGTAGCAAAGCCTCTCAGCAATTATAACGCCACGGTAAATTGCACCCTATACTCTCTTATTTTCCTTTGGACCATATGCCTTTAGATTAGATTTATTTTTTTATGTTTGCGACTATATGCCTCAAAATAAAAATCATATTCAAGCTGCAAGTGCATTTCAGTATGCAATTATAACAATATAGTTGAGGGTTGTAAGATGCAATTTGGCACGTTTTGCAGGTAAAAAGGCTTTTGTGTCTAGTTTTTGTGGCTGATAGGCTTCAAAGATGAACATTACTGAGCTGCAGTAAGTAAAGTAAAGTTGACTTTTTCAGTTTTGAGTTGTCTGAAGGCCTGTGACCTTAAATTTTTTTTCTTTTTCATCATTAGCTGTTAAGGCCCAAAAAAAATTACTGCACTGAAATAAACTGCAAATTACTTTTCCTACTCATCACACATCCACAATACTTTTTTGTGCATATTCATGATTGAAGGACCTCTGTGATTCACAACTTTTGAAAAACCTTGAAAAAACTTTTTTTATGCCTCCACGCTGGCAAATTGTGTTTTGGGGTCATCCCATTCTTGTGAACGCAATACTTGAAGAACACCTGGACGTAACTTCTTCAAACTTGGAAAAATTGTTCACTTGGACTAATTGGATTAATATTTTAGAATAAAGTATTGCTGTCATTAGTTTTGCATGCATGTTGTCCATGCAACGGCCTAGTTTCCAAAACAATTAACACAAAATCACAAATGTAATTATTAAAGAAGGAATGTCAGCGGATCACCAAGTCATTATGATCCTTTGGGTACCATGACTGGACATGATTTTATGGCAATTCATACAATAGTTGTTAAAATATTTCAGTATGGAACAAAGTTCTGAACAAGCCAACTGATTGACATTCCAATCCCTAGAGTTACACAGCTATAGGATAGTTATATTATGCATGAATTTCAAGGTTTTTGTTCAGTCATCCATTGGGAAATGTGGAAAACATGTTTACATTAAGTCTGCCTTTTTCACTGGTAATAAGAAATCCAAAAAATCCCCTGCCAGGTAAGACGGTTCTTTGTTCTGCATATTTGGTCTATATCCACTTTGTGTGTGAGTGTGTGTAAGTCTTATATGTCTGTGTGTGTCCTTTATTTACCTTGGGACAGCAAATCAACCTGTATATGTCTGCTGTTACGACTGTAGTTTATGAGTTGACAGCAGATGCAGGTAGGGACAGAATGACAGATATATGACTGTGTGTGTGTGTGTGTGTGTGTGTGTGTGTGTGTGTGTGTGTGTGTGTGTGTGTGTGTGTGTGTGTGTGTGTGTGTGTAGCTGTCAGACTCATGAAACCCACACATGTATTTATACAGTAAAGAAAGACATCCACAGACAAGTTACAAACTCACACGCATAAAAGACAAATTTTCTAAGTATGTCAGTGTTGGCCCACTTTTTACAGCACACTACCAAGACATAACATACTAACATACATACTTTGTATTGAATTAGACAAAAACTAGACATAATATGTTATTTATTGGACAATATTAGACCTCTAGCTCTGTAGTTTTTGTCTTTAGTTGATAGATCTGGATCATATATTGTTTTTTAAATAGAGAAGTAGGACATACAGATGTGACATTACTTTAGCTTATAGTACAGTTCTGTTGTAATGTGTCCTTAATTACCCTCTAATAAAGTCTAATAATGATGGTCTAACAGTGGGAAATAATACACTTTAGTTTACAGTACACTTCTGTTGTAATGTGTCCCTAATTATCCTGTAATAAAGATAAAAAAAAGCGTCAAAGAAACATATTAGGTCTACTTTTCGTTTAATTTAAATGCAAAGTATGGTAGTAGTAGGGTATAAATACATCTAATGAAGTATATCTTATTTCTATTGTTTGCCAAATATAAAGTATGGCTTGCTCTACTTTATTAGTGCACTGAAAATAAACTGTAACCTTGTGGTCTTCAGTGTGATTTTAGGAGCTACTGTAATGCAGCTGTGAGGCATGTGTATGTACCTTTATTTCATGGAATAAAGTTTTGAATTAAGACTCTAAAATTGTCCTAAGATTACCCAAGGTGCACCGCATGCTCTAATATCCCAGCTAATAAACACTGCATACACATTAGGATTATGACACAGAAAAATATGCATTGCAGTCAATGGCCTGCTCAACTTAACAAGTACATATAAAAGAGTGTGCACTCGTGATGAAGTGTAACTAAATAGAGCAAAAATCAGCATTTAGACATCAAGCCATTTAATGTAATGCATGATTAAATCGAAGCCAAGTGTACAACTGATACTGCCTGCTGAAGTGGCAGAGAGGAGATTAAGTGCAGAGAACTTTAATACATGCAGAGTCACATACGCACACAAGCCCTGGCAGTGTTTTTTGTGTACATTTTTGTCCCCTAATTTTTTCTAAGGCTCTTTCTGACTAGCCAAATTGCTGTATAAATATAGCTGACTTAGAAATTTGGACTTGATAGCTCTTCACTCCTTGAGTAAAGTGATATAAATATGAGCACACATTAACAGAATATTTCCCAGAGATACATGATTCATGGCCAGTCAGTGTCATACTGGTTGGAAATGTGGGTGAGAGGTTCATTATTTATATTGAAACTGATGACTCATATGTACATTGGACTCCTACAGAGGATTATGTAAATAAAGAAAATTGCCATTGTAAAGTTTTAATTAGATTGGTCTTTAAAATGTGGCCATATATGTCAAAAATGCAAATTCGCCCCAAGTCATTTATTATATTAAAGGCCTGTGAGATGAAATGAAAAGATTAAAAGTGAATTGGTTCACATATTGAACAAGTCACCATCCCAAATAAATACTTAATACAGGATCATAAATCTGTCTCTTTAGGTGAAAATGTCTCTTCAGCAGTTTGGTTCCTGGTTTCCTTGATAATGTGTTTTGTTAAATACAGACAAGAGACACCAAAACTGTTATCAAAGATTTGTGGTTTACCTTAATGTTGGAGCATAGACAGATTATGTTTCACATTCTTCATATAATCATTAATCATATTTCACCTTCTTCAGATAATTTCTGACTATATCAGTACAACTAATATGAATTTTAAATTGGAAGGTCATGGTTTGTGGGTTTGTGTCCCATGTGAAACCCAAAATATTATTAAAAAATTTAAGGTACATAATGTGACATGCCTTGTGTCAAGTGACTTTCATCTTGTGCATTGCTTTGTATGTGACGTAACATAGTTATTGTGACCCTAAACCACTAAAGGGTACCTTGTGCATCAGTAGGTGACAAAGCAATGGTGTATGAATCAGAATGAGAATAGGTGGTCTCATCATAATGTTATCAAGTATTGTCTGCCTTAAAATAACCTTACAAAGGTTAGTAATGCTTTATATTGTAGAAATAACATAAAATTCAAAGCGTTGTCAGTGAACATTTGTATAAAGCCCACCAAATTTCATTCACTGTCATTTTTACATCTCTGTTTGCGCATGGATTAAACAGATGAGATACAACAACTGTTTAGTCAACTTTGTCTGATTTTGATTTTTCACTTTGGACAGATCCAGTCCTTGTAAGACAGGCTTAACAGCCTCACTCCATCTCTGTACTTAATCTTCTCATCACACTCAGAGAGAAAGCAAATAAACGTTTCCCAAAATGTTAAAAAATTTTCCTCTAAAGTGGGAGTTTGTAAAGGAAAATTACTAACGTACTGCATGATTCAGCACAAGACCTGGCACAGGACACACTGAGAACAACAGAAGATTAGTAACAGTGAGTCATATCAGGCTCATGAACCACAGCTTGAGTAGCTACCAATGAATTAATTCGCTCAACTAATCAATCAAGTGGAAAAACAGCTCTAATTAATTCAATATCCTAATTTACTCATATGATTAATCATATTGGTATTTATTGCATAATCAGAGTATTATTTAGTGTTTAGTATTAATTAGCAATAAAACTGCTTCCCTTAGTACACCACCTGATTACTGTATGTCCGTAGTTATTTCACTTCTTTAATGTGTGTCTGTGTGAGTGTGTGTGTAGATGCATGCATGCGTGCGTGTGTGTGCACAGGGCACTGCACTCCATTACTTTTCCCCTGCTGCGAACCCCATGTGTCTGATGTGTCATACCTTGCCTTTGCTTGACGAGGATGCTGCCTGTCTCTGCCACGCTGTCGGATGGTCAATTACACACACGCACACACACACACACACACACACACACACACACACACACACACACACACACAAAATACATACAACAAACAGAGACAAATACACACACAGTAGAGCGTCTGACAAGGAAATTGAGGCTCAAGTTGAAAAAAATAACTTGCTCAAAGCTGTGCGAACACACACACTCGCACACACAAATTCAGAGGGATATCACAAAGTGGTGCCCAGCATGGGATGTAGTTAAGAAAAACAGGTAGACAGAAACTCAGTGGGGGACTGAAGATAAAGTTTCAGTTCTTTCTTCTTCTAACAAGACAGCCAACACTCCAGTGGGCGTAACCACACACACATGCAGAGCAACAGCTGCAACATTCACAAGGATCTCCTGGCAAAAACCCATGTATTTACATATGTGTGTAAGTAAGAGTGTGTGTGTGACCAGACGTTGTGTCCCCTTCTGTCTTTTTGCTACTCGAGACTAAAAGTAATAATGTCAAAAATTGCCCAGGGCAGGTAAACTCTGTGTTTGAATGCCTGACACAGCTGTTGAATCAGGCAAGTGAAAAATAAATGGGATGTCTTTATCTAAAGCTGACCAGTTCTTCTGTTATGCAACATTACATTTATTACCACTGCTGATTCAGTTTCAGATTGAAACATTGCAAAGTCACAACTACAAAACTCTGCAGAGCTGTCCACTCCACTGAGGTCAAAGCTAGCTAGTTAGCAGCTACAATACTTGGGAGACCTCTGGTATCTTTACCAGCTGCACTGTGAAAATACTCCACTACAAGTAAAAGTTATGCATTGTACACCATATTAAGGTAAAAGCATTGAAGTGTAATTTAATACACTTGTCCAAATCCCTGTTGAGTCTTATTTTTAGGCCTACATTTCCATTTTGGACAAGTGAGTTTGGCTTTCGGGCAAGTAAAACATTACTCCCATTGTAGTTGAAAAAGCTTATTGTCAAGACTTGCTGATGAAATTATTTTAAATAATGAGCAGAAAATTGTACGTGGAGAGTGAGAGGTGAGGGAAAAATGTGACAGAGAGAAGAGAGTGAGATGGACTGTAGTCATTTAGGCAAGAAGAAACTGACAGAATTAAAAAAAAAAAAAAAAGAACTTAGCTTCAGGCAACTCACAAAACTCTCTCTGTGCTTCCTCCTCACGGCAATGACGACAGGATTTTTTTAGAGTGGGTGAAGGGGAGATTGGCTGGCTTGTTGGCATCAATGATCCAATGCATCCCACCTGATACTGCAATTGTAGGACAAAGAGGTAACAGCAATATACAGCTCCACCAGCCGCAGTCACCCAGCTCAAACTTACACTAACAGCTGCACCAATATGTTTAGACTAAAAGCCCAGATTACAATGTGAATGCCTGCTCACATGAGTTTTAGTTTAATCCTATACTGTATAAGTGATATGTATACATATGTATATGTATAATAGAGCAATATAAAATCTCTGACCTCCATTAACTTCCAAAACATTTTGAGGCTTTATGTTATACAGGAATGTGTCCTCGAAATACCTTTGTTTTGTTGCATTGACCTCAGTGCTAATATTGGCTCAGCAAACATGCCGCCATGCCAAGATTATGACAAATGTGTCAGATAAATAGTGAGATTAGTGGCCTAGGTCGAAAGCCCCAGAGTACTGTTTTGTACACCATATCTATTTGGTTCAGATGAGATCTGAAAAAAGGAATCACACTGCAAAAAATACAGTTTTTAGCACATCTGAGAGTCAAAAATATTTGCAACTTCACCAAAACTAGTTTTGAACTTAATTTTAAATTTCAGTTGCCAGGATTGCAAGTTGAAAGAGCTTTCACTGATCACAGTGATCACAGAGGCCCCCAGCTACCTTTCCACAACATTAGACTATTCCATGATCTTACTGTGCATCTTCTGAAATTATTCAGGACAACAGACGCCAACTCACCTAAACTCACCTAAACAAACTGCTGTGCGTGGTGCACAGGCTGTTGAAAAATTTGGCAAAGCTCCCCTGCAGTACAAAAGAGGAGGAAGCAGGATATTAAAACTTAATACTTGCCCACAGCCTGTTCACCCTGCTGCCATCTGGCAAGAGATACAGAAGTATCCACTGACATACCAGACTTCAGAAGAGCTTCCTTTCTGGGGCTGAGACTCCTAAATTGATCCATCTTAAGTCCCACCCCATTTTGCACTGTGCTTCACTACAGTTGAGCAGCTTGGTACCTTGGACAATTTAAATGTAAATATGACACATATTGACATCTTCGCAAATAAGCAAATGATAGGAAATAATAGCAAAATGCTCGCTAGCTAACAATTTACGTAGATTATGTAACTAGTTAGATAATGATTCTTGCAGATTACCTAGCTAGTTAGTTAGCATTTTGTTAACATTAACTAATGTAATAGGTCACTTTTACAGCTTACCAGACAAATCTTTTAACCACCTTAAAACTTTGGTTTTCTTTTCAACATAGAACAGCCTAGCACATAGCAAAAATAAAAAATAGAAAACAGAAAAGGAGAAAGTTGACTGATGTATGCTTGCTCAACTGTCATTGGAGCACTTTTTTTTAAATGGGCGGGGCTTTGGAGGGGTGAATTCGTCTTCCACATTCCACCAAACTAAAACTTTGTATTTATGACTTATCATTTATTCAAGAATTGAAAAAAGGGAATTTTCATCATTTACATTTAAGGGATTGTTTTTCTGTAAACAGGGAAGTGGCACACAAACAGCAGAGTCGAACAAACTGCTTGAAAATACTTTTTGGAACGCACTCAGTGATGAGAGAAGGTCACATCTGCCACCACGCAACACACACAGACGCAGAAACACCCGCTCTTTCGTAGGCCTGCGTTCCACCTGCAGCCTCCGCGGCTTAAAGTCGTTAGCACACTCTCACTGTAGAGTGCACAGCATAGCAAGCACACGTCCCATGGGTCCGACATCAAGGTTAAACAGGCAGAGAGGAAGAGGAGAGGAGGGAGGTCACTGCAGCTTATCTTCTTTCCTGTCATTCTGTCTGCTGCCCCTCAGGCTTAACACGGGAGCGCACACATACATCCACACATACACATGCACGCACTTCAGGCCATGATGATGACCCACGAGGACAGTCTGTAAATTGGTGCGAAAGTCTTATCTCACACTGCTTGCCCCAAAACTAGGCAGGAAAGTGGTTCCTCCATATGATTATCAGCCATTATGCATGTTTGTCTTCCATTACTTTAGCGTAATGGCCTTTCACTGTACCGTGTCCCTGAACTGATGTAAATACACCCCCTTTCATCTGTCCCTCACCCAAGTCCTATTTACATGGTATTTACATTTTTACATATATATGACAGATGATTTGTCATATTTGTGGAGATTCCCTGTAATCCCCTGTAAATTGATCAAAGTAAAATATCCACAGTGAACTTAATGGTATTTTATGTGAATTGTGGTTTCTGCCTTGACATCTCCTAGGAATATTTTGTCAAGAAATAAAGCTCTCCACAGTACGTCCCCTTCTGTTGCAGCTCCATTGTCCGCTGTGAGCATTTCAGAAGCAGAGTGCCTACAGCAGTCTGTTTTTCAGCATAATGCAGTTCCATAGTGCAGTTCCAACTTTCTTTGCCAACATTTTCGGTCTTTCACAATCATATTGAATATACATGCATGACTGATGTGCTAAGAAATACTGTGGCTGGACTTTACTCTGTTTAATTAGTCTGTGCAGCATGCAAATTTTAAATTGAGAAAAGAGCTGACCAGTGAGAAGCGCCATACACTCATCAAATGGACATTGGTACACTGGCTGTATCATATCCAGCAGCCATGACAGCCAGTGAATCGACACAACAGTGCTCGATGGATGTTGGGGTTTGACATCGGTGTTAACTCTAAGTTTTAACACAGGAACAGGAAGTGACAAAACAACTGCAGCTGCAGTGCTTCCAGCTTTTGCAGTTTCCCCAGTGAACACAACTGGAGGTGGTCTCAGGTGGGAAGCTGGTGAGAGATCAACTTTTTTGTCACTGGGGTGGTGACTCCTCCGTCTGTGTACATGGGACCAGCACATGTGGGCACTTTGCAAAATCTAATAGCCACGCCCCTTCTTGTGGGATAGAAAACTGAGGATCCTCACAGTTTTCACAGGTTTGTATGCATGCATTTCAGTTCATTTCATTTCACCCAGTCCTTGCAATCCTAACCATACTTTGCAACTTTCCCTGAACCTGAGCGTTCACAATACCTTAATAAATTAAGGTCCATCTGTCAGCTGTTATACCGCTTCAGTCTTTCCACGTACAAGAGGAGTGGTTAAGGCAGGGGTCTGCAACCTGAGGCTCTGGAGCCACATTTGGCTCTTTAGCTCCTCTCCAGTGGCTCCCTGTGACTTTGGCAAAAAATAATATGGAAATGAATAACATTATATTTTTTGAAATATCTTTTGTGTTTCATTGTTGTGGATCTATGAAAAATTGAGACTGCTCAAAAATTCAAGCTGACATACTACATACATAGTTCATCAGTTTTGAACCCAAGTAAAATTCTTCAGTTTTGAAAAAGTTTTACCAACTACTGATCTTTTGTTGAGATAATTTACTTTTCTTCTTTAGATAAATTTAAATATTTGAATTTTAGAAACTCCAAAATGTTGTATTTAAGAAAATATAACGTAAACCATTTAATTTTAAGGCAAAAAATTAGCAACAAATTAGGTTCACAGTTAACTGTGACCAAATTTTGAAAAACAATTTTTTTGAGTTTCTCTAACTTTAACTTTTACTATAAATGTATCTAAGAAAGAATAAATTATCTCAGCTGAAGGTCAGCAGAAAGTTTGTAAAAGTTTGAGTTTGGCACAGAACACAAAAATCTATTGCAGTATGTTGTACACCAAATTTAAAAAAACTGTTAATATTTCATCAACTAAAATATGCATCAAAGACTATGTCTGTCTTTTCTTCTAAACTGTGATGGTGGCTCGTCTTCTTGAGTCTCCATAAGCTATGGCTGCCAAAAAAAAGTCTTAAGGGAAAAGAGAGCATTTAATAGTTGTGGCTCCAGACAAAAATGGCTCTTTTGATCGTAAAGGTTGCAGACCCCCGGGTTAAGGTAAGATGTGTCTGTAAATAACCAACTTTTTAATACACAAGTGTTTGAAACTAGGCTGAGATTTAGTCTGAGATGACAGACTGATGCTGCTGTACTGTAGTGTTTTGACTGAATTCCAGCAGCCTCCCACTCGAGCTAACGTTAGTTATCCGTCAGTAGTAACTGTCACCAGCATCATTTAGCTATTTACCACACTGACAGTGAATATTCATGCATCTTGTGTGCCTCAACTCTCAGTGTGAAAGCTTTGGTTATGAATACGGTTGTTTATACTTTCTTATTCTGCATAATTTAAATGACAGAAGCTAATTCATATTTATTGTCATCAAAAATGAATCTATGCTGCTGCCAAAATAAAGAATCACTGTTCTCTGGAGGCTTGTACATTCTTACTGCTCTCCTTTTAGGATCCTTTTCCTTTCCAGGAATATGGAAAACCAGAGGCTGTGATGGATTCATATGTTTATTTGACTGACAACCTGACACGCAACAGATTTTATGTATTTCTCTTGTTCTCTTGTTATGTGAAAGCATGATCTTTTCCCCAGAAGCATCCACCTTTGGGACTTGATGATGTTATGTTGGCTTGATGTATGGGCAAAAGGGGGTGGGATCTGGGAGGAATAGCTGGAACCTCTGCTCAAATTACACCCTCTCAGCTCCTCTTTGGCAGGTTACAAGACGTGGCTGGTGACTCAGTGTGTATCAAACGAGACATGTGGCTGTCTACCCCCTCACCTGGCTGCTTGGCGCTTGTCACTGTCAATTTCCTGCCAGTGCAGTTAGAGCTGTACGGTACAGAAGAAATCGGCCATTTGAAATTGAAAGAAAAAGAAGTGATCTAGTTTTTAGCTGTACAGCTGAGGAAAGAGACATTTGCCCCATTTCACCAGTGGGGAAAATGGCTGCTGATGTCAGGAGGTGAATTGGGGAAAAAAGTTTCAGTTAAGCTTTTGTTTTCATGCAGATGTTGCATGTCAGTATCATAACATCCTGTGATGAAAGAGTGTTGGATTAACACAACTGGTGCAGATTTGGAGGTGGATCAGCGCTCTGTGGATTTACTTGGTCTGCATCAGGATTTAAACATTCCCACCAGCTCAAACAAACAAACAAAATGAGGAAGCATGTTTTTTAATGATGTGATCACTGCCCCTGTATTTATGCATTTTAACTCAGTTCTCTTTTCCCTGTTTATCACTCTTTGTCGTCTCTGCTTCTCTTTTCTGTTATCCCGTAAACTGTCTGTCTTTCTGTCTCTGTCTGTCGCCCTTTCTTCCCCTCATTCCTGCAGCATCAGCAGGATTTGCAACAACAGGTCAGGTGTTAATGTGAATTTCCTGACTTATATAATCTCCTCCTTACATAATCTCACAGAGGCACAAACACTGACAGACGCAGACACACGGTGATGACTGTCCCACACTGCTGCTTTGCTGCTTCTGTCTGCTGTTTACTGCAGCAGGTACATGAAGTTTGAGCAGAATGCAAAGATGATACTCTGCATGCAAGCAGGTAGTCTGGAACAGTTGATGATATTTCTTAATGTTGCACAGTTTCCTTTTGTTTTTGTTTTTTTTACATAGCCCCCCAACCAGATACTAAATTAATTTAGAGTGACCTAGATACAGTTCTAATTTTGCAGGTACATTGTCTTAACATGTTTGCGACAATTCATCTCAATTCCTGCGATGTTGTGGCCCAAAATGTTAACATTTCATTGTCATCTCACTTTTTTTCTATTCACAGAAATTCCACCGCATCCATCTTCTTGGTATTTGTGTAATAGTGTTGTAAAAGCTGTCAAATAAAATATACCAGTGATCTTTGATACAGGAAGGGGGTATTACTGGGTCACTAAATCTCAGCAGCCTTGTTTAAAAGTCAAAAGGATTAGACTGCAGGAAAAAAAAGGAAAAGGTGGTGACTTTTTGGTATTTTAAAGCAAAGGTGTTCTTACTAACATCAGATTTTATTTAGCTGATCAACGAGGAAAAAGGGAACCGTTTATCCTGTGGTACTTTGACTCCGCCCACTGATATTTCAGTCAACCAGTCAGATTGTTTCAGCATTTCTGCCTCCAGAGTAGCTCTGGGTGCAAGCCTGTTTATGTAACTACAAACATGAATTGTATCAGAGAGTGATGAGCAAAATCCTGGAAACAAGTTTCTCCTTCTGCATCAGCCCATTCAAGTCTTGTCTGCGTGCCTCACAGTAATCCTCCAACACAGGCTACAAGTTATAAAATCCAACCGAGTGTAAAAAAACAAAGAGCATTTCACATTAGGTATTGTGCCTGTATAGAGTTTCCTGACAGGTTGTTGGATAGGTGCTCTCAGGCAGCAGAAATGTAAGAAAAGCTGATATGAAATAAACAAATCCACTAAGGATTTAACATCCACAAATAGACATTTTTCATCATATTATACAAGTAGTGTACATGCTCAGCACTAGTGTTGTCACAATACCTCAGACCTGATGCCCAAAACATTTGCATACATTTTCAGGATATTGCAGCAGGTGTCACATTTGGTGATATACAAACATTGCTATAAAAGTAAGATATGCATTCAAATAGTGATATAATTATTAAATCATTTAATAATTATATAACAATATGTGATCATAATCAAGCATTTTGGCAATAATAATAATAATAATAATAATAATTCATAATACTTATATAGCACTTTTCAAAATACTCAAAGACGCTTGACACTTTATCTGAAGTATTATTTTCAGTTATGTCATTTTTAATGCAAAGTTGACATTATTTGTTGTCTTTGTCTGACAATTTTACATTAATCAAGCCAATAATGTCTCACATTGCCATTAACCAAGATAACATAACCTCTAATGTTATGACATCTTTATAACAAGTACAAAATATATTACTTTTCTAGATGTCAAGGAAAATACTTGACACACTTACAATGGTCTTGTGGCCAGTGTCAAAAACAACCACATAAAGGAGCATAATGAGATGTTAAAACATAAAGCTAAACAGTTTCCTTAAGTGTGATAATGTCAAGTTGTCAAAGAAAAAAAAAGACATTGATAGGTTATTTTGTCTTTGTTAATGTCAAGTTGTAATAATGAAGACATCTCAAACAATATCAACTTTGTCTTAAAAATGACATTGATTAAAAACAATTGACAATTAACAACAGGTGTCATGATATGGTTACGACAGTGTAATAACAGTCTGCACATCCCTTCAAATCAAGTATTACCAGTATTTCTTACATTTAAATTGTTGGTAATAATGTGTTGTATCATATATACTAAGAAGTGCTGAAATGTGAGTCATGGTGACTTTGTTATGTTCCAGTAGCTTGCCTTGGCTTCTGCTGCTGGTCAGCAGAGACTTCAGGTAAGTCCAGTTTTGCTTTCCTGATCATTCTCCTGCATTAATTTCTGAGCAGTCCGAAGCTCTGCCAGCAGTCCGGGGAGCCAGCAGCTCTGGCCCTGGCTCATGCCTCTACTTTGAATAACTACCAGTTATTGAAGAGAAAACCAAGAGTTTGATTTCTTCATAGTTATGAGCGTCTAATCAGGACAGCATTTGTTCAGCTTTGCATTTCAGGCAAAGTAGAGTGGATTACACAATGTCATTATCATCTTTCATTAATTGTTTGCAATTGAATTTCCAAAGATCAATGTTCATTTTCCATTCTCAGTCTGTGTTGTCAGATTCGTGTCTTTGCCTCCTGAAAATCAAACTAGCTCCAGATCTAAGGCGTGAATTCCAATGAAATGTGTATGACCCCGACTCGATTGGTAGCTGTGTACATTCAATATTCTCCACACTGCAAAATAAGCAAGTTTACCAAACATTAGTCCCAGGAGTCATTGCAAAGTCAGCTCAACTGGAAGACCAATTTGAGATCAAAACAGGGCTCTCCTCAAGTTTCTTTATGTTGTACAGTAATGATATCAAAGAGGTATTTGTTTTATTCTGCCTTCAGTGAGACAATGTTTTTTCCGGTCACATACAGGTGGAGTTTCCAGTTGTCACCAAAGAGCATTGCATGTACTTTTAAGGCATTGTAACCATGAAACATTCCCTCATATCCCACAGGACTGACCTTAGAATCCTGCTTTTGGACAGATACTGTATAGAAAGATTGAATATGTTAAAAGAAAATACAATACCTTTGTATTCTGTGAATATTTTACAAATGTATTATGCATACTATTTGATTAAAAACTCAGTTTCCATACAACTTGACAGTTACATGAAGCAATTCAAAAATAATCAAAGTCTCAAACAACACAATAGTAATTTTCACCACCAAGTTAGCCAGCTAAATTGATACTCTTCTTATAATAATAACTCTTTTCTTACTATATAATATAAAGTGGAAAATGTCATTTCAACTAAATTTGCATCTTTGTATCTTATTGCATATAATTTTCTCACTGCATATTATCAGTTTGGATTGTTTCTTCTGACACTGGACGCCTGCTTTGTTTCATAATGGCTGTTCTGGAGAACAGGAAGAGAGCTATCAGTGCATTAATGCTTATTGATCTGCTGGAGGAAAGAATATGCAATACTGGCTACTCAAAAGAAACAACGGATCATTTCATGCTTCTACTCAAGAAGCTTTATCCACATTCTGATATGAGTATGACATCATGGCTTGATATATGATTATGTGTAGAGGACACAGTATGTGGGCATAGTGCTAATGTTAATTAGCAGAGCTATAAGTGTAACACTTGTTTCACAAAGTTGAGAGTTTTGCAACTGTTGATGCTGAGTTTTAAAGATGTTTCAAATGTGTTGCAGAGAGCTTTACAAGATGCAACTCAACTGCAACTTAGTTTCACCTGAGTTTCAACCAACTAAAGTTGTGTGAAAAATTCCCCGTGTAAAGCCTGCCATACTGACAACAAGTGTTCAGAAATGACACAGTAGATTGCAGCTTTAAGTTGTTTTTGTTGCTGTTTCTTTTAAATTGTATCTTATTGAAATGATTAAGCCTGTGAGGAAATTTAATTTCATATTCCTATTCTTTCTTTTCTTCAAATAAGAAGAGCAAGAACAAATATGCAAAGAGTCCTTAGAAGGGTTGCTTACATCCTCTTAAAATTATTATTATAAAGAAAGTGCTTCGAGGCAACTAAGGAATAGACACAAGTACAGTCATTCTGGCTTTCAAAAATTCTGTTCCACCCTCACACTCGCACAAGCCTGCATTTATTTACAATGCATCTATCACATCGAATCGACTCATACACAAACAGTCATGGATGTCAGCACAAACAGTAATGCTCACATCAGTTGTGTTCCTGAAAAAGAAAAACTGGAATTGTTTTTTTTAATAAGCCACCGCCAGAAATGTTCTGCGGCTTCCTCCAGAGGACATCCCATCACAAACACTGGACATTACAAAAACAAAACCAACTAAATCAGATGATTTTTATTTCTTAACCAATAGTGACAGCGTCTAAACTTTCAGAATCAAGTCTTATTATGCAGTGTCTTCTTGTCATGTCGAATCAGATAAGCTGATGTGCGATTAGTGTCAACAGGCTTTTGAAGCAACATACATTGTCTTTAGGACTTCATGTATAAATATCAGTCAATTCTGTTACATGTGAGACACGGCAGCTTTTCATTATGTCTTGCAGTGTGCCTACAGAGTATGGGGGTCAGATCTGACTGATATGAATTATGCTTTATAGTTACATAAGCTTTGCCTCTAGCTAAACTGTGCACAATTACTCTTGAGTGAAATGAATGCTGATTGTCAAATCTAATTTGAAGTGATTAGATAATGTAATATAAATCATTGACGGCTGGCAAAATAGATGCCGCACAATAGAAAATATACACACATGAGCTTTAAGGTGACACTGGTTCACTTTTTATTAAATTTTACATTAGACCATTTGCTTCAAGTTGCTGATTTGTCATCACTTGTCGGTAACTGCTATTACTGGAATGCATCAGTCATAGCAGCCATCACGTATGACTGCGTAGATTATGTGATGTTAATCTTCATGATTACCAGCCTCTAGTATCGCCCATTCTCCACACACACACAAACACAAACACACACAAACACACACAGAGCCCTAAGCTGCATCATGCACATTCAAGTTCATTCACACAGAGATGACAAAAGGGCATATGCGACTTGCTCACCACATCTGCTCTAGTTATAATCACTGACACACACAAATTATCCTTCATTGCTGTTGTGACTTGACTATGACAACTTTGGCATGGTGTGGTGGCATATTATTGGCTTAAATTCCAACTTGAATGGACCAGGATATCACAAAAAAAGCTTATTTTTATGTCCAGTTTCCAATTTTTATTTAAAGGTAGTGTTGGGTCTGATCTGGTGTGCGAACCTTAATTGGTCGGATTTTATGCTAACTAACTACACTGGAATTTGTTTTGTTGTGATTTTTCAAGTGCATATCATATTTATAAAGGGAGATTCTCAACATGAGCCTTTTCACTAGATTCAGTAAAATGTCTGCAATAGTAATACAGCTGGCCTCAACAAATCTAACAGCCACCTCACTCACGGTGCACTATAATCCAGAACAAAAATTAGCTATAATTACCAATACCATAAACCACAGTGCTCTGAACAGGCAAATCGCAAACACGAAAACAAAAAGTAAAATTAGCATTTTGGAACACAAAACAGCAAACTTAAAAAAAAAAAAACAGCTGATTGGTTTGTCAAGTTGGCTTCAGTGTGAAAACACTAGAAGGCATCATGGGAAATATGGGCAGTCTCTACAGCACGTGTAGGGGACCCCATATGACCCCATATTTTTTCCTTTTTTTCAGACGTATCAGATGGAAAGGTAAATATGAAGCCTTGTTTTGATCCTCTCCTGTCTGCCCTATTAAAGTTATTGCGTTATCCTCTGAATACAAATTTAACAAATTAAAGCCATCTGACGTTGTAGTGGACAAGACCACTTAATTTCTTGACAAGTCTTTTATTCTGAAACATTTAGAGGAACATTTGGACACTGTAAGCAGAGTGCCATTTAGTTTTTTTAGTTGTTATGTTGGAGGAAAGGGAGACATCTCTGTGGTGGATTTCTTCAAAACAAACCAAACACTGGCTGTAGATATGGACTTTCAGGGTTTGTGCAAGTTTTGTGGTTCTCCTACATGCTTGAAAGGGCAGAGTGACACAGTGGTTGCAGTCTGCAATAGATGCTAATAAATTCTACAGAGTAGGAAATCAACAAAAGCTGATATTGTACATCCTTATATGTACTTATCATTACTTAAAGAAAAAAAATTGTTTGACATCTCACACAGCTTTATTAACATTAGCACTATGCCCACATACTGTGTCCTCTACACATAATTTGTGTGCTCCAACTCATTTTTTGACACCCACATTTTTACTCTCACCTGCAAAACAGAGCTGAAAATTATCTCTGGCATCCACTCTACTCTAATCAGCTGGAGAGGAGCAGTTTATAGCAGTTAATTTGTCAGCTGTGATGTTTATGGTGTCACCAGAATACTTCAGGGCTTAATATTCATTATTGCTTTGACCAGGGGCAAATGAAACCAAATCAGATTTCAAAACCTTTGCCTTGTTTCAAATCACCGGGGCATCTAACCACCTCCAAAATGCCACTTCAATAATTCATGGGACATTTTTATATGCCATCTGCTTTGCTTAGTGAAATTTAATCATTTCAACAATAGAACTTGTTTTAACTAGAGGAATATCCATCCTTATTGCATGAATCCAACATTTCAATTATTCCAAATTCTTTGTGAAGCCTGAAGATCAATACTAAAGCCAGACGTGAAATAGAAAAGTTACTTCAAGGCATTTAGTTCAAAGGTTTATTGCCACATGAGTGCAATTTGGCTTGCAGGCAGGATTCCCAAAAATGCAGCAAATAACCACAATAGATATCACATAGGCACAAATCCAATCATGAGTACAAACAGGGACTTTTCAAAGGATCATATTTTTAAAACTCAGTTGCAGTTCTGCAACTACCCAGAGAGTCATTTGCTTCCAGACACTCTGCAGAGGAATCAAGACTCTTTCATTCCTTTTGTTTCGGTGTTAGAATTGCCCCCATTACACTGCTCACCTTTTGACAAACACTGTGTCCTCAGGGTGAGTGCTGTCTCCTCAGGGTGCATGCTGCCTGTCTACCTGGAGTCACAAAATAAAAACAGGAAGGAAAGATGCACGAGCAGGAAAGAAAGCATAGACACATGTATACAGTATCAAACATCTAAACACACAAAACACATGTTGCATTATCTTAAAGCCTGCAGGCAAACAGTCACCCAGGAGGGTTCATTTCCTGTGTTAGTCAACAGTAGTTAGCGCTGACTTCTTATTAACTTACATAACGTCAGTAAGTTGTGTAATATATGCAAGTTATATTACAAAAGTTACATTATGTATGTTAATTCCATGACTAACATACCTATTTTAAGTTAAACCACGATCTTTCCCTAAACTTAATTAAGTGGTTTAGTTGCCTAAACATAACCAAGAAGTTTTAATGCCTTTATTTTGAAATTATACCCAGGTTTGCATATTACTATATATTTGCATTTGTTACAGGTAACTTGACCAGGGAGCCATGCACATGCAAGACTTGTATACTGGTCATACATGTAGGACCACTGACCAAGCCGCCATATTTGAAGGGTCGGCTGCCATGGTGCTGATGGAGCAAACAGATTTGTAAATATGCCTTTTTCTTTCATTCCCATCATGCTTTTAGTTTTGTCTTGGATCTATAATATATAATATTTCAGTACAGGAAGCGCTTCTACCCAAACATTTTTTTATGTCAGTCTAGTTTGCTGTAAGTTATCAATATAGCTCACTTGGGTTGCTGAAATATCAGCAGCCCAACTGTGCTGTATTGATAAATCCATGGCGCTGTCTGAAGAAACAAGCCGGATTTGTAATTGTCTCTTTTTTTCTCAGTCCTGCCCCTCAGTCTACTTTTGTCGACTTGAATCTGCTGTATAATTCTCTTAACCAGTGGTTCCCAAACTTTTTTCTGGCACGTCCCCCTCCAGAAGCTAAAAAAATGTTCACACCCCCAACTCAAAATTATTAACCATTAGATTACTCTGTAGAGTGAAATGACCTGGTGATCTTTAGATTTAACACAGTCATCATGTTCAACTGCATCACACACAACCACAAACAGAGCACAACCACAGCCTCACGTGCAAATAATAACGTGAATGTGTACGTACAGCACTAATCACACTCACATATGCATCCCCGAGCGCACATACACATAAATTGAAACCACCAGGCTACAGTGGTTTTCTCATCTTCTCACTTCATAAATTTCTCTCTGTGAAGAAGTTTTAAGAGCCGTCCCAATAAAAGTCGATGATTCATGGGAGGGGGTCAAGTAAATCCCACGGAGGGGAGCAAGATAGCCTGTAAAACTTCAATACACATTCTCATTTTCTTTTCACGCTCCACACCTCCTCAAACTCAGTCCCACCACTTTCTCTGCCTCCCAGTATCTTTCACTTGTCGTTTGTCTTCTCCTCTGTGTTCCTTTCTTTCTTTTGTCTACATCTGGGACGAGAAAAATTAAATACGATGTCAAAATTGGATATCGTATGTGCCATTACGGAGCAAATTTTGAACACAATGCAAATTATTTCAATATTGACTGATGTCTTGATTACTTTTGTCAATTAACAGATCCATTGCTAAGTCTAAAAATGTCAGGAATGATTAAAAGAAAGAAAGAAAAAAATCCATCACAACTTCCAAGAACTAAACGTGACATTTTCAAATAGCTTTTTTTCCTTAACTGAAAGTCCACAACCCCAAAATATTCAATGATCACACTAAGGAAAGCGCAGTATGTTAACACTTGAATATTGGACTCAAATGTGTGCTCTGTTAACATTTTGCTTCATCTTTCCCTTTTCCTTCCTTCTTCTTGTTGCTGTGCAGTAGAGCAGGAGAATCATTTAGTCTCTTGACCCAGCGAGTGAAACCATTTCAGATGTATTATTTTAACCTTACATTTATGCTTTCACCTTGCCTTGTTTTTATCAATCTCTTCTTTCCATCCCCCTCCACCTGCATTCCTCTTACTCCCCTCCATCCATCTCCACCAGGCTGTTTAAAATATTACTGTACAGCATCTTTATTTTACCCTCTGCTCCATCTCTTTCTATTATCTTCTGCTCCACTCTCTCCCTCGTTACTCGTCTCCAATACCTTTCCTCTGCCAGCAACAATCAGTTCGAACTCATGAGAAGATGAGTGAAGCCTTTAAAATTTTTACCATTATCTCTTTTCTCCTCGGTTTCCTCCCAGGTGTGTCTCAGTTTGTCTTGTTGACTGTTTCCCCTTGGTGCTTCTTTGGCTTTCTTTATCTCCTCCACACAGTTTGTATTTCCCTCTTCCTCTGTTTTTATCATGTGTGTGTATAAATACAATCCGCCTCCTTCTTTATTTGTTGACTTGCTCTCTTCTTCATTCTTCACGTCCAATCTCTGTCACCATCTTCCCAGTGGGGTAAAGAAATGCAGTGATAGATTCCAGGACAGTGAATGTTCTGCACAAACAAAAGGTATTAAAACTGTTTTTGCAGTAACAGGTTCACTCAGTTACAGTATGTGTTGGATATTCTTGCAAAGAACATGCCCACAGAACGTCATGCCAATGATACTTTGGTGACTTTAAAGCAGATATTAAGTCAAAGTCAGATGACAATGTGTAATATGAAAGGGGTTGTTTATAGTGACAAACCTACAGAGATTTCGAGAAAACAGTTTCAGTTTCTTTCAGCTCCTTGTTTTGGGTTTCTGACAGAAACTTTTTGGTTTAGTTGATTTTGTTCACCCTCAGCACTCTCATAGCATCATTTCCAGATGCAGCAGGAAGCAGTTTTCAACTGGAACAGTGTAATCATCTTAGTTTGGCGTGTTAGCATGCTAACATTTGCCAGTTACCACTGAGCACAGTGTACATTTGAGGCTGATAGGAACATTATGTGTTTTGCAAAGTATTTAGACAACTGAAATTTTGACCTGATGACAATTTTCAATCTCTGAGGGGCACTAGAGGAAAAGTCATTTTACCAAAGACAGTAGGATTCATCTTGTGTGAATCATGAAAGTATGTTCCAAATTTAATGGCGATCCATTGAACAGTTGTCTAGATAATTTCAGTCTAGACCAAAGTGACAAAATCCATAGGACCATGCTGCTTGTGTGGCTAAAAACTTACTGTTCCTGTCAAAATGACAGACAGACAAAGGTAGTTTCTGATAGATGAACATTGTGGAGCATTTAGCGGCTGATATTTTCTTCAGGAGCTTTTGGAGACCAAAAACAAAGATAAAAGAGAAGAGAATATTGGATATGTGGGCAGAAACACAACCATGAAAACAGACAGCTATAGGCAACTAATATGTCATTGTGTTTACAACTTGTTCCCCTGCCTCCAAGTGGCCAAAAAATCTATTTTTGTAGGTTTAATATACAGAATAAATACTGCAATAAATACTATAAATAAATATTGAATAGACAAGTAAATGTAAACTGAAACTCTGCTCAGCATCACTTAGAAAAACACAACACTCTCAACTGTCTTCATACTGAATAATTCTACAGCTCACCATACCAACTTCCAGATCCAGTGCAAGAAGTGTCTACGCTGGGGTGAAAAGTAAGGGTGTCATAGGTTTCTCACTGTGTCTGTCCCCTAACAATAACAAAGAATTGTAGCAGCCAAAAACGTAAAGTGGGATTTTGCTGAATAATCCACAACCATGTTGTTTTGTCATGTAGAACCATAAAATTATCATTTTATAGAGCATATTTATGGCTAAAGGTAACCAGAACGAAGCAAGGTCATCAATGAAAATTGTCCGTGTAGGTTGCCGTTTAGTGTGCAGACTGACAAATACACAAAATGAAACAGGCTCCTGTGGAGGTCACAGACACATCACATCAAGCAAACAGAGATTTGAGAAACCTGTCATTGTTCTCATTGCCGAAAGTGCAAATGATCACCAGTCCTATTGACCCTCAAAAATCACATCTTTGTTAAACTGAGTTTGCTCTCTCTTGTCTGAGCGTGTAAATCAAGAGCTCAAAAATGGGGTTATTTAAGTAGTTCAGTGTTCATAGATTGGACTGAATAAATTGGCCCTGCGTAATTTCTGAGAATTAGTCCCAAAATTATCACATTTACTCTCCTATCTTTCTTTTCTCCACCCTGCTCTGCTTTCTCCTACAGTAATACGTCCATTTAAACTTTTATCAGAATTTATTACCTTATTTCAACCTCGTCCGCCTTCCTCTCTGCTACTCTTCCTCCCCTTTCACCTACTTTCCATCTTTCCTCCCATTAAAAATCAGTTTACAGTTTCAACTGATGGCGTAAGGATGTTTAAAGTTTCATCGCCGCTCGTTTTCAACGTCCTTAACATCCCATCTCTCCTCCATCCTCTGCTCGAGTTAAATATTCTAGTATATCCATTGGAATTCCCCTTCTTTCCGCCACCTGCATCTCTTCACTTTCCACTTAATATTCATTAATCTTTCCATTTTCACAAGAGTCGTTCGGTTTAAACTGTTGAGCAGCTGGGATAAGGCTGTTACATTTTTTATCACAGTGCCCTTCCTTCCTTACTTTCATCTTCTCCTTTATCACACTCCCTCTATCACCTTTCACCGTACTAACACTCACATATACACACAAACATGAAGTAACAGAGCAGAGTAATTAGCTTACACTGTGAAAATGATAAGCTTTTTTATTGTGATCCTTCCAGCCTTTCATGACAGCCGTCAAAATCTTTACCTCCCCGCTTCTCTATCCTCTCTGTTTAAATTCGATTGGACCACAATTACCTTCTTCCCGCTGCTTCCCTCCGCTCTCTTTCTCCCCATACCATCTCTCTATCGCTCTTCCGCCTCCTCCCACATACTAATAGTGCCGAACAATCAGTTTTGAGTCTTGAAGTGGTGATCAGTGGAACAGTTTAAGTTTTATTGTCCATCGGAATTAATCCGGTCGATACAGGTCGGCGTGGAGATGAAGCTGATAGCTGTGAGTCAGGACTGAGTCCAAATCAATAAAACTCTAAACTTTATTACGCCTATAAAACGCATGCGTACACACACAGATGGATTCACACCCACCCTCTGGAAAAAAAAGAAAAACTGATGTGCATACAAAAAGATTCTCACTCACACCAAAAGAAAAGATGCATGCACAAAAACATATTAAGAAAACTGTTGTGCATCCAAAATCAATTTAGACACAAATACACTTTAATACTTTATTTGACTGGGTGTGCATAAGACTGTCATTACACTGTTGTAACACCTTCGTTGGTCAATTTTATCATTTTTAATGTGAAGCTGACATTGTTGGAGATGTCTTTGCTATGACAGCTTGACATTAACCAAGACAATGATGTCTTTGTCATGACAACTTAACTGGTGGAGACATATAAAGTTGAATAAAAAGTACAGTACTTGATGTAAATGAACTCAGTTACAGTCCACCAGTGATTATAACTCTGGTTGTAGTGGGAACACTGGGGTGTTAGGTGTGACTGTGTGGTAATGGCCAATGGTTTACTTTGCTCACGGGTCAGTTAGGGCCCCTTAGCAGGATTTTGCTTCGGGCTCCAGGGAGGAGGTCAGGACCAGCTCTGTATGCATACAAGCACACGAATACACAGAAATACTCACACACATACTGGCAGTTTTGCTCATCCATCTGTCTTTCACACAAACATCTGGGAGACAGCCTGACAGCAGACAATGTCTCCATTCAGCTATAGATTTTTGTGTGTTTGCTTGTTTTGCGCGCGTTCACACTTTTGCACTTGGAGGAGGTTTTTAGGATTCAACAAGAGAGCGCAGCTGCTGCCCTGCTGAGATGTGGGAGAAAAAGGACAGCGGGGAGAGAGTTAAAAGAGGGCAGAGGAGGTGTCAGCTGGTGTGGAGGGGATATAAACACTCTTAAAGGGAGAAAGTTGGACCGAAGTTTCTTTTTAAACAAGGCTGGCTCCGCTGGCAGTACCACAATACTTTCATTCCACCATGGGAACAATTACATCTTGCTTGGTCTTTCCATCTTAATCTATTTGTTACATTCTTTCAGCAATTCTCTCTTTCTGCCTGTCTCTCTTCTTCTCATGCCAATTTTCTGTCTATCTGTCTCTGTCTGCCTGCCCTTCTCTCTCTAATTGTTGCTTTGTTGGCCTTTGTGAGTCTCCCTCATCCTGTGTTTTTGTCTGGCAGAAGTGGCAAAAGTACACACATTTTTTACTCAAAGAGAAGTACAGATACTTGTGTAAAACAAAAACTCTGGTAAAAGCATAGGTAATAATTAAACTTCTTTTATCTTGTTACATCTTTTATGACATTTTCCACTTGTTATGTCTGGTTACATCATTTACTTTGCACATTATGTCATTTTTGTCAGGTTATGTTTATTACATTATTTTTCTCGGTACACCATTTTTGCTGTGTTATGTCTGTTACATCATCTGCTATGTCATTTATGTCATTTTGTAATCTTGTTATGTTATCTTGTTATTGTGAGTTTTTTCTCATAAAATCAATTTTGTCTTGTTATGTCTTTTATGGCATTTTAAACTTTATTATGTCTTTTATGTTGTTTTCATTTTGTTATATCATTTTAACCTTATGTAATTTTTTTCTGGTCATGTCCTTCAAATCATTTTCTTCTTGTTACATCTTTTATGTCATTTTTGTCTTGTTATGTTTTTTACATTGTTTTTATCTCTTTACATCTTTAACATCATATAAAATCTTGTTATTTTAGTATCACATCTTTTAAATTGCTTTTGTCTTTTGCATCTTTTACATCATTTTTGTCTAATGTCTTTTCTTTCATTTTTGTCTTGTTACATCTTAATGTCATTTTTGTCTTGTTACATTTTTTGTGTGTTATATGTACTGATGGATACAGCTCAGAATAGTCTTTTCTGTGTATTATTTTTCTATCTATTTAATTTGAAATCATCATTAGGAGTACAGAGTACAAGTATTTGTGGTAAAATGTAGGAAGGTAGGATAAAAAGTAGTCAGAAAAATAAATAAGTAAAGCACAGATACCTGAAAACTCAAAGTACCAAAGGATTTGAATTGAATTACTTCCCACCTCTGTTGTCTGGTAACATAAGAGCCACTCTGTGTGTGCTCGACTGTTCGTTATTCATCGCAGCACATACTTTTCAACGTGATGAGTGTTACAGAATACAATGCATTCACTTACTGAAGAATGCTGCGCATGTTTACTTGCAGTTGTAGAGTTTGAACCTTGTGTTTGTGTGTTTGTGTGTGTGTGTGTGTGTGTGTGTGTGTGTGTGTGTGTGTGTGTGTGTGTGTGTGTGCGCGCGCGTTTAGTGCTATGAGTGATGTACTACATGGAGTCAGAGAGATGCATGACCAGACACTTCTGTTATGACAGCTAGCAATGAAAAACCACTTCTCGGCCAGCACCCACTATTGACATTGCCTTCTTTTGCCATCTATTCTTGTGTCAAGCAGCACATTACTCACACTGAATACACAGCGGGAGAGAAGAGCAGCGTTGTGGCATTAAAGGCAATGATTAAGGCAGCAGTTTGGAACACTTTTGGCTTCTGACATTTCACTTGAATTTTCATGTTTTCCATCTACTTAATGTATACTCCGAATATGCCTCTTGTTTCTTGAGTGCTAATGTAACACTTAAAAAACAGACTCTTTGACTCCCATTCAGTTCTAAAAGCTTTAACACAACTGCTCTGAACAGTAAAGTTAATCCATCACTCAGGAGAAAACAACAGTTGTACTGAGCATATTAAAATGCACTGCACAAATGGCAAATTGTGCAATGTTGTATACTCATTTTCACAGGCAGATGAGTGTGAATGAATGTGCTATCCTAATGTGACCGACCTCTGTGATTCTGAGTGGCGGTCTGCTTCACAATATTTCTAATTATCAGATTCTGCATTTTTCCCTCTCTTTTTGACAAATGGCTTGTTGGGATTGGGATTACAAGGGCAGAAGTGGTGTGATGTTAAAACAAACAAAAAAAAGTCTTGGGAGAAAGTTTGGATTAATAATTTTTTTTTTTGTTCCTGTTCTTTCCTTCCCCCTTTTTTACTTAACTGTTCATAAGTACATAGTTAACTTCTGATGTATCCATAGTAAAACATGCAGTAATTGGAATAAAGCAATAACAAAAACTTGGTAAAAGTTTAACAATGATGAAAAAGGTAAGTTAACTAAACTCAATAAATGTGTTTGTAATGCTATGAGGAGGAGGAGCGAAAGGGCGAAAGTCTTCTGAGGGAGCACTGAAGTTGATTTCAAATAAAAACTATTTTTTCCCCAGAATCACATTCCCCTCATTTAATTAAATCTTCGCTCCAATACTTCATTATAAGTAAAAGTTCTGCAATGTGGGTGCCTCTATAGCTCAGTTAGTAGAGTGCGCACCCCATGTACTGAGGCTATTAGCCCTCTGCAGCAGCCGCTGGTTCAACTCCTGCCTGCAGCCCATTTGCTGCATGTCATCCTCTCTCTGCCCCCCTTTCCTGTCATATCTTCAGCTGTCACTGTCAGAAATAAAGGCAAAAGTCCAAAAACTAATTTAAAAAAAGGTTCTACAATGTATGAATGGAAGTGATAATATATTATATTTTTTATGAAAAGGAGATCTCAAAGAATATCCTGAACTGTGTGATCAGGTTAAAGAGATAGTCCGAACATACAGCAGTTTTTCCGTCTTTACCAGAGTCAGAAACTAATAAATGCCAGATCTTTTTTGTGTATTGGGTGTATAGTCAGAGGTTATGTCGAACAGCAATATTAGGCTATCTGGGCTCAACTGTTAGGTGTCTGTCTGCATCATGAAATAAAAGCCTGCAAGACAGATGTCATGCTGGGCTTCTTGCTGTTGAACTAGTAAGTAATGTTATGCTGCAGATGGCATTAAAAGAAAAGTCAGTAGGATGCATCCTCTGGGCACCATAATTATGCGCTCAACATTTTATGACAGTCCATCTGAGATATTGCTGCACCAACCAAAAGACCAGACGGGCAGACGGACCTTCCCATCCCGAGAGCAGTGATTCTGAACCTTGGGGTCAGAGGTTGTGAGGTAATTTACAGAGGTCACCAGATGGATATGGAGAATAAAATATGATGTTGTGGCAAGCAGCCACAATAAATTTATCTGACTGGACACACACAAACCCGTTTTTCATTTAGCTTTTGTGGCGTAGCGTCGTGTTTAAAGTCTGCGTAAAGGAAAAAGGTTGTAGTGGTGTTTGAGCCGGTGGAGCAGACATGCCCCCTGCATTTCAGAGCAGAGAAAACCCAGTTTGCAACCCAGTTTTTTATGATTTTGAAACCTAATTTTAGATGCTTAGCAATTTTTCAATCATTCAAATTTGATTGGGTGGTTAATAACATGTTTCTGTTGTGTGACAAACACAGAACACACATTTACTGTTGTTTTACACAATATTTGACCAGTCGGTTACAGCCAGTTTTGCTGGCTGTATCAAATGGAAAAACTACTACGGAGCAATTGCTTCTCAGAGAAAGTATTCCAACTGTGACTTGGCATAATATCAGTTTGGACAGGAAATGGAGACTGTGTCTCATGGTGGCTCACCTGAAAGTCCGACATCAGTACCATCAACTTAGAAAAATAAGACACTGGCATTTCCAGCAGAGCCCTGAGCACCCACCAAGCTTCCGAACCCTGACTTAGACAGATTTTTTTTTATGGGGTCGTGAGCACCAACCTGATTACCCTGGGGGGTCGCAAGTCAAAACAGTTGAGAACCACTGCCCTGGAGCATAGCTAAAAATGCGAAATGATATAACTTCCCAGTGATGCGAGTAGAGCCAACAAGCTTTCAGGCTGCTCACTGATTGACCATGTTCCTGGACTCAGCTGTTTAAAACAAGAACAGACCAAGGGTGACGCGTTGATCACATTGCTCCTGAAGATATAGTTTATTCCATCTCTATGCACACCGTCCCACTGGCTAGTTCAAAGATAGAAACTGAGTTCCTTCACAGTGTTGGAAATGATCAGTTAACATGTTGCCTTTTGTTGCACACAACAAGAATCTAACTCGCCGTTACAACAAACACGCCAAAACAAAGCTGCATAGGTCTTGCACCCCAAAACACACAAGTACAGGCAAAAACAACAACAACACACACTCACATATACTCATACACGAACACACAGAGCACAAATGTCATCAGAGCAGATTAGTCACACATGGCAAAAAGACCAGAGTGATGGAGGATTGAGAGTGAAGAGCATGAGAAAGAGAAGAGGGGCATGAAATGGAGATAAAGAGGGCAGTGAGAATAGAGATCGAGTCAGAGTGGAAGATGGGAGAGTGGCCTGTGGGATGACCTGTCTTTGTCTGTGCAAAAAAAAAAAGTAAAAAACAGAAAAAGTCAGAGAGAGAAGAACATGACCAGGGGCTTCACCCATATCTGAGACAGAAACAGAAAGCATGAGAGAGAGAAATCTATAAATCTATCTAACTATGAAGCAACTGCATCATCCATGGTTCTCACCTGTGTGTTCATGTGTGTGTGCATCCATGTTAAATCACTAATAGGTTGATAACAGTGTGATGAAGTATTCTAGGGGCAAAACCTTTAATAATGCCTTCAGGCAGCACACAACTGGTGAGAGAACACACTCATATACAATGCAAAAGCATCTTCTGCACACACACATAAACAGACACATACTGTACCTCAGATTTAAACTCACAGTCACACACACAGACACACAATAATCTCTGTATGCACACACACTTCGCATTTGATATGGACACACACACACACGCATAAATGCAAGATCAGCCTTTTTTTTGTCAGACAGCACAAACTGACAAACTGTGTTGTGGTTATAGACATTGCATCCTGTTGTCTATAGATAGTTGTATCTATTGATCAGTTCTTCATATCTATAATTGGTCTATAAGTGAGTTTATTTGTTTAATTTCAGATTTCTTTGCAGTCTCCTCCTTTTGCCACAACTTCTTTTAAAAGGCTACCTTTCCTGAAAGCCGATGCAGACAATATCTGTGCCTCTGTCTGCCCAATGCCCAACAGAGATTTCGTAGATTTGTGCATGCATGACTAACCGGTGTTAATGCAGAGGCCGACCATGTCAGCTCTACAGGCATTAGCTGTTCCATGTCATGTGACACCCATTGTTTCTTGCTCCAAACTGCACCCTTCTCAACCCAGCCGGTTAGCGTGTTTACATTTTATGTACAGATGGCTACCAGCTTTTCAAAGACCAGTAATATTTACATTATAGTCCTACAGTTCCTTACTGAATTATGTTGGAGCTAAGTCACTTGAAAGAATCATCATACTTTATTGCAAAGACATACACTTTTACTTTCGCTCCATCTCGCCGATGCGCCTACATCCATAACAAATAAGCGCGCTCTTTTCCTCACACACACTCTATACACGTGCACACGGGCGCGCTGACACACTCCCCTCGCGGGTGGGAGCAGGATGAATGGCTCAGCTGTCCTGTATTGACAGCAGGATTGATGTTGTCTGATTCCCAGGTGACTCATTTGACCACAGTCAGAATAGACCTCTTCTCAATGCTTCACTGACTCGCTGTGTGCGTGTGTGCGTGCGAGAGAGCGAGAGGAAAAGAGAGTGAGTGTATATGTTAGTGATATATTGCAGGTCTCTCTGGTTCGATGAGTATGCATTGATAAACATTCATTAGGAGGAATACAGCAAGACAGGGAGGGAGGAAAAAGATAAAGAGAAGTCACAGTACGGAAACACCAGAACATTGTGAGAAATTTTGAATGATGGTAAAAGAAAAAAATCTATTTATGTGTATGTGTGTGTGAGTGTGTTCCTATGAATGTACTTATTCAGATTTCTAATGTTTACAGAAAGTCATGGAAGTCAACAGTGACTTGAAGCACAACATGTTTACTTTATTGACATTTAACCGAAGCCACAGTCTTCCTCTAACCTTGAACAAAGTCACTGTCAACATGCTGAGCAGGTTGTTGCATAAATTAATCCATATGCAAACATTCCGATTAAAGGGACAGTTCACCCCAAAATCATAAATACCTATTTTTTTCCCCTTTGCCTGTAGTGCTGTAGAATTTTTTGGTGTGACTTTAAGAGTTTTCCAGAGTTTCCAAAACTCATGACCCAGTCACTTGAGATAATCTACAAGTATTTACAGTAGATTATTCTGCAGAAAGAAAGTAGTTCCTATGTGCAACTGCTCACAACAACATCTGTGGATTATTTTGAGTAACCATATTTGAGGTTTTCAAATGTAATTTTTTTTTTTTTTTTTTTGGTGCTTTGGCCACAACAGTACTAGTACCATCGAGGTCTGTTATACTGGAGAGAAGGCAGACATCTCTATGACTGATATCTCCAAAACTAGGCAACTCACACCACAACAGTATACATGGATAATTAGCACTACAGGCCAGACCCCAAAAATGATTTTTTGATTTTGAGGTGAACTGTCCCTTTAACTCAACAAACTATTCTCATATTACCAAGAGAGAACCATGTGGGGATGTCCTTGTTTTAATGTTGCAGTGTGACCAAAATTTACCAAATTAACCAAAATGCATGGAGCAAGTACACACAAAAAACATCCCACTGACAGAACAAATAGCAAATCTCTTAAAATACCAGGAAGCTCAAGTACTCAAGTACAGGTTTTTTTTTGTTTGTTTTTTGAATTTTTTACAATTTAATACATTTTATTTCTACATGTCAGAAATGTACATTCCCATCTTGTCCACTCAATCACAGTGCAATTTCATTACTGTATTATCATACTTCAACAGCTTTGAATACTTTTTTATTCGTTAGAAACTGCATATTACAACAAAGATGTTCAACTTGGATCATTGTTACATAAATAATAATCACACAATTGTGGTTATAATACAAATTTGCTCAGTGGCAATGCTTTGTTGTGTTAATGCAGTTCTGCAACAGGATCTGCAACGCTGCTGGAAAATAAAGATTATATATAATTGATGGGAGGGTCTTCTGTGGCTTCTTTCATATTTAAGACTCCATCTGTTTGCTTTAGCTAAAAGTCTGCAATGCTGACATCAGCATACATTTCTGCAGGCATGCTACATGTTTTACAAATAATGTTGTTTTACCCTTTCATGCTTAATTCATTGTCATAGAAATGTGTCTCTGTAGGCCACATGTAGCCCCGCAGGCTCCGTACAAACATGTACAAAACTGCCACGTGTATGTTTGTATTTGCAGGTACAGTGAAATCCATAGATAGAGAGCAAGTAAGAAAAACTGGTACCACCTAATTTATTTTACAGTACACTAATAAGACATAACAAGCAACACTTTGTATCAAATTAGACAAAACGTACAAAAATCATGTTCTTTATTAGTCAGTAGGTATACCCTAATTAGACACTAATTTAGTTATGATACATTGGCATATGCTGAAGGGAACATCAAGACAAAGAGTGTACTGATTATTCTTTAATTCACCTTGACCAAGTTTCATTAAATCAGTTTCAGCGCAAGACATGTTGGACTCCTGCGCACTTTAAAGAACATATTATTTTTAGTTTTTGTTTAATTTAATTCAAAGTGCAGCTTTGTTCAGTCTTGTTAGTGTACTAGTAAAGTGTGACTAATAAAATTAGATCTTCTTATGAACTCCTAAATCAGTTTTAAAAGTGCTGTTTCATCCTTTGGCCACTAATTTCTAATCTACATGTAGCACACCTTTTCTCTCTTTTAGATACAATAGATATATCAGGATGGAGAAAATTTTCTGCATTGCAGTAATTCACTGAAACAAGGTTGGAGTGAAAGAGCGAGATGTTCCACGCACTTTGACACCTGTTACTGGTCTTGTGCTTGATAACACCATAAGACAGAATGTTTAACCTCATTTGACAGTTTTCTTTTGGTGAACCGGTCTGATATGGTAAAAACATACAAAAACGTTGATTATGCCCATGACATTGCAGTTCAACCTCATGTAGGGACCAGTGGATCCATACTTAATATTTCCATCAATGTCGAATGCATAATACATTTCACATACCAGATTTCCATATTGCCTCTCATGCACTCGCCTCCCAATTATCTGACCAATCTATTTTTTACCAGCTCTGCTCTCTTCTCCCTGTCAGTCTCAGTTTTTCATCCCCTCCCGCCCTATCTCCTCTTTTTTTTTTAAATCTCCCGTTCTCCTCTGTCCTTCCTTTTCTTTTCTTACAGGAGCTTCATGGGAAAGAAAGGGAAGGAAATGTCCTGAGTTGCCTGCTCTGTCCTATTCCCTTCGATTTCACAAATCTATGAACCACGGACACTCAACTTGCAGCCTGTGGGACAAGTCTGGCCCCCAGTAGGGTGCCAGGTGGTCCTCTGACCATTTTTAATGAACAATAAAAAAGATTTAAAAAAATGATTCACTGTTTTTCCCCATTCCCCTGCAACTTTCATCTATGGTGGCACTTTTTTCTGCCTTTTTTTCTGTGTACAGCTGACCTGCATGGGGCTCCTGTGGTTAGATTTACCACTTTGAAAAGATGAGTGAAGATAGCAAACATGGAAGGGTAGGCAATTAAATGAAAAACAGACAGATGAATATGACTTTATTTTGCCACCTCATACCAATACTAAACCATGGTGTTGCTAATAATCAGGCGCCATCATGAGTTCAGTGTAGTATTCCTGGAAGCACAGCAAGAAATTTTATTAATAATTTTAGCTGATAAATAACGCTATGATTAAAGTTTGTTTATTAACTGGCCCCTGGCCTGCTGTCAATTTGCAAAACTGGCCCCCGGGCAAAGCAAGTTGAGTATCCCCGCTATTAACTATTAATCATTTGCTATTTGAGGCATCGCCTTTGTTGTTAAATCAGATATGAAGATGAGTTGAGGGACAATAATACAAATATTTATTGTTGACCACAGCCTGTTTGCATCAATAAAATGGTTCAGTTATCACAATTGAGAAATGTATCAGATTTTCTCTGAATATCTCATGATTGAACTCACCACAGAGGTGAGGGAATTGATCTCTCCATGTTACCTGCAGGGCTTCAATTGGACTGGATGATGCCAAAGTGACTCTCCCACACCTTGGTGTAAGAGACTGTGCAGAGGGAATCAGGATAGGACGAAGAAACCATGCCAGATTGTTTTTTATTGACTTTTTCACAGCTTGTAATTGTATATAGCCCCATGTTCTCAGAAGCTCATATCCAACTTTGACATGGAGTTTAATACTATCTGTTGGCTGTGGGATTTTTTTAACAGCGGGACCCTGGCCAGTGCACTTTTGTCCTCTACTGCATCGCCACAGGGCAGTGTCAAGTCCCCTCCATCTAACCTTGGTGTGGGCAATATAAGTTTGTAAATGTTTGCTATATTAAGAGTGTACAGTATAATTTTAAAGAGATACTGTAAGCGTGCTTTATGATGATGATGACTCTAGGACTCATGGCACAAGAATTAATTAGCTGGGTCGGTGTAGCCTTTCTTCAGTTTGATGTCTAAAAATGTTGTTTTTCCTTGGATACCAGCTTTTCTTACTCTTCCCTCATGGCATGGCTGCATTCACCTCCATATGCCTCTTGCATGTCTTATCTATGGTATATTCTGTGTATAGACTCTGCCCCTGTTTTTATCACTCAAAGTGCAGGAGGTGGCCCTGGCTCTCCTGTGTGTGACCAACAGATTTCCATGACCAGAGCACCTGCAGCACTGTTGTAAAAGTGGTTGGATTAGGAGGATTAAATTATCAGTGGGTGTGATAGCAGCTGGCATCAATCAAGGCCAATCAGATCAACTACTTTCATCCCTTTTAAATGCAGTGCACACCTTGCTGTGGTGGACCGACAGCTTTGTAATGTAGAGGAGAGTTCAGCACAGAGTCCCCTATGAGGGAACCAGCTGCAGACAGCAAATTAAAGGTACCCTGCGGAGGATTTTTTTTTTTTGTAAACAAACAGTGTTACATTTACATTCACTGCTTCCCACCAAAACACATTGGACATTGTGGCCTAAATATGGTACTGTAAATGTATTGCCTTCCTCATAAAATATTTGTTGATTTTTGAAAGAATTTCAAACTTGGATTGTTTACATGGTTTTCTCGCTGGCAGTCCTCTTCTTTTTTCTTGTCTTTGTTTGTGCAATGCTGTGTTTCTTTGCCACCAACACCCACCATTGTGAAACAGTGGGAAACCATCAGCTGGACTGTGTATCGCATTAACTGCTTAGCACACACACCCTACCTAAAAAACATTGTATATACACATGATGCCACAGGTCGAGACATCTTTAACGGTATTGTACTTTTTTGTTTGTAACCAGTATGTAGCATGTATTGATTGCCCCTTAAAGTTATGTGAAAATTTGTAAAATCTCAAGCTGAAGCAAACAACAATAAATGTAATGTTATGTGACACTACAAAGGTCCATATTTGTACTCTGCTGTACTCTACTCCACTGTACATATTTGTCGTGAATTTAAAGGACCGGTGTGTAGGATTTAGTGGCATCTAGTGGTGAGCTTGCAGATTCACCTCATCTTAGTCTCCCCTTCCAAATATATAGGAAGACCTACAGTGCCCATGAAACTGGTGTAAAACATGAAAGACCATATGTAGAGCCAGTGTTTTGTAGAAACATGATGTTCCAAGATGATGTACTCCGTGGAGGAGGGCCAGCGTCCTCCATAGTAAACAGCTTGTTGTAAACAGCTCATTCTAAGCTATTCTTGTGATACCAGATGATCAGACAACTTGCTGCCAAACAATCGTCAGTGTATTTCTAAATGCAAAATAGTGGCTTAAATGCCAGCAAGAATGTCTGCTAACAAACCTACCCACAACCTACAAACCCCTTACAGTTTTTGTAAAGACATACCAAACAATGTTGTCCATTCATTCTCCTCAGTGGTAGGTATGTGACTTCTGCATGTCAAAGCACCAAGGGCCAGCCTACAGACTTTGGACTGGTTTGGGAATGGAGTTTGTTTGTTTTTTTGACAATTGTTTCCACTTAGTTTTAGCAATGGAGGATGGGAGACTGTCCTCAGTCTTTATTGAGCAAAGCATTTAGAGACTTGTGAGACTAATTCTAAGGTAACAATTACCCAACAATTCTTATTTTCAGTCGATTATTTGCTAATGAAAACAAATCTATGAATATTACATTCCATTTTTGCTATATTCTGCCAATAAATACCAGTGTGTAAATCCTACACACTGGACCTTTAAGGTGTAAAAGTCAAACAAGATGCCAACCTTTTGAAGAGAAATGTTCTGGATAGAGCGGAACTCTTGCACTTGTACTCAGATTGCATTTTACTTTTTTACTGACAAACCATTGTCGTACACTAGTCACACATTTTGGCACAAGCAGTGTCATGGAAAGCCACAAAAGCAGAAAGAAATCTGCTTGCAGCAAAATAACCCATTTGCTTGCACAAGGTCATTGCACTCGGTCCCCACTGCCACAGAAATAAGACCCTGGCTAGGTGTGTTCTCATGCATATCAAAAAGTGGGAAACGCCATGCGTGCATTAATATGACTGGTTCTACTTTATAATAAAAGAAATCGAATCAAAAAAAAAAAGTCAACAAATATGCAGAAAATCAAGCAAGTTCCACAAACACCAGCATGTTTATATTTTAATCTGGGTCTTCCTGTGCATGCCTCTGTATTTTCCTGCATAGAACAGAGTGCATGTGTGTACATTGGACACAGGTGACCTCAGGGTTCACCTCTATTCTGCTGATAGAAGAGCTTGCATCTGGCAAGTTGGGGGGGGTCAAATCCCACCTGACTTCAGCTTGATTACACAGACTTCTGCTACAAAAAACACACCGGTTTACAGGGGTGGGTTATGACCTCAGAAGATGTAAGGTCAGTAATCTCGGTCTTCTGGGCGCCAACCATTCAATTAGAATGCATTACATTATAAAAATAATCCTGGTGCAGCGCCTCCACCCCACAAAAACATCAGAAACCAAAGACTAATAAGGTTTCGTGTAGAATCACATTTGCACTTTGCACCGCGACAAGAAGAAAACAATATCCAGATTATTCATTGTACATCAAGACACTGACAGGAGGCTATTTTTGAGACTTGGATGTACCACTGAATCACACACAGGCGAGGAAACCACATTACCACGATCACCATGTTCTTATTCATGTGACGGTAATATTCATGACAATCTATCTTCAACACATGTCTGTTCACAGCGATATTCAGTCCACGAGTCAACCTTGCCTCCGGAGGTTGACATTACACTAAAGAGAGTTACCAGTAACTAATGAGGGACTCAGACAGCGTCTCACCACAGATTAGAGCCAAGGGTAACTAGAAAGAACACATGGTGATGACATCAAACAGATTCCTCATGTCCCTCTGGCTCCTTGTCCCCAGCAGTCTCCAACCCTTGAACACACACACACACACGGATACTGACACATGCCAGAAAAAACACATATACATGTTCATTTAGAGGAACCACTCACTTACACCGCATATTGTACATCTGCTTGCATGTTCTGCATTTCTTCATATGTTTCTCCTTCCATCTCTCTACGCCGGTCTGTTGCTTTCATCCACTCACATGCTGTCTCTGATGTAATCTGATGTAACATTTGACCTCAGATCCATTAGTTTTTGAGGCAGATGAAGCTAATATTAGGATATGTCAAGACTTATACATTAACACTGCTGTATGTTCACTCTCAAAACAATTTAAAGACAAAGTTTAATGATTGCCTGTCTTCTGCTAATTCACATTACCTGGAAAAATGTGCTTAGTATTAAGGGCACACCAGTGATCCTATTGCATTAGGGCAACATCTCCTTGACATTCTGGTAATGAGGCGCAATGTTGAGCTTATAGTGTTATTAGGATCTCAGTTATTGGACATGGTAGATTAATTCTAACTGAGAGGAAAGACTGCACAAAATGCATTTATTATTGATCTACAACGAGCAAGCGTTACAGATAAACTCAACAAGCTCTAAAGAATTCCAGAATTAATGTTACATTGCAACGTGCGTGTTCCCAGTGAGTAAAATATTTCAGCAGTCCAAAAATAAGATCTTATTTATATTGATTTGGATGCAGATAAACAGGTTGTACTGCATTATTAGATTTAGTGTAGAGTCTGGTAATTAGATACCATTGTGAATCTGCAGCATCACAGCACATTTAGGGGAGACCAGGGCATCATGTCACACTTTTTGCTTTCTTTGAATTTTCTCGGTCTCAGTAGATCATAGTCATTTTCCATATTAAATTAAGTAATAAAATCATTGTGCACAATGGTATAATCTAGATAATCTAGATTTTTACATCTCACTTTAATACAGGCTAGAGGTATAAATGTGCATTTGTGACAAGTTGCTCCATCACTGGATAAGTTGTCACATTATGCAAAGTACATTAACACATTATATTTTTCCACAAATTAGAATATGTATAAAAGCAGAGGCTTTCCACTGGTCTTACTTAAACAGACATTTACAGCTTTTGTTTTTGATTTCGAACCGTTCTTTTGTTCTTCCTTCCTTTATTTTCTTCCTTCTGTTTGCATATTCCTACAATATAATAATGTATTATTGTAATTTGTTTTCTGATTCAAGACTGTTATGCACCCTCCTGTGTATTTCACCCGTATTGTGGCCAAATTATGTATAACAATTTAATTGCTACTTCTTATACTGTGTGTAGCAGTATGTACGTGCTGTATAGCAACCACCAACTTTATCAGCGAGCAAAGTCAACTTCTGCAGGGCTGCAGCTGGATTATGTATACTGGCGCAAACTGTCACAAGAAACGATTGTTGCAAGATATAAGGCAAGCTAGCCCTCTCACTCCTCTACTCTGTGTAAAACAGTATAATTGCACACACTTACTAATCATTGTTTTGTAAAGTCCTTTTTTTACTTGTATGGTTGAAAAATATGAAAATTGTTCTCAGATTACAGCAACATATTCTGCATGTTAAAAGCAAAAATAACTTAAGAAAAGTGCTTGGTTTTTTTTACATAGCTCCCTCTGGTGTTGGAGATAAAAACCAGTGTGACAACTTACTCATGTGACAAGATGCCCTGCTAACAGACTCACACTTTCCAATAGTGACAGCAACATAATGACTGGTATCTATGACTCAGGGAAATGGCAGCATAGAAAAAACTAAACAGTATTTTAGTGAAACTAAAAATAAAAAGAATATGGGATAGTTTTTTTTCTACTATATGTAAAGCTGAATAACTTTTTAAGAATTCATATCAAACTCTGTGTGTTCTAAATGATGCATGTCTACTGACCAATGTGATGTTGAGATGAGCATTCATTTGAAATATTTATGTTTTTTTTTAAAAGAGTCTATTCTCAGAACCTCTCAGGGGTTAGAACAGTTGCAGTCCCGCCGTCCAACTCTATGCAATAACACTGTTTAAGAAACATATTTTTACCATTGACTCCTGTATCACTGTTGACTGCTAACCATACCTCTTTTATAGAGCAGTTTATGCTCTGGTAGAGAGTTATCTACACAAATTTAATAAAATAATACCACAGACATGATATCTTCTAGTTCATTTTGCCAGACATGAATGTTGATATTGGATGATTCTACAAAACACTGTTTTATTCTTGCTTTTTTATATCCATATATTTTATACATACATGGAAATATCCTGGTTATTGTAATAAAATTTAATTTTAGGCCACTAAAACCAGTGAGTGTGCAGGTTAGGGAAAGATCATAGTGTTAATTGCAAGTGAACTCACGAAAATGCGTGAAATTCTACATGCCTACTATCCCAGCCTCCACACCATTACGCACCAATTGTTGGAAGTGGACATAAATGGCGAGTTGCAGAATCATCCAATATGGATGTGCATTTTTGGGATTCAATGGTGGTACAAATTTGCACATCAACATTCACCAAAGTTGAGCTTAAAGCTGAAGATCTATCTACATCTCAATTCTCAATTCTCATTAGAGCCAGAAGTCCTACTGGTCTTGCATCTTGCAGGTTGTCCCAAAGCCCTTATTTTTGCTCTGAGGAGTGAGAAAGGATCTCTGAAGAACGATGTGGATACATGAGAGCAGCTACACAGTTTTTTTTTATCTGCTGACAATGCCAACCTTAATGGAAATCAGTTACTGCCTGGATGCTGCAGCTGTTCACACTGAGCTGATATTATTATAACATCGCTGGAATCTTATACCAGAGTCATGACAGAGAACAGATTAAACTCAAGTGTATTGCACTCAAGTTTTATACTGTATTTTATTTGTTTTCTGATTCACCTTCTAGTTAAAAAGCTGGGTTAATTATAGGTCTTTGATGCTCAGATTGCAGTAAATCTGTGAATTGGGTAAAATGGACATCATTTCGCAAAACACTTTAGAGAAAAGGATGTCTGATTTCTCTGAAAACACATCTCCTTGTTTCCTCTCTCCTTGTGCCTCTCCACACATCCTCGGTGGGAGGGATTACAAGGCAAGGAAAAGACGCAAGTGAGGGAAATATGGAGGCAATTAAGAAACTTGGGATGAGCCCTGTGTGGCATTACTTGCGGCAAGTGAATCTACTAATCGGATCTGTGTGGTTTTTACTTGGAGGCAAGTGAATCTATTAATCAGAGGCTCAACTAAAATGGATTTAATTGGCTCTGAAATGTTGCTGTCATAAATGCTGGTCTGACTGGGCCCTAATTCTGAAATAGTAGCTATTGAATGTGCCTGATACTGATGATATGTGCCTGCGGCAAAACAGGCTGAATGTTGTTTGCACATTCACACTTGTCACTATTAATAAACACTGTTAAATAACTATCCAAGAACACTGATATAAGCCTCCTGGTGTTTAAGGATTCGCTTTCGATTTTATCTCATCACATAAATGGTAGATGACTTACTTGACTCCAAACTTAACTGTACTGAATGAACTTGTTCCCACAACTTCCAAGTGAAGTGACATTATTCCTTATATTATGCCATACTCAGTTTCTTTAAAGGTACATTATATGTTCATGCTCCAGGCAAATAAGGTCAGCATATCACCAAAGTAACCGCTTACTGCTGCTAACTGTAGCTATCACAGCTAGCAGTTCTATTAACTAGCTGACTCTGCCCAAAGAGGAAGCTTGGCTCACTGGGGGGTGTTGGTGTTTACGCCTCTTGCTTTGGACTGCTTGTAGGAGGAGGTTTTCAAGGCTGAGAAAGGGTACCCTGCCCAGATTCAGGAAAGGGCAGGAAAGGTGTGAAGCAGGAAAGGAGCAAGAGGGAGGTCAAGCATCAGTCAGTGCCCACCTCTGGAGGTCATAGCTGAAGTTATGTGGTGTCCGGAGCCAAACCTAGCAAAAAAAAAAAAAAAAAACACCAGTGTTTTTGGACTGATGGTAGACTGGACACTACAGTGACTGGACACTACAGTGATTTACTATAGCATCTTAAAGGGGCAGTTCATCCCCAAATCAAAAATACATAAGGTTCCCCTAGCCTCTAAAGCTATTTATCCATCTCGTTTTTTATTGTTGTTGCAGAGTTTTGGAGACAGGCACCAAAAAAAAAAGAAGAAAAAAAGTTTTCTTCAGGACTTTTGAATTATTCAAAACTGTCCCTTTCGAAAAATCGTGGTCCAGTTACTCAAAATAATTCACAGACCTTGTTGTGAAAAAGTAGTTCCAGTAGATTCTACTGCTAAAAGAAAGTACTTTCTACATGACATAGCTCACAACAAAGTCTGTGGACTGTTTTGAGCAGACAGGTCATGATTTTTGGAAAGAGACACTGGTTTAGATTTTTTCAAAAAAAAAAAAAATTATAGTTGGAGCAAAGCATGACTTATATCAGAGAGAAGGCAGAATATGGCAGATAACTCTACAACTCATACCAAAACAATATAGGTGGATAAATAGCAGTACAGGCCAGAAGAAAAATAAGTATTTTTGATATTTTAGGGTTAATTGTTCCTTAAGATACAAAGTGGTATTACAAGACTGGAGCTAGCTGATTAGCATGCTAATTTCAACACTAACACTTAGACATATTCGACATATTGTCAAAACTATTTACTGCTACTACTATTACTAATTTCTTCACTTTCTGTTGATAATTGTAGTTTTTTTTTTATGTTTTAGACTAAAAATCTTGCATAATGCACCAGTAATCTCTCATAGATCCTATGAGGGCTCTCTCTCGCCTTCTTTAATTCACATTGAATTCAAATATGTATGGCAATATTTTGCATATAGTCTTTAATGTATTTAACTCTTGAATGCACTTGCAATAAGTCATAAGAGCTCCATCACTCCTACACCCACAGCTGCATTTTCTACAGCCATATTACATAGATATGAAAAGACTACACAGAACAGCCGCTCAAGACAGTGTTTTATATCCACACTTAATAAGAGCTACTAAAAGCAGTGCTTTCTCCACACTGCGTGATTTCCAATAAAAGCTGACACTGAACACAGTCCTGCCAACTAACTTGGCCTTTTGCCAGAGCACGTACACACACACACACACACACACACACACACACACACACACACACACACTTCCACACGCATATCTATATACACACACGCTGATAGAGCTGACACATTCTTAGATCTATGGGCTGTCCCTGCATAACCTCCCGTAGTGCTAAAGAGTAGAAATAAAGCTGTTTTCACATCATAAAGACAGCAGTGTAACTGCACTGTTCTTCTGGGGCTGATACCATTTATCTCAGTGACTTAATGAAAAGCCCTCACTGCTCTTGGAAGAATTCGAAGGACGAGGAAGACCTGATGATGACAAAATAAAAAAAGAATCAAAACAGACGACACTCACTCAGCACAGTGTTTGTGTATCTTCAGCTGCAGCCATAATGGGCATTAAACCAGCCACTCAGTTCAGTATGGATGGACTCAGGAGGGAAAATCTGCTGCAACTGGGTAAAATGAAGAAATGAAAGGGAAACTTGAAAACAATAAACTAAAAAAGTCAAAAGCAAGAGGGGCACAAAAGGTGCAGTTGGCAGGTTTAAGGAGTTATGCAGGAATGAAGTATGTGTGACAAGATTATGTAATTAGAAATCAGGATTTTTTAGCAGGATTACAATTTTAAAATACATTTAAAATAAAGAATGATGTACTGCCATGTGCAGTGCACACACAATACAACATTTCACGGGTCTCACAACAGCACTTTAAATCATCTATTTCAATCTAAAAAGAGAAACACAGTACAATGATAATTCTGCCCTCAGCTGTGAAAATACTGTCATCTTCCAGGAGCTCCACATCTAATTTATAGAAACATTTACAAGACCAACTGTTAATGTTAGCCACACACACCAGCCACTAATGCTGGCTGCACAGAAACTACAGCTACTACTACTGAAAAAAGAAAAATGGGGAGGTGGTGAAGCTGTTGACCCCAATGTTGTGTAGGTCCAAGAGGAGAGGAACTACCATACATAAAATAATCATATTAAGGGGAAAAAGTTTGGATTTATTCATTACATATATGCAGAAAATCAATCTTCACAAGATCATGTTCTAGTAAAACTACCATATATAGTGAGGCATGGATGGTATTTATAGTGCTTATTCAATCAAGACACTTTCTTCATGGTGCAAGCTGATTGCTGTCATTTGCCATGTAAATAACATTACAATAAACACAAACACAAGTTTGACATCATTTTACATATACAAGCTTATCTTTTTTTTTTTTGACTCAGACATCTATGTCACGTTTCTAAATTAAGTTTAGATAAAGATTAATTGGAATTGTTCAAGAATGTACAAAGAGCGGCCGCGTGGAATTCTGGGTTAGTACATATATGGACAATGGACATGCGCAATACTATCGCGAGGGAAAATCAACAGAAAGTTAGCTAGTGACGTGTCAAAACATCAAGTAAGTGAGAAACGAGCAATATACAAATACAAAAGGGAGCCAAAGTCGAAAGAAGCAGCAGAGAAAGATAAAGCAGCTTCCAACAATCATCTTCTTTCAGAAAGTTTCAGAGACGAGCAGCACAGGTTGTTTCCATGGATGTTTTACGGAGAGTACACTTATGTTGTAAGTAGAAATTATTTCTTATTTTAGTTGATAAATAATCAACCGGCACACTAATATTTTTTGTTTATTTGCAAATGCCAGCATGTAGACATGAAGATTGTTATCAAGGTGCGCCGTCACTGAGTATAATACATTTTCATTTGTTTTAAGGCACGCAGTCACCTGTTAGTTTTCACCTGTGTGCAGGCGCGCCGTCACCTGTTAACGTACTTGGTTTTCGTCCATATAAAGGTGCGCCGTTACCGAGTATAATACATTTTCATCTGTTTTAAGGTGCGCCGTCACCTGTTAGTTTTCACCTGTATGCAGGTGCGCCGTCACCTGTTGACGCATATGTTTCATCCATATAAAGGTGCGCCGTCACCAGTTTTTAAATATGACAAGTTGCTCCGACAGTGATGATGTTTTAATCTGTTGTGATGTTCCAGCATCAGATTTTGTCAGGGAGGCTGCTTCATCACTATTATGACTCCTCCTCGCTGCGGTGCATTTCACTGTGATTGGTTGTTTTAAAGCTGCATGCTTTCACTTCTTTCATTCACTGACATTACCTCATATTATGTCTGATTGTGAAGGGCAGGGTCTGGTCTGATAATCTTATATTAGGGCCTGGTGCTGAATCATTACGCCACTGAGCCCCTGACTACAGTAACTGTCACTTTACTGGAAGTTTGAGTATGAAGTGTGAATAGCATACTTAACAAAGTACATTTAAATAGAAATAATTATAGCACATTATATTTCACCACATGTGGTAGGTAATCCAAAAGTGACTGAAGGTGATCAAGTTACATTACTTTAATATTGTGATACTTGAATTAGGTTACAACTACAAATTTTAACAGGTATTTGCAAATTGCATCAGAACACATTTTTAAAGTGACTCTTCCAATCTTACCAGCAGTGGTGTAAAAAGAGTCAGTGGGACTGTTGGTGGGGGACAAAAAGAGAAAGAGACACCCATGGGTGCTAAAGTGTTAAGTGAGGAAGAGGAAAAGAAACAGAGGTGTAGACAGAAACGCAGCAGGACAGCAACATGCAGACACAGGGAGACATGGGACGGAGACGGACAGAGAGACAGATGCTGCAGGACAGGAAAAAGCAGGCGCAGGCCCCCGTGGAGTCAGCGTGTCAACAGAGTTGTAATTGCCATCTCATGGTGGACAGTCCGGGTGGGATGATGATGGTGGGGGGAGGAAGAGAAGAGAAGGAATGTGGCAGCGATAAGATGGTGAAAGACAGGCGAAGGACATGGGGAGTGGCATGTCTCGCAGGATTAGGATCTGTCTGGGCTGAGAGACTGTGAGGTTATCACTGCACTAAGGCTTTCACATGCACAGACACAAACATAGAGAGACATGCTTTTATCTCCTATAAGCATTACATTGCATATTACATAAAACATTTAGCCTGACATTATCGCATATCACTAGTCTGATGTAGGTCACAGATCATCGCCATAGACACAATAGTCTCACTTTGAGGATTTTGTCATTATTTGTTGAAGTCACTCTCTCATCACTCCTTCACTATTTCCTAAATAAGAAGCACTCAATCCTTTACTCAATAGTGAGCAATAAACTGAGAATTCAGACATACAACAACTACTACTATTAGTAATCACAATCATAATCATAATCATAATGTACTTTATTTGTGTAGCACCTTTCATATGCAGCCCTCTTTACAACAACGAAATTACATGCACCAAGTGTGTCTAATAAAAAGGACAGAGTGAACATCAAAACAGGCATAGAACCCCAGAAGTAATGGAAAATGAGAAAATGGAAAATGAAACCCACATAAGAAATAACAAAAAGATGAAAATTGAATAGATCCTTACATGAATAATGATATTAAATTATGAATGAAATTAAATCATCATGAATTATCATTTTTCATTGTCATTGTGAAGTGCAGAGTTGCAAAGTGGTAATTTTTTGACCTGCAAAATGCGGAGCCTTGCATTTTGGGATTGTTAGCAGGAAGTAGTGTGCACGACATGGATGCTACCTTAGTGGAGTTTCTGAAGGATGCATAAACAAAAAGCCAGCTCTGAGTACTAACTACAAAGCCATGCTTTCCACTGCTTGTACGGCTCGGCACAGCTCATCTCTACTCGCTCTTCTTTGGTTTTTGGTGGATAGTAACTGGAACCTGGCTCCAAGTGAGCTGAGCCAGAACTAAAAGGTGACATGGAAACACTGCAGTCCACTGACTGGTCACAGTAGCTTAGCGTAGTGAGTGTGTGATTGAGCAAGCAGGAAAGACAGCAGCAGAGAGTGATGGTGAATGCAGCATGGCAGATGGAAGCAGATGGTGAGCAGTAAAGTTGTCACTCTGGGAGTAAATGTACAGTGCAGGTTACAATTTGACAGTGAATAAAGACTGCGGCTTCGCAAGACCAAAGTAAAGCTACCGTGTTTTGTTTTGCAACTGCTAGAATTGCACCGCCATGACAGTCAGCTAGATCTATGTTGAGGGGGTACTGTGAGCAGTGGAGAAGAAAGGAGAAGTTCTAAAGGCGAATCAAAACAAGCCAAACAAGTCTTTACTTTTTCATTGTCATGTATTTTCTGGCAAAGCAAAATGAGAAGAAAGTGTTCAAATATGGTGCCCATTTATTCAAATAAAAGTTAACTGACCAAAACATGCAGACATCATCCAGGAAGGCGCTGCCAGTCAACTGCAAACCTACGCTCATGGTAGATTACAGTGTAATGTGATCACTGATTTATGATGTCATATACCAAGCTTAACTGGAACTGTTTTTTTGAGACTGGGACTGCAGTTTCAAAGCACGAAATGCTCAGACATGGATTTGACTCCTTTTTTTGTTCCTGATGTGTCTTGTGACACATGAAAAACACCACTTGGACCCATTAACAAGGTTAAAAACATGATTTTCACTGGAGGAGGTCTTTAAACCGGAGTTCCTGGATTACATTTCATAGACTCCCTTGCAACTCAAGCGGCACATGGAGCCGCTTGAGTTGTTTTCAATCTGAACGCCCTCTCACAGCTGTTTCTTTTGTAATGAATGAGGTATTTTCGGTCCACATGTCACAGCGGGAAAAGCACAGCTGTTAAAAAAATAAAATTCATGATGGCTGAAGTCCATTTAGCTACATCAGTTTCAGGGCCTTGGTATTGTTCATGCTGGTTCGCTGTCACACCGTCATGACTTACTGGGACACTTGAATAGATCAGAGCCATCATTAATGCATGGTGCAGGACATGGTGACCACTTTCCCCATTTTATCATGTCTTTCAAAAAGACAGAGCAGGCTCCAGCTGATATGTGTAGCACGTTATCTGGGAGGTAGGTAACAGCTGCGTACCACTGATGCACTGTTTTTTTGTGACAGTCAAATTGTGTGACCACAGACCGTGTGTCTAATTGATGATAAAAGACCATTTTTGGCAAAGAGAATGACTGAGAATATTGAAGATTTATTAAACAAGTCACAGTAAAAGGAAGAGAAGGCGCTGGCTGTGTTTCACACCTAAAAAGAGTCACAAGAGGATGTGTTCTGACCAGAAAATTAGTGTAGTTTCCTAAATTTGCGTAAAATAACAACATTACTGATGAGTGGTTTAAGTACACTAGCCCACTATAAAACTACAGTGAATCTGCCATTCATGACACTGATGTTAGAATTGTTGTTTTCAATGGGTAACAGATTTTTATATAATCTTTGACGACTCATTTTATTCGCTTCTTTTATCTGTCATCATTGCAGTTTTCAATTGTTTTCGTTATCACCTGCGTTCATATATTTATTGTTCCTGGAAAACATTTTATCCTGCTGACTTCAAAACTGCTGTCTGGAATTTATGCAGATAAGATTTTTGTGACACATAGGTTAATAGCTTGTGCACAAGATTAGAAATTCAAATGTGAAGCAACCTGTGGAAGCATGTAATCTGTGTTATACAGGGTTGCAAGAATACAAGGGTCACTGTCTCGTGGGTAATGTGATTGCAAAGGGCGATGTTACTACCTGTTTAGAAACACAGACGTGCTTTAGGTGAACATATATAAGAATTAGAATTTGCATTTATTTTAACAATTTTCCAAATCTTGATGTACATTTTTATGTGAAACCACTAATTACAATACTAATTAGGCTACTTCTTTTTTTAGCATGGTGGCAACATTTAGAGAGACTTGACATGTGATGGTTGATAATCGCCACATCGCCTTTATTTCATGTCAGAAGCTTTTTGTCTTTTGATAATGCAGTTATGACTGTTTTGAAAATTCCTGTGATCGTGTAATCAAGAAGGCAGAAACACTTTGTCTTAAAGGGATAGTACGTATCATTTAAGTGGGGCTGTATGAGGTCTGTATTGATAGTCAGTGTATTAGCTATGGCAGTTCGAGATTCTAAAAAAAAAAAGATGGAATCAACATCAAGTGATGATGACCTGGTGCTCTGTTAAATCAATGAAAAAAAGGAAGAAAGTACATACTAGGTGCACCCAATACTAAGAAAGAGGAGGGAACTTGGTGAGTTTCACTGTTCGGTTCAGGAGTTGAAACTATACCACAGCCACTTCACGATGTTCGTTGGACAATTTGAAGCACTAAGGCAACAGCTGGAACCAAGCTTTAAGAAGCAGAAGACTAATTTTCAAGAGCAGATTGACCCAGCGCAGCAGCTAGCCATATGTCTGTATTATATGATTTGTTAACAGTTCCAGCTGTGTGCAGTGTGCATTTGGCTCATTCATATTCTTCCACAGGAAAGGATTTGCCTGTAGGTCAGTTGGAAATATAAACCAAGATGTTTTCCATAGACTCTTGAAGCTTTGTATACACATAATCATCAGACAAATTGCCTGTGAAATTGTTATTACATCCACCAGGGGAGACTGAAGGAATATCTTCAACAAAAAAAGGCAAATTGGACTCAAGGATGAACTGATTGGGTGGTCAAAGGTCGAGGTCATTGTGACCTCATGTCCGTGCCATTCTTGAGAGCCTTGAGGGAATTTCTTCAAACTTGGCATGAACGTCCACTTGGACTCAAGGATGAACTGATTTGAGGTCAAAGTTCAAGGTCAGAGTGACCTCAGAACTCATGTTTTTTGCCATTACATTAGAGTTATTACAAAATAAATGTAATTGCAATCTGTTATGGTTATATCTTTGCGATTACAAAGGGGGTACGTCCAACTCTTTCTGGGCTTCCTAGTGCTGCTCTACTCAGTGCATTCTTCTATAGTAGTTGTCTCTGAGTTCTGCGAAATAAGTGATTCACCATACTGAATGTTTTGAATGAGGCACTGTCAACAACGTGCACTTTAATTTATCAGACGTGTGTGTATCGGAAGCAAAACCTTGGAAAAAATCTTGGTCCCCAAAAATAAAAGCCATAATATCGCTCAGTGAAATTCTGTTGTTGATGTGAAAGCTTGAAAAGTATTATTAATGTATGAATTATTCACACTTAAAAGTGCCTCTGGTATGCAAATTCCTTAAGGTGGCTGTTTGTGGGACATTGTTTGTGGGACTGACAGAACTGGCAAAGGGACAACTAGTGACAAGGGTTAGGTCAGTGAAGGTTTTCCTCACAGACCAGTCAAGCATGAGCCATATTGCAGGGTTGCAGTGATTACTGTAAAGTGCAGATTGTCTTACAGGGTTGTGGCCCAGAGTGCTGTGCTTGGAAGAATTAGGTGCTTGAAATAAATTATAAGGACTTAAGATTGGAGCACGAGGTGTGAACAATGTCACAGTGTGCAAGGTCTCAGATTAGAGGGTAGCTGCAAAGTAAGCAGTACCCGCCTGTAGATGTGGGCAAAGTAATTGTATATTGCATATAAACAGTAGGAAGGTACAGTTCTTTTTACATCGCAGTCACAGCAGGGCATTGTGGGGCTGTCCAGGAGCTCGCAGGCTGATTAAACAGGTTAACATCTTGAGGGGGGGAAAAAGTTGTCTCGGATTTAATATGCCGGCACACTGTGCCAAAAGGAAGCACTTGGAACAGATGGCTGGCTTGGTGGGCAGGGATGGTGGCAATTCTTTCATTCGCTTTCTACAGCCTGATGCAATGCATTTCATTTGTATAGTTGACATTCATTCACCCACTCGGTAGTGAGAGAGCAGCCCATGGAGCATAAGTTTCACCAGGTGGAACTTATCCCCAGTGAAATGGAGAATGTGAATATATGTTTAATCACTGACTGTAAAAACTGACCATGATTGTTTGTGAGGCACTGAGCGTCCTTGGTTGTGACAGGAGGAATATCCATTTTGGCTTTCTCCAGCTTACTGCTTTAAATCAGTTATTTCATTATTGATGTTTCTGTCATACTATTGTATATAATATCAACAGCTTCTTCTAAGACTGTGAAAACTACTCATGGATGAGGTACTGTGAGGTTAAAAGCCTGAGTCAGCAATTCAGGATTATTCATTAGCTGCACCTACAGCACCCTTGGGTTTTTGAGTGTTAATTAGGAACACATGAGCTTGTTGAAACAAGGCTGTTGCATCATACACACCTGCAAAACATCTGGGCCTATGAATGAATTGTACCAACATGATAGTGACCCAGCATGCAAATCTGTTTGTCTCTCCCTAAGTTGATGTTGCCCCTTCATCAAGAACCTTGAAGCAGTTCCAGACTGATACTAATGAACCCATTAGCCCAAAACAAGAAACTTTCTGGTTGCAAATCTCAATAGTAAAAAGAGATTAAGGACCCGAGTTAAAAGAAAGTCCACAGATGGGTTGATTCAGGCATTTGAATAAAATTTAAAAAGTGGTTCAGTCACGGTAAATTGGCTTAGCAGTGGCACGCAATCAAATGAACCAATGTGCTTTGAAATACAGAACCTATAGCTGCTGGCTCTGGTTCACAACAGTGAATCACATGAACACTCTCTGAATTGGTTGACAACTGTTACTCCAGGCCTACAAATGAGTGAATTGGTTGAAAGAGATGATGTGTCCTCGACTATTTAAAAAAAAAACTACAAATAACCCATTTTATTTCTGATCCTATGCAAAAAGACATTTTCAGATATTTATTTAATATTTGAGGGAATTAAATTGCACAGTCGTAGGTCAAATATGCACAATATACAACAAAAATAAAATTAGACATTGTTCAGTAACACGTATTCAAGACCCAAACAGAACTAGAATTGCCTTACACCAACCAGTCAAGCTGCAGTTTACATCCATGTCAAACCAAACTTACTATTAGATATTTTTGTGAAATTAGAGTCCAGGTGGACATTTGTACCAAATCCATAGAAATTCCATCAAGACTTTCTTGAGATATTATGTTCACAGGGATGGGATGGACATGATGGTCACGGTGACCTTGATCATTGGCCAACAAAATCTAGTTTGCCTTTTTGTTCATCCTTGAGTACAAATGGACATTTGTACCAAATTTGAAGAAATTCCATCAAGGCATTCTTGAGATATCGTGTTCACAAGAATTGGACGGATGGCTGTATGGAAGTAAGGATGTATGGATGGACAGGTGACCAACGAAAAATGGGAGCTGAGGCATGAAAAAATAGTTGAATGCAACAATCAGCAATTGTAATTAACTGACTCTTAATCAGAAAATTCTCTTAAAATGATTAAATGTTATATGTGACCCCAGAGCGCTGCCTACATATATTATTATTCAAGGATGAAAGAGAATAAACAACTAAACTCCATGTTCAGACAACACACCACTTGAATCAAGCTTATTGGCACTAAATGAACTGAATGATTTATACTTTGGGACTTTATTTACACATCTTGAATAAAATGTCACTTATTTCAGTTATTAGTTTGAGGAGAAACTGTATGTAATAAAATAAAGAAAATATTTGTTAAACTAGTGACATTAAAGTTGGGGTTTTTTTTCAGTTCTTTGACACATGAAGCCTTGAGTCACCTTCTTCCTTTTCTTTCAGCCTCTTTCTTTGGTCCTTATTCGCTTATCTGCTTTTCATCCCTCCATTTCTTTGTCCCCTTTAATCGCTCCATCTTTCTGGCCCTCTTCCCCATCAAATGAGGAATCAGAGAGTATCTATCCTAAGTGCCACTCCCTGTATCATCCCTCCTCTGTTCTCCCCCAATCTCTCCACCTCTTCTTTGATCTTATTGCCCCGTTGAAGTGCTGTAACTTTTTTCTTGGCCTCTTTTCATGGCTAGTTTTACTGCAGTTTATGGATGCTCAAATAAAACGCATCATCAACTTGAAGAGCTACAGTAAACCACCTGACACTCCCCAACAAAAGCACAGTACTCAATAGAAACCAAGTTACGACCACCATAAATGAGCCCAAAGTCATTCCCAAAGACCATAGCAAATCAAGTGTTATCCAAGTCTGAAAAGTGGGCAGCATCATAAAAGTGATGGCTGCTATCTGTTTTCAGTGTAGATTTTCTTTGATAGTGATATGTGCATCCAAATGGGCGATGTACTGCAGTTCAGGTAAACAAACAGTAACAAACTATGATCATATAACCCATGATATTTAGGCTTCAAGCAACAGAAGTCCATATTGCAGGATTTCAAGCATCATATCCCTTCTTACATCTTGATTTATAGATGTTCTACTTAATAATCTCCATCCTTGACTTTTCACTACATAAAAAGCACTGCAAATAAAAATGCTTGCCGTGTTTACTGATTATTTTGTCAAAAAAGAAATCTTAGTTTTGACACCTACTCTTCCTCAACCCTCATGTCTGTCTGGCCTTGACAGATCTCTTTCCACTCCTCTAAAGTTAGTCTGAAATGCCTATCCAAGGCATATCCAAGTAAGTGAAATTTGGGGGAGGGGGGTTACTTTAAGACTAGCATTCATGCCAGTCTTGTGAGAGGTACTCAAAGTTCAAAGAATCACTATACTTGTTTGTCATTGTTAAAGCAGCTATACAATGAATAAAGGGTCCCTCACTGTGATGAACCCATAGAAAATTGCAGCCGTTTTCAGCAAAAAAGTCTAAAAACCCAATGTACATTACCTGCTCAGCACCAAAGAGCTGACAGACACAGTTAGCAACCAGCTGATGAACATGTGGAGTGGAGCATTTAAAAGATAAACAGTGAGTCATTTATCTCATTTATCTCAGTTTGTAGAGATCAAAAAGCTAAAAGAGAATGAATGTTTGACTTACATTAGCCAGGTGGCCAGAATCATGACTCTAAAAAGCAAAACCTCCACCAATTCAGTACCATGGGCAAGGGGCGTTTGTTTCGGGGATAACAGGATGTCCAACAAATGGGCTTTTGATCCAGTGGGACATTTTTCAGGCTGTTGGAGTTTTAGAATAATGGTCCATCGGAGCACTGGGCAGACCCCTCTCCCTGTCGGAGTCCAGCTGAGTTGAGCACATTTGTGCCCCTTTGAGAGAGTGGCTTAACTGATTAACTTTCAGTCCCAAGGAGAAGCTAGTTTTAAACAGAAATGTGTGCATTGCTTTCAGTACACAGACTTTATTGGCTGGATTTACATGTCAGGATATGCAACCCTGGATATGAGATCTGTTATAGGTTGTTTCTCTGAGGAATAAAACTTCCTTTTGGCACCAATAACCTCAGATTCATTAGACCCAAATAACGTTTCCGAGTTGGGCAACGAGGAGCTGATGGCAAAACAGTTTGGAATTATCTCACCATCACTCTGCCCAATTATCAAGGAATGATCTCATAATTGTGAAAAAAGATGTCATTATTTCAAGAAAACCATAAAGGTCATCCTGACTACACACTGTCCTGGCATCCTGACAGGTGCAGGCTGAATATCAATTACTGTCAGTATCACAGAGAGGGACCTCAGATCTGATCCTGCCAGGTTTGAAATATGCTCCAGGCCAAGTCATGAGCCAGCTCCATAGCTCAAACATTCCAGAGGATTCATAGCATCATTTGGAAAACCAATCCTTGAGGAACTTTTCCACATATGGCCTTGATTAATTAGAACGCTTGTTTGAACGTCATATGAAGCGCCATGTCCAGCATTAAAAAAATATATATATATAAAAGCATAAATTGCAATTCTACAGCTCATCTTTATCTACATTTTATTGACATCTCATCTCCTCCTGAATTGAATTATTCTATATTTCTAACATTTATTAGAAATGAGTAGAACTTAACAGTGGCATGAAAGATGAAAGATTCATTTGTCACCCATCAGCAGTCAGCATAACGCAAAGGCAAATGTGTGCACACCATGTACCGTGTGTCATATTCTTAACATCAGCAAACTTGTGTTTTCCTGATCTTTTTGTCTTTTAAGGCCCTTAAGAACGGACAGTTTGAACTGTAGGGACAGATGGGAAGTTACAGCGTGTTCTGACTCTCACTCTCCAACTCACTGAAGAACTTGTTACTTTAATAATTTCTTATTAAACCTATTATCTCTCTGCTTGTTGGGAGCAGTGAGGATGGGCTTGTCAGCATAATGGTGCCTGAAGAAATGTACTTACACCAAAATGTTCCCTCTATATCCTTAAGATATGAGACAAGCTGAAAGTAACCAAATTACCCTAAAAAGATGACTAAATTAAATATTTCTGTAACTGTAATGACCGTTCATTCCAAACTGTCATGCTACAGGATCACGGTCCAGTCTTATGATATCAGACAATCGGAAACCTCACCTAAATGCAAGGTAGTTGTTTGAACGACAGCAAGAAGGGACGCTCACAAATCTACACCCCTTATATTTTTTCAAGGACACAGGTGCAATGCTCTGCCTCCATTCTCCTCAGTAGCAAGCACACAATGTCACTGCCCAAATATGAAAGGCAACCCAAAGGACAAAAGTTCAGCAAGTTTTTTTTTTTTTTTATGAAAATTATTTCCACTCAGTTTTAGTAGTAACAGTCTGCACCATTCATACACTGACTTTTTTCTGACTTTTATAACAAGTGGGCAACACTGGTTGTTGGCCATCAGGGTCGCCTTCTTTTTGTGAAAGGTCCTCTAGCCTCTGTAAAGTGAGAGCTCGCCTAGAGCCATAGAACTATAAGTTATTTAACTAATTAGAGTAGAAGTGAGGGATTTGGGCGGCACGGTGGTGCAGTGAATAGCACTGCTGCCTCACAGCAACAAGGTCCTGAGTTCAAATCCCCCAGCCAGGTGGGGCACTGGGGAGTTTGCAGCTGGGGCAGGGCCTTTCTGTGGGGAGATTGCATGGTCCCCTTGTGTCCGTGTAGGTTCTGTAGCTCCCTCCCACAGTCCATAGACATGCAACATAATAGGTTAATTGGTGACTCTAAATTGCCCATAGGTGTGAATATGAGAGGATAAGCGGTTACGGAGAATGCATGAGTAGGGATTAGAAAGATGTTTGATCAAAGTGTTGAAATTATGTGAACACAGGTGTGTGCTGGCACCACCCAGTTGACCTTGGCCACTGTTTTCAACAACTATTTCTACACAGCGCACAATGTTTCTGCTTAGCTGGACAAGCTTTCCTGAGCCAAGATTGACTATTTTGCCAAGTTAGTAGCAAGCCAGGCTTCATCCTTTAGTCGAAAACGGCTGTTATCAAAGGGGTCCGTGAAAAAATGCTCAATTTGGCAAACATTAGCGAATTAGCTGCCTTCCTGAACATGCGAGTGTCCAAGGATTCTATTGGAGCTCTCAAGTGCTGTCCAAATTAGTCCTAAAGTTCTCGAGGGCAGTTATTTCTATACGATTGCATGACAGTGGGTTGGATTCTCACTGGCAGTTGTAGCACTGCAACCCTTTCACATTATAGATTCATTTAATTCTGTGGTAATATCAAGCAGGGATGGCTTAAAGGAGGCACAACAATAAGACAATTCCATACAAATCTTAAAAATATTTAGTGTTAAGGGACCCTCACATTAGTTCATAGATGACTGAATGCACTGCTAGATCTCAGACTCTCAATATTCCTCACCACAAAGAGGCATGATGTATTGAGAAAAAGATCTCGCACAATTGCCTGGATGGTTGCATCAACAGCCCTTTTATAAAGCACCGGCTGAATGGTCATTTTTCTTCTCCACAGGGCCATTGTTTGTTTCTTTTTGTTGTTGTGCACTGCTGGCTGCCATTCACAGTCAACATCACATGAATAGACCTGTTCTTTGCTTCACATACCAATGACAAATTAATCAACAACTTTGAAAAAATTGGTATTCGCCTGTACGGCTTTGAGTGGGTATCAGTTACTTCATGTGGGCACAACACCAGCAAAAGAATGTCTCATTTAACTGTGAAAGTGTACTTTTGTACAAATATATTGCATTAAGAAACAAAACACCTCTCCTGTGCTCATTTTAGGGCAGTTAGTTTGGTTTCTATTTTTGAAATATTGGTCTATTGCTGGATGATTTTTCTGACAGCTTTACAATTTGCCTAATGGGAACATCAACAGGGCAAGTTGTCAAGTCCAATTTGGCAATATTAATCTAGACCACTTAAATGGAACAGTGTTAGTTAAACTATTAGCGTGTGAAAAGTGATCTGAGGTATGTATTGCCCACAAGATGCGCAAGGGCCCTGCTTCTCCCTTGTGTCAAAGCGGGTGTCAGTGTTTGATGAGAGGATGAAGCAGAACTTAATAGAAAATAACATATCAAGAGTGAATGGGGTGAACAGTAATCAGGTAAACTTGTGTTTCCTCCTCTCCAAGTTCAATGCATTCACAGTAACATTAAGTTGATATGATAGTTTGCAGCACATGATGCATCTCTGTCTGTCTGATGTTGACAGTGAAAATGAAATACATCTATTTATCACATTTGACAAGCCCCAACATGCAGCAGTGTTTATAATCTGCAGTTCAGAAAAGACAACCACATCACCCATGAACATGTCATATATGTGCATGCAAACTTTCCCACAGCAGTCTGTGTGGAGACCAGTCTGTCTGTCCAGACAATATATGGACATGATGTTACTCCTCCTCCTCTGACACAGCAAAAATAACTCACTACAAGTAAAAGTCCTGCATTCACAAAACCTTACTGAAGTAAAAGTATTGAAATATTATCAGATAAATATACATAAAGTAAAAGTATTCATGTTGCAGTAAAATGTTCCCTGTCAGTGTTATTATGTCTGATGGTTTTTGGATAAATATTATTGCTTTAATGTTACTGCTGTTTACTGCTGTAGATGTTTAAGGTTGAGCTCATTTTAATTACTTAATAGGCCACTCTTGGCTAGTTTAATCTACAGCAATGCATCATGGTCTATCAGACCATCAAATTTCTGTAGCATCACTGTCCTGTGAAAACCACGTGTCTCTTAAAGTGAGAAAACAGCCTTTTTTCAGCTTTGTGGAGTAAAAAATACAGTATTTCCCTCTAGGATGTGGTGTAGAAGCATAAAGTTGGATAAAATGGAAGTCAAGTAAAGTACAAAATAAGTACAGTACTTGATGTAAATGTACTTAGTTACTATCTACCAGTGATTACATAGATAGCTCTACTTATTCTTTGACCAACAGATGGAGCAAACTGTTTTATAGGACGGAGGACTGTAGTTGAAGCACTGGGATGTCAGTTGACTGTGTGGTTAATCTCCTGTCAGTTCAGAGGGCCCCTAAGCAGAATTTTGCTTAGGGACCCTTGGAGATCAGGACCAGCTCTGATATTATCTCTCACCAAACAGTTTTGAGCATGAATGTTGCTTATTCATTACTGTAGATTGTACTAATTGTTGCTTTTGTGCCACTATGGTCACTAAGTCTTCACAATTATATAGTTTTAAGTGTTTTCACATATTTTCAGCAACTATGTTCTCACACATATAAATGCGTTTAAAAGGAAAACTTTTTTCCTTTACACTGACTTTAAATCCACTGAAACACTTTCAGTCTAGAAATCAGATTAAAGAATTTCACATGCAAAGAGCATAGACTAAGATCTAATCATAGCCATGTAACGGAAAAAATAGCACCTTCATTATGAAAGACAAAACTCATCACTAATTAAAAAACTAATTCTCAAACTGTTCTACAATTCGTGTCTGTCATTAACAGTGGTAGAGTAAGCAGATAATAAAATAGGATCCAGGTTGAATTTTAGTGAAATAAAGGTCAGCATGATAATGGCAGCAAACATTTGTTTATTTTCCCTGCATAAATCATGACTGAAACTGAAAGTAGTTTCAGGTTGGTTTTTCCCAGCTCCTCTACACCGTCCCTGCAGTGGCTCTGTGACCCCTGAGGGGGGCCTGCCCCCCAGTCTGAGAATCACTGAACTATAAAGAGGAAAATAACATAATAGAAAGCAGTTTGGAAACATTTCCAATAGAACCTGTAGAGATCCTGACGCAGCAAAAATACCAAAAGTAAAAAGTATCAAGATGTATCTGCAAATGTATAATGCAGCTTGTCATGTGCACCCTGTTCTCAGTGACAAGTAAGAAAATGAGTATAGTACCATTCTAATACACACACACACACACGCATGCGCACACACACACACACACACACACAAATACACACACATGCACACACACAAACTCGCCTCCTTCAGTTTTGTGCTGTTGAGATTTCTGCATATTGACATCACCTTGGCATTGAACCTCATCCTGTGGTCATTTACCCGACACCCTGACCCTAAAACAACCTTTCCCCCGGCAGCCATCTTAATGAAGACTTTCTAGAATATTTTCATGAAGTTTTGTGCGAACTTTTGGACCCCACAAAACATTGATGTGTCTCTACAACTCTCTTGACAGCTTCACTTCATTCTGTCAGGGGGAAAGAAGCTGAAATATAAATGAAGAACAGTGTTAACACTGGAGTAGTCTGAGTGCGTGTGCTCAAATTTGCGTGTGTGTGTGTCCTTCCTAAAGAGGCTAAGTGTTTCACTGTTGTGTAATTGAATCAATAGTACAGGAACATTTGCCCTTGTCATTAGACTCCAGGAGGGTAGAAGCTTTCAGACTTCCTAATTCAGTAAGAGGACTCACCATCAGAAAATGTGGAAAAGAAGTTATGTAAAATATAGTGAACCTGACTTCTGTCCATAAAAATCTCATTTTTATATATTTATTACACGCTAATCCAAAGATACTAAAAGAGTAAATGCATTTCACACATCTAAGTGTTGAAAGAAATCTTGATTGCACTTTATTATACAGTATACTAACAAGAGAATAACAAACTGTTCTTCGTCAGTTTAGACAAAACAATAAATATGTTCTTTATTAAACAGTATTAGACCCTTTATTAGACTCTAATTAGACTTTCTTATAGGGGAATAGGAGACACATTACAACAGCAGTGCACTGTAAACTAAAATTAAATCACATACCTTCTATTTAAGACACATCTTCTTTGGCAGGTCCAATACCAGTGACAGAGTGGTCAATACTTAATCCTTTGATCAAATCACATTATCTGCTTAAAGTATAACAATAAGTCTGTGCAGTCAGTCACACCTCCCTTTAAAGTGGGAGGTAGCAGATATGTGATTCCACTTTAGTTTATAGTAGTTCTGTCTTTAGAGGTCACCAATTGTGTTCTTAAAAGTCTATTAAAGGTCTAACAGTGGGAAATGATACACTGTAGTTTACTATACAGTTCTGTTGTAATGTGTCCGTAATTACCCTCTTATTAAGTATAATAAGGGATTAAAGAACATATTATTTCTAGTTATAGTCTAATTTGATACAAAATTAGGCTTGTTATGTCTTATTGGTGCACTGTAAAATATAGAGGGACAAAAGTGTTAAGCTCCAATCTATACAACACATAATAATATATGTCATATAACTGTATTATAAGCAATATAGTCATTGTGATTTTTTATGAAGTTTGGTTTGAATGTGAGAATTAATGTCAATGCTGTAAAAACTCTCAGTCTTACTGAACAGTCAAAGTACCAGAATTACATAACTACTAGAACGGCCATAAGCGTTCATTTTGACTTTTGACTTCCAAACCCTATCTCTCATGATAAATACCACACTAAGAGATTAATGCATTTATTCTGTTAGTTTATCTTGTTAAAATTGAAATGACACCAAAATATAAATTTTCACTCGGGTTCAAGGGTTCAACTCCTACTGGGCCAATCGATGCTGTAATGAACTCATAGGCACTTTGGCAAGATGCATCTACAAAAAAAGATCCGAACATACGTGATGTGCTGACAGAAAGCTTCATAAAATCTTTGAAAAGCACCGGCACTCCACCCATCACTGTGATGGCTGCTGGATAATGGACAGAGTCGGGGTGAGCAGGTGAGGGAAGAAGAGAGTTTGACACACAATGGCAGGAATGAATGCTAGACAGATGATGAAAAAGTAAAAGAACAAAAAGAACTGACAGAGCAGCATGGGTATCATGGACTGGAAAGAAAAAAGAGCCGGCGAGCAGAAGAGAAGTGGAGCGTTATCAGGGCGCCCCAGCCTCGGCAAATATAATGTAGCAGTACAGTAACAGGCAGTATGGTGGAAACCCCATTTGCATTGAATGAGAGGCCACAGCCAAAACCTGCTGGCTGGACACACATCCAGATGAGGAGAAGCAGCAACCCTCCACTTCTGCTTCTTTGTTTAGCTGTCTCTCTCTGTCTCTCTCTGTCTCACTGAAGCAGTTCAAACTCACAATAACATAATTCACCTTGCTTTGCTTGTTGTCTTCTGTCTCAGACTTCTCTGTTTCTTTGTTTTATCTACTGTGTCATTATCTGCTGTGTTTTCGCTCATTTTCTTTTCTTTTGGTACTTTTGAGTCAAAGGCACTGGTTGACAGGGATCTGATGGTACGCTCACAAAGCTGTGAGTGTAACTGTATATTAAAGTCTTCTTAAAGTAGCTTCACCAACATCTCCTTTCACCAAACTGATATTGTTTTATCCCTGCAGGAGAGAGAGAAAGAGGTAAGCAAATTCACACAGGGAGATAATTAATTATATAATATTTGAGACATAGACACATGGGGATACAAAAGTTTGAGGGGAAAGATAAACTTATGAACTACTGACACAGATACAAACCCAGGATCCAACATCTCAATTAAAATTAAACAGGCTATGATTTGCCTTCAGGGACACTCAATTGGGAGAACTTGGAACAGTTAAAGACAAAATCAGGTCTATTCTTCTCTGCAAAAGGCTCCCTTTTCCACCAAATTAGCTCTAGCATTAGCTCTAGTTCTTGATTATTGAACCCTGGTGCCATCTCATGAAACTGCCCACATGTTATTCTTTGGTTTTAGCTGGGAAAGAACTTTTTGAGTGCTGAACCAATTTATTTTTGGTGGAAATACTGCGAATGGTTAAAAAATTAGGTGGTTGAACTAGAACAGGGTGAGTTCCTTGTTGGTGGAATTGGCCTATCAGAACAATTACTTCTACAAAGAACCCTTCTATAGCACGACGGTTCCTTGCAGAAGCCTCTCTGGTGTTCTATACATAACCTTTCCACCTTATAGGGGGGCAAACAAGAACCCACCCACAGGACTCATGGTTTGGAACCCGAAAAGTGGTTTCCTAGCTGGAACCAAAAACTAGCAGGTTTTCTTTGGGAACCAAAGTGTGTGTGTCATATTCTATAGGTTGCTGTGTACTGTACAACACTCTGTTGATGACATCCTTGATTACAAGGGTTCTACTCAAAACTGGTGGAAATGTGTGTTGGTTCACTAGATAACCCCAAGGTTCCATAGGTCTTGCATGGAACCAGTTCAAGAACCAGAGCTCATTTGGTATAAAAGGTCCCTCAATGGGTTCCACTACCCTTTTTTTCAAGGGTTTTATCTGGAACCCACCCGTATAAAATTGCTTTTTTGTAAGGGTTTCACCTGTAACCTACTTGTCGTCTTGGGATTCTTCGAAGAACCATATCTTATTCTACATCCCATCTATTATATGTTGTGCTCATTCCTCATTTTAACAATCTACTGTATGTTAAAATTACCAGTGTTTAAATTGAGAAAACATTCAAACTATTTTTCATGAGTAAATCATTTAGAGGAGAGGCTGAGTAGGGCCCCAGGGGAAAAAGTCACAGGTAAGCATAGGACCAGTGGAATCAGCAACATGAAAGACATGACACAGACCTGATCTCAGCAGAGCTCACAGGCTGTCCTCAGCAGGTGAATTCATTTCATCCCCAGCAACGGGGACAGAGAAGGGAGAGAAAAATGATAATTAGTAACATTATGCCAAGGTCCACTTACTACACCAGATGAGTCATAAGCCATCTACAAACAGCAAAGTAGTGCTGGATCCAGTGAGAGCAGTAGGAGTATGGGCACATAATAATGGTGCTAGAAAAGACTGAATAAGCCTATTCTCCTACTCCTATACAAAGAGCCTCCACTGGCACCTCTTTCCGTTTGTAGGCAGTTTAGTTCATTTCTACAAAAAAAACAAGAAAGTCCTTACCTAGACTCAAGCTTGCTGAAATAAAATATTACATTTAGCTAAGCAGAGCGCAGCAAACACTGCTCTGCCCACTATTGTATGCATGAAATGATGGCAAAGATATGGCAGAACAAAAGTCAAATGAATTGATTATTAAGACTATCTGAAACATTTGAATATTTGCATATACAGACTAGAGAGGTTAATATGTTAATGACCCAATGTCTAATGATTTGACATCTGTGAGTCTCCATATTGACGACTTACTTAATGAATCATTCCTGATTAATTGAGTGAATTGACTTACTAGCCACAGCAGCACTATAAACCCGATGAGTCATTCAGCATGCTTTAACTTTTCACAGTTCTCCAGAAACAGATAACCTAAGAACTGAAAGATGTGCATCTATGAACCCCAGTTCAAAAATATCTGGGACACTGTTCAAAATGTAAATAAACACAAAATACAGTGATTTACATACTTTTAAACAAAGAAAAGATATTTAATGTTCAAACTGATAAACATTACTGTTTTGTAAATCCAAGTTAACTAGTTTGAACATTAAAAAGCTTTTCTTTTTACTGTAGTCAGTTGCATATAGGCTGAAAAGCTTTTTCATGTCATTGCATTCCGTTTGTATTTACAGTTTTTTTCTGGAATTGGGGTTTGTACATCTTTAACACCTTTTAGATTTACACCTCCTTAAAGTGGCTGATTAACCAAAGCAGCTGTTGGCCTCATCAGCATAACATGTTTTGGTGAAAGTATAATTTTTCATGGTTGGATCACAGGTGCACATGTTAATTCACAAAAGAAATGTTTGAACACATGATAAGTTGCTAAGTGCAGCTCCTGAAATGACATGAAAAGCCAAGATGAGTCAATGGGCACAAAAATGAGACCTTTTTTTTTTTACTTTTAAAGACTTCTGCAGCGTACCACTTCTGCTGCTATTGTTTTTCCGGATAAGTGACACTGACAAAAACATGCATTTAAAAATAAGCGTGAGTAAGTCGAAACAGTAGAAGTAGATTCACATAGAGCAAGAAGGGACAACTGGTTGCAAATTAGAACGGCTGATATGCTGACAAGCTCCGAGGCCTGTGTACTTAGAAATCTAAACTAAAAACCACTCGATGCCACATCAAGGACCCATCAAGGTTCATTTAGCTCAGAACTGAGAGCAGAATACTGTTCCTTGGAGTGAATTGAGCTGGGAGCTTATCAAAAAATTTTCATTACTGCCTGAGCTCTCTGAGGGTTGTCTTTTATGTTCTGGATCAACAGGCTTTCAAAGCAAATGAATAGAAGAGGGAATATGACAGAAAAATCCAACGGGAGAGAGAAATGTACAGTAAAGGAAGAAAGAAATAGTGTACATGTTAAAATATTCTGAAGTTATACTGTCTACTGTGATCACAGTAGGGCATAATTATATCATATTGAAAGCGGGAGTTGCGAGCAATGTCGAGTAAAGGTCTGCGAAAGTCTGCTTAAAACAGTGGATTAACTTTATCATTATCACATAACTTTATTATGGTCACAGTGTGGACGCAGATCCACACCTACACATTAATCAGGTTAAAATTAGCTCCACAGCTACTGCATTATGAAGCTACTGTTCATAATGCTTCGTGAAGGTGTTACCAGTTGATTCCACAAATCATGGCACATCTGCACCACGGTTCTGATAAACCTCCGGATGGCTGCAAGCTCCACCAGCAGTGTTTCAAAAGCATTTCAGCAGCGGAGCATTTTGCCCACCTGATTATGTTTACTTGCTCAGAGTCCACTTTGCTTGCTCTTTGTGCTTCTACCATGGATAAGCAGGGTACGTGATTAAATAGTTTCTTTTCTGATTGTCTTTATGATTGTGAGTCTGCTCAGGTGTTTTATTTTGAAAAACAACCAAATTCTTCTTGCATTTTCTGTGTCTGACTTCCTGCATTCCAGCATTGGTAGTCGACAAGCTGGGATGTATTTACAAAAATCAATTTGTTATTTTTTGTTTGTTTGTTTATTTGACAGTTCATTTAAAAGAAATATTTCACAGTTTACTGCGATACTTGTACAAATACATGTGTTATTAACAGGGAGCTGTGGCACTGTGATATGAATGACTGTAGACTGTAGGGAGTTGTAGTAATCTTAAATTTTAATTTGTTTATTTGTATTTCAAACACAAATGTGCTCAAATGTGCATTTAACATAGGTCACATTTTGCTTGAGCACACTGAGGAATGACATAAAAAGAAATATGTGACATTTATCGCAAATTACATTTTTACTTCTCTGATGATGATTTGAACTTTCTTTGAAATGAACATATATCATTTAACAGAAATAACAAGATGTGAAATCTGTAATGGATCACTCTGCCAAAGTGTCCTCATAATTTAAACTGTTGAAATGATTAATGAGGACCATCACTGGGAGTTTAAACTGGCACACCAGAAACACTGCGGAGAAACACTTATTAGAGCGCTGCAAATGCACATGTGGACACAAATACGCACAATCTGTACATTTAAATCAGCTTACCCCAACACACACACACACACACACACACACACAAAACTTTGGCTGGTGGTTAATTGCTGCCTCATTAAGTCCCAGTAAGTTTGTGATGACTCTATTACTGAAATAGACACAGTGGAGCAATCAAAGAGTGACAGAGTAGAGACAGAAAACAAATCCCCCCCCCCATGCTGTGACCTGCTGTGTGACTACACTGTGGATGGATGGATGGATGGATGAACTCTTAGACATAAGGGCTCCAAAAGGGTTCTTCCTGAAGGGCTGAGGTTCTCTTCACTACCATTTGTTTCTGAAGAATCTTTTCCTGTTCTTTGTAAAACTAAAGGATCTATTAAGAACCTTTTTCATTCAAAGAATCCTTTTTGGAGTTTGTCAGTTCCTTAAAATACTTGAAGAACTCTTTTCGCTAAGGTTTCTTCAATATAAAAGGGTTCTCAGTAGGACGCCCTGGCATGGTCCCAGATGAAACCTTTGGAATATAAAAGGGTTCTTGGTAGACCCCCTTCGTTCGTCCTTGATAAAACCCCTGGAAATATAAAAGGGTAAAACCCTTAGGTGGATTCTAGATAAGACCCTTGGAATATAAAAGACTTCTCGGTAGAACCTCCAGGATGGAACCTAGATAACACCCTCAGAATATAAAATTGTTCTCAGTAAAACTCCATGGGTCAATCCTTGATAAAATGCTCAGAATGTAAAAGGGTTCTTGGTAGAACCCTCAGGCTAGGTTCTAGATAAAGCTTATGAAATATATGGTTGTCAGTAGAACTCTCTGTAGAACCCCATCGGTGGCTTCTTGATACCACCCTTAAAAGGTGAAAAGATTCTGTATTGAAACCTTCTGGGTGGAACCATTACGCCATTGAAGAGTTCTCTGTACAACTTCTCAAAATGGGTCTGGGGTGAAACCTTTCACAGACGGTTACGTTTTACACCCCCTTACGTTGGGTTCTAGATAGAACTCCCTGTAAATATTCCAAGTGGAACCTTTATAAAAGACTTTACTAGGAACCAAAAAGAGTTCTCCTATTGGGATGAGCCAAAGCCAACCCCTTTTATAGATCTACATATATAGAGTGTAGAGGGTAAATGGCAAAAGGACACCCACATAGCCGATTCAGAGGAGAAGAGGGAAGCAAAAGAGGGAGGTGTAAATGGTGCGAAGATGAAGGAGGGGGAGATTTATGATGAGGGAGGGAATACAGTATAAGATAGTAATGGGTAGTAAAAGAGAAATGGCAGCATAAATTTCACAGATGTGCAGAGACAGACAGCCGGAGTGACACACAGAAATAGGGAACAGGGATTCAAAAAACGTAGCAGTAAGAGAGGAGCAGATCATTTCAGGCCAGCTTGTAGTGTAATACCTCGGCGAGGGGGCCCCCCTGCCGCGCCAGTAATCCCCTGCCTCTACAAAACAGAAAATAGAGAAAAGTTTGAGAAATGAACTAAATGCTGACTCCAGTGCCTCTTCGAAATAAGAGGGTCCAAAATATTATTGGATTATTTAGCAGATTTCAGAGAGAGACAAGCCGATACCGGGGGTTTTGTTCAGTGAGCGTCGCACACTCTGACCTGCTTATTGGCATTATGTTTGACTACTTTCAGCCAAAAACCCCCAGAGATGTCAGGGAGCTGCATGCATACAACCTCCTCAGCAGCACAGACGCATCTACTGTACTAATTTGTAATTTGACTGTCTCTTGTTGTAGCTCAGGTTAGCCGTATCATTACACGGCCTGTTGACTTCAGAAGGGAAATTAATATTCAACACAATACCTAAAGAACGATATAAGATTCAGTCTTCATAATGACACCACAGGCTCCCCTAATAGGGTGGATGACCTGATTAGATTCTGAAGCACCTTCTTACATGACTTTAAATATTAATTAGAGGGAAAAACAATTTTGTTGGAACTACTGTAACTGCTAATTGTTTTAAGATACAGACTGTCTGAGAACAACTTGGCACAGAAGTACTCTCTAATTAATTCATTATCCATTTGCATAACATTCAGTGCCATATATCATAACTATGGTGTGACATCAGGCAGCTCAAGTGGCTCTTGTACTGCTTTTATGTGTGCTATGGTCATGTAATGCCTTCTGTAAAGTGTCTGCTTCTCTTCACCTGGAGAATTACAGTTAGGTGAAGGTGAGTTTGTGGCTGACTAATCCACTGTCTGAGATCATTGATGCCTTCGTGGATGATAAATATTTGCACCAAATCAGCTTAGGTATCAAGTTTGAGTCTCTGTTGGAGACTTGGACTGTGACCTGATTGCCAAAGAGGTGCTGTGTTCAAATCAGAGACGAGCCCCCATTATATACGATCCTAGGTTGTGGTGGAAAAGGGACTCAACATAAAACCAGCTGGTTACAAACAAAAATTGGTAAGGTGAAACTACAAAGGAAGAGGTTAACATCTTCACATAAAAAGTTTGACATCTGAGAAATATTGTCCATCAGCCCTGATTGTGTTTGTGCATGTAGCACCATCAATATAAACACAGAGTCCTCCTCTCTTCGTCCTGCCGGAGTCTTGTGTGGTGCGTCCTGCCAGCTTGGAGTACAATCCACCCATCTAATGCAACACCCTGATCCACAACGTTGTGGAGCAGATGTCTGTAGGATGTGGCACAACAGTCTTTGATTTCCTGTTTCTTGGTCCATTTCATTTTCCTAACCAGACATTAGCCAGGAGCAGGCTTAAGTCCCAGCCATAGTATGGGTCTTATCCCCACTCACCTCCTCTCCTTCTGAGGTGGTTCTCAGCAGTGCGTCCAGCTGATTGACTGCATGTTCAAAAGATACTGACTGCACTGTTGATCTGCTGCTCTTTAATCCAAACCCCACACTTCCTTTATCAATGCTTACAAGTTTATTACATCCTCTTTAAAAACATGGTTTTCCTTGTCACAATGCATATTGGGGATCCTGTGGTTCTTTCTCAGATGATAATCTACACAATAATTATCTACAGTTTAATACAAAAAAAAAGTATTGCAATAACTGGATCCTAAAACTTTAATTGAGTTAGACAGTTAGACTGTTTAAATGTAAAAAAATTGTCTGCAATCTGGGAATGAAATGGTTACCTGCTTAATCTTCATATTGCAACATAAATGTGATCATGGTAATGATCCACAATTAAACTGGGATTTTCTGGGAACACCACTATAAAATTTAACCTAAACAGTCTATTACATCATGTTGGTGATCACAGCCACGCAGCTACCTGTTTTGTAATTAAATATGCAGTGCTCCAAGCAGCACTTTGGCTTGTTAAAAAGACTTGTTAAAAAGAAGATGAATGCGTGCAGCTGTTGCACCAGTTATTCAGTGTGTTGGATGAAGACACTGGGACTGGGAGGACTGGCAGGCACAGATGGTCCTGAGGGAGTTATTAGCAGAGAGAGAAGATGTAACTGATCTTTCTCCATCTATTTTTCATGGGACTGTGTGAAATGTTCTCAGTGCATCCGTCTCCAACATGCCTGTTGATCTGCAGTGGAAAAAACTGTAGAATACAAAATCAAAACAAACGTTTTCTGAGCACATAGGCATGGAGGTGTCTTTGGTTATTGTGCACCAGTCTGGTGGACCCGTCTGGTGTTTAACCAGTGGATCTGCTGTGCGTCATTGTGGTTTGACAGTGAGAATGTCATTCCAATTAGACACTGCGGCTGAAACACATATTGTTGCTTTCAGATGCCTGTCAAGACAGTCACCAAGGAAAGTCCTTCAGTAAAGGCTGCCTACAAATGCTTCTGGCTTTTTTGGCGTTGGCTGGCTTTAATGCAATAATCTGAATAAAGGGGCTTTTATAACAGGGACCCGGGCCTGGATCCAGCTATACTTGACCCCAAAGTCCAATTCATTTGATCAGTGTGACCACTGCGTATTAAACCCAGGCATGGTTCGTTGATCCATTTTTGGGTCCAGTTGAAAAGGTGGTCTTGAGTACGGGTCTTGGGTATGTTTCACATCATGTGTGAACACTAACCATATCACATCAAACAAGTGGACTATTATTTGGATCTTGCAAAACAATTGTGCCCAAAACTTTTACCTGTGTGATCTACTGTCAGTTGCTTGAAAAATGGTTACAGAAGCATTTCCAATACAGCAGTGAAATTAAATTACAATTTAGAAAATTTAAATGTAAATGCATGACTCTGCCCTGGTCAGTCAAGTATGTCCACTTGCAGCCACAGATTTTTCAACATGCACTCACTATCAGTGGCAGTCACTGTCCCTGCTGTTTCCCTTTTCCTCCTCTTATGAATACACTGTCTAACAAAAAGCTACAAAGAAAAACCCTGCCAGTTTAGGCCACGTGACTTCCTGTCTGATGATCAAGCTAATGAATAAAGTTGCATGCACATGGTGGTAGGGTGTAGCAGGATCAGGCAATGGTGGCCAACTGATGGCAAGATGACATGGTCTGGAAAGTTATACAGGAGGCAGTCAGGAGGTTAAAGAAGGAGAGTTAAAGAGGTGTCACCATGACAATCTGATGTATGGTATTTTTCCTTAGAAATCCCTGAAAGCTTGTTAAATTTCTGTTTAAGTTGCAGAGAGGTCGTGGAATTAAATTCCATGACCTTGTCTCTGAAGTTCTTGAAGTGCAATTTAGAGTCAAGGAAAGTTTCTGTGTCCCTGGATTAAAAACTTTCATATCATGAATTAGCAAATTTCTCAAATAAACTCTATAAGTGAACTGAGATTAATTAACTGCTTGGAGTGTCAGAGTGATAAAATCCATTCTGACTTAAAGAGCATGAATAACTTTGCTTATTTTCCAGCATTTTCTTCATTGACACTTTCAAATTAATTTTGTTTTGTCAGATGATGTGATTTTTATTGTAAGGTGTTATAGTTTAAACAAAAGGAAATACACTGATTCACCAAAAGCCATGGTATCTTAGGATCTGACAGTTAAGTCACTTGGTGAACTAACTGAGGGTAATCATTTTCCTTTAACAATTAAATGACCCCTTACGCAATGTCATTGAGGAAGACTTTCCCAGTCACAATAGAAACGTTTCATTATTCTGATGTTTGTATTTACCTTTTCCCCCAAGGATTTCACTTGGCCTAAACTTTGCCAAAAAAAATGCACTCCTCATTACAAGAGAAATGTCTGAATCCTTCACTGGTGATGTTTACTTCATATTGTATGCATAGAGTAGTCTGGTTTGTTGCCAACTATTTCTTATTTGTGTTGAGGACAGTGGTTATACCCCATAAACTTATACCAGTGGTTACACCCTATGAACTCCAAATATTGTGTGTCTGTACAGTGTATCAATTTAAGGGCTCAAAAAATGTAATTGATCAGTGTACATATAATAATTTACTGTGTTTCTGTTTAACGTGCAGAGATCTGATGGAAAACTTTTGGTGCATTTAAGGACACTCCAGTGTTCTGCTCTGAGATTTGAGTCACATGTTAACAATGAGCAGACAAGAGTTATGTTATCGGAAAATTGAACCTTCAGGACAAACAACAACAATAGGCACACATGGACTTTGTGAAAAAGATAATGTGAAATTGGTTGTTCCGTGTGTGCTGTTCGACTCTCTTGAGTCTATAAAATAAAAATGTTGTTGACGGTAGTTTGCTTTGGCCAAAATCCAGGCGACTTGAATAAAGCGTTTCCAGCCTGAATTCTGTGTGTGTTCAGACCCTATTGTAAACAAACTCTGTGACCTGTTTAGTCAGAGGAGTCCTTAAATGTGCTAAGAACAGAATGAGGGATGACTCATCTGACAGTGTGTTCACTGCTCAGTAGATTGCCACCTTCTGTATGCCTTTTGCAAATATCCATTCACTTAAGTGCATAAGGAATTAATGCAAAGCAACAACCAAAGCATCCCCCTCTACTCCATTTACGCTTGATATTAAAATGCAATCTGCATCTGCACACCAGACATCGATGAGGAAAATCGCATGTTAATGCAAGGAATAAATAAGTCGTGATTGGAATGTGATTGCAGCTGACCGACCATGTCTGGATATATTCTGGCTGGAGTTGTGTTTGGAACTTATGTACGTATAAACGCAATCAATAAAGCGTGCTGCCGTCTGTACACAACATAACACTGATATAAATATTTAGAGTGTTGCTCAAGATGAGACAGCAAGACAGATAGACACTGATGCGTTAGTCAACAGAGTTTGGTGAAAAAAGAAAGCAATACAGGTGGCAAATGAATAATATAACTAAGAAATTGTTGGGACCACAGAGACTGAACTGAACTTCATTTCAAATGTAGGGCCTTTGGCCGAGACCACAGTTCTGGGCTTTTGTTATGTCAACAACCAGAGCCACTGAACTCCTCAAGTCCCTCAAGTTTCCCATAATCCTCGAGATATTCACACCTATGTATGAACTCTGCCCATGGACCTAGCTTTCAGCTATCATTGGCCACAACCCCCTGACCTGGGCAGCAAAAGCCAGCTCCTCATTTCTGTCTTCGTCATTTCTGTCTTGATATTTTAGTCTATTTTGAGACTGAAACTTTTTTAAATGGCTGTCAGTTTTCACTTCTTTTTGAAGGATGGTGCCTATTTGAGGTGAATTTAAGAAATCTAATACAAATATTGATTATTTTGGATCCAAAATTTATAATAACTATGATATAATTGGTCCCCTTGTACTTCAGCTGATCTGCTGCTTTACAAGGCACAACTTATCCAGACCAGAGTAGCCTACATGCTGCAAACAGGACAACGTGACACATTATTTTTTATACAAAAGATTAACTGAATGTATAACATTTACTGAATTCACAAGAGGGGACAAAAAATGAAGAATATGTCATAAACAGTGTTCCTAAAGTTTATAAAGTTTCCCATCACTCCACAATTCACAAAACACCATGATTTTTTAAGGGAGTCTGGGGCCGATTTGCTGCCACCTCAGATTACTCACACACAGGTTTTGCTCTGGAGGACAGAGATCCAATTTCAATGAAGATAACGAGAACGCATAGGGAAAAAAAAAATATCAGTGGTAAGAGCAAAGGCGAGATTGGATAGTTTATTATCCAGACACAGATCCCATTTTAATACCAGGTGTAAATGGTGCCTCACCTGCTGACTGACACTTGAACAGCTCAGGCATGAGTACAAGTAACAGGATCAACAAAAATTTGCACCGCTAAGTCGTGCAATTAATGATTTTATTAAGTGATTTTATGAAGTTTTCCTACTTCAGACGTCTAGAGATCATCCTATCAACAACTGTTCATGGTAAAATGGTCTTAGGTTGTATAGACTGTCACAGATGCTCCTGGTATGTATACCTCTGAATCAGCCCACACACACATGCAGTCACACATAGTTGGATTTAGCCTGAACAAGAGCTAAAAGGTTATGCTGTATTTTAAATGTGATTAACTAAATTATCAGCTTGCCATGAAAACAAGGTCAATTTTGGTATATTTAGAAAATGAATTAAAATTATGTCATCCAAAACATTATGCAAATAATTCCACCCATTATTATTAGTTATTGTGTCATGATATTAATTATTGTGACCCAATACGTGAAGAGCTAACTGCTTAAATATTATCTTTGGCTTGCAGTATCCACAATATCTTAGGCAACAATTGAAATGCCTGCAAGCACATCTCCTTGACGCTTCTGTCTCTGAACTACAGTTTGAGTCTGTGTTTTGTTGTCAGGTTTGTTTTACATCATGTTCATGTGGCATGCTACACCCACATTCGCCTCATTAGAATAAAGTAATTTAGCTGCCTCCCAGACAGCTCTCACAGCTTACATGCAGCTTATCGTCCGAAAGCTCCTTCCTGTTGTTTACCTCATCATTTGGCTGTTTCCAGAGCACCTCTGTGGGACCAAAAAAAATCTATTTATTTTCTGTTTCAAGCTGGGAGTCATTCACCCAGGTGCCTTAGAAAACACAATAACACAGTGGGAGTGAGGCAGCATAATGCTGTAACCAGTCAAATCTATTGATTAGGGAATGTGTCTAATAACATGTGTCTGTCTGGGTTTGTGTGTGTAATTCTGTGCTCACTCAGGTTTGCATCTATTTATAGTGAAATGACTAAGTAATGATGAGAAATTGGGGTAGAAAATCGACTTTGCCTCCCTCGATTCAAAGGCAGAGGTGCAGTTGCTCTCCAGTACATAGCGTGCCGAGTCATTTTAGGCAATGCTCATTTTTTGGCAGCTAAAAAGCATGTGACAGAGAGATCTTAACAAATACTCAGATTGTCAGACCCAGGACCAGGGGTGTTTTGTTATATGGCTCCCAAACTTTCTCTTTGGTCTCCTGTTTTGGTCTTTGGCATAGATTGGTATTTTACTCATGTAAGTTCTCCGGCAAAAGACCATCATCTTATCCCTGGAGCAGCGTATGTCTCAAGCCTTTTTATAAGTCTCTAACACTAGTGGTGTGGTTTTATTCAGTCTGAGTTTACCCACCAATTAAATATTTCTGGGTATGGTCCACAATCTCAGACAGCTGTGTTGGTTTTAGCTGATGGGATAGTGCTTATTGTCAATGACAATCTGTCTGGATAAACATTCTCTCATTATCGACAGAAAACAGTAAGGTATTGTCTGCTGGTCATGTGCAGCTGCGGAAAGCTGCTCTTACACGTACAACACACATGAACGGTTGATAGAGCATATGGGAGTGTCAATAACAGACACTTATACATATGCCATAACATCTGTCAAATCAGCCCCTCTCTTACAAGAAGGCAAAACCATATGGTCCTAAGATCTTAATCTAAAGAAAACCGATAAACAAAGCTGTGTGTAACTTTCTCTTTATTTTGCTTTCGAGAAAATGATTTATACATGGTATTATGGAAAGTAATCTTCCTAAATCTGTTTCTGGTACAATAAAAAGCAAAACATATTTTTTTATGTGAACATTGCATTACCAGCCGGGGAAGTGGTAATTGGATTATCTGTAAAATTTGTCTGTAGTATTACATAGTTTTCTCACAGGGTTTCAGAGGTAAAAATCTAGGTTTAAAGCCTTATTGTTTCATTTTATTCAGTTTCAGTTATGTTATTTTGTGTGCCTACATGCATATTCCTAAATACATTTGTGCTTGATTATGTTCCCACAAAGTAATTACTAACTATTACATTATACGATTATATTATGGCTCTGTATATAGAGAGCTGAAGAAAGGCAGAGAACTTGTGAATAAATGTCAGAATGACAGGTTGATGGGAAGGTCTTATTTTTTTAAGTTGTGTTATAATTCATTCACACATTGGAACTACAAAGCAATACATATATGCAAATTGCTTCACATGGTACCTTTAATTTGTGTAAAAAATATACAAACATTTAATTTAATTTAAAGCTATTAAGGAATTAAAAAAAAAAAAAATCCTCCTTCTTTCTAACAGACTATCATGACACTCACTGTTACTTGGCCTGTGAGATGTAAACACAGACTTGTTTCATTCATTAAGGAGACTCTGATCCAGTGGCACTCATTATAACAACTTTATAGAAATAGCAGATCTTGTTGTGGATAGTCTTGTTAAATTATGTAAGTTGTATAGAGGCATCAGTAATAAATCGAGACTGTTTCATAACAAGTTAAAAACTCCTTGTACTAGCTTTAACTTTAACTTACTTAAGTGGCTTTTCATCTAAAGTCTGAGCCTAAGTGACTCATTTAGGCAAACTTACCTTTTTTTTCTGAAAGAGGTATTTTGGATTGTAATTACTGAGAAAAACACACTTTCAGCTTCTTTAAATATGTGAGAACTTCATTAATAAAAAACCACAGGAGTTCATAACGATACTGAAATCTTCATCAAATATGGAGAAGGTGTACCGGTGTCCTTGCCCGGCTCCCTGTTTGAGCAATAATGATCCACCGTCTGTACTCCTAAAACACAGAAGGCTGCAGCTGGTGTCAGCTTCAACCTCTCTAAAATCTCATGCGCCGTCCCCTTCGTATTCCCCTTCCTCTGGCGGTATGTTGGGGGGCTTGACACCTGCGTACCTCCAGGCCATGATCCAGCCCCATGCCACTATACCTCCCGGTTATAATGTGTCCAAACCCATCAAGCTGTGCTCCACATTCTGACACTTCTTTTCTGAAAGACCCTTCTTCCTACTGACCTGCCAATGGTGCGCTGACCTCCCCACTTTTGTCAAAGTAGCTCTGGTTCTCAGGGGTATTTTTTAGACCAAAAATATAATCTTTTTTAAGAATTAAGGATAGAATGTCCTTCTCTCCAATAACACCTATCTTCTTCCACATTTGCCTTAAAAAAAAACTGCTCTACCCATCACGCTAGAATTCAGCCAGTTTATTTTTTACCTCTTTCTTGCCATACATGGATCAACTGAACAAAATCATCGCTGTATACCATTTGGCAGCATTAAAGATGCATTTAAACACAGAATTAATTTATTATCTTTTTCAGCTTTCCTTGTATTTAACATATACATATGCTTGGACATCTCATGCTGAGCATTGTGCTGGCTCACATCCCATCTCTCCAGTATGCCATCATACTCATGACAAGCAATCCATCATCTTCGCCAGGCAGCATCACCTCTGGGGTTCACCATGGCTGATAGGCCCCATCCTCATTTCCCTCTCCATGCACTTACTCTGCAAAATAATTTGTATACATGCTGTTTATCTCCTTCCGTTGCCACACAAATGATTCCCAGTTCTACATCTCGTTTAGAACAAAATGTATAAATATTCAAGAGCTGGAATTCTTCAATTTTTTTACACCTCAGCTGAGGGAAATGTGAAGTGGAAAGTTGCTCAGCACATTTGGCAGTTGTCCTGCACCACAGAGCCAGGGTGTGGAATTTTAGAGATTTTGGACAATGACTTCTCTTTGAAGATCAGGATTAAGAGAGGAATGTAATCTTTCTTCAACTAAGAATCTGTGTATAGTCTGTTTACCAGATCAGTGGCGGACTGAGGCTTTCTGCAGGGCCAGGGTGAAGAATATAAAAAGGGCACCAACTGTATCCACCATCATGCTGGAAGTTGTGATGCACATTTTATCCACTAGAAGGACACTGCAGAAGACACTTTATCAAATTTTTTTCACTGTTTTTCCACTGGAAGGGTTCTCTAGAGGACACTATAAATTTTGAAGTCATGTTATCACATTTTGTCGACTGGAAGGGCGCTCTAGGGGGTAATTCATCACATTGTCTTGGACACTGCACTACTCTCGAGGGTATTTATCATGTTTTATCTACAACTGTGGCTTCCAAGAGGGCACTTTTGAATTTTTTTTTTGTTGACCATGACAGCGAACATGGCCTGCCCCAAAGTCCACACGTGCACGAGGTAAAGGTCTACAGAAATATCATTACTTAATATAGGGAGTTTTGATCAGTTTTTCATGTGCAAGAACAGTTTCAAACTTTCTACTTTTTGAGTGATTTCATTTAACGTTTTATGTGTAACACATTGTGCAAATGTGAGATTAGGTTAGACAATCTCTCAGACAGGCATGGCCCCGATGTTCTCTCACCATATAGCATTACAGTACATTACCATTTTCATTACCATTTTGATCCGTTATGTGAGTTCCAGTGTCGATATTGGCATTCTATTCATATGAGGAGCTTTGCCCTTTTAGTAATAGGTAGTGACACCTTAGCAATTGGCATGACGCTAACATCAGCGTGAGATTAGCATCAGAGGGATGATGGCTTCAGGTCTGTGTCAATATTAGCATTCTTTTGTCTCTGCCGGTGTCATCTGCTGGATAGATGAGAATGCACATGAGCTGGTGTAATAAGCATCTCACTGAGATGAGTGAGAGGTATTGATTAGGTATTGCTGAGGTTTGCAGAAGCAATTACCTAACACAGTATGGATCACAACATGGCATGTCGGATGAGACTGCAGATTTTGAACGCTTTATGTGAATGCAGCAAAAATGGCAGATCAACCGTGGCATGAGGACAGCTGAAGGGCACAAAGCATTGGAAGCATGAAACAGTCAGCAGATGCTGCGATGAAGAATGTCTTCTCCCTTCTTCTGGATCTGTGCATCACAGTATTAATCCTGATGATGCCACAAAAAAGTAAAATGGGCAACTCTATCCTCATAAAAGAACAATAAAGTATGGTGGTACACACATACACTCACAGACACAAAGCACCAAAACAGAGCACACCAAATCAAAAAAAACAGAAAACTATAGTAGGTAGTGGTGAAATATTTATATTTTGCTCACCTTCTCAGAAGGTGAATTGCTGAACAGAAACTTCATAGTGACAGATTTCCATCCTATGGATGGCAGACTGTTCCAGATCATTACATATATACATATAAATATACATTTATGTGAACTATTTGGGGATTTTGGGAGGATTCAACTTATCAAAAGGTAAAGGCCAATTGTGATCACTATTATACAGTAACATCTATTTTCTGCATTTACCTCTGCATTATTAGGAGCAGTGGGCAGCAACTGTAACAGCACCAAGGGACCAACTTGGTTAGAGGCACTGACAGGAGACCTAGTATACATGTTTTTGATGGTTACGTAAAACTGGGGCACCTGGAGAAAACCCACGCAGGCATGGGGATAAACATGCAAACTCCAGACAGAAAAGTCCAAACCCACAGCCTTACTGCTTTGAGACGAAAGTGGGAAAACGATTTAGGTTAGGTTAGGTTTGGGATAAGACCCTGCTTGGGGTTACAATAACTATATTACATTACATACGTCACGTGATGTGACATCACTGAAGCAACTTGCAAAATTTAAGTCACACCATACATGTGAGTCATGTGTCACTGAAGGAACTCACAACATGGAAGTCACACAATAAAAGTCACATGAGACACGTAACTTTATGTGCCTTAAAACTTTTGAAAACTTTTTAGTTTCACATGGAGCATGAACCCTGGTCTCCTGTGTGAAAGTCCAGAGTTTGTTTGTGCCTTCCATCCATCCCAACTCCTCCATGTGAGGACTTTCTCCCTCTTTATACTACATCAACAGCCCACTGATTTGGTTTACAATAAAGTCACATGAAAAGCCTGGTGCATTTTTTTTAGTTCTGTATGAGTTGCAAAGGGTTGGTGAACTATCAGTGGGTCAGTTGGAAATGAGACCGGGCTGGGTTGAATTATGCAAGAATTATGCCTATCTGAAAGATACATGTAAAGCTCTCTGTGAACCTGAACAGAGAAGGGCATTATGGGTAACCGTGGACTGCAGAGGAGGCAGCGCTCACACCTCTCAAATCTCGAGTCGATTGGTTGATTCAACTCCTGTCAGTTTGAAACAGAAGCAAAAAAAAGTAGAAGTAAAAAGTTGTCCAAAAGCCACTAGTTCTCCAAGGGATGCCCTTACACGTTTGCCTAAGCACAGCCCCAAGAGGCATAATTCCATCTAAAGTGTGAAGTGCAGTGAAAAGACATCTATCTCTGAAGGGAAAGGGGCAGTGCCAAACAGCTCCTTCACAAAACAAAGTTTTGTGTCTCAGGTTCAGTAAAATCAGTGCAAGAAATGGGTCGCAGCAAAAATGCCCTACCTGGACTTCATTCTACTTTCACAGACAATCTTTGACTGCACTCAGGCACTCAAACATCTTTTCAGTGTAAATGGATGCGGGGGAAATGAATCATTGGGCTCATTTCCGTCTTGCCCGAATCTACCACTTTGCTTCTGCACCAGCCAGAGATATATGGAGTGCTTCTTATCATCGCCAATCAAAGACCTTTAAAACCACCTCCTGCAATCTTTTAACTTCCTTCAAACTTCTGCCTGCTGAGAGACGATGCTAATGTCTTTGAAAATGTGCCACCACAACTTCAATCTGCTTACTATTTTGTGTCATTGGAGGATGATATTATTTTGTCCTCAAACTGAAAAAGCCTTATTTCAGTCCAAACCATTTCAGACAACCATATTTTTTGCTTTGCTGTTCTGCATTTGAGGAGATTCCAATAATTTGTTTGTAGTATTAGTCATGCCGAGTGTGTCTTTGCACTCTTGGCGCTGTTTTTTTTTTTTTTTTTTTGCTCATTTGACTAAATCAGAGGTTCTGAAATACACAGACAGAAATGCGGAAAAATGGGGAAGAGAGTAAAGGTGGAGGAAACTAAACATTTAGGGAAAAGAGACAAAACAAGACCAGGCAGAGGAGATAGCACAACAGGGCTCAGCCCTCCTCGACTCCTAGTCTGTGTGGCACCATGCTGTCCCTTGGGTGGCCGACTGAAAACAAGGGCATTGTTCTCTTCTGCCGAATCTGGGTTCTGTAATCTGGGGCAATGGTCCAAAGGGGGATTGACAGAGACTGCCTGTCTGTGAGATAAAACAGCGCTTTGGAGTGAAGGACTGTTGTAGTTCAATGCTGATTAGAAAACACTAGAAATACTTTAAAAAAACAGACTTTGCCCCTTTCACTCTCCTGCTCTTTCTCTGTAATCTGTGCATTTCGCCTGTGTGTTTTCTCTGCTGCTGTCCCAGCTTTTTTTTTTCTCACATTTTCTCTCTCTGCCCATCTTGTCATGATGTATTCTCATTCACTCCACAGTCTCAATGCAAATAAGAGTACAATACCTAAAGATGACTCACTCCAAACTCTCAAGGTTATTTATGAAACTAGATCCCAATCATCCCAACCTGCCATTCTTCTCCCTTATCCTCTTTGGATGCCTTTAAAATCACCACCATCACAAAAAAATATTTCTTCCCTGCTGTATTATACCGCATTGAGTGTCCCAGCATGCACATTTGGAGGGGGACACTCTTAGAAATAAGGTTTCCATAAAGGTACTTCTTGATAAAAGCTGTGCAATATTAAAGGGGTGTCAGTAGAATTCCCTGAGAGAGTTGTAGATGAAACCTTTGGAATAAAAACGAATTCTCAGTAGAACCCCTTCGGTGGTTTCATGTTAGCACCCAGAAAGTGAAAAGATTCTTGATAGAGGGCTTTCGGCGGAAATATTGCACCATAGGAAGGTTCTCAGGGGTTTTGTGGAAAACCTTCACAAATGGTTCTACGTACAACCCTTTGGTTACAGTGTTGGGTTCCAGGTAGAACCTTCTGAAAGGGTTCCAAGTGCAACCCCTCAACCAGGAGCCAAAATAGATTCTCCAATGAGGACAACTGAAAAACCCTTTATGGTTCTAGTTAGCACCTTTATTTCTAAGTGTGTGCTTTATTGTCCTTTTGTATTCTGTGACCACTATTAGATAATTAAGACCTTGCAATTTTCAAAGAATGGATAAAAGTCGTTTTTATGTGTTTTTAAGCAGTTTTTGTACAAAAGTGCAGCTGAGATAATTTTGGTTTGGATGAGAATATTCTTATCATGTGTTTTTTTTTTCCACTCCACTGTTATCATGAGTTATAGCATGCATAAAAAGCTATTAGTGGCTAAGATTTGAATGTAAATTGTTCTCCTCTCAGAGAATAGCTTTCATTCATGAGAGGTGCTCCATGTGGTGTAATACACTAACATGTTGAATGAACTGCTTTGTTACTTGAGATGTGAAAAATGCATGGTCTTATCATCAGTAGGCTAAATGTAGCATAATGCAACAGTCTGAGCTCTGATGAATGAACAATTCAATGAAATGAAAATGCTGCTCTTTGAATATCTGCTGTGAGTTGCTGTGAAATGAATAATGAAAACGTATAGCAACTGGAAACCACTTTATTTACTGTTTTTTGGCTCGACCACTTGACCTTGGCAGGAGCAGTGCTGTAAGAACATAAAGTCACGCCGTGGACTGATTGATTGCAAGCGTATCAGTCTTTTCTTTTCTTCTCTTCACTCTGTTTTCTTCTTTCTTTTCTGGGAATGGTTGTGCATGAAGAGCGTAGAAATCAAAATGTTTAAATTGTTTATTTACATAAGTCTGATTTCTGCTGAATATACTTCACCACTCAGTGCATGCCTAATTATGGATTTTTCAACAAACAACTGAAATCCTTCCCTGTGTTGCTTTCCAACACCAACTGCCTCGCCTGACTAAGTCATTTCATTTGAGACTCACAAGGGAAGACAACAGCAGAAGAAAATGTGCGATTGTGTGTATGATGTATAACAAGATATAAAATATACTATTCCTCTACACAATAGTGGTATTAGATGAGGAAAAAGAATGTTTAGAGAGCAAAAAGTCACTTTAAAAGTTATGATACCAGCTTGAAGCTGTGACAGCAGACTGATGAGGGGATTAGTAAATAATTAAGATCAGGCGTTTGCTTGTGCTGGCTCGACTCCATCAAGTCTTTCATGCAAACCTGAGTAAAACAAATAGTTATGTGTCAGTCAGACTGCAAGGGCAGATTGTTGTTCATTTATGCCCAAGTTGCAAAGTCAAACACCTTACCTGAATACTAATCCTCATTCATTTGTACCTTATCATATACCTTTCTGGAAAAAAAACAAAAAACAATTTTCTCATTTGCATTGTCAATTCCTACCAAAAATCACATCATTAACCTAATATTTAATATTTCATCAATACTGCATGCTAATGACATACTTTTTTCAGTTGAATCACAGTTGAAACAAGGTGTCCGGTGTGATTTAAGCTTTGTAATCCATCCGTGAACTGAATGTCTCTGTACAACAAACCCATAATGAAAAATCTAATAGGAAGTTTTTCCTCAGCACAGTCACCTCAGTGCTTGCTCTTGGTGGGAGAGATTGAGTTTGTAAAGAGTACAGTCTAGACCTGCTCAATTTGAAAAGTGCCCTGAAATAACTTTGTTATGATTTAGCATTATACAAATAAAATGTAATTAAATTGAATTGGACGCTGAATTTCTTCTGTGATTGATGTAAGTACGGTAGTCAGCCTTCCCGCAGCACTCCTACGATGTCTTGGGTTGAGTGTTTGTCTCTGGCACACGTAAAGGTAGCTCCGACCTCCATGTATGGCACAGTTGGAATTCCTCTTTCTCATAGCTTCATAGATCTACACTAGTTTCTAGGGTTCGTGACACTCTCCAGAAGGCTGAATAGAATATTGTAAATGTAATAAATCGTGTAGATTCTGCTTTGCGCATTCTGAGAGCCTCATGTAGTATTGCTTGTCCAGGGTGCATTCTGGATGCAATCTCTTTTTACACAGTTTATTTCACCCTCTGGACACTGACTTCTTGAAGTGACATCAGAGGATAGGCGGCTTCTCTTAGCCATTAGGTTCGCTGCAGTGGTAGTCTGAGTTAGACATACATGGAAGAAACACTCTACTGTTATTAGCGGTGAGCAGGACAGGCAGCTCATTCAGTGTGCCCTCTGTGTGACGTTCAGGGAAAGCGATTTGGCCCTTTGTCTCATTGCAGACAGGATTTGTTGTTGGACAACAAACTTTTTGGATAAAAACAGACCTAAAAGGCCTTCTTTTGAAAATATCTGAATACTTTTTGATGTGTGATAGTTAGATATTTATTTTCCTCCTGATTACCAAGACTTGGGAGAACAATTTTCAAAAGCCCAAAATATTTATTCAGTATTTTCTGTCTGATCTGAATATATTTCAAAGAGATTCAATTACTGATTTATTATTTTTTTCTTTAGTCAAGATGAGAGCTGTTTGTGCACTCATGTGATAAAACATGTTCTGGAAAAATAGATGTAAATAACCTGAATGTGGTTTACAGGACTGAGTTTTTACAAGCATTATTGCACAGTAACACAAGGTGAATAATCTAATTAATAATTTTGGTTGCAAGCCCTTCCTCTTTTCAAATGGTTTTCACAAAAGAAATAATTCAGTTCTCTGTATTTGTTCATGTAAATCAATGTAAATTATATAAGTGTATGCATAGAAGGCTTTGTGTCTCTGTGTGTTTAAGCCATCTGATCAGGTGTGTGTTTAATAGGAGCGCTAACCTTGTTTTTTTTTTTCCTTGTGCCTTCAGGTTTCATCGGTTCATAAGCCCCGCTGCTGGGGGGAGGAACTGAACCATGGAGGAATTTGGTTGGCAGGTGTAAGGGTCAGTGAAGTCTGCAGCATCACTTTACAGTGAGCAGACGAGCCGAGAGACGAGCCGAGAGCGTCAGACAGGCAGACAGTTACGCAATGATGCTGACAGAAGAGGAAGACAGAAAGGTGGGTAGATCAGCAGGAAAGCAGACAGGTGAGGGAAATAGTCAGCAAGTCAGACAACCAGAGCAGACACATGGGGACACGGATGAATATGCAATCTGACAAGGGGTCAGACAGATATTCAGACAGGGACAAAAGAGAGGACAGACTTATAGGTGTTCCAACTAGGCAGGCGGACAGGCATGTGAAATCAGATGAGCCTGCGAGCAGGAAGACGGCTGGCGGGTACAAACAAAGGCGGGCAAACAGGAAGTTAGATAAAGAAATCGAAAGTGGACGGAGGGACAAACAGGCAGCCAGGACAGAAGACAAAAGAGTAAGAAAAGTAAGAAAGACAAAAGCAGTGCTGGAAAACATTTTAACACACATTTATGGTTGGTCAGCTTTTATGTTAAAAAAAAAAAAAGAAAAAAAAGTGACAAACTTGTTTGAGAAGAGCCAGGCCTGCACACAACCAATCACCAGCGATCGGTTACATTTGTCTCCAGCTTGATTCAAACTTGCTTTGATTTCATGCATGTGTGCAACTATAATCATACGATGATACAAGAGAAGCTTTCAGTATCTGTATTATTTTACTGCTTCATGTTCGCTTTCAGCTGGATAGGAATCATGTTAGTAATTTAAAATTTCCTGACCGTGCTACTTCATGATAAAAGCTTTTAGATAACAAAATACCATTGGACTGTTATTGTGAAGAATTCATAGGACATGAAGTGTTTATTCACCAATTACGCAGATTTATTTGCCAAAATACAAACAAAGGCTTGTCCCTTGGCCTTGGAGTGTAGGTGGACTGCTGAGTCCTGACCTGAGCAATTGTCTCTCCTGTGTTGAGCCATCTGCTCATGCGGCAGCTGTTTAGTTTCCCCGATGTACATGCATTACAACAGTAAGGAAACGACTGCTGCAGGATGACAAATTGTCCAACAGGACTAATCTCAACGCAGACCACACATGTACCCTACTTGACCTCTGCCTGACTACCACCTGCTTTCAGTACAACGAGGGTTTCTGCAGTAAGAGGCATGGCTGTACTTTGGGCTCACTGGTGTTCTGAAGGTGACAAGGAGACAGCTACATGCTTGCACATTCTCCCACCAGCACACTCTCCTTTGACACACAGTGTTTTACACAAATCTTTAAATATCTGTATTACAGTTGCGCTAACAGCTTGATTCCACTGGGCATGGCTGTGTCGCTTTACGGCTGTGCCACTGCCTGACTGCAGTCATTTTAGACAATGCTGATGTGGCGATGGTGGTGATTCCATCAGAAGTGTTGCTGCGCATCCCAGAAATGGTTCTTTGCTCTGGTCCATGATCAGTATGTGCAGAATCTATTTTTGATGGATGCTGCATCAAACTGCACAGAGCACATTAGTAACATTTCAAACTGTAAACCACTGTCATGTCTCTTTTCACTTCAGTGATCTGGAGAATAAGTTGGCAAGGTGAGATTCTATACTTGAGTTATGGGCAAGTTTGTAATACTTGTTGACCTTGTTATATTATCACTGCAGTCCTTCTATAATGAAGAACACAGTGAAGATGCAGGCCACTGTTCGCTAGTGTCAGAGATAATATAACAGGCGGACTTTTGCCTCATGCATATGTACCTTCCACATTGAGCATGCAAAAGCCATCTTTTTGATGTCCCCATTTGAATTCTTTAGTTCATAGCAGTTCAAGTGCTAATTGTGTTAGCTCAGAGTGAGATCAAATAAAACAAGTAATAAAAGTAATTTGTTCAGAAGGAACTCTTTGCACATTTGCTCCGTTCTTCATCTGGGAACTTGCTTCTGATCTCTTTTACTGTATGTAGTAAATCTCACAAGGAATGGCTGAAATAAAACGTATGTATGGGCTAAGAAAAAAATAAAACACCCTCTCTCGCTCTCCCAAAAATTCAGGCTACCCCCCGTCAGCAAGAATAAAATTTCCACCATAAATTTTCATACAGTACAGTCCCTAAAAAGTGTGAAAAGGCCCATGGGGAAAAAAAAGACAGAATATGATGGCAGAAAAAGTGTGAACTTCCTTCACTGAGCTCAATTCCAATGGCAGAGGTAATCTCCAACATTTGTGATTAAACTGTCTCTTTATCAAGAGCTGGAATTAGTATTAACTCTGACTCTGAAGCCTTTTTGAAAGCCCTGTGCAGCACATGACTGTCTGATATGCCATTCCTCCACACGTGCAAAATGTAATTGCAAAAAAAAAGAGAATTGCTTTTTGATGCGACAACAGCTATGATGACTCTTTCAAAGAGTCACTCTTGAATCTCACCTTGAATCTTTCGCTTAGTGCAATTTTCTCCTCTTTTCCCTCTATTTTTGTTTCACCTTCTTTAATAAAACATCTTTTCTTGTATTCGAAATACCTTCAATTCTTTAAAGAGGCTGCAGCTGAAGCAGCCTCTTGTGTCGCCTCTCATGCCACGCATTCTGTCTTCATCTACCTGTTCTCCTCTCTCCTCTTCTCCTGTCCTTACAGCATCCACTCCTCTACTCCTTTTTACCTCCACATCTGCTGCCCCATCTTTTCTCCTCCCATCAGTCCCCACATTTCCATTTCTATGCCCCTCATCCCTCTCCATCACCTCTTCTTCTCTCTTCTCCTTCTCTCACAGTCCCCTCTGTTCACCACCTCCTCCTCCTCCTCTTCCTCTCCTGTCAGAATCTCCCTACTCTGTCTCTCCCTCTTTTCCACCCTGTCCCATCCTTTGAGGTCATGCTGTATCCGATCGATCAGGGTCATTGATCTTCCAATATCCTGGTAGGCGAGCCTCTCATTTCAAGACAGACCATTAGCCAATCATTAATCTACATCAGACAATTAACCAATCATTAATCTGGGTTGCTATTTAACTGAGGCTGCTGATTGGGTCAATGGTGACCTCTGACCTGTGGGTTACCACAGCAACATGAGGCACATCAGTTTAACATTCTCTCTTCAGCAGCTGTTAACGATCTCATCGGCTGTCCTTAGATATGATTAAATAAAACAATCTTATTAAGAGCAGGTGGCAGTCTGGTTTGGTCTTAATTGGCTGAGGACATGCACACACACACACACACACACACACACACACACACACACACACGCACGCACGCACACACACACACACACACACACGCACACATGCACACACACATTCACACACACTGGAGGCTGTATGCACAATAAAATCTTACAAATCTTTCTATGTAACATCTAATCAATGTGCTGCGTAATGTTTTTTGACATGTATAGATTGTGCATGAAAAATGAACTATTGCTACTTTTAAAGGGACAGATCACCCCAAAATTAAAAGCAGATATTTTATATATATCCTCTAATGCTGTTATCTATCGTAAACTGCTGGGGGCCATTTCTGGCTCCATTTCTGCCCATCCTCTGATGTCCTGGCAAATAATCAAGGGACATTTATGACCAGTTGTGCAACAAAACCGCATAATCTCTGCATACTGCGTTTGACGAAAGCACAGCCAAAACCGACTATACGAAGCTACCCATTTTCAACTAATTCAAAGGGACAGAAGATTCCTGAGTTTGTGTCCAATGCACGGCTAACGTATGTATATAAAAATGTACAGAAAGTCCTGTTTGCATGTTTTGTTTTGCTAAGTATACCAAAATTCTGTTGGTAATTGAAACTTCAGAAATTTCAGAAATGTTGCCCCCAAGCAATGTGGGACCTCTGATTGTGAGACCCAAATTTTTGTTTTGTGATTGTGAGTTTCATATGTTTAGATATATCAGTCAAAGAAATGTCTGCTTACTCTCAAATATAATGGAACTAGATATGGTGCTCAAAGCCACCCAAAAATTTACAAATCTTTCCAAATTAATGAGCCGATAATCCACACTGCTTGTTGTGAGCAATTTCATGTAAGAACTATTTTCTTTCTAATTTGTAGACCAGGGCATCTCTGTAACACCACAATGCTTAATTTGGATATTGCTCATAACATTATTTTGTTCAGCCCTAGTTGAGACTGAAACAGAAGTCTTGATTTATCTCTATTTGTTCAGTCAGTGTGCAGTATTGGATTATACGGCATCAGGCTTTTGGGTGCTATATGTTCACACATAATTCAGTTAGCAACATCTTGCATATTTTTGCAACCACTAAGGGTTAAAAATGGAGCATAAATCTGAATGACCTCCCTGACATGACAACAAAAAGTTTTACACATTGTGTTATTTATTAGAGGGTTGCTGTACAGATAACAGCATTGTGGTGTTATTGGTTCATGGTGTGTCTGGTTTTACAAGACTTACAGAGGTAATGTTACACTGCATAAAACAGTAACAGTAAATTCAACCAGTTCTCCTGTGTGGACATAAGATGTGCTGCTCTGTACATAAAACTAAAGGTCAGGTAAGAATCAGGTAATCTTCAGGGTCGGGTAGTAATGGATTACAAGTAATCAGACCCAGATTACATTTGAAAAAAATGTGTGATTAGAATGTCAGTGGTTTCTTGATGGGTCATCAGGTTCCCAGTCTGAACAGTGAGAATTGATTGGACTGTGATTTATTTGCTTTTTTTTCTTTTTCATACAGGAATGTTTTATTTATTTAATCTATCTATCTATCTATCTATCTATCTATCTATCTATCTATCTATCTATCTACACGTGTGTGTTTATTTATTTGGTTGTGTTTTTGTTTATTTTTGCGCTATGCAACTTATCCACTCCCAGCCTCTCCCCTGGTGGATGAGGTGGACGAGGTGGGGGTAAAGTGAGGACGGGGTTAATTCTCACTGGAACGTGCGCAGAGGACCGCGCTCTCGTGCTGGAGGTCTCGCCGGTACAACTGTCTGTACAGAGGTTGACTCGAGCCAAGCAGCGCGCACCGCTCTGGAAAGCTTTTACTCGTGGGTTTAACCAAGGAGGAACAAACATTGTTTTTTTTTCCCTTTTTTTCTTTCCATCTCTCGCACCGGGACGAAGAAGTCATGTTGTGTTGGCTCCTGCATGCGCTCTGGATGATAATGGGATAATTTTCCTTCGAAGCCATCAGATGTTTCCAGTGGTGGATTTCACTGTTTTGGAATGTGTTTGATGCGCATTAACCTGTTTTTCGACATTTCCTCCTCTGGGCTTGCCTACACACTCTGCTTCTGATTATTTTTTATTTTGCCACTGGAATATGTGCAATTTTCTCCGTTTGATTCCTCGACCTGTTTAGTAATGAAAAGGCTTGAATGATGAAAATCTTTTGAGATGAAAAACAGCACTTTTGGGGATAATTTTTTGCTTGTGCGCGGATCGTGCCTAATCTCGCGCCTCAGCAGCCTGTTGTCTGCGTCCGTGGAGAAACGCACAACTTTGCCGCGGGCTGGAACCGGAGCTGGAGCTGCTGGAGCTGGAGCTACTGGAGCGGGGGCTGCAGCTGGTCTGAGCGGCGCACCAGCAGGGCCACACGCAGGGGGGCAGGAGGGGGACCAGCGGAGCGGCCCCGGTGTTCGGCCGTTCTGTGGTGGTTGGACGGGGCATCCGGTGCAGCTGTGGCGCGCAGATGATGAAGCTGGTGGTGATGATGATGAATGGCCCGGCCTCGCCACCATTATGTTTACTTCTGTGCGCCCTCGTCTTTCTCCCGCCGTGCGCTCACTCGCACCCGCAGCCGTGCCAGGTGCTGAAACGGATCGGCCACACGGTTCGGATCGGGGCTCTGCACGTCCAGCCTCGCCTGCTGTCCGCCACCGCCTCAGGCAGCGGGTCTGAGCAGGACTGGGACACCGAGCGAGGTTTGTTTGGGCGGGTGGAGTTGGAAAAGGTAAAAACAAGTGCCAGCGCGCCTGGATATGGAAGCCTCAGGACTAGAGGCTCCTTTAACACTCAGCGGGGATCCAGCAGGAGTAAGAGCCAGGCGCGGCAGCGGGAGGAGAATACTTCAAGGGAGAGCCGCGTGTTCGCACCCCGAGACTCGGTCCTGCTCGCGGTGGAGGCTCTGAATCGGGCCGGATTGCTGCCCTACAATTTATCCCTGGAGCTCGTCATGGCTGTGGGGTCCGGGCTGGGCGAGCTACCGGCGTTCTCCTCCTCGGGCAGCCCCGAGAACGAAGACCCGCTGTCCTTCGTGGAGAGCGTGTGTCACACCGTGATCGTGCAGGGGGTCTCCGCCATGATCGCCTTCCCACGGAACCGGGACGAGCTCGTCAAGTTGGAGTTCGTCTCGCTTGCGCTTCAGATGCCAGTAGTCAGCGTTGTGCAGAGGGAGTTTACGCGCCACAGTGAGGTAAAAAAGTTATTCCTGAGTTACATTTGAACTGCTGTTAACTGTTGATTACTGCACCTCTGTATACATCTGCAGAGGAGCATGTGTGTGTGCAGCTGTAACAGATGTTAAGTAAAGAAAAACACGGATTACCTCTGATCAAGTCCAACAAAATCAGTTAAATTTCCACAAGATATCTTTATCTCAGTTTTAAGACGTGAGGAGAATTAGTCCATGTGGATTTATATGCCTAATTCACCATCAGTGGCCCAGATATTAGACAGAGGCTGAAAGGGGATGTTTTTGGTCTTTTTCCTCTTCTCCTCCTCCTTCTTTTTTTCCAGATGAAGATCAGAACATTTTCTTTTCTTTTCTTGTCCAGTATTGATTTGGCCAGTCTTGGTTAAATGGCTCAAATTAAGATAAAGTGGCGACACAATTTGTGACACAAGTTGATGTTCACATAAAGCATCAAATTGGGAAGTCTGAGAAAAGCTGCAGTAGCTTCAGTCTGAGACAAAATTAAAGCTACTACAAGGAGCTTTTAACAGGTTGTGAAAGAGACTCAGTTTAATCCTGATGCTTCTATATGACCTACACCAGCAAAACCAGACCATCAACGAGAAGATTGGCTATTTCTAACATTAGTCTTAATGCCTGCCACCAGGTCAGATTCTCTATGAAATATTTTCTTTGACAAAGTTGCAGTGGGTAGTACGTGGCCAGAAACACCATAGAAGCCTTCAAATCATCAAAATAGCAAAGTTTCTTAAAGGAGCATGGAGAGAGGACGAAATGGTTCTGTCCATGGTGCTGAAATCTTCAGTTTGTATGCACTGGGTGTGTGTTTGCAGCATGAGAGTGAATCCTCTCTTCTTTTATTGACAAGGTTACAAGTAGAGAATGTGACTGAAGTGTGTGTGCACCCAGCAGCACATGCCCTGAGGTATATCTGCATAAACAAACGCTTTGTTGGTATTCAGCATCCCACTGTGTGTACAGAAAGCAGAAGTTCAGCACCATAGAGAGAGGAAGCGAGCACAGCAGTATAATAGTGTAGTAAAAGAGTCAGTTTATATTATACCTCATTTTGACACCAACCTGGACAACTGAGACTAAACCACACATACTCACAGTGATACAAGTCGCGCTGATGTGCAGTATTGATCTAATTTCTTTTCTTACAACAAATGCGACTGTCTTGACATATACATGATAATCATACACTCAGAAAAAATATAAATGCAACACTTATTTTTGCTCTCATTTTCATGAGTTGAAGTGAAAGATCTCAGACTTCCACTGTATGCACAACATTTATTTCTCTCAAACTGTGTTCACAAATTAGTTAAAATCCGTGTTTGTTTGGAAGAAAGGCATTTATTAGACACTGAACTATGGCCATTTCACATAGGGCTCAAGATACCATTTTTCCCCCTGGAGGACAAAGTCATGACCGGTCCAAGACACACCTGTGCAATAATCTGTTTAATCAGCATCTTGGTATGCCACACCAGACAGGTCCGATGAATTATCTTGGCGAAGCAGAAGTGCTTACTAACACAGATTTTTACACATTTGTAAACAAAATTTGAGACATAAACCTTTTATACTTCATGAGCATACTTTATGTTGAAGAGTGACTTCAGTATATTTGTACCTGGTCTCTATTTTCCCATGTTTTTGTGTCCAAGTGACTAATGGGAAGAACAATGAGACCACTGCAGTTGTTAGCTGCAAAACAGGCTGCAACATAATTCTTATGGGCACTTGCAAGCCATTGCAAAGTACATCCAAAGTGCTCATATTGCTACTAACAGGCTTAGATTGTTATTCTAAGTGTCTGACAATAAAATGGGAAATGACTAAAATTTGTTTTGTGCAACCAAAAACAGCTGATTAATTGCTTGCCAAACCCACCGGACTTCATTTACAAAAACAGTAATAATATAATTGTAAAACACACTTTATTAAGACTCAGCAGAAACAAAATAAAATTCACCCAAACCATCTTGGTTCATCTTTGCACTACTCCAACAATCAGAAAGTCTGGTTTAGTTGAAATAAACCTGGAAACCCACCGTGTTTCTGTAAATGGAGTCTAGTGGCTTTGGTTGACGGCAAGAAATCGGCTGCTTTTGGTTAAACAAAATCTCATCTTTAACAAAAAGCTCTGCTGCTGTAGGGATCCTTTTATATAGTGTTGCCAGACACTTGTAATAACAATCTTAGCTTGTCAGTTGTCTCCAAGGAAGGTTTTGTGACTGACGGCTGCACTGCTTTTGATCAATACTGGACCAATTTCTGAAATTACTCACAAAAACATGGGAAAATGGACCCTTTTTTAAAAAAAAAAAACTAAAGTTACCATTTAAGATGTGAATTGTAGGGTTAATTCAAATGGCCCCGTGTTTGCAGCGAGCAGCACCATCAATCTAAAGTCAAACCTCTGACCAGATTCTGGCCTTCTATTATGTCCGTACAAGAAAAACCCATTTATGCACCCACCCATCCACCCCCACAGCCACCCATAAGCCAGAGTAAGTAGAATATCTCTTTTGGCGTTTGGCCTGTTCCAGAAGTGAAAGCACACTGAATAGCTCACAGTGAGTCAACCTCACAGAAAACTTTGAAGGCGTTTCACAAAGAGATCAGAATTGTTGAAATGACTTCACTATAGCGTTGGCTAGACTACAGTTCTTTTTACTAAACAATATACCTGCTTGGCAGGAAAACACCAATATAGGAACTTAGTCATAATGTGTAATACATTTTGCAGTGGCATTATCATTTTTTTCCATTGGACAATATCTTTTTATTATATTACCATGTTTTGTTTAAAATCAAGAGCCATCAATCACTCTAATGGGCTTAAATATGGACGGTGCAGGCAGTGCGGCTGCACTGGGGCCTGTGGGGTGAAAGGGCCCTCAAACATTGTGTTGGGCAGAGAACAGGCCCTTGAAAATTATTCAGATTGCGTGTGTTTAAAGAAGAGCTTGTGTTAATTCTTTTTTTTTGGTGAAATAAAATAAACAAATCAAATGAAAAGTAAATAAACCATGAAAAACAAGTCAATTAAATTAATAGTTTCTTATTTCCTTCTTACAGATATGCAATGATGATCGCTTGGTAATTTTTATGTTGATGTCATCCAGTGTCTCTATTTTAATCATGTGACAAGACAATATGATTCATGTTAGCCAGTGTAGGTGCCCAAATCTGCCACATCAAGTGGGCAATTATGCCTTTCAAACATAAAAACTGTTTTAGGGCCTGTCATAACTACCTTGGCAACCATTCATCTTCAAAATTTAGCTTCAATATTTAAAATGTTTCAAGCAAGCACACAAGCCATGAATCTTTGAAGATGTGATGCGTCTGTAGGCAACAATCCCCACATACACAACAACAGTTTGCCAGTGCCGTCCAAAACATATTGATGTTAACATTTTCTGGTCTGTCTCCCTTATGGATTTCTGGTTAGGCAACCACTTGGTCTGGGTTAGAGAAGGATCGTCCTCATGTAAAATGAAAATCAACCTTGACGGTTGGTAGGAGGCAGGACATGGATGAGCTCTGTCAATTTCAAGAGTTAAAAAAAAAAAAAGGTGCTCTTGTGCCAAATACACAAATTGAAGATTATCAGTAGAGTTTGCAGCTGGAACGAGAGAGAAAATGAGTCAGAAGTGTAAACACTTTAAATTAATCACTGGGATGGTTCATCAATAACCATTCTCTGGAAAAGACACCTGCTGAGTGTGTGTGTGTGTGTGTGTGTGTGTGTGTATTCATTTGGTGTACAGGTGGAAATTTCTCTCACAGGCTACAAGTAGACACACCCACACTGACACAGACACACAATGATTTAGTGTAACTATACACTGTAAACCTCTTTAATTAGGTGGCACTAACAGGGCAGTTACTGCATATCAATGAGTACCGACTAGCGGTCAGACTGTGTGTGTGTTCTTGACTTTCCACACACAACCATCCTGGGAGGGGCAAAGAGCATCGCACACAGACAGAGAGACACACACATCCGAATCATTAGTTAGACTGAAGGGCTCTGGGACACTTGCCACCTACTGAGCTATAGTAATGTATGTGTGTGTGCGAGTTTGTGTGTGTGTTTGCAAGGTAATATCTAATTTCCTGCTCTGTGCACAAGGAAGCATTTTGCTGTAAGGAGTCAGCAGGTGTTTAAAGTCCAAACTGTTTCATAAAAGTGAAAGAACGGGTGCAGGTAAAGCAGACAAACCAGCCGACAAAGACTGATTGATTGATGGACGGATGGGTGGATATATGTAAATATTGGTTTGGTGGTTGGTTTTATGGATGGATGGATAAACGGGCAGAAAATTTGACTGGGAAATGGACAGCTATACAAACAGATTGTGCAGTGTGGCTTTTAGAGAAATGGCTTAACTCCCCTCTGACTCAATCTAGTTTTGCTGGCAAATCCCAACTGAAGGCTGACAGCAATTTCTCTGAAAACAGGGTTCTCAAAATGTGAAATGTTTTTAGAAGATCTCGTGTGTTTATTTAATGACTTGTCATTTGACCTTTGCATTATTTATTCCTAATTAAGTTTATAATTTAGGTCATAAAAAGTTCAGTGTTGAAAATTGTATGAATCAGCGGGTGACCTTTGATAATTTAATCTGTCTACAGTTTGTTATGTAAGTGTTGAAATGATGCGGCGGCTGCATGAGAATACGGAGCTTATGGACCAAAGGATGAAGTGACCCCCAGAGTACAGGGGAACTAGGTGGGTTGGGAGTCAGTGGCAAAGGGTTTTGGAAGCAGTACAGTGTTGAGAGTTTAGCATATAAAAGGCCAGGGACTGAGAAGCTCCTGGGGAAAGGAAACTCCCTGGGAGAGACTAGCTGTCTCTGACAGGAGGACCTAGTTTTGAAGTGGAAATCTAACCCGTGTTGGCCCACAACACTAGAACATTTGGGAAATATATGCAACATCTTCACTGCCAGCTTGAAGCATATATGCAAATGTCTGTTGCGGCTTAATCCAATTATCTACAAATATATGCTCTTTGCATTAAAATGTGTTGCAGATATTCCCCTTATGTCAAAGGGTGTAATTACAAAACTATATGAAGCAATATAAATTACATATAGAGGTATGAGGTATCCACCATGTTGCCAGTTCATGAGATACATCTGCACTGTACTGTGTCTAATTTAATTTGCAAAGGTCCTTCAATAAACCCAGCCTTTGCTAAGCTTATCATGTACAGACAGAAGCAGACAGATGTTGATTGCGGTTATTCTTAAAGGGACAATGTGGCATTTTTCATTTGGATGTCGAGTCAGTGTTGATGTTGATGTGAGTTCTCATGCTGCAAAATCTGTTGTTCTACCTTGCATCCAGTGATGTCACAGTGACATCACTGGATTCAAGGCTTGGATTTCTTGTCTCTACCTCTGGGGAGGCAGGGAGCATGCTAGATGAGTAACAAAGCAACAGCTATAGGCTAGGTTGGTGATACGGCGGCATGGCTGTGAGCATCAGATGCTCACGTGCATCCTGGAACATGTATGCACTGGGCAGGGGAGCTTTCTTAATAAATATACAGTAGCATGCATGAATGTATTGCAGCATGAATTTATTGTCTTACTTGACCTTTCCAAAGTCCTGCCTCTTTTAGTATTGTGCTCCTAGAACAGCTGAACTCTGGTCTGGTATTTCAGTTAACATTCTCATTTCCTGTTTCCTGTAATTATGCTATGTGCCAGGGTCATCTATGTTGAAAAAAAGATCTAGTTTTAACAGATAGTCAAAAGACATTGCTGTCAGACTTGTAAAAGCAACATGCATTCACACTTTGAGTTAGCTAATGTAAGCAAAATACTAACTATCTAGCTAATTTACATCAATCATTAGCAAGAAAGTTTGCAGGCGTTTTGCTAATATTAGCTAACTTAAGATTTACCCTTTTCCATTTTCCATTTTCCATTTACCATTGACACTGACTAGACAGCCACATGACAAGTTCTGAAATTTCCCTTCAAAGCTGTTGTCAGTGGTGTTGTGCTGGAATGCATTATGCATGTGTAATGGTAAATGCTGTCCAGCATCAACAAAGTTAACACTAGTGTCCCAGATGTAGGCGCAGTAGCAACATGGTTGTCATACAGCGATAATGCTGATAATTGTAAAAACATTCTGCATTATATTTGTGATTTTCATTTCATGTCAAATGCGTAATGAGTACAGGAACTAACAGCTATGTTAGTGCAACTAATGGTACAATGTGGCAGTCTGAACATATTTTCAACAAGACAGAAGGAAGCCATTTGTTTTACGTGACAATGAAAATGAGTTGACGAAGTGTAAATACGTCATTGGCTTTGGAACAACTTAATCACAGTTACAAACACTGTCTCCCAATTGGGTCATATTGAATGCCACCTAAGCATAATTTGTCAGTGTCAGCTATCACAATCAGTCTTTGAATTTGTGAGCTCCAAAACAGACAGCCTAAAACAGACTATCCTTGCAACAGCAGCACTAATGAAAATAAGCAGTAAACACAACAATCACACCAGCAGTCATACAACTGACATGAAGTGTATGAAGTATTGACAGAAATGTCTGCTTGGCAAGATGGAACTTAACATGCCCCTCAGTGATGACAGTGTTTTTTTCATTATCATTTCATTATCATTTTGTCCAGCCTCTCTGTTTTGGTGTGTGTAGATTACCCACTCATAAAGTGCACCAGACCCAGGAATTCTCTGTTCTTGAAAAGGTGTCAGTATATCAATAAATAGCTGGATTCTTTACATCTCACGATGGGTTTTGGCCAATGGGACAGGGGGCTTTGAAACTGAAGGATTACACTAATAACTCAGAGATGGTTTTTGTCAGGAATATTTGTACTGACAACATGGAAAACACACTTGTGTGCACAGGTACACATAGTAATCATGGAATTATCTTTTCAATTAGATGCTGGTAAATTAATTTGCAGATTATGCTGATCAGGATATCAGAGTAATTATGTCCTCACATCGATTCAAGGATAACAGATGAGTGATAGGGCGTTGCAGGCGACGTGGGCAGTTACTGGAGTTTGGTCTGTTCATAAATAACGCTGGTGGTGACATAAAGAGGCCAGTGGGATGAAAGGCTTTGAGCTATTGCAAGTCTTCATGGAGTCACACTCTTAGAAATAAGGGTTCTAAAAGGGTTCTTCCTGAAGGGCAGAAAAGAAAGAAAAAGGGGTCCATTAAGAACCGTTTTCATCCTAAGAACACTTTTTGGAAGAAAGAGAACTCTTTCATCAAGAGTACTTAGTATCATAATATAAAAAGGTACCCCTTGAATGGGTTCTAGATAAATATAGTAGGGTTCTTGGTAGAACCCCCTGAGTGGGTTGTAGAGAAACTTGTTGGAACAGAAGAGGCGTCTTTGAAGGACCCCCTCAGTGGGTTTTACATGTAACCCTTGTAATATAAAAAATGTTCTCAGTAGGATCTAATGGGTGGCTTTTTAGCACCCTTAGCAGGTGAAAAGGTTCTGGATACAAGCCTATACAGGATTCTGGGTTGAACTATTGTACCGTAGAAGGGTTCTCTATAAAAACTCTCATAGGGGATTCTGTGTGAACCCTTTCAAAGACAGATCCAGCTATAACCCCTTATATTGGGTTCTAGGTAGAACTCTCTTTTAAGGTTTCAAGTGGAAGCTGTATAAAAGTTTCTACTGGAAACCAAAAGGGGTTGTGCTATGAGGATAACCCTTTATGGTTCTATTTAGCACCTTTATGTCTCAGAGTGTTCGGTTGGGGTCGTAGGGATTTCTTGCTGTGAAAGGAACTAGTGAGAACCTCCAGGACATTTTGCAACATTTGCAAAATATTGTTGAGGCTTTCTTTGCAAAGTCAACGGTTCTGTTTAAACTGTTGCAAAGACAGGACAATGTTCTATATGTTTACAAAAGAAAAACACCAAAAACCTATTTGAATGAGTTTTCACACAATGAATCCTCTAATCAAAAAAGGATCAATAACCAAGTCATTACTAGTTTATTTGATTTGTCCACTGGCTCATGATTCTGCCAGTCCCTGCAGTTTTACCATACAGCAAGGGTTGCAAGTTTCCGGGCATTAAAAACTCTCAGCAAATACATTTTGGCGGTGGAAGTCACAGACAAAATATATTACATATTTGAGGAGAGAGACAAGTGATGAAAGAGAGCACAGTGACAGAGCTGGGATTTCCTGGAGCATGGAAAGCAGCAGACCTCTGTATTTATGTAAGACAGCAGGAGGCCACACTTTCTAGCAACATCTTTCCAGTTTATTTACATGAGGAACAAAGAGAGGGCTACAGATTTTAGGTGATCACAGTGCAGAAGTGCTGCAGCTGAGAATAAATCCTCCAATCCTCCTGAGAGACGAGAGGAGGTGAGGGTCTGATGCCCTGTGGACTGCATTACCATTTCTTTCCCTGACACAGGACTTCTAAATCTGAAATAAAACACATAGTATTGCTTTTGTTGGTGCTTTTGTCGCAGCTATAATCCATCCGTGTATATGCAATAAGCAGAAGAATAATTGTCTTATTTGCATGCCTATTGAGTAGGGTGATTCATGGGATAAATGAAATTAACCAATAGATTAATCTAATGGACTTTTAGTGCAAAGCTTGTGTAAAAGTTGTAAAGTCAATTAAACAGAGTTGCTGAGGGCCTTTTAAGTGTGTGTAGTTCTGTGTGTGTATTAGCAAATGCATGACTAATTGATTGCCTGGGTGGCTGGTATGTTCAGCTGGGTACAGTATGCCAAGGTACACTGAAGCAGATCTGGCAGCTCGTGCTGCCTGATCTGGCCTATTTAATTTTATCTAAAGTATTATAGGGATGACTGTCATCTGTTCTGACCGTATCTGCTCTGATCTTCTGGTTTACTATTATCCTGTATGTACAATGCCTTGGATGTGTGTGGAGAGTACAGTTTGGACTGGTCTGAGGGAGTCGGTGGACAGGTGCAGTGGTTTTGTCTGTTTTAGCCAATTACCTACAAATCATCCACATTTTTGGAATATCTTTATTGATTTTTCATTGTACAAATGCCAGTTTCATCACACACACACTTATTCTCTCTTGAAGTCTCCCTTACATTCAGAACAAAAAATAAAGTTTAAGCGTAAGCTAAAAGCTCTCCCCTATCTCCTCTTTAAATGTAATTAAACCCGATTCACTCATGAATGCACAAATTATTCTCAAGGTATATGTTATTTTCTTCAGTGGCATGTCTTGCAGCTGCTTGTTGATCCAAGCATTCTGCACCTAGTTGCTATAGTTTCCGTCCAGTGTAAAACTAAATTATCCATATTTTACATTATTGTTAGCCATTTTTCTATGGCCAACAGTATATCCTAAGATTAATGTCCAACCTTGCAGAAATCTGTTTTCACTTTATTCAGGCATGGTGGCAATGGGCATAGGCAATAAGTGCTTGACTTAGTTAAGGTAGGTCACTTTTGTATATTACTTTATATACATATTTATTTTAACATGAATTAACACATTTATTGTCCACTTTGGTGTTTCTGGCCACTAGATGAATGTTAGTCCAATATTCATTCTCTTTTTGCTCTATTTTTGGTCTGTACCAACACATGAGGGAGATATTTGGTTCGTTAGTTGCCAAATGATCCACTTTGTCCACTGGCTAGTTGCTAACTGTGTCTGTCTGCTGTTTGGTGCTGGGCAGATAGCATTGATTATGGCCAATCAACAATGCTGTTGTCCAGTGTTGATGGCTGGCAATTATGAACCAATAGTTGTTAACAAAGTTCCATTTTTGACATGTGTGAGGAAAAATGAAAAGAAACTGTTGCTGCTGGTCATTTCACTACAACACAATGTCCCGTTATTTTGTTATTAAACCAAACTGCCCGGTTAAGCAAACCCAAGATGCCCAGTTACATTAGTGGCGGTCCTGTTTGCATTATCGTTTTATTAGCTTGGTTTCCTAAGTACAGCAAGCTGGCTATTTTTGTGTCAAGCTTCAGAGGCTGAACACAACTAAGTTATGAACATGTGGTGTGGAGACCCTTTTATATCCAGCATGGGGATGTATGTTGGATGCATGTCCAGAGTGAGACACCTTGATGTAGGAGGTGACAGTGGGAAGCAACAGTAACAACTGTAGCTCAGGAATTAGAGAGGGTCATCCATTAATTGGAAAATTGGTGGTTCGACCCTTGATTCTCCAGTCTTCATGTCGAAGTGTCTTTCAGCAAGAAACCGCACCTGAATTTCCCTGGTGTATAAATGGGTGACTGTGATTTGCAGTTGTGAAGCAACCCTAGATAGTGTACAGTGATGTGTCAGTGTTTTCCCCTGAAAGCTGCCCAGTACCACTGGAAAGTATGCTGATGAGAGTGGTGAGAGTAAACCAAAACACTGACCTCAAAGTGAAAGTTAATATAAAATATTACACTTGTAATAATAGTAATGTTAAATTACGTTATTTACTTCTAGTACTTGAGAGGTAAAACTTAAGTAAGGTTTGAGAGTCAGCCACCGAACAACAACTTCACATAATCACACATTTTTCAATATTTGCTCATCATTTGTGTGCTGGATTGATCTTCTGATACACAGTTATCAAAGCACCAACCAGGGAGACGTCTGAAATAGATCCCTGCTTGCAACGTTACATGAAGATAACATTAACTGTGACCAAGGAAAAGAACGAAAGTAATGGACTTTTCACTGTGGATTAGCTATCTGAAGCACATTTAGAGGCTCTCAAAAATGATTTAACATACTGAAATGAAGTGAAACCAAATGTAGTCTGGAAGATAGGAAATCAATCTGATGAGGCACCATATCGTTTGAGAAATGGTCAGCAGCAATAAAAGAATATATAGCTTGTCACTGATAGGCTAATACACGTAATACACCCTTTAACAGAATATATTGTTGTTTTCTTCTGAAGGTGGTGAAGGCCAATTTAAAACATTACCGACAGAAAGCCCATTTCACAAATTACCAGTCAAGCAAACAGTCAGCCCTGTTACATACAAATTGTAGTTGAGATCTTGTTTATGCTGGAATTCTTGTTTATGTACAACCCCAATTCCAGAAAAGTTGGGACCTTGTGTAAAATGTAAATGAAAACAGAAAATAGTGATTTGCAAAAACTTTTTTGACCTATATTCAGTTGAATACATCACAAAGACTGCTGTTGCAACACATGTGGAAGGCTGAAATAATCAGGGACATCAAATCAAATCATACATTATCTGGATGGCAGCACATGCTGCTCCAAAACATGTATTTACCTTTCACCATTCATGGGGCCTTAACAGATGTGACAATCACCCATGGGGTTGTACATTCACACCATAATATAACAATAATAAAAAACTGTGGAAATTTTAAATAATATTTATCATATCTATATCTTTGGTGAAGCTAATGCATTTTGTTTTAAAACAGCATATGACCAGGCTTCTCATTTTAGTATCTTTCAGGCACAGTTAGCCATTTGGTGGATCATCACAGCACCATGAGACCACACACTTTATCATTCTTGGTCCAGGTGGAAATCACACACCATTGCCCTGCTCTGCCCATTGATCTGTCCAGGCCTCATCAATCAACGCACGGAATTATGAATCGCAAATGAGAGGTGTATATTATATCGGAATTGACCAAGTATGTGGAGGACCCCTTTGAAGTGAGGCTTTACAGTAGGTTTGAGGTGTTGCTTAAAATACAAATAGACTACACATAAAAATAGATGTAGTGTATTTCTTATGATGTGAATAATGATATTCATGGGAGCAGGTAAGTGGAGGCTGAAATCCATTATACCCAACAGACTGTGTTTGTTCTCCAGGAACAAATTGAATTCTAAGATAAAATGTAATTCTACTGTTGGATTTATAACCTTTCTGTCCTTCTTTCTGTCCTTTTTTTTCTTCTGCTCTCCGCTCGACTACTTCTGTTTCTCCTTCCTGGTGTCCCATCTTCCCATCCTTATTCCTCTCTAACCTCCTGTCTTGTCCTCATTTTGCCTTTCTCAATTTCTCACTTTCTTCCTGTCTTACAATCTACCATTCATTCCAAAAACCATTCTCTAATGTTTTTCTCGTATCTCTTTGCCCTCTGTGAAATCCAACTGACCCTCACCAACCCCTCCATCCTCCCCAACCCTACTTCTTTATCACACCAATCACCCTTACACTTTCATTTCCTCTATTTTCTCCTGTTTATTTGTTTAACTGTCCCTCATTTCCATCCAATTTCCTCAATCCCTTTCCCAATGGACTTGCCTCATATCTCGTCCCTCAATTTTACACCATCATCTCTTAAATCTTCCTCACTTCCCCTCCTGCACAATTATTCCATTCTTATCTCCAAAATGCATCCTTTACTCTCCCTTTCCCAAATCACCTAATTTCCTCTGTTTTTCCCCTTATCCTTTTTTTCTTTTCCTTTGTGTAAACCTTTCACACCCACTTGCACAATCATTTCCCATTTACACCCGCTCCCCTTTTACAATCTCCCCACAGAATCCTCTTCATTTCCAAATGGCGATGCGGACTGTGGAGGCACCACCATCCCGTCTCCTCTATTCCCTGCTGATGATGAACGGCTGGTGGGACATCAGTGTCCTGCTCTGTCAGGAGTGGGACATTAGTGACTTTCTCCTCCTCATCAAGAACAACACTCGCTTCCACCTAGGCGCTCTTGTCAATCTGACAAGTGCCGCCTCAACCTCGTCACAGTCTTCATCTTCATTATCATACTCAGGAGTGGCATCAGGTGTCGCGACAGGAGCGGAGGCGTCATTGTCGTCTTTACCTTATTTCTCCCCTGCTGCCTCGTCTTCCGCTTCTTCAGCCACTTCATCTGCTAAATCAGACCAGCAGCAGGCTCTCATGCGGCAGCTGGAGGCCCTGAGAGAACCTTCATCCATAACGGGAGTGGTGACGTTTGGGTGCGAGATCCGCGAGGTGCGCCGTCTCTGGACGTTAGCCACCAGGATGATGCTCCCGGAGTTTCACTGGGTTTTGGGGGACAGTCAGAATGTGGCCGAGCTAAGAACAGAGGGGTTGCCCCTGGGGTTACTGGCACATGGGGTCATGGGGTCCCCTTCTCTGGATCACTACGTCCATGACTCAGTGGAACTGGTCGCGCGGGCGGTGGGAAGTGCGGCCCAAGAGAATCCCGCCCTGGCCCTCATACCTGGGACCATGAACTGTATGGATGTACAACAGAGCAACGGCAGCTCAGGGGAATTCTTGGCAAGGTAGGGAATCAATGTGGATGCTTAAATGATAACTACACCCACACATTCTCTTAAAATGCGTACTGTGAACATAAAAAATGTGATTTTGATTTTGATGTTTGAGTTTCAGATCAAAGTTTTGTGATCAAAGGAAGAAGAGTGTGTAACAAGTTTTGAATAAATTTAAGTGAATCAATTAATACAGTACATGCATATTAGTTATCCAATGACAGTTTCCCTTTATCATAATCACAGATACTGACACACTGGACTCTGATGATACTTAAACAATAACAATATACTGTGTACTACGCACTTGTTTGAGTCAAATAGTTGCTCAGTGTTTCTGCACCATAAAAGAATTGTTTCAGCATCATGGACTTAGCAGTTATGCGTGTCTCTCAAGAAAATAAAAAGTGAAGATTAATATAAACAATGTTGGAAAAGAATAGTGATGGCTTACGGCTATGTGTAGCATTTGCATTTTACAGACCGTGCTGTTGATTCTGTGCTTCAGGCGTCATTTCGTTCCCACTCATTTCCATATGGGTTAAAGATCTGTCAGCAATTTGTCTGCCATGACTGATTTTTTTCTGTCTCTTGGCGGCAGTGGTTGAGGATATAAAAACAACATACCTTTTAAGATGATATGGCAAATCTGTTGGCAAACCGTTGCATAATTACACATCCAGCACATACAGGGGAGCATGAGCAGTTTGTGGTTGTGTTTCTGGACAGTGAAAGTCCAGTTACTCTCTTCTTAGCTCTGTTTCAGTCTCCACCAACTGCTGAGGGAAATATCTGGCTCTTTAGTGGCTAAATGTTAAATGTAAGCTGAAAGCTAACGTTGTCTCTCTGCCATATGGTGTTGGCTGTGGGTTTTAGAACTATTTCACTGGAAACAGCTGCCTGTTACATTTGAAAATGATGCTGATGAGATCGGTGAGAGTGAACCAAACCTGAAAGACAGGAGTCAGGACATAGCTCTCTCTGAATTTTTCATGACAAGTAATCCCTTTCATGTGCAAATAGTCATGTGATCCGTTGCTAATATAAAATATTGATTATACTCACATTTCAAAACACACTATGAAATATACATGTAAAACTGTTTATCACAGGTATTGCTCAGAAAAATATGTTGTTAAGATGCTAAAATGTACTAACGCACCATTAAGGCTAAAATCTTTGTTTTCAGCTCTGTCTCATAGATTTTATGTGTATAAACAACTACTTTGCAAGAGCAAATATGTTTAAAATAAGATAAGACATTCCTTTATTAGTCCCACAACGGGGAAATTTGTGGTTTTGAGGGAAACGTAACGCCAACCAAAATATGTAAGTAACATAATAAGGAAATGTTAATTAATGTACTTGGCTAAAACTGTTGATACTGAAAACATCAGTAAAATGTGCGCTGACACTCCAAAAGGCAGTCTTTCAAGATAATAATCAGCAGTGACTTAAGATTTCTTTTTTTAAAATTCGACCAAAATGGTGATCTTTAACCCAAGTCCTTCTATTGCCTAAAACTATGCAAAAGTATGATATTTCCTCACCATTTTTCTTGTATGAGTCTGGATGCAAACCCTGGCATTAAAATTCTGCGCTTTGTGCATCCATCATCCACCCCAGCAACTTCCTTGCAAATCCAGCGTGTTATGTAAATGTATTGTTTCAAAGAAACGTTGCCACCACAGGGTAATTATGAAAACAGTTTAGTAATATATAATTTCTGAATTTTTCGGAGACAGGGGTTGTTGTTCTGCATTGCGATCAGTATTGAATAAAAAAAAAAATACATAGCTCTCACCCTCTGTCTCCACTGGGCTGTTTATATATGCCATTCTGTATCTTGTTTCTACTTTGGCTCCTCTATAATCCTTTTGTTGTGGGAGAATGTACTTCTCTCAAATCGCGCAGATGTGTGGTCACACTCCAGCTGCAATCCCAGTCTGGAATTTGCCACAGAAACACATTCAGACACATCTGCACAGGTGCCTGCATGCACAAGCACGCGGCATACTTGAACGCACACTATGCTGTATACACTCAATAACTGCAGTAGTGTGGTTAAATGATAACGTGTGATAAATTGCATTTAGCAGCAGTGCAGTAATCTGCAGCTGGGCCACTCTACTTTATATTGCTGAGATATGGGTGATGAAGAGTGTGCGATCACGCACCACTGAATTACAATAAGAGTTTGACCTTTCTCTCTGAGTATCTCCGCAAAACACCTGAATCAGCAGAATGATCATCCCAGGAAGATAATTATTCGAGTATGATGAGCTTGGCGGGGCTGATGTCTGGTTGTGTTTACATTTCTTTGGATGATTGTAAGCTTCTTATGAAGTTGATTAGACTGTCAGCACATCGCAGAACAAAGACCAGGTGTCACACAACCTTTTGCCAGGTTTAGAGAGGCCTGTTGTTGACCCTGTGAAGGCAGGGGATTTGACCGAAGGGGTTTAGTTTCCCATGTTAGATACTGCGTCTAAGCCAAGCTGCAGTGCACTCATGGGATTTGGAAAAGTCAGCCACATGCCTGGCTCAGGGAAGTCTGTAGGTGTTAGATAGCAATATATGATATTCTGCAACCAGCTGTGGACGCTGGGGAAAAAGAAAGGATGTATAGTATGTTTGTATGCCACCTGCAAAGATAAAGAAAGACAGTTTTCTCCTGGAAATGTTATTCCCTTTTGTTGTAGTTCAGTTTTTGTAAAGCTGTGGGACTGCTGCATCGCATTCATGCTCCAGGGATTAATAGATGTTGACTTATTGTTCTTTTTCCAATTTCCGTGTGTCTCTCAAGGTTACAAAGATTGGTGATAAATTGAATCAGGGTCATGAGCATCATCTGTTACCATTATCTTAAGTTCCACTTAGTGTTAAATATATTTATGTGTGCAGTCGGAACAGTGGTGCTGGTTTGCTTTCCTTTTCTTTTTGAAATGATCTTTAATCTGATTGTGGAGGCAGGGCAGATACACTGTGGCGCCCATATCTTTTTCTGTCTGTATCATACTGTGTGATTGCTTTGGATTTTCAATACAGCACCACCATGTCTGATTTTCCAGATTTTTCTACATCACTCTATACTTAGTCCATTCTTGTTTACTGCAGACATGCTATTTGTCAACAAGCAGTATACACTAAAAAAATCATACAGGAATTTAGAGGAATCATCTGATTTTTTCTCATAAACTAAACACACAAGTTGTATTCAAGTTAATTAAACCTAGTATTTTCTTTCAGAAAACTTAAGAACTTGTAAACCTAAGTTGAATGAATATACTGTACAGTTAAATCAACTCATTCTATTAAGTTTCTAAAGAAACATGATCAATTAAAATTCTCCTGAGACCCTTTTTTCACAGTTTAAAGAAAATGTGTATGAAAACTGGTTTTGTGTGTCTAATACACTTTAAGATAGGTCATGGCGGTTTGTTTTGAAAATAGTGAATATACTGTGTGCCAGTATAAAGGTTAATATTGAATTTAGTGCCAATTCTGGAACAAAGTAGCTCCAACAGGAGCAGCTGCAGCTCTAAGATCTCTGTGCAAAATGAAGAACTGACTTTTCAAACTGAGAAAATATAAAAGGAAATCAAATTTGTTTGTAATATTCATCAGTGACTGAAGACTTGTTGGTTCAACTTAATATCTTAACCTTATTGATGATAGTTTTCTTTTCAAATTCAGTTAACTTATGATTTTAAGGTAGCCTGGACACTAACTTTTTTAGATTAAAGCAAATAGTTTATTTTTACAGTGTAGGCAGAGGTCTAAACATTCCTTCATAATATTCCACACAATGGCAGAGGACTCAGGGACTGTAGACAGCCTGAGGGAGAGTGAGACATATTGTATGAATGAGTTGAGGGTGTGGCGAAAGGTTGGAGTTGACTGCAGTCCTGAAGTTCTGCAGAGGGAGAAGCTGATATTTGCACATGAAAGTTGCTGAAAGTCAAACTATTTATTTTTTTAAAAGCAATTTTGACATATTTTGCTTCAGGGCAGTTGGACCTTTAGACCCAGGAGAAGCGCTTAGACACATAAAAGTTTGATATTATTCTTTAATAATCCTATTTTTATTAAGCCTGAGTTCACCTGGGGATCTGGGGGTAAGAATGAGGTGTAGGCAAATTTGGAAATATCGGAGAGAATGTGGTGAGATTTTAGAGAGGTTGTAACCTGCAGGGACATATAATTAACATTTACGTAATATTTGAGCTTAAAACCTTGTTTTTCTTAAACACAGTGGATTCACTTACACTAATGTTGCTCACTTTTTTCAGTTGTTTAAAAAGGAGACCAGTATGTCCGTCGATCAAAGTTATCAGCCTGTCAGAAGGGCCTATCACAGCTACTATTAAATAGCTTGCCTCCATTACTTTGTCACAAGCAAAATATGCACTGTTATGTATATATTCTATATCACTATCAAAACAAAGAGGGAGGGAACAAAGGTGTAAAAACATCGATCAAGATAGTTTTGTCTTATCTGCTGTAATATCAAAAGAATATATGCAGATATTTCCCAGAGTTAGAATTTATGTTCATGACAGAGAGATTTCACCCTGAAAAGCAAAAAATATTGGTTTGGCATTGGTTCTGTAAAAAGCGAAGCAGGTGTTAAAAGGATGAACTGACAAATGAAGATATTTGCTTCCAAATAAAGCAGCTGAAACAGGTGGCAGGAGGAGCAGGTCATGGTTGCTCACTGCAGTTTATATCACTTCCCCACAGCAGCACTTTATAGGTACTCTGGTGAAGGAGCTCACTGGTTGCCTCAGAGGGGGGGCAGGGGGGTAATTGCCCCCTCTGGTGGCCCTATGTTTAAAAAAAATGCAGCAAAAGTGACCCTAAGGTCGATAAAACATGACAAATTGCCCTCTAGAGTGTCCTTCCAGGGGACAAAATGTGGTAAAGTGCATCACAACTTTCAGCGTGCTCGTGCCCAATCACAACTTTTTTTCACCCCTCCACTCAAACAGCCTCACTCTGCCACTGTATGACTGGAGTGAGTTACTTCAGAATCTCCACCTGTTACCAGCACATTACCATGGCAGCGCAGTGCCGCTGCAAACAAATAAAAACCACTAAACTAATTAGACACAGCAATTAGAAAATCATCAATCAACACACCCATAGCTCAGTGGTTATGTGACTTTTATTGTCGTGCCGGTGTTTGCAGATACTGAATTTCCCTTAAGCAGGTCTTGTTAAAACAGCCTCGCCGAGATTGAGCTCATTTAAGTCAAAGATATTTTGTCACAGACAATTAATGTTTCTCAAACGCTGATGATGACAAGTTCATACCTCCGCCCTCTTCTGTGATAATCAACCTTTATTCAAAAGGCTCTTAAAACCCTATTGTGCAAGAAAAGAACTCCAACCAGTCTCATGTTGTTAGAAGAAAATCAATGATGAAAAGACTGAAAAAAAAAGATGGATACCACTTGAATCCACCATTAAGAGCTAATTTTACAATTTCAACACATCTTCATACCTGCACAGAATAGGTTGATTGCCAGTGACTCCCAAAATTACATATATTACCAGTGGAGTGTACCAGCAACAACCTGAATTATATTACATTCTTGACATAAGTCACATGAAATTACTCGTGTGGTGTTGCCGTTTGGTTAGGTTTGGGCATAAAAACTACTTGGGTACATTTAGAATAATCTTGCCTAGTCAGACCACTCTAATTTGACTGATTTTCAATATGAATTCTGAGGTCTTTCCCAGTTTTAATGCATAAAATAAGAAAACTGTATTCCCGTTAAGCTATTAGGTGCCCAAATTCTCCGGCCAATTATGTGTGCAATTATGCTGTCTTTGCCAATAAACAATCTGCTTCATTAAATTGGAAATAATACAAGAAATCAGGACCTGTCCTCAGTATCATCATTAACCAACCTTTGATGAAGTATTTGTAAAAGACATACTGACTGACTGCTTTTACAGTGCCTGTTTTCACCCAAATAGAGGCATGCTCGTTGGATGTGACGTGTGGCTGCTCTCATCCATCCGACCTCCAATTACAGACCTTCTTGCTCATCATACTTCTCCTGTCATAATTACTCCGCCCAATAGAGGTAGCCGTCTAACAACGAACATAAATATGGTTTATAATAAGCTGCCTGCATAGACGACACTGGTGAGAATGGGCTATACAATTTAGAAATAAAACAGTCCACCTTTTAAGGGAGAATATGCAGGATAAGTTGCTGTCAAATACACCTTATTTCATTCTGTTGTTTCTCAGTAGGGTTCCTTATGCACTTAAATCCAAACATTATAAATTTTGATCGAAGTAAACATGTTTTACCTCCTCGTAAAAACCGTTTCCCACTTTACCAGATATAGGTTTTTTGCTACATTTAAACCTCCTGGGTTGAGGAAGGGGAGGGCACTGCAACCCATCACTGCTTTTTTGCTAACGGTGTTCCCATTTAAATACTCTGACAAAAGCACAGATGAAGTCCCCCTTTCAAAACGACTCTTTAAATATTTAAACTTAGGCCACTCTCAGTCATTTTTGACATTTCTGTCGCTGTGAGGGGACCGCCTTTGGTTCTGCGTGAGCACTGTGGTATCAGGTGCTCGGTGGATGAGCTGACCTGGAGGGAACGCTTGTCACTACAAAAGTGTTGAAGCCAGAAAGCATGTGACAGATGAGCAAACAGAGTGGCTGGAGCAGTTCACGAGCTGGACATTGAAACCCTCCAGGGAGCATATAGCGCGATTATCATGGAGAGTTGCTGGCCGAGCAATCAACCAGTCATAAGGGATAAGAGCTGATGATATATAGAGGTGTTTGTCATCAGATAACTGTGGGATCATAGGGGATCAGGGCAGTTGAGGCAGTGTAGAAACCACCAGCTAGATGCTAGATGCTCCAGTGTGACCAAGCAAATTAGAAACTAGATGTTGTTGCAGCAGGATGAGAAAACTGCCGCTGGAAAATGTTTATTTTACTCTATTTTAAGTAAAACATATTAAGAAAGTGCGATCATAGATCAAGACCTAATTAATTTGCACAACAGAATCCACTTCACAGAGCCACTTTGGTGAATGAAAGACATGCAAAAGCAGTTAGCAATGACCTTTGGCCACATATTTACCCAGATGTTTTCCTCCAGGCTATGTGATCAAACTCGACAGCAGGCGTCAGGTAAGGGACTTCCACAGGGATGGTGAATGTGTTATGGATGAGGGGTTTGCTTGGGAAGTTTAATTTTAAGAGTGTGATCCTCATTAATCAAGATGCACCTGGGCATGTGCCTAATTAACATTTTACTTGTCCAGCATGTACTGGTGCTGGTCTTTGGTGGAATTTCTTCTCCACACAGTGACAAATCTTATCTTAGGAGTAAAACATGACATTTCTGCTGACTGCCATTGACAGACAGATTGTTACTATACTGTAAGTGTCTGACAGCATTATGAACAGGGTTAGGGTTATCCCTCCATCCTTCCTCCTTTTTTTTTAAGAGTAAGATATGTTTTGTCAAAAACCAGAAAAAGCTGTTTTATTGCTTTCGCCAAACTTTGTAAAGGGAGTTTTACAAAAGTGTAATTTTATCCTCATTCAAACTAAAAAAAAAAAAAAAAATCAAAAACAAAATGAAACTCACTCATTTTTCTATCATCTCTGCTTTGGAAATCAACCCATTATTCACGGCGTGAGATGTGAACATATCTGAAAAGGAACTACAGGGAGGTCGCACATCAGAGAAGCAGCAGGGAGAAAGGGCATGTCGAGCCACAACATTTTCACATCTATCTCAGTGAATTAAAGGCTTATTTTGAAAAACTAGAGTTAGTGATTGTTGGAACAGTGGAAAGTCAAGCCTAGATCTTCTTGGTGAGTTTTGTTTTTGTCGAATTGTAATGAAGGAAACAGTGACGATGTTAAAATTACCAAGGGAAATTACACAGCTGGGTCTGTTTAAATAAAATGTATCTTACCCTTTAAAAAAAGGCCTCTCTCACTCTGGTGATCCTTTCTATAATATTGACAGACACGTAGGATAACAATCTGAGCATGTCAGTGGCAAAAACAAGCACATTGAGTGGACTGCCTGGTTTGGTTTTGCTTCTGCTGGCTGCAGTGCTCTCCTCAATACTGGCTAAATTTCAAACATTGTTTTCCTCACTTAAACACAAAAACATGGGAAAAAAGGGAATACCAAAGCTTTCCTTTAAAATTATCCTGCATGCATTTTTACTTATTATGTGAGAAAAATGGATTTTGATGTTATTTTTTAAGCATAATTTTAATAAAATGATTTAAAAATACAATTTTTCAAATATTATTCAGTAACTGAAATTATGATAATGACATAAGCGTGACATAGTACGCATCAACTGAATTTGCACCAGAGAAGGGAGAGATAATCAGCCAGTTGTGGTGCGATGTTTGGCTCGTGTGTTAAAGTGGCGGAAGTTGCATTCTTTCAGTTCCCAATTGAAAACGGTTCTAAGGGAAACTCGCCAATTCTCACTACTGAGGGAAATTTAAAATGTCTCCAGATCAATTTTCCTCTACATGTGAGGAATATTTATTAACTAAATATACTGACATAAATAATGCATGGTATGAATGAAAAATGAAACAAAGATAATCTAATACTATAGAAAGATTAGCATTCCATTATGAGAAATCAGATGATTAATTTTTCCTTATTTTGAATAGGGTTAATCAGTTACCGCTGGCTATTCTGCTTGGCTAATTTATTTATTTATTATGACTTTCATTCCATCTTCCTCTCCATATGCTTTGTCAGGCTTCGATCCAAGAGTTTCATCCTGATGGTCACGCCCCAGATCTTTTCTCCTTTTTTCTCTATTTATCTCTGGATTCCATTTGCTCGGCACTCTGAGCGCTGTACTTTCTGTTCATTCACTTAGTTGATCCTATGGGAAAATTCTTTTAAGACACATTACTTACCATTTTGTTTAGGAAATAGCCCACAGGGGACACAGGAGTATACTGTATAGTGCAGCACAGCGATGGGACACATAGAAACTCTGTCTCCTTCTCCTGCTATATGAAAAATAACCTTTCCTCTTAATCCTGTCTTGAACTTGGCATGAACTTGCCGTAGGATTTGTGATTGGTCCATAATGGCACTTAACATGAAATTCCTTGAGCAAAGAATTCACCTGTTTGCAAATAAGGCAGTTCACTTTATCTGTCCTCCAAGGAAAAGATGATGTAAGAGTTGATCCATTTTGCCAGAAACTTTCTTTTCTCTGGACTCCCATAGTAAACTGCCAAGTTGTCCACACTAACTTCAGCTAACACGCTTTCGTTAATTTCTGTGACACTCATGAGACGCCATAAGGTGCCTTGCCGCGCAACCAGTAGCCCTCTACAAGTTGTCATTCCTAACCTGACAGACACGTGAGGGGGGCACATTTTGACACAGTAGCTGAGAAAATTATTGGATGTAAGCTATTGAAAGTGTAAGTATTAAAATGGACAGCAGATGATTCAAATGTAATGCATGTATTTCATTTCGGGGGCCACACAAAATGTTTTTTGATGGTCGTCTTTGAGAATCTATGCTCTAAAACCTTAAAATCACCACTTTGTTGTTTCATCAAACATTTTAGTCGTAAATTTGTAATTATATCTGTTTTCACATTAGCAAAAATTGCATTGGGTCTTTGATTTCAGACAGAGTTAGACAAAAGTACACTTTTCATTTCTAGCCAGTGATTATTGACTTCAAATAACGCAGTGAGCAGCTTTTTCCAACTGTAGCTAGTTAGCTAATTATGATTCATGAGTTGGCTGAAAATCAACTCATATAACAAAATTGGTCTGCCAGTGATGGGCCACCCAACCTTTAAATACAGCAATAAATTACGGGCTAGTGGTTCAGATCCGATAGCAAATGGCCCATGACATCACCATACATCTGCCAAACGTATAAGCATAGCTGGCCCTATGGACCACTGTTTTTTTTTTGGCAATGGTTTACAATTGCAATTTACAATTAATTGATTAATCTTTATTCTTTAAAATTTTGCTTATACTAAACAATTTCAAATGTGCTTCTTCCTGCCTCAACCAAAACTTTATTTCCACCTATATTATATTTCAGATCTGTGTTTGACAGTAGTCGACTACATTTTACTTGATTGATAAAATTATTTTAATTGTTATCATCCTTAATTACTACTCTTGCAATTCTCATAGGATTAAGGAAAAGAAGAGTGGAGGAAGGAGGTGAGAGGAGACTGGAAGAAGGTGGGGAAGGTGGTTGTGTGGCTACTAGATCTGGACCACTTGTGGCCTGCAATTCATTGCTGTATTTGGTCCGAGTGTAATTGGGCTGTGTGGCTTATCACAGGGCCAGACCAATTTTACCATGTAGAAAATGTACAAATAAATATGCACTTGATGGCTGTTCTCTGTAATGTGATATCATGCTAAAAACCTGAGGCTGTAACTAGATGTTCCAGGAAAAAAGTCAGCATCCTCGCCAGTTACTAAATATATAGAAAAAATGGAAATAAAAAGAAAGAATACATTGGAATGTAGAGCTTGTTAACTAATTCTATAAATTGCTAGATACTCTAGATGCTTGATCAGGACGCATGTTAAATTTATAGTGTGCATTTTCAAACAACGGCCTATTCAGTGTTTGAAGAGAATAACATCAAAATCAATGTTTCAGACACTCAACAGGACCACCTGCCCCTCTGTAAGAAAACAAATTATTATATTTATGTTAAGCTATTTAACTTTTTTATGTGCCCTCGTTTCATTTTGTGTTATTTATCTCGTCTCCTCTCTTTTCACAAGCCACACAGATACACGGAGTGGAGCAGAGGAGAGACAGATGAAGTGATGTTGTCTCCTCTAGTAACAAACACGCTTTGTAGCTAATGGCATGCTAAACAGATTTGGTGTAAGAGCTAAAAGCAAATTAGTGATGCGGTTTTGCCCTTCTTGTTCTCCACGAAGTTTGCTGCAAGTTATGTGATGTAGCCAGGTGCATTTCATGTGGAGGCGGCACTGCGTCAGACTCTGTCGGTTGGTGTGGTGGTAGGTGGTAGTATGACAGTGTAAATACAGATATGTTAAGGTTTGCAGCTCAAATGGGATAAATACACTGTTTAATCCATTCAGCACTTGTTTTGGAGAAAGCAAAATATATATATATATATATATACCATTCACACTCTTCACTCTTTCATTCATTTTTCTATTCTTAATGTCAGAGGATGATAAATTAGTATGTTCATAAGCAAAGTTATCACATATATGAATACACACCCCCATAATTCAAAATATCCTTCCAGATAATGCGAAGTAAAGTAAAGAACATCAACATCTTATCAGAGATCATATGACTCTATTGATACACATGAAAAGAGTGACCATTTTGACCTGATAAAGATCTGACTGTAATTGAAATGTCCGTTTTAATAAATTGTTTATGTGCAGGTGTTTGACCTGATATAATTATGCTCCTTCTATTAAAAGGGTAAAGAGCAACACGGTGTATGCTGTTTCAACGTGTGTGTATTAATGGTGTGTATAAACCTGTGAGAGGGACTGATAAGGTTTGCCCACTAGACTGAGAAGCTGAGGGAGGAGAGTCACCGGGTAGGTGGCAAAAGATGTGATAACAAAGCAGAGGGAAAGAAAAAGTAGGGTGCAGAAAAAGAAAGACAAAGACAGAGCGGAAAATAAAGAGAGAAAGACATTTCGCGTAAATACTGTAATAACCCCTAGAGATGTAGTTACAGATAAACTGTGGGGGGCAAAAGTCCTGTATTAACAGATAAGATATAGGCAGGACAAATTTCAGCAGCTTATCTTATTCATTCTTTTTCCCACCAGAGACAACCCTTCTTGATAAAAATCATTTTAAAGTGATGCATGCCCACCAAAGCCAAGGATAGTACCCTGATGTGCCAGCCAGCTGAGCTATAAAGATAGAAAATGCTATATAATAAATGTCCCCTTTGAGGGTTGCATTGCCTGAACCGAAGCAAGTAAAACACTTTCTGTTTGCTTCAGGGAGGGATCGGTTTAACAAGGAGGGATGCTCTTGGCTGACACTTTAATGCTGCTAAAAACACAGCGGCATTTACTTATTTCTGTGTTTTAAACAAGATATTTTGATACTAACTGAAAAACATCATGTTTAATGTTGCTGATTAATATTTTGTAAGCAAGATAAGATATGAAAATTTAAGCACGCTCCTGTCTCTTTAATTCAGCTTGTTTTTTGCTCACACCCCCTTTTAGTGCGGTCAGTGGTGTAAGCATGAAAGCAGCTCTGTCATACCGGATATTGTCCTCAAAATCTTGTTTAGGTGATTCAGGGGGTAAGAACACAGCGCAGATGTGACATTGAGTGTAATAGATGTGATTCACCACTACGTCACTCGTCAGCTTAAAATACCATCAGGACTCCTCCGCCTCAAATGCCACCATTTTTCATTTTTCATTTCAATGGGGTGGAAATGAATCATGTCGCGTTGTACAAAAAGTTAGACCATAGTATTTATTTAGAGAGTAGGAGTGTGTGTAGGCGCTGTCTCAGTTTCCAACGTTGACAGTTGGCAACCCTGAAAAAAACGGATGTATCCAACAACCACCTGTCCTTGCACTAGTATCAGCTTTATTTTTTTGATTTAAGTTTCTCTGAAGCAACTTTTGATTCTTTACTGAAAGCAAACTTTGTCCAAGTTGCACTCAGACATTAAAGGTCCAAGGTGTTAGATTAACGGAAATTTATTTGCATAAAATTGCACAAATGTAATGTGTGTTTCCGCTAGAATGAGCCATTTATATCTACAGAGGGAACAGGTCCTCTTCCATCTTTCTAATGTAGCCTAGAACAGACAAACCTAGATTCAGCCTTTCATGTTTCGCAGCCGCCACAAATGAACTCAAAATAGTTTTTTTCATGCAAAAATGTCAAAAACTGCTCATTTTTAATTCCCTATTCTCAATAAAGACCAGGAGAAGAATTTAACCACTTTATTATGAATTTAATTACTTACTTTAAACACTTCATTTAACAAGGTGTACAGGTAATAGCCTTGATAGACTAAAAACACATAGACAAAAAAACTGCTATACAAGTGAGATGGCCTGTCTTTTTTTTAAATTAACAATTTCCTCCCATCTGCGCTCATTTTCTCACTCCACTCTCTTTCTGTTGTTGTGTCACATGTCGATGGTGTCACTGAACAGCACACGTGTAAACTGATTGGCTGTTTACGTGTCACTTGTAGCACAAGTCGAGGGATATGATAGGCTGTTTGCGAGCCAGGGCAGATTGGTTATGCATTTAACAGTGGCTTGAATTTAATGCATTTTACTGAAACTATTGAGCATTTAATTTAACAAGTTTTTTTATTTCCAATGCTGAAGTATCGATTGACAATACATATCGCTATTATTTTACTGCCCAAGCCTAATTTTAATGCAGAAAAGTGATTTGACTGACTTTTATTTAGTTCAGTCTATAATATTACATCATATTTAATAAGCTGATTGTCTTATTTGTAGAATGTTAATTTGTTTACATCAAAATGTAGTGAAGTCTAAGTATAACGCACCTCAAAATTGTATATTTCCGTTACATTCTACCATCACAAATGAAATATAGAGCAGTAAATGACATCATTGTTGCCTTTTCTTCCAGAATGTGAAGGTAATTCATTGTGCATGTTCTGGTTTCTAGACCTTACCTCAGACATCCTAACTCATCACAGCCATAGCTGTCCTGTGGGTGTGTCAGTTCAACTGCAAATTGGTCTGATTAGAGGATGACCACAGTTCACAAATGAGTGGAGCCAATCAGAATCAAGCACGGTTGTAATGAGTACCCTGAAGTTCTGATTATGTGAGTGGAGCGGCAGCAATTTCCGCTCCACAGCTAGCGCCGTCTCTCCACTTTGGGCTCTTTTTCTACTTACTGGTCCCTGTGTGTTTCCTGTTCACGCTTGAGAGAAAATGGCCCATCATATCCCTTGAAAAGTACATGGAGTTATGTTGTACATGGGGGAAAAAAAGCACTTACTGTACCAGTTCAAGCTGGACATTTCCATCCATGTTTGTTGTAGCATGCCCTGTGTCACACTAGTGGGACTGAGCAAAGATGGAGTGACCCGAGTGAAAAAGAGCACATCTGACTTTCTAAGAAGCAAATTTCCACCACAGGCAAAATCATGAAAAACTCACCTCCGATTATACAGCTCCACCACTGACATGCTCTGCTGAACCTGTCTGTTACTTCACGTTCTAACAATGAAATATGTTATTGATGTCTTGACTTGACACGAAATATTAACTGTAATAATATTTGACCTTTTACTAAAATGTGACATTTCACTTTTAACACGCGACACCCTCTGCGCTGTCAGGAATGTGCAGGAGCATGTTGCTTCCACTGTGTACAATGAGGAAAAAGACACACTCCCCAGGTAGCTTTAACATCTACAAGCTGCAGTGAAGACACTGACCTTCAGACAGACTAGTTGAGCTGTCAGGCAGACTTAACGCCAGTTAAAGATGTAGGTAAGTAGACAAGGTGGTGGAAAGGGGAGTTTTCCGGCGAGCAAGGTGACACGGAAGAGATATTTTGGAAAAGGTCACATCATTTACATCATTACCTCCTGAAGGCAGACAGCAGAGGTGTGCATCTGCTTGCACAGAGTGAATGCCTGCATTCTTCCTTACATCCAACATATCCATTCCAGTGGACAGCTGTGTGTGAGTGTGTGAGTGTGTGTGAGTGTGTGGCTGCTCCGGTATCTGACACTCTCAGACAGCCAGTAGCATGGCTCAGTGAGAGAGATGGCGTGATCGCTGGACCGTGGTCTGTCTTATCCTGTCACACACTCACACACACGTATACACGCACACACATGCATGCATGCACACACAAACACACTCCAGACAGGCACTGAGGCCACCAAGATAATACATCTCACCAGTGCTGGTATTACACCATTAAATTGGGATATTTTTTTTTCATAAACTAACCAAGGCTAAAATATAATCGTACATTTAAAGCTGGAAGTCACAGCCACAGAAATCCTAAGGTGCCTGGGAAAGGTGGGTTTCCTGTTGGCAAATGACTAAAAAAGAAAGCCAGTAGGAAACTTATTCAGCAGCTGTGCTTTTTGTAGTTAAAGGGACATTTTGGATTATTTGAAGTGGGATTGTACAGCATGAGGTACCTACTATAGATGCCTGCCAGCACACCCCCAGTTTGAGGAAGCAGAGAGGGGCACCAGCACAGAAGAGCAATGAACTGTTATGGAGAGGATCAACAGTAAAACGTATTGTAGCCACCTTTTTTAAGTTCAGTCATTTTAGTTTAGCTTAGCTTTAGCAGAACACAGGAGCTGATGGTCTACCACTGTCTCATTTTGTAGTTTCTTTGTGTTACTGTGTGTCTGTAGTGAATTTGAACTGTCCTTTTATAACCCTGAAGTCACTCAATAACACACACTAATAGATTAACGCAGCTGTACCGTCACACTGTGTGCTGTCTGATGGAAAAGTAAAGCAAAATTCAGTTTCACTTTTTTAAGTAGCAATTTTTGAGTAGATAAAATACCTTTTGTTGCTGACCTTGTCACAGTAGTACATTGCTTAGCTTTGATACTGGTGCCCCTCTCTGCTTCTCCTGACTGCAGGTGTGCTAACGGCTATGGGTACTACTATGGGTAATGCAGTATCCTTTTAACTTGATTGTATGATTTATAGTCCATGTGCTCTTATTTTGTGTGCCTTTTCTGAGTGACATCATGCATGAAGAGGATATACTGTATACACTGATACAAAACAATGTAATGTCAAATTTCATTCCATCAAAAAGTACTTTAACTTTAATGAGAGGGTCATTTGGTTGATAGTTTTGTCCAACTTACTGTGAATTTAACCATCATGTCCCGGTTGGGTAGTTTTAACTTGTGATAACTGTTCCTCTCTGGTGAAACTGTCTTCACCAGAAAAAAAAAAATAGTCTTTTGTTTCAAATGCCTACAATGGCTAAATGCCTTGGGGAATTTTCCCAGAACAACCTATTTTTACGTGCACAACAATCTGAAGTAGTGTAGCGTGATGTTGCAACACAGAAAGCTGTCAGGGAGCAGGCCGGGGTGGATCGATAAGTCAACAAAGCATGTAGCTTTGACAAACGAGACTGCAGTTTGTTTTGTGTTTACAAGTTCTTTCAAGAAGACCGCAACCTTTCAGTGACTTTAACCAAGTAATTATTTGAACTATGACATAACCATTATTTTAACCCAGAGAACAATCTTTGATGTTTCTGTAGCTTCAATCAAGTGGTTGACAAAACCGCCTCAACTTAAGGTCCACTTATTTGCTTGTTCGAGACCTTTTGACGGCGTCCTTATTAGCAGATTACCATGGAACTGAATGAACCTCAAGAGGTCAAACATGAGCCGTCAAGCTCAGCTTTTAAGTCAACATAGATAAGAATTCCATCTGAATCATGGGAAATTTGACCATCTTGAGTTCCTGTCTCTGTTTTGATGGCATCAGCTCAAGCATTCAGCATAATATGACTCACCTTTGCAGTAGTTAGTTACCTTATTCCCAGCCATAATACATCAAAATGTGTGGTTTGTTGTGTTTGTTTGGTGTTTGCTTTCTGAGAATCAGTATGCAATTATTTTTGACACTGATCAAACCTATTCTCTCTCTGTAGAGAATAGTGACAAAGAGCTGAAAGAATCCTCAAAGCCCAGTTCAATTTGAGGTCTTCTTTATATTTGTTGTGAAAGTCATTTCAAAGTTTGCACTGCTGTTGCAACTATACACCACACTTTTAATTGAGAATTTAAAAATTTAACTGCTTTATTTATTTATTTATTTTTTTGAGAAATTAAAGAATAGAATTGGAAGAGCATTTTATATGAACATGAAATGTTGATTTTTGTTTGTTTTTTTCCTTCTCTTCCTCGCTTGACCATTAATTGTATTTGTATTGTATGTATGTATTGTGTGTATTTTGCAGGTAGGATGAAACTAATTATGGGCAAATACTGCAATCATTACCCCTAGGAATCAATACATTTAGCCACCAGCAAGCAACAGAGATAAACAGACTTCACTGTCCTCGTCTATTTTGTTGAAACATGCAAACGCAGTCTGTCATGATGTATGATTACTGTCATCTACTCCATCCAAATACACAAACATATTTGACTGGATGTCTATAAACCAGTCACAGTGTTGACAAGCTAAAGTAGACTGGAGCAGAGCCATACGCCCCTGAGCAAGCATGGCCGATCAAAGAGGAGGTGTAAGGCACATTTTATATCTATTAATCCTGTTTATGTTGATTTACGAGTGCATTTAGAGTAGAAATCCACCACCACAGTATATCTTTTGTTTGTTTGTTTGTTTTGTTTGGAACATAATTGGGTTCTGAATGTGTTAAACTATGTTCTCAGTTATTTACAGGCAGAGAAACACCTGCAAGCAAGTAAACAAGCAAGACATGCTGTGTGTATCCATACAGTAGGTTAAATTATGGGAAGACTAAATGTGATCTCTCCTCCACTAATTCTTCTTCAATCCTCTTTCTCTCTCATCCTCCTTCCACCGCTCTCCTCCCCCATCTCCCTTTTTTCCCCTGTCATTTCTTCCCCCTCATTCTCCTCAGATTTCTTTCCAACACATCATTTGAGGGCCAGAGCGGTTTTATATCCAGAGACACTCATAGCCAGAATGTCATCTCAGAGGCCCATCACTACATCTGGTCCCTCCAGCTGGACCCCCTCGGCCAGCCAACCTGGACCCGCCTGGGACGCTGGCGCAGGGGGAAAGTTCTGATGGACCAGGGGGCCTGGCCAAGCCATCAGGGTTCTGGGGGCGGAGGTGACTGGCGCCGATCCACGCGGCTGCACATGCGCGTGGTGACGCTGGTGGAGCACCCGTTTGTGTTCACCCGCGAGGTGGACGGGGACGGGATGTGTCCAGCGGGCCAGTTGTGCCTCGACCCTCTCACCAATGAATCTTCGGTTTTGGAGAGACTTTTCCAGAACCTCGCAGGACCCAACGTATCTGTTCCCACGGAGTACAAGAAGTGCTGCTATGGTTACTGCATTGACCTGCTGGAGAAACTGGCGGAGGATATGGGCTTCACTTTCGATCTCTATATTGTAGGCGATGGGAAATATGGGGGGTTCAAGAATGGTCGCTGGACGGGATTGGTGGGTGATCTGCTCAGTGGCGCCGCCCACCTGGCAGTGACATCTTTTAGCATCAATTCAGCAAGAAGCCAAGTGATTGACTTCACCTCACCCTTCTTCTCCACCAGTCTGGGAATTCTGGTCAGTAGTCCTCTTTTTCTTGCTCTTTTACTCTTCTTTTTTTCCTAAGTTTGTACAGTTTAGGTCTGGACAATAAATCAGTGATGATACTGACACATGAGAAACAGCACGGACTGATAAGTGAACAGCGTTTAGTGACAAAATGAGTGTGGATAAAAAAGGATAGGTCAGCTTGCAGGGAGACAGTATACATGTTATGTATTTTAAGTTGGACAACTATCAGAGGATGAGGGAGCAGAAATGCTGGATGGATGGATAGACTATCCAAACACCTGTTGTGTGTAAACTGTGCAGGAAAACTGTTCCAAAACTGTTCTATCTGGCACACAAAATATGTCATCAGTCACAACCTATGTGATCAATAACTATCAATATCGACCAGTTCACTATAATGACACACTTTTCAACAACATTGCCCGGGCCTACCACAGATTTTTCTTTTTTTTCCCTCTCCACTTGTTATATATCTGACTTCTGTTACTCTTTGGCCCATGCTTCTTCGCTCTCTGTCATTGACCTCACCTCAACTCTCTCCGCTTGGTATTCTGGTGATCAGTATCAATATGGCAGCGTTTCATTACTGCAAGCCTCACCTTATTGGATTCTAATGCAATTCCCCATATGGGGCTGTACTGGTGATTGTACAGCTTTGTGGGGTGACCCTATTACTACAATTACTATAGCTAGTCTCACCAGCTGACAGGCAGTGACGGTGATAATCATTCCTCTCCTTTTTCCCTCTGAACATCTAACACTATAGAGGTAGATATTCTGCTTTATTTACAGTGGCTGTTTCTTCTATTATCCATGTTGTTTTTTTTTTCCATTTTACTTTCAAGTATTTCTCTCCAAAACAAACAGTATCACAAACAGCACCCTCACCAGTAGATTTGCATTTGATAACAGTAGACTTTTGGGATTATGAAGCCAATTTTTGTCCAATTAAGGCTGGGCTTGTGAATGTGTGGCTTCCCTGCGTGAACTGCTGGCATTAATTATAGCATGCCATCTTGCTTCTGTGACTTCTTGTGAGACTCCTGATCCTGTTTCGGTTCACAGCTCAAATTGGTGAAATAAGCCTATGAGCAAATACCCAAACACTTTAACCTCACTCTGAAACAGCTATACCACATCAGACATCAAAAAGATACTATCATATGAATAAATACATTCCATAACTTGTAACTTGTAATTATCCATGTGTTACCCACATATTAACAGAGTAAGATGTAAATACAGCTTTTCTGACTTACAAAAAATTACCTGGAAAATAAAGATTACTAAAATACATTTAGTTTACAGTTTACAGTGTATGTTCTCTTGCTTTTTTAGGATCTAAAAAAGGCAAGCTTCTCAATGCAAAATAACGCATTCATTATTTTGCTCTTCTATATGGAGCCCACAGCTGAAAACACTGCTTAAGTTAGGATTAGCTTGCTTAGCTTATTACCACCTCAATAGGAAAACCGACTCTCAGTAAATGACACCAGTTTCTTTATTTAATATCAGTTTTAACTAATCCTGCCCCCGACCCCTCCTTTTCCAGGTTCGTACCCGCGACACAGCTGCACCCATCGGTGCCTTCATGTGGCCACTCCACTGGTCCATGTGGCTCGGCATCTTTGTCTCCCTCCATGTCACCGCTGTCTTCCTCACCCTGTACGAGTGGCACAGCCCATTTGGTATGACGCCGCGCGGACGCAACCGCGACCGGGTGTTCTCCTTCTCCTCGGCGCTCAACGTGTGCTACGCTATTCTCTTCGGGAGGACAGTGGCCATCAAGCCGCCAAAGTGCTGGACGGGCCGCCTGTTGATGAACCTCTGGGCCATCTTCTGTCTGTTCTGTCTGTCCACCTACACCGCTAACTTAGCTGCTGTCATGGTCGGGGAGAAGACGTATGAACAACTGTCAGGGATACATGACCCAAAGGTACAAAATTCTTTAAAGGTCCTAAATACTTACCTCCTCAGCTTTTAATATGAGTGATGATATCCAACATTAATACACTCTTGTCTACCAAAGTTGCGAACTCAGCTAGAAAAAGATGATGTCACATATTTCTTCCCACCAATCAGGATTCAGTAAATTTCAGACTCTAAAGTCAGACTCTAATGACCGTTTTTTTAAACTTTTAATAAATTGTACCCTAAGATGCTCATTTAACTTGCATATTTTGTCACGAATATTTAATGTGACAGAGAAATATGCTTCCAAGGGATTTAATTTCATCAAAAGACAATATTCTTTTTTTCCCATATGTTTTTCTATATTAGCTCAGATTAAAATAATTACATTTTTGCTCTCAGGTTGAGATGAGATGTTCAAAAACTTTTTCTTTTTTTTTAATTTAAAAGTGTGGTGCTTCATATTGACTAGATTTAATTAGCTTGTTTGTGTATTGCTGGTACATCATTTAATTTTTGTCTTTGCAAACATGGTTGTTTAGTTTCTCTCAAGTTTATGATGATTAACAGGCTGTTGTGGATATACTCTTTCGAAATGGCCCTTATGCTCTAGGGCTGCAGGATTAATCTAATATTAGTCTTGATAACAATTTTGGCTTTCCACATTTAAGAGCAATATTGAAATTTAAAATATATGCCTCATATTAAAAAATCCTGCATGTCAAGTGAAATGCTTCCTAAACTAAACCTGCAGCAGCAGCAAGTGCAAAATTCCTGGATGTCGTGGCTGCTGTTCAGAGCAGAAGACTAATATACAGCACAGAGCAGACGGGCGAGTTTCACAAGTCTTGCAAATCTAGGGGTTCTTTTTTAGACATGACCAAGCAGAAAGTCCAGAGCTAGTCCCTCAGAACAGATAATCGTCCCTCGTCTGGAAGTGTTATGGCTTTCGGGCAAGAGAGGTTAAACAAGAACAAAGAATATGCAAAGAATGAGACTTGCACACTGCAAAGCAGAACATTTAGAGTAACTTCTTCAACCAACTGAAAATCACCACAAACTGTAGTACAATGAAGGCATGAAGGCCAAGAAGAGTAACATCGCTAACAGCATCCATAACAGCAACACTGTACATCATGTCATGGTGTGGTATGTAGCACAACATGAAAGTAAAAGCAGTGCTCTGTTGATTTAATTTTGGGGGACAAAAAAAAAATCAGTACAATTGTATTTAAATGTTTGCATTAGCAGAAATGTAGCACAGAATGAAAATTAAAGCAATGCTCTGTTTAATTAGACGCAATTCCTTTTTTTTTGTCTCTGAATGAATAATTGTGATAATAGTGATCTAAATATTGATCAAAATAATCGTAATTTTAAGTTTGGCCATAATTGTGCAGTGCTATCATGTTCATTTTATGAAACTGCAGGCCAGAAGGTTAGCTGTCCTCTTAATTTAAGGCTCCTCCTGTGAGGAGTACAGTCCCTTAAACTTTAAGTCTGCAAATATATTCTTTAATTAAACCACATTTATAAGGGCAATTGAGGTAAGGTAATTAATGCTTTTTGTCAACTCACCAACTCTGTGAATCACAAAAGTGCATGGATATTGAGTTTGGTTCCAGAAAAGGAAAGAAACGGTATAAAGAACTTTACTTCAGCGTCTCAGGTTTTTCAAAAGTCCCACTGATGAAAAGAGAGTCAATAGGCTAAAATGAAAAATATCAATATTAATCAATATTGATGCTTTTTGAAGGCATTCTAAGGGTTAGCGTCTGAAGTTGTTTCTTCTTTCCTGCAGTTGCACCATCCCTCTCAGGGATTCCGATTCGCCACAGTGAGAGAAAGCAGCGCAGAGGACTACGTCAAGAAGAGTTTCCCCGAGATGCACGAATACATGAGAAGATACAACGTCCCAGCAACGCCAGATGGCATACATCATCTCAAGTAAGACGATGTTATATAGGCTGTATGGTCCACATACATCAGGCGGACACACACATAAAGATGCAGGCACACACTCATGGGAAATCATACACTGTTGTCACTGAGCGTCGTACATTCTGAGAAACAAGAGTTCCCTTTTTTGAAGAAAGGGTTTGTCAAGAACTCTTTCATCCAGGTTGGGTCAAGGGTTTTTGCACCGTAATATAAAAGGATTCTTCATAGAACCCCCTGGGCAGGGTTTGAAATAAAACCTTATGAATATAAACATGTTCTTGGTAGAATCCCCTGAGTGCATTCTAAATAAAACCCTTGAACTTAAACAGGTGCTCAATACAACCCCTTAAGTGTGTACCAGATACAACCCTTGGAACAAAAAAAAGGTTCTTGGTAAAGCCCCATGGGTGAGTTGTAGATGAAACCCATGGAATATAAAAAGGTTTTTGGTAGTACCCCTTGGGTAGGTTCTTGTGGCCCCTTTAGAAGGTGGAAAAGGACCTCTGGAGAGGGTTCTGAATGGTTCTTGGTATAACCCTTTATGTTGAGTTCTAGATAGAACTCTGATTTAAAGTTTCAAGGTTCTAACAGAGAGAGTTCTCCTATGGGGACACGCCAAGAGAACCCTTTATGTTTCTAGTTAGCACCTTTATTTCTAAGAGTGTCCCACTGTCATCTGTCCTCTAATATTCAGTAACTAGTCAAGCAATTATCTCTTGCTGTCATCATTCCCTGAAAATCTGTCTGGTTACAGAAATGGAAAAATTAAACTGTATCATCTTTGGAAGAAAAAGAAATGTGAGTTGTGTGTCCAAGGAAAGTCATTTGAAGAAAAGAAAAATTGCTGTCATTCACCCCCACGAGCCTGCCTGTTTGCATTCAGATCTCACCCTCCTCCTTACCCCGCCATTGCTGTCATCCTAAGCTGCTTCAACATTCAACCGGCATCCCCGCGGAGCAAAGCAGAATATAGTGAGAAAAGGCAGCTGGAATGCGGGCCGAGGCTGCGTAGGACACAATTTGAATGGATGAAACAAGATTTTTTTCACTGAGCTTGTAAAATGCTGATTAGAGGGTTCAAGGAAAAATGTCATCTTTAGAAAATTACAACGGGGGGAACAAGACAGCGTACAAGGGTGCTGCAATGCAACTTTGAATGCTCGGCGCTCAGGGTTTACTCCCCAAGGGACCAGGCATTAGTTATCACATTACATCAGCTACAGTGCTGTGTGTGCATTGGGCACTTAAATCTCATGCTGTAGTACACAGTAATGCATTTGCTGTAAACTGCTTTAACTGGAGAAGCCCCATATGGAGATTAAACTTAATATTCATGAACTGGTCCAAACAAAACTGGATATGAGGTTTGCTGTGGTTGCCTTTGTACATAGAATAAGTGTTGAAGGTGCTGCTTAGGTTTAGGTCTCTATAAACAGATACCTGCATATAAATGAAGAATCAGTAGATAAGGGGCAAGATTTTGGTATCAGAAGCATACTAGTGTCCTTTTTTGTAGTCCGTTTGTAGTCAAAGTATTGCCAAATCACAACTGAGTGGGCTTTTGTTACATATAAGTAAACATGTGGAGGTTATCCTGTGATGACAACAAAGGTTTTTATCAGTTTTTTTTTTATTTATCTGCTTTTATATACAGGTATCTGCTCACAGAGATCAGCCAAGCGTAACTCCAACTCCATCCCCTGTCTCAAGTTGACTGTAAACAATGACAGGTTCATGGAAGAGGAAGTCTTGGCCTAAATATACCTTATCTGGATGTTCACTCACTGCACGGGAAGCCCTGAAACATTGGCCGTTGCCCCAGATATTAAATCATTGTCAAACAATCTAGCTATTGTTTGACAATGATTTAATGGGTTCTGAGATTGGATTAAAGGTAGTGGGCAATCATACGTGTATTCATGCAAATCGCTCTGCTACAATGTGCCTTCACATGGCCATGTTAGGTAGTTTTGTGTGGATCATTTATTTATCCTTTTTTTCTTATTGACAATATGCCAGTATTTGAGTACATCACCTGTTACAGTAAGAATTATGACCAATGAGCTACAGTTAAATGTTAGAATTTTTCAAAAAGAAAAAAGAAAGAAAAATTTGTGTAAGTTTTTATGTTTTCAATTTCAATCTTTGGATCATGACCATGGTCATGTTTTGGATCAGTGAGGTCTGTTTGCAGTTGTCACACTTCTCATCCCTGCACACTGTACACCCATAACAGTGTGTGTGTTATTATCAGTGCTGTTTTACTGTAGTGTTTTAGTTTAATGAACATGTCTCATCACAACCACTGAAACTAGCAACACCTACTAACAGCAGCCTGTCTGCTATAATTAGAGCATTGTGAGAAAGTGCACCAACTGGAGCATTATTAGCCACCAGACGACAATTTTATACTATTTGGCTTGCTTATTAAAGTGGCTGATATTCTTTTATATACCTTAATGCAGTCTCACAAAACAGAAGCTCACACCTGAAATAGAACGCTTTGTTCGGGTCCTAACAGATCTTATTTTTCCCCGATCAACCACAGAGATTTAAAATTAATGTAACGGCTCCGTCTCACTTGTATTAAATAAAGCCACACTGCCGAAACATGTCCTGTCACTAATCGTGTTTTCCATTCATGCCATCGGGATGCGAATACATGATTCAGCTATTTTTACAAGGATTACAGCAGGAAGACTGTTTTAATCACATTGGTTAGTTAATTGGCTGGTGTCAAGGTATTGCACTGGTCATAAAATACATAACATCAATAGCACACCATGGTGGAAAGACCAAGGACGTAAGATGCAACCTAATTCAACCTGTAATAATGAACAGCCAGCTTGTGCGTGGAAGATAGCGGAGGATTTCAAACACTGTCCTTGATAACAAGCAAAAAATACAGACAGTATCTTGAAAAAGCCTTTGTAGAATTTGTATCCCAGAAGGCTTTGGCTGTCAGTAAAGACATTTTGAGTTGATTTGCAAAAGCCTCACTGAGAGTGTTGTGATTTAATATCTCACCTCTGTATAACAGACTTGGAGTGAGGAATGTGAGTAAATTGGCAGAAACTGGCAGGCTGTAATTTTACTGGCACACATCCAGTAAAAGTATTGGAAAACCACAAGCAAGACTGGACTGGGAAATATGCAGTTCAGACAAGGCAAACGGATGAGAGAAGTTTGTTGAATCATTTTCATCCCATTTTCAGTGATTGCAGTATAAAATAACCCCTGAAAGGCTCTATAAAACACCCACAAGCACAAAACAAAACCATTCATTCTCACATGCTTTTTTGTTATTCATTCATTGCTTTCGGTTTCATTTTTTCAACTTTTATGGTCGTGTTCAAGTCCACATGAAATGGAAATCGGAGTGCTGTTTGCTTCTACATATTTATGGGTTTCCTGGACAAAATTGAAAAAAAGAAAAAAAAACAGGCAGGTAGGGAGGGACTTTTCGCAATAGTCAATAGCCCTGAACGAGCACTATTGGAACTCAGTATCTTTGAGGTATTGACCAAAGTAGCCCAGTACCAACTAGTATCAAAACCGCTCCACTCAAACAATACCTGTATTTGATCCTTTTTGCACCCAGATCAAGATATCGCAGCCAATCAGTGTTCTTTGATTTAATGCAACCTGTGATTGGCTGACTACCACAGCTGCAGCTAACAGCTACTTACAGTCTGTGGTGGTAAAGTGAAGTGTGGTGTATTCGATCAGCTTGGCAGTTCAGCACCGAAACAAAATAAAGAGTATGGTAGTGTAATTTTTTTAAACGATACTTTGCCCTACTCCAACCATACAACTAGGTAATGTTGCATTGACCTGGCTGACTCTTCCTGGACTGGAAGCTCTCAGTAAATATGGCGGGACTGAGATTGAACACCACCCCTGAGACCAAGGTGAGATTTGACAATAGGCTATATAGTATAAAGGTGGTTTCCACCAGGGTTGGCCCCTGGCACCCCAAGGCTGGGTCACCTAACTTAGCTGCGTGGCTAAGCGAGTTTAATTGCAGTTGGTGGTTAGATATGTTAGCAACGAGTAAAGCTAACAGCATGCTCAGGAAAGCATCGGGAAACTCTGTGCTCAGTGTAAGGCTGTCAAGCCCAGTTCCATTGCCTGCTAATGGCAGCTAAGTTATCAAAATTGCTGACCCAGAGTTGAGGCTGAGCAGCTGGAGGAGATCTGGTGGAAAACCAGAAACCATTTTCTCCATAAAATATGATCCAGTTTCACCCAAATCAGTGAATAGTCATTAAGTTGTGTTTTTTCTACAACTTATAAGGTTGTGCCTTTGTACGGTAACGTTAATCGGTGACACCCCAGCCCATCATATGCTCCATGTAGATAACAGTAGATGCTGAAACAGTCCACTGCAAAATACTCTGCATAATCTGCTGTGACAGATACCATTTTCCCCAAAATTGAAAAAGTTTAGCCAGCAGGCCTATAACCCCAGTATTCTGGTGAAGCAGAACAAGGTTTGAGGAGGTCAGCATGTTGGAAGACACACTGGCATACCATAGTCTTGCAAGCAAGCTAACTAATGAATTTTAGCCTGAGATCTGCACCACTAAAAGCTGAAGATTGATTGGTCGATATTGTGATGTTATTGGTTAGGACTGGTTGGTTCTACCTTACATAAGCATGCATCATATTGTGTTTTACAGGAGGAAAACATTGTTGGATTCTCTATGATTTTGATTAAAATACAAAGACATTTATTTATTTTTGTATTTATTTTGGCATACATTGTCACAATATGACTGGAGATGTCATTTAAAAGGGTTAAAAAAGACCTTATTTGTTTCAAATCCCAAACACAAAACATAGATCACCCCATCTGTGTTTCTATCTATTCTGTCTATCTATAACATGGTGTGAAAGCATATAGCATCTATGACCTACTAAAACAGACCAATTCAGCTCACGTAATTGTTTACACTCTCTCTGTAAGGTCAGGGGTGTGACATGAGGACAAAAACTGGGAGAATGTGACTCAGAGTGCAGCCCTGGAGTGAGATGACAAACTAAAGTTCATTTAAGTTTATGTCTTGGGAGGTGTTAAAGGTGAATTTTTCATGTGAAACTCAGAGGGTTTATTTAAAATGTTTGCGTGTGTCTGGGGTTGATTCCCCAAAGATGTAAGATTTTTGTTATCGCTGAGGTTTTATTTGTCCCCAACATTGAATTTGGGAGAGATCAGTCCCCGTCCGTCTATCTGTCTCTCTGTTCAGTCATCCATCAAAAACATTTCAAATGCCACTGATCAGATTGTCGTAAAACTTAACGGCACAATTCAGGTCAACACTCTCCTCCAGCATACTTTTTGGAACAACCCACATGATATATGAAATGCCATATATTTGACTGTATTTTGTGGAATGACGCAATGATTGACTTGATCATGTTTGTTTGTTGGCCTGAGGCAGTGGTGTTCAACCTTTTCAAGTGGCGATCCCCCAGAATAATCAGGCTGGTGCATGTGGCCCCCATGATCTGTATTACAGAAAGTCAGAGTGGTATTTCCAAAGTTTGGTGAGAGCTCAGGGCTCTGCTGGAAATGACTTTCAGGTGACCCACCTTCAGATGAAGTCTCCATTTTCTGTCCTGTTGTCCCGAGTCTTGAGCTGGGATACTTTTTTCTGAGAAGCCATCGCTCCATATTAATTGCTCAAGCACAATACTGTGGGACAAAAGGAACAAAATGGAAAAGATTTTTTGAGTGTGTGTCTCATGCATTCACACAGTCTCACAACATGACATCAGCTTTGAAACCTTATTTTCAATGGATTGCACCATTGGTAGCTTTGTGTCTGAAAGGGCCTTAAGACAAATTATATCACTTGTACACGCAATGTGATGTAAAATACAGCCCTCATTTCCCATCATACTGAACATACATCATCCTGGACAGGAGTAGTTTGTTAAGTTTTATGTTACAAAATGCAAATGTTACTTTTTGTTAGTGTTTATTTTGGTAATTGTCATGTTTTGCTAGTTTATACTTAAAGCCATTAGTGAGGTGGCTAATTCATTTCTTGAGCCCAGCTGTATTTTATATGTTGAATGTTATTACAGCGCTGACATCGCTGAGAGCTGCTTCATGGCTCTCATTCAGTGTAGTTTGTCACAGTATTTTGATGTATTCTCCACAACCATCTGGTGACCCTATGAAATTATCTTGTGACCCCCTTGTGGGGTCTCAGTCCACAGGTTGAGAACAACCAGCCTACGGAGAGCTTACAGAATTTGTGTGGACCGAAATGACTGTATCTGCTTGCCGTGTGTTTACAGGGCTGACCCTCAGAAGCTGGATGCGTTCATCATGGACAAAGCTCTGCTGGACTACGAGGTTTCCATAGATGCTGACTGTAAAACACTAACAGTCGGAAAACCTTTTGCTATAGAAGGTAACATCTAAGCTCATTATTTTGTTCAAATTACTGGCTTTGGTGGGACACAAAATGTGGATAGTTCAGATCATTTGAAGTGGAGTTCTATGAAGTACTTATTAATAATCAGTGTATTACTGACAGTAGATGCCGGATGGCCACCAGCAGAGAGGGGCACCAGCATGGGAGTGAGGCAATGTACTGCTGTGGACAGGGTCAGCAGCAAAAGGTATTTTACCCACTTAAGAAAGGTTCACACAAAAAAATCATATCGGTTTAAGTGCTTGCTATGTTTAGAATATTTTCACCACTCATTTTGAATTCTTAAAAGGTTAGTTTGGACTCACTGAAGTCATAAACTAACACAAACAAACAAACGCAAAGCCAGCAGTAGACCAGCAACTTGTATGTTCTGTGTGGTATAATTAGTCTGTGGAGACTGGTTGGTTTAGAAAGAGAAATATTTGACTTGTATAACAGTGGTTTCCTGTCAGAAATGTCTGATAGCAAGGTAAAGTGGTGAAAATATTCTGAAAAATTGCATAAACTTGAACTGATATTGATTTTATTACCTTTTTAAGTGGCTAAAGTACATTTTGTTATTGATCCTGTCCACAGCAGTAATATGCGAGGCTTTTCCACATTAGTGGACTAATTGATTAGAGTATTGGTTGTTTTAGAAACTATTAGATTAAATTAGTCATTAGTCAGTACTGGAAAACAGTTTGACTTGTGGCAGTTTTGGTTTTTTAATTATCTCTGGACTTTCAGCGGTCTTTCTGCATGACTGCACACTAACTGACCATGAGCGTTTTTTAGGCCAGCCCTAAATTTAACAATACCAATCTCTCAACATTTGCACAGCAGTTAATCTTCTGGCTTTCAACAGCTTAGATTCTCCACTGTCTATGTTAATCTTTGGTCCATTTAGCAAGCTTCTTCCTCCCACTGTGAAAATGTTCCCCTGGTGGTTGCTTCCATTACAGGGCACCACAGTCCCAGATTCCAGCGTTGTTGTTAATTACTTAATGCACCCTTAAGCCTCCAGGATACAATGCAAATCAATCAGTGGACTTCCTACCAAGGAAAGGTACTTCTGTAATTGGCTATTGCCGAATTTGTCACACTTTCCTGGCATGCTAAGAAACTCAGAGATTTACTTTCAATGTCAAGTACCTGCTTTGTTTTTTTAGAGTGACAGTGGAGCTTTCTGATAAGCGCTGCCAACATTTGCCAAGACTCCCCTTTTTCCTGCTCAGCAGTCATTTTTCTTATTTTTGTGCACAGCTATGAACCAAAAAAAAAACATAATGGCAGAGCATGAAGGATAAGTGAAAATGATTTTGCTGTTGTGACAGAGGAATAATGTTTCTGTACTGTGTATTTCCTCTGGCAGGCTATGGGATTGGCCTCCCTCAGAACTCTCCACTCACCTCCAACATCTCAGAGCTTGTTAGTCAGTACAAGTCAGATGGCTTCATGGACATGCTGCATGACAAATGGTACAAGGTTGTGCCCTGCGGGAAGCGCAGCTTTGCTGTGACTGAGGTAGGAACAGAGCCACCTGTTACATACAACAGCAGCAAATGCACTGTTTTGTATAGCGATGCTTAATATGATTTTTTTTTTTTTCATCTGATGGTATAACCAGAAATTACCTGCTTCTCATGGGCGATGCTGATAGGTAGCAGAAGATAACCATGTCACATTTCTGTATTTTAAATAGAAGTTCATATAACCTGTAGACTATTCACTCCTGAGGGTACGAAAGGCTCAGATATAGTGAGCAATAATTAATTTAATTGGCTCCAATATAAATCGTGTGTCCCTTTTTTTGTGTGATGGAGACATTTAAATAATTGTTGAGTTTTAAAAGAATTGATCACTTTTATATGGATATCCAGTCCTTGTTGATGGTAAATGAAGTCAATTGAAGTATAAATTGCTTAGTGCCTGCTACACTGGCCGGGAAAGATGAGTTCTCTTGCTTACATGTACCAGGGTGCACCACATGTGAGTTTCTGACATTCCCGTTGACATATATCACCCTTAGATATATAATAGAACTACATACAGCTGTCAGCTCAACCTTGCTGAATTGTTTGCTTCAACTGACTACATTTACCATCAACACTAAAATGGTATCCATATGAAAAGTTGTGAATTTTTCCTTAAACATATTATATCTTCCTATCTCCATCCACAGTAATGGCTCAGATATATAAAGGGGTGTTTCATCTGGTATCATGAGTTTCTAGTTCCTGCCTGCCAAGCACATCAAACACAGAAAAATCGATTTTAAAGCTGCGCTAATCAATATTTTTATATAGCAATGAATCAAAGAACTATTCATAATGCAGAAGGGTTGCTCATAACAAACCTGCAGTTCCCCTCAGCTGTATTCTAGCTTCTTCCAGTTTATTGTTTTGGCTTTCCAGCCCAGAACATTTCTGTTTGCTTACATGTCAGTGCTCTCATCATCCTGTTGTCCAGCTGCAGCAGGCAGCTGTTTTCAGAGAACAAGCAGCTGACAAACCAAGTTAGTGACTACCTGGTGAACACAGTGGAGCGCACAGCAGCTTAAAAAAAAAATAGGTATCTCCCCTTGGAGTAAGTGGAGACCAGAGTGAGAGTGACTGCTGGACACATTTGTTAGATGGCCAGAGGCATGACTCTAAATAAATGCTAATTTTGCTCAGGTTTCGGTGGATGTGTAAATAGGCAACTGTGGCAACTGCAACAGCAACTTATACAGAGATAAAACATCACTTGTGTACTTATTGCTTACAACCTGTTTCACAGCTTGCAAGGGCCAAAGAATAATAATTCAATGCAGCTTTAAGTTCAAGCTATAATACGTAACATTTCCACATTAAAGTGTCTAAAATTGTGAGACATGTTTTGTATATTTTGTTGAGTTGTGTACTAACATTGTTCCAAATGTTTCCAACAATAGTCAAACCCAGAGAAATTCATAATATATTAAACGTCACGGTGTGTTTCCTACTAGCCGCTGGTTGCTATTTAACTTAAAGGAAAACACAGGATATGTCAAGTAAGAGTAAAAGTATGCGGTATTACATCTACTCTACTCTCTACTCTAATTTCAAAGAAAACCAAATTATGAAGGTGGTTAAATGATGTTTCTGGACACCTGTAACAGCAGGATATATAGTTACATCTTAAGTTAGCCAAGGTTACCAAAATGCTAGCTAACAAGCTATCTAACAATTCATAGCATTAATAGCATTTTGCTAACATTAGCTGTCAGATGTAACTAGCTAGCTAATGGCTGATGTAGCTTAGCTAGCTAGTTAACGTTTGCTACTGAGCAAAACATTAGCTAACTACCTAGCTAATAATACATGTAGTTTATATAGCCAGTTAATTAGTGTTTTTTTAACATTAGCTAACTTAAGTTGTGACTATATATATGTGTCACTTTTATAGATCCTCTAATCTTTTAACAACGTTCGAAATTTGTTTTTCTTTTCAAAATAGATGAGGCTAGCACAAAGAGTTGGCCTATCTAAGCACATAAAACAGGACAGGAGACAGTTGACTGAGGTTTCAAAAGGGTCAGAACTTAGGAAAGTTTCTCCAAAAAGTTATTTGAGTACATGAAATGGAGTAAATGTAAATTCTTACTACCCACGTTTGAAAATAGTGGTTGCTTAACTTCCATGATCCCACGCTACCTGCGCATCCGCAATATCATCAAACTACGTCTTTTGTTATTGTTTTGAGACCCCTAGTGGCAGAACTTACATATCTTGTGTTTAAGCAGTAAAAAGCATAATTATCATGTCATTATAAAGGTATATTCTTTATCGTAAAACATAAAATAAAAAACTATCAGTCTGGTTATTCGGAATTCATAATAGAATATACCATCATTGTAGAAATAGCATTTGCTGCCACTTAGTTAAATGGATGGGTTTTTCTTTTTTTTTTCTTTTTTTTTTACAAAGCCATTTAAAAGCATCATTACCAAGGACTCTGCCTCCTGTTTCATTTTTCTGGCTGCTCTTTTTCTGCACTGCCTCCACAACCTCCACGTACAGTAATTGCTCCTTACTAATTCAGATTCTGGCCCCTGACCCTCCAGCTGCTAACCAAGCTGTGTCCCCATAACTTCACTCCTAAGCAGTCCGGGCCCCGTGGTCCATTCTGTTCTGCTATTACAGAGCACTTAGCTCTCTTAGCAGCCTGGCCATCTCTCCAAGCAGCTGTGACTCTGGAATCCCCAAAAGTGGCTCCTAGCTCAGTGTGGACTGCAAACTTCCTATTACCCAGCATGAATTAAAAACACACTTCTTCCAAAAGGAATTCATGTCCCTCTTCTCGCCCATCTTCTTCCCGTATTTGTACTTTTCTTTTATATTATTTATTTTTCTCAGCTACTTCTGTTTTCAAAGGCACACAGTCTCCACTGGTTGCTCATCATGATGTCTAATTAAGAAGCACCCCTGGTGTGTGTCATTGAATGACAGCAGTATCTAATACATAAATGTAAATTACCATCTTATGAGTCTCACATGAGTAGTAGAAGTAGCACATTGCAGTGCAAGGGATTCAGTGTCGCTGAAGTGAACCATTTTCTGCTGTGTAACAGCTAGACGTGTTTCAGATGCTATCTACTGTTGCAGACATTTAAATTGCCCCAGGCACATTTCATTTTTGCAGTATCATGCCTCCACCTGCCTACAGTGACAGCAGAGGAAGCTGCTTGACCAGTATTTTGCTTCGTCTGTGTGTCATTTAACTTTACATACAACTATAACAGTCAGGTGCTGTGCAGAAATACACCGAGTGATGATCGTTGCACCAACAAAAATTAATTTAGTCTAAGATTAGTTCTAATTCACTAATCTCAGTTTACTCAATTCAAGTTTATTGAAACCTGAAATTTTATTGATATAGAGATGCTTGCTTACCCAAACTAAAATGAATTTGAAAAATTACATTCTGTTGGGACTTAGTAAGTATAAGAGTTGTCTTAACAAAACATTACATTGTTTGCTAGCTAATTATAACAATGACAAAACTGAATATTGTTTGCTAGCTCCCTAAAAATTAACAAAATGTTACATTGTTTGTTAGGCAGCTACAAAATGAACAAATAATTAATGTTAATGTGAGGAAAAATCTGTTGGACGAATTAATGGAGCAATGCGGCCAAATAATATAAGATTAAAAAATGGACAACAGCGCAGTAAAGAAGAAAGAGAATGGCAGCTGAAAGACTGTTTTAATGGATCAACTTGATTATTTTGCTCAATGCATCTCCAAAAGGCAGGCTTTTGAAAAGTTTAACATCTTATACTGGAGCACATTTTATATTGGGGTTTTAAATTTGGTGCAACGTAATTCAATGACGTATATGTGTACGGTGTACAGTAGATCTAAAGTGATATTTCAAGAGAGGTTTAAATCTAATGTCTCTTCATTTTGATCTAGTTAAAGATTTAATTGGGTTCAAAAATGAATCACCGCCATATTTAGTTCAAGTTAAAGCCTATACAGTGTGTATCATTTAACTAAATCAACTTAAACTCATGTTTAAACGTCATGTTGCTCACATGCATACACAGCTTCTTGACAAAAGTCGCATGTTTAACCACAGTAACAATGTGCTGTCAAAACGAACACTGGACGACATCAGCAGGAAATTCATGGGATATAAGCAGTATGAATTACTGACTAGGCTGGCCCAGTTTACTTCTGCTCAGCAGTTTTTTTTTTAGCAATCTTTTATTTCGATGAATGACTTCTACGCCACCAGCAGCAGCAGCAGCAGCAGAAAAATGAAAAAAATCTGATGGATTGGCTTCAGTGAGGCAGCCAGACTCTCTGGCATTCAGCCAGCTCTCTGTCACCCCAAAGGAGTTGATCCCATTCAAAGTAATAAAATCAATACCAATAAATGACATATTATTCAATTACCTAACATTAAGGGGGCCAAACTTAACATTACCAAGAAATAAATTGTGATCAAAGGGATGAAGATTAACAGTGCTATGTGCTTTATTGAAGTTATTCATAGATTTTTGCCGCAAATTTGTGCAATTAAGTGTGAGTGTAGTGAACCAAAGGAGATAAAAAAACAGAAGTGGAGTTGTGAATTATAACATCATTGTGAGAAACGGTTGTTCTATGTGGTTGCATACAGTGAAAAAAAGACATAAAGTGTGCGTGTTGCCAAAATCTGCTTAAATCTGCTGATCCAAAGAACACCCATAACTGTGAGGAATGTTGAAGTGGGTTAATACACAATAACTTACACTGCTTTTTATGCACTGGAGCTAAGTATTAGATTAGATTAATGTCACGTATCCTCAGCAAGCTTGTCTTGCTGTAAAAGGATAATACCACGGCAATATAATTTTATCTTTCCCCATCCAAATTAATTCCCACAAAGTTTGAAATGTCTTCCTCCGGCAGTCGGATGCTACCACTGTCTGTGTTGCCCAACTTCCACGGAATCATCAGCTCCCACTCTCCGAAATTTCATTACAGCGAGCCCGCCAAGTTACAATACTGCAATGACGAATTTAATCCATCATGTATATTTTTTTCCAACATGACTTTATAATGCAATCATTGCTGCTGTGGCTGTATCACAAGCGGCTCCATACTCAGCAGTAAAACGATTCATAAGGGAATGTACATCTGCAGGAAGTGCTGCCACAGGTGCTCTATTAAGAAAAGTGTGATGTCACAGATGGCTACGCTTGCAGACTCATTATACGTTTCTGAAAGGTTTCTCCGTAGTGACACATTTAGAATAGAATGAGTATGAATAAAGATGTGAGGGGCTGAAATCACAATTTTATTGAGAAGTGTGATATCCCAGAGTGAGACAATCTGAGGGGTTTTCAAAGGAGGAAACATCTAAAATGAAACACATGCTGTATTTTTCCACGAGAAGTTAGTGAAGGTGACACTCTGTTATTTAAGATGTCAAAATCTCTTGAAATGTCTTAAATTTCTCTTTGAAATGCAATGCTGAATTCAGTAGGGGAGAATGGGGTAACATGCGCCACTTGATGGTTTCGTTTCAAATAATGGCTAAAATACATACCTGACGGTCTTGTGTAGTTATATAATTATCATGGTTATAGAAAAGGAGTGTCACGAATCTCCAAATCCAATATTTGTTTTTACTTTTGATTTTAGGGTCACAATTCAATTTGATTTTAAATTTGAAATTAAATTTATTTAATTATTTATCTTTTAGAAGTGATGGGTATACCAGGGTAAGACTAGACTCTTGATTTGCACTGATTAAGAGACAACTGTCATTTAGATTTTCAAATCCTTCTTTAAAACTAAGGTAAGATAAGCTGTGTCATCTTTGAAGTATTGTTTTTTTTTCCCTCTGAGATGCACCAGACAACACATGTAGGTGTTGATGGAGAGAAGTCTGGATTTTATTTTGATTATTGAAATTGGAAGTTTATTTCCATCAATATCCGATTTACTATTGAAATTGTAAAACCTCTGTTTTAGGACAGTGACAGTATCAAATAAAGTTCAACCTATGGCAAAGAATTTAATGGAAATGTATAAGTTTGTTTTTTGTTTTTTGTTTTTTTTTAACATTTTTCAGAGACAGATTTTTTTCTTTTTTGGCCAAAAATCCATTACCTTGTGTCCAATATGGATCAAGTAATGTGAACTATGCTTCCTTAGTTTGTGGTCACATGATTAGTTTTGTTTATGGGTAGCTACTTTGTGCTAGATAGAAGGGGTGACTCATTTTATCCACTGGCTGAACTTACCCTGTTCCCTTCTACTGTACTGCAGTTTGACTTTGTAATGCTGTTAATTATTTAGTTTGGAGACTAGTATCACTTTTCCACCGCTTCATACTGTTGTTTACTTCTGTGTGAAAACAGTTGAAAGAAAAACCTGAGCAAGTCTCCTCATGCTCTCTCTTTTTTTGTAGAAAGCTTTTACAACTGTAGCTGCAGTGATTGTGGTGTTATAAAGTCAAGTTATGGGAAAAACAAAATGCATGATGCATTAGGTTTGTCAGTGCAGCGTTTTGTCTATGTGAGCTGTTTTTAATGGAATTTTGAAAACAATGGGAGCCGATGACTCCTGGGAGGTCGGCCAAACTTGCTGTTACAGAGACGGTGTAGAAACTTCTGACTGCGGTGAATACATCAAGGGGTTCCCACATTTCATGGGTAAAAATGGCAAAAAATAATAATAATAATACAATTACACAAGTTTTATCATTAAAGCGTTAGGTGGAGAAACAATTTTGCATACACCAACCAAAAGCTGCCACCACGCCTACTACTGAAAACAACATCTGCTTGAATAAGATAAGGATGCCCACACACATGCGGTTGTACTATTGTATTATTCTCATTAATTTTTTTTGTTATAGTACTAAACAGAGCACAAGCAAAAAAGAGAGTAAATTTCAAAAAGCAAAATAAGAAGAGGAATAAAAATACTTTATTTTAATGACAATTACATGTCAATGTCATTTATTTAGCTTACCTTGAGAATGATTATATCACCAATGTGATGAGGTGGAAAAGATACAGTGATTCATTAGAGTGAGGAACTTTATCAAAATAATGAGTTATTATCTCAAAGTGATGACTTACTTCAAAATAATGACTTTCAATTTCTCAAAATGATGAGTTAGTGTCTCAAAATAATATGAGATTTTGTACAAATAATAGATCACCATCTCAAAATAATGAAAACGTTTCTCCAGAAGTCAGCTAATATCTCAAAATATTGACTTAATATTTCAAAATAATGGGAAAATTTCTTCAAATAAGAGTTAGTGTCTCAAAATAATATAAAAGTTTCTCATTATTCTGAGAAGGTTTCTCATTATAATGACTTATTAGACTTTTTAATCAAATTGGTGAAATGGGCTTCCATACAACTGTGCATATATATTACACTTTGTGCAATATGATGTATATTGCATGTATGTTGCATAATATACACAGACCATGGGAATTTCAAGATAAAGGGCATGATCAATAATTAAACAAATGTTTAAACTGTCTTGTTTAATGACTGTTTTATCACCGTGCAACACAACCTGAGGGACTTTTTACTTCCTGCATAGACAATTACTCCTCCATTAGAAGCAGTATATATGCATCCCTGATGTCTTATCCTCTGCATCTCCTTCTTTTTCTCCATCTCTCCACTTTGTTTTCCCCTGCCAGTGACCTCTCTCACTCTCTACCTCTGTGTCTCTCCAGACGCTGCAGATGGGTATAAAGCATTTCTCCGGTCTGTTTGTGATGCTCTGTGTGGGCGTGGCCTTATCTCTGCTGACCACTATAGCAGAGCACATTGTGTACAAGCTGGTGATCCCAAGGGTCAAGGAGCCACGCTTCAAATACTGGCTGCACACAAGCCAGGTACTGAACTCATACACACTTACACACATATACAACACAGTGAAGCACCCTCTTGACCATGAACTGAGATTGAACCACACTACTGTCACCACTAGAAGGGGTATTCAGATTTTTTTTTTATTTACAGGTAAGTGAAACTAGCCATACCAGAATATAAAAATACTAAATTGCAAGTGCAGTCCAGTATTGTGCATAAATCTGCTAAAAGAGTGAACGTTCATGAATGTGCAGATACATGTTTTTGTTGAACAGTGAACTGAGCAGATCGGTTTGCAACTAATGAACATGAATGAATGACAGTCATGTCGTCAGCTGATTAAAAAGGTGTGACGCGCACTTGCATCTGTGACAGAGCAAATATGGACAAAAACTTCAACGGGATCTAAAAACTTTATTTGATCGTGTTCATTTTGAATTGGAAAGTGGAAATTTCTAGGTCTCAACAGTATGTTAGTGTTCAAGTTTGCCTTCTGATGTAGTGTAAAATGTTCTCAAATTGAATTATTGTTAATGTATGTATAGATATAAGTTATCCTGGTCATTCAAATTAATACAAAACAATCAGACACCATTTAGTATGACATCATTATACAGACTCCAGAATCCCTGGTAGGAATTGGTTCTAATTAAAATTAAATTAAGCGGTATCACATCGGTGCAGAGACTTGTGTACTTGCCAATACCAGCATTTTAGGCAGTATCAGAGGCATTTTCTAACACTTCAACCGTAATCCGTATCTATTTAGACAGTGACACATTTTGTTGCGGTTCCACTGTGTCTTTCTCATTAACACACACATGCAAAATACAGTGAGCCTTTGATGTTCCCAATAAAAAATAGAACAATCATAGAGACACAGACAAAATGATTTACCGTAATGTGACAGCTAATGTGTTGCTTGTTTTTCCAGAGACTACACCGGGCCCTCAACTCAGTCTTCAACGATGACAAACTGCCGACTGTTACCAAACCTGAGAAGAGGTACTGTCCTTGTCATTAGAGGCTGGCCTCAATACAGCTTCAGTTCAATCGAATAATCCACCAGACAAATACATCACTGTGATATTCATGCTTCATAATGCTTTTCTTGTGAATTTGATCTGAGGACGTCCTAAACTAATTGAACTGAATTTGAACTGAGCCCAGTTATTTTGTAATAATTTGTGACCCATTTAGTACATTTTGTTTTCACTTGAGACTTAGGCTCATTAAAACTATTACCATGCAAGGATGAATCAGAAACAGGCTTGCCTCAAACTTAAGGCAGAAGAAAATTTGAAGTTCCCCTCCAGTCAAAAATATGTTTTTCTTCTTGTTCCTAGAGTTGAATGTTTGGCCTTCACTGTGCAGAATGATGTATGCGCAGAGACTGACACCAGAAAGTTGTGCTCACACTCATCTGCAGCAAGTAGAAAGTTTCAATATGCTGTGAAAATCCCATTTTCAGGGATTGGCCTAAAAGCATGATTTGTGACATCGCAAATAGTTTGAGAGCCAATCCTGGTCCAGTATTCAGCTCGCAAAAGTGTGGTGTGGAAACTTGAAACTGGATTTTTCATAAAGGCAGAGATATAATTTCAAAGATTATGACAACATAAGTGAACAAGTTCAAATTATTGTTAAAATTAGAGCAATTTCTAAATGTGTTAACACATGTCTGAAGGCAGGGCTGGGTTTAGTCATTTTGGGGCCCTAAGGAAAACACAGCCCTTCCACATCCCCCTTTCCAATCCTTGAATATATGATACATATTTATTGTTGTGTGTGGAGAATAAATTGAATTGAGGAGTCTCACAGTCTCAAGAAAGGAGCTGTTCTGTAGTCTGGTGGTTCAGCAGTGGATACTTCTGTATCTCTTGCCAGATGGCAATAAGGTGAACAGGCGCTACTGTCTTCCTGAATCATTATTGATTATTGAATAGTTGAGTTATGAGGCCCTGAGACACTCATGTATTAAGCATTCAGATGTTATTTTAGAGATTTTAAGAAAGAAAGTTAAGAAAAAATTAAGCAAAAGACAAATCTTTCTGAACCATAATGTTTTATGGGACCCTTTACAACTACCTTGTGCAACACAAAATGATGCTGACACAGCAATAGTCTGGTTTCCATCCAACTGCAGCACAAATTCTGTCCAAAGTTCCAAGAAATTCAGCTTAATGTATGTTTCTTTCCATAATTACTGCAAATATGAGGAATGGATTCGCTGAGAGAATCAGTTGTCAGTGTTAATTGTCCAGTCAGCTGCCACGAAACCATGGTGGAAGAGGAAGGAACAATGTGATGATGTAATAAAAAGAGAAGATCACCCAGAAAGTGCCATGTGAATGTGGCATTTGTTTGCTACATGTATTAATTTGAGGAACATTACAGTCTCCTCATCACTCCACACAGATCAGAGTTGTCATCCACTGCTATTTTTAGCTATTTTTTACAGGAAGTGTCAGTGAACATTTAAGTCACATTAATGTTTGGACTCAGGGTTTTCATTCCTCCTGAAGATGTCTTCGGTAAGTCTTTTTCCATTTGCACTTTGTCATATTTTGCTGTTTTTCTGAGTCTTTTTTTTTTTCATTTTTCAATTTCCAGCGTTTCCCCTCAAGTTTTTTTGAATTCTCAAATGGAGAATGCTCATAAGAACAGGTGGATGGGCGTACACCTGTTTTTATATGTTCCTTTTTCATTGTGTATTGTTATTCCTCAAAGGGGTTAAAATCTTAAAATACCATGACTGCATTGAAGTTGTAGCAACAATACACACAAAAATACTAAAGTCAAAATATCACATGAAAACATTCCCTCTCAGTCATCTCCCAAGAACCACAAAAAGCATGTGGCACCATCAGCATCAACAGAGACTCACCCTCCACCTGTACCTTACTATTTTATGATTACTTTGTTGTGCTCGGGACATTTTACCTACCCAAAAGTATTTGACATCCTGGAAATGAAACCCACTCATTAACTATATTTCTAGTGCATTTACAAACAGCAACTGACAGATCCTGGATATTCTACCTTTCAGGAAGATGCCATGCCGAACTCTGGAGCGTCACTTGAACACATCACATATCACATATGGTGAAACCTTCATTCATACTATAAAAAGCACAGAAGCACTTTTACAGGAAGACAGTTTTTCAAACTCAAACGGCCCATTGGCCAAATTATCAGGCTGCGAATAAGTGACATCAATTAACATCCAAGTGGCGGTTGAGGGACTCGTTTTTAATCGGAAACTAAACAGAATGGTCAGTCTGTTGGAAGCTAATTATCAGTAAGGGAAATTGAGGAAATAATCTGGCACTGACGTCACAGAGTATTGTTTGGCACAGTGGGTGAGAGGGGGAGATTTAGTGAATCATGGGAGCTTCTTTTTGGTCAGTCTCAGTTTCTTTTCAGACGTCGCCTGGTCCAGATTAGTTACATAAACCTTCGCAGTTGTTTCGACACCACCACTGTGTGTGTGTCATATTGAAGCCTCTTTTATTCACATTTGATCACTGCTCACTTTGTCATGTTTAATGTCACATTGGAGCATCCTCTTCAGATGCTATCAGATAAGCATATCTGATGTAGGGTAAGCAAAGTGGGAATTTATCTTTTTTTAAAGGCTTCTACAGGGAGATCAAAACAACCCTCGAGCTTATGCCAAGCAAATGAGTTCCATTTTATCTTCCTCTGTTAGAAAGATTCTGCTGTACTCGATCTATCCCTACTTAGCACCACAGACGGTGGGGACACTCAGGTGGAGCTCTCAAAGTGGGGATTAAATACACGTAATAATTATGGCACCAAGGCCATGTGAGGGATGCCTGTGGTAATGAGGATAGATTACCTACTGCTGCATAATTATGCTCATTCAATCAAGCTCTTCTGAATCCTGCCTGCACGCTGTCTAAGAGTCAGAAATTATTACTGTCATCATTGTCAGTGTCCTGCAGAAACCCTGTCAGTCGTCTGTCTTCCCATTCATGTGCGTGTAAGACTTTGTTCTGCGAATGGGTCCAGCTTGGGGTCGGTTAAAACACACCAAAAACCTTTCAAGTATCAGCGTAAACCACAACATATACACCTGTGTTTCATCAGCATATTAAAAGGCATTATGTAACCAAACGAAGCATATGAGTAAAAATTTAATTGGCTTAAAATGACTGCTTAGGACGGAGCCGTAACGTATTTCATTCCTGTGCTAACAAGGTTGTAGAAAAGCCCAAAGGCATCAGAGAAGTGTCTGTCTGAGAGAATTACGAGCAGTGTCTTTAATACCCTGAAAGGCTCTCCGATGTCCAATTAAGATCCTGTGATTTAGTATCAAACGCAGTGATAAGGTCATGTAGCTCGACAGAAGACCTTTAACCAACACCCACTCTAAAATAAGGTTGTCACTTCTAGTAGATCAAGAATATCAGTTACAATTCAGCTGCTATAATCGCTTTGATGGAGAAATGATGTGGGATGGGACCAGAGAGCCCACTTACTTATACATATCATTAATAAAATCAGTCACAACTTAAAGGTCCAGTGTGTATGATTTAGGGAATCTTTTATCAAAATGTGTCAGTCGGAGTATAATATTTATAAATATGTTTTCATTAGTGTATAATCACCTGATGTTGCCTATGTCCAATGAGAAGTGTTTGCCTGGTGTATAGATGTACGTTGATGCCGCACTTAGGCTTGTCGCTGCATTAAGTTTACATTGCAGCCATAGGGGAAAGGTCAAGACTGATCTGCGAGCAAATACATGTAATCGAGGGAGGTGTGGTCTTGTTGGATATAAAAGTGTCACTAATTCCTGGACCGATCTCGATGAGTGGTGTTTACTCCACAGAGATCATAAACTCTTGAACATAACACCACTCATCCAATTATCGAGTTCATTTCAGAAATGCGGCATCTACATATAAATGTCTGTGGCCTGGCACGTACGGCAAAAAGCTTTCTAGCTTGTGGAATTACTTCCACAGTATGCGGCCCACTGACTATGCACAGTGTTGTGTTTCTCCCTACGGCCCCACCCATGAATTCCCACTCAGGCTAACAACTTTATATTGTAATGATGACAGATTTTTAAATCGCTTTTCTCAGCTTAAAGAAAGTTTTATGAGTATAATAGCTCAATGGATCAACAAATCATGTTGAAAGTGTAATGCTTGACATTTTTTGCAGTTTGAGGTGTCCTGTCAACATTTTTACAGACATCTCTTTTATAACGGTGGCTTATGGAAAAAATATGTTTTGTGCCACACCCGTGGGAAAAATGGCGATGGCGTAGGTCATCTTCCACAGAGGCTACCATGTTGAACCACCATGTTTCTACAGTAGCCAAGAATGAACAAACCAAACACTAACTCTAGAGGTCACATTGTTTTCATCATAGTTTCTCCTGCATGCCTGGAAGTGGGGGTGAGTCAAGTGGTAGCCTATTCAGTTGGTTGCAGTCTACAACTTCACCACTAGATGTAACTAAATCCTACACACTGTTCCTTTCATAAAGATGGGATTAACAATGTAGACTTCAGTTCCAGATGTATTTATAATAACTGACATTTTCAGATCCTTTTCAGTGTTATGTATTTGTTTCATACACCATTCCAACTGCATGTCATTCATGTAAGATACCATATACCAGTGGTTTTCAAACTGGGGTCCAGGGTCCAACAGAGGCTCTAGGGGTGGATTGTAGGGGGTCTTCAACAAAAGGATTCATTCAAGATAAAGGTGGAATGGAGCTATTGGAGTTGGACAGATAGACGTAAGGGGTTACCAATAGCACTGAGTTATGATTTATATATTTATATGATAAATATGAGGTATGAGGTTTCTGCCCGAAAGCAATGATTTTTAAATTGTATCATGGTTTTTGGAACAACAAAGAAAGAAAGGTTGGCTGTTTTAATAGACTGTAATTTATTGTGATCCTGGTGTGATCATAGATTGACTATGAGGACGTTATTATGTTCAAAACAAAAAAGACAAAAATACTCAAAGGGGATTCATGAAAACAAAATCCTCTCAAATTGGGCACCTGCGGTCTAATTTGCTTTTACTGTGAGGATCCTTGACATGAAAAAGTTTGGGTAGCCCTTCCATATACAGTAAACTATGCAGTGCCTTTGATGTGTAGGAAGTGGTTTGTATTCTGCCTTTGTTTCCTCACTTCCGAGGGCACATACGTTTTCCCTCAAGAGTTGAATTTTCGGTCAACTCTGCGGTGTCAAAATAATTGGGCAGGGATTGTGCTCCCCTGTTTCACTCCTGCTGTGGAATTCTTGCAACAGAACACCATCACAGCACTTTTAAAAGAGCGTAATCACAACCAATAAGAGGTACTTTATAGGGGTCGAATACAAGAAGACCAAATTTGACATTAACGTTTCCCCTTCCATGGGGTGGTCAAGAGGTCATTCAAAACTGTGCAGAGCTGCGAACCCTCAGAGCTGGTAGGGATTCAATATCTTGCTCAAGGACACTTCAGCAGGGTGCATATCTATCTGGTGCACCTGTGTCCTGCTTGTTGAAGGTTCACTAAGCTACAAGCCGGGCACGTGTCTTGTTGTGACTGCTGGTCACAACATCTGTACTGGCAGATGGGTTGGGAAATACTGGTCAGTGGTGACATTTTCCATTCTAATTCCATTCTAAGGGTGTAGCACAACAAGAGCTGTCCTCTCTTCATACACTGAACTGGTTGACCCGAGAGCGCAAGGCGATATACACTGTAAAAAGTCACACAGGAATCAACTAATCATTTCTCATTAACTTCACACAAATGTACAAGTTTTATTTATTTGAGTTAATTAGCCTCCCGCCTGGACTGCTTGCGCGTGCCAATCTGAACCAACACTCAATTACTGGACCCATCAGACTAATTTTTTGTGCACATTCATGAGTAAGCTGGAGGACCTCTATGATTTAGAATTTTTTGGAAAACCCGGAAAAAAAAGTTTTTTTAATGGCTCCATCCTTGCAACAGACAGGGTCACAGGCTTTATGTTTTCAGGTCATCTCATTCTTGTGAACGCTGTATCTCAAGAACGCCTTGAGGGAATTTCTTCTAAGTTGGTACAAATGTCCACTTAAACTTAAGGATGAAGTGATTAGATTTTCATGGTCAAAGGTCAAAGGTCACTGTGACCATAGGTCTATCTCATTCTTGTCTGAAACTCTCCCAAGACCCCTCTCTTTTGTTTTTTAGAAAATATTTATGATGAAAGCTTGCTGTGTGTCTCTAATACACTTCAAGATAAATCATGGTTGCTCGTTTTCAGAAAAAATTAAAACACTGCCAACTATGATGAAGGTTAGTAATGAATTAGTTAATTAAGTTAATAAATTATAATAAATATTGAATGTTGGTCGGTGCGACTAAAGACTTGTTGGTTCAACTTATATCTCAAGCTTACTGAACAGATTTTCTCAAATAGAACTGAATAATATTAAGTTTGACAAGAAAAGTTTATTTACTTTGAATCATTGCAAATTACCTCAACTTGTCTTTTTAAATTCAGTCAACTTATAATTTTAAGTCAGCCCAGACACTTACCTTTTTAAGTTAAACCAAATTCTTTTTACAGAAGCTTTAGATTCTGTATTTGTGTGTCTAATAACTCTGCATCTATAATGTTGTAGGGACATTTGTGAAACTACCGAATAAAGAGAAAATCAATATTTATGAAAGCAGAAACGAAGAATAGGATGTATCTTAATGAGAGGAATCTCTTGACCCTGCCAATTGGAAGTAGGAGAGACTAGATATCTCTGAGGACTGAGAACTGGAAAAGGGAGTGGGGAGGAGAGATTTGCCCTCTCTGAAGAAAAGGATCAGGGTACTTAACACTCATCAGGTGTGGAAACTAAATTATCTCTCCGTAATTGATGGGGAAAAAAAAACAGAGTGACTCGCGGTCGTGTCTATAGGCTCCCTGCCTCTTCATATACAGAATGTAAAACAAAAAGCTCTATATTTAAGTTAGAAATGTAGATGCCCTCTGACATCAATCAGAGGAACATGATGATGAGTTTCACAGCTCTTACATTTAAAGTAAGAAATTTATGTGTTGTTCTGCTTTGTGATGCAACTTAATCTCACACCACCCAGACACTTGTATATGAAGTGATTTTTAGGGTGAATTTCTCTACATCATCTTGGAAAAACTTATCATGTGAAGGACATCCCAGCATTTCAGGGGAAAAAAACATAATGATTTGTATTTCAGCATGCTTTTCATCTGCACACTTGCCAGCACTGCTTGGTGCACTGTTCCCTCTCTGACCTTGATATCATTATTTCTTGTGGGACTCTCTACTAGGCAAAAAAAAGTTAGTCTTCATATATTTCCAGTGAAATGATATGAGCTCTGTCTCAATCGTCATCCCCATTCATATCATGAAAAATGGAAGAGCTCCTTTTTCATATGAGAGTAAAACATGGACCTCTAAATGCTGAGGAAATAAAATACCGTTCAGAGGAGCCACAAAGTGTTTTCAAAATCAATGAATAAAAAACAAAAGATAATTAATCGATAAAAGCAAAAATATTACATGACAAGCTAAAAATGTAAAAAAAAAACAGGTCAAGAGGGGTTATTACAGATGAAACCAAGTCTGTGAAGGTGAATTTTAGGCCGCAATTTTTTAGGCCGCAATTTAATTTGCTCTGTGCTCCAGCTTGCTACCCACCGAAACCTTGGTTAATTTTACTGTTTCCTGTATTGCTATAGATATGCTAGGCCCGTCTATGTTGAGAACCAAATTTTAAAGATGGTTTAAAGTCGGGAGACCTGTAAAACTGCCATAGCCTACTATATTGTCACATCTTAACTTATCTATCTTAATGGTTTCAACATACTGGCTAATTAGCTAGCTAATCTATATAAATCATTAGGTAGATAGTTACACCTGATAGCTAATGTTAGTCAAATTCTAGCTATCTAGCTAGCCAGTGTGTATCAATTGTTAGCTAGCTAGGTAGCTAACTAGCTAATTTTCTTTTTTTTTTTTAATATAGGTGAGCCTAGCACATAGCTAATGACAGGAGCCATTGTTTTCCCACGATGGTGAAGGCATGACCTACCTCTTATTCTCTTACCCTGAGATTCTTACCCTAACCCTACCTAATCTCACTCTATATGCCTAAATCTACCCAACTCAATCCAAATAAATGAAGGTAGTGAGTACTAGCCAATCAGAGGAGGTCAAGTTGTCATGACTTCACTCTCCTGGGAGGAAAAATGTGTCAAGGAAACAGGAAAGGAGAAAGTTGACCACAGTTTGGCTAAAAGGGGCAGAACTTGGGAAAAGTCAGTTGTTAGACATTGTAACGCAGGGCCCTGAAATCACTGGCTTCTGCATCATATCATAATTAGTTAGACAACATCTGTGCTAAAAAGTGTAGAACAGTAACACCAACAAGTAATGCATATAAAGGTTCTAAAATTGGGCCGCTTATCTTGAGACTTAAGGCTTAAGAGACCATGATAATGTTGACCATGTCACAAAATCTTCTCATCCCCATTGCAGCCGTTATGTAAGCACAGGTGCCTTCTTGTCTAAAGGTGCACGTGTCATTTTAAGATAAGATTCTTTTTATGTTCTTATATTCTGACGTCTCATCCTTCAGCTTAAAGTCTCTTTTGATGTCAGAAGCATCTCATTAGATTCTTCTTGTCACTTTTTTTAACACCAGCAAAAAAAATACCTTTGACTCAGAGAGTGCTTCAGTTAGGCTTCAATTCATATGATGGGAATCTCTCATCTATACCCCTTTAATGAAATCATGGATATTTTTCAGCTTGCAGATCTGGTCCAATAGGTGTGAAAAGTTTCTGTTTGAGAGAAGAAACCAAATTTTGTTATTTTCTAAGTCCCTGGCATCAGAGATATCCTGTAAATGACTGGATGAAACATTTGAGTTGGCAAAGAGTAGAACTGTATTGGTGCTTTATGTACTGGGTTGTGTTCTCATTTTCAGTGATAGGGAACACAAAGTGGTCTCAGGAGATTTAAATGTATAATATTTAAAAGTTTCTGTTCATAAAAACTTTTTAAAACAGATTTTTAAATTCTTATGAATATAATTTTGTATTAAAATTCAACTTTTCTTGTTTTGTTTGCTTGAATAAGGACATGGGATGTTGCCTTTACAGGGCATCTAATCCACTGACTCACAAAAATACCTCATAATGTTATTTTAATAAAGACCACAGAAACTGTAATACTATAAAGTTGATTATGTATTAATCAAAAGATAAACATTTCAATTTTAACTAAATATTCAGAATCAATTATGAGGACAAGGGCTGCCTTCAGCAAAACATTTCCATGGTTTGATGAAGCATAAAAGCAAGGACACTTGCTGGTATTTTCTCTAAACCCGAGATGACACCAGCCTTGTGTAATATCCAATCATGTATTGCAGACGCCACTTTCTTTCTGCCTTCTTCCTGTCGTGTGCTGATGCTGTGAAAAAAAAGGAAGAAGCTTTGGGCAAAGGTCCAGGGTGACTTGCTGTTGCAGGAGTTTTTCATGGTCAGTGTAATCAAAGGGATTGATATGTCACCAACAAGAAGAGTTTGTCTGGCTTTAAAACTTCAGTGAAATAGCTTTGAGATGATATTTTTTCGTCCGTGGTTTGCGGTGATTCCTCAGTAAATGAAATGTGATTTGCAGGTAAAATGAGTTGAAAAGAAGGTAGGACAAATGCTGTGAGACTGACACTGATTGAGGATCGCTCTGCTCTTCCATCGCTCCCTGCAGCAGCATGATGAGAAAGGATTTGTCATGTGGTATATAAGCCTGGATAGAAAATAACATTAGTGATGTTGGGTCGTACTGACACTTCACATCTCCAGCCCACTGCTGCTATAGTGCTCATTAGCTTAAAGATGAAGGTAGACCTCCAGGTTGGGTGGGAGTGGTTGTTGGGAATAGTGCTGGCGCCTGAAGAAATTAATTGGGTATGAATATAATGCTAGGGAGTCTGGACAGTTATGGTCTTTTTTTGTCCAAAATACCTTCATTTTGCGGGGGATGATCTTTGAAAAAAAATGAAAATGCTAGGCTTATTTGCATTATATTTAAAAATTGACATGATTATGACATTGTTAAGATTGAATCTGTGCATCATTTGATAATTGGTTCCGCAAAGTTTATTGGGTGTACTTTGCTTGTTCAACTATAATGGCCATGTTCTAACAAGATATGCTGGTAGCTTGACCATTAGGCCAGCTTGTCAGACCATAAGGGCATAAGGGCTCTTGTGAGGCTGGAGTTGAAAAAAAAGAGAGAAAGAGAAAGAAGATCCTTCAGTAAAAGTTGCATGATGAACATACACAGAAATCCAATTTGCCAACCTGTGAGAGCACAATCATTTATCAACAAGTCCCACTGCAACTCAGCCACCAAACAAATAAATATGTGCTGCTCAATGTCATTATGGAGGCAAATACAGTAAAATGATGGGTGCTAGCAAACCAGGAGTTGCATTAATCACTACAAAAGCATTACAAAATATACACTCATATACACCCCCACATGTAGAATTCATTTATTCAGACTATTTTTGGCAGAAAAACCATGGGATTCTGATTAAAACAAGGCTGGGAGTCTATAGCCAGGATAGTGTCTGTGAGATTATACTTTTAATGAAATGCTAATGTCAGCATGCTCATAATTGTCAGTTTGAGCATGTTGTGAGCAATTGGGAGCATATTAGCATGTATCAAAGACAATTTTATTAGCACTAAGTACAGCTGAGACAGATGGGAAGGTCATCAGTTTTGCAGGCGTTTGGTCATAAACCAAAGTAATGGACATATTTAAATCTGAGCTGGTGATGGTGCTAGAAGAAAATATACGGGATCATCAAAGTTATTAAATAAACATGAGGGTATATACCAGATTGCATGGTGATATCCATCCAAGATATTTTAGTTTGGACAGTAGTTGTTGCAGTATTTCAGTTTTGACCGTAGTGATGGACCAACCATCACAGTCAGACAGTCAAGCCACTGGTGTAGCTAAAAAAAAGCAGGTTATTTATTAAATAGCTGTACAATATACACAAAAGGGGTATTTTTCATTTAATGGGACATTCAGTGAGAACACTTGTACTGCCTCTTGGCGAGCATTCACAGTAGTTGTTGTATTCCTCCAAAGCCTCTTAACAATGTCTGGAACTTTCCCATACAGCAGTTTAGGGAAATTGGTCCTCACTTTACTACCTTGTTCAAGGTCTGGTAGTCACTCAATTGCTGAATTATGTTGTATGTGCAGCAGCAGTTCAGTGTGTAAGCACACGGTTGACAGCATCTGTGTGTCTATACAATAGCAGGGGAGAGAGATACCATCTAAACTGCTGGTTTTACGTGCGAATCACCTTGGGAAGCTGTAGTCACACATTATGCCCCACATTGGCATTTTAGGAAGAAAACAGAATTGCCACCTTACATTTCTCCGTGCATCTGTCTTATCTCCAGGTGCAACGAGGGAAACAACCAGTCAGCATCTTGGAATCCTGCAGAGTCCTCCCACTGCAACAGGCGAAGGGTCCTTCCACAGGAGATGCAGAATGACCTGGAGCGCCCATCCTCCCAGGATCTTCCTCCTCCACCACCACCATCTCCCCTGCCTCATCCCCATTCTCTTCCCCTACTGGAGAAACACCTGCCCATAGTGACCAACGCTAATGGTCGCTCCGACCTGTTAGGGCGGGCATTGGGCCAAGGACTGGGCCCAGGGCAGGGGGGGTCTGGGCAGGGCATAACTTCAGGACAGTGCCGGGGTTTGGGTGCGGGCGACTGCGGCCCCGGCCTTGGCATGGGCAGGAACCCGCTGGTTCAGGAGCTGTCAGAACTGGAAGGTCAGATCCTTGTAATCAAACAGCAGTTACAGTCAGCCATGAGGAGGAAGAGAGAGCTAGAACAGTACCAATCAGAAAACCAGCAAGCAAACCAGACTGTACCCTGTCCGCCCACTACGCATCAGTCTAACCAGTTTGCTCAGTATACCCAGTCCCACCAGCAGACTAACCAACACACAAACACACTCCCGGAGTTCTGAAGCTTTTCTCCTTTGTTCTGCCCAGAGAAACCTAGCTGGACATGGGACTAGTTTCCAAAACCTCCAGTAGGTTCTGGAAAAGGATCCTTGTCTGAGTTCGTAAGTTGGAACCTTCACAGATTCCTGGGAGTTGAATCCTCCATTAGACTCAGGAGTTCCCCTGAACGGACTGAAATGTTCTCCAGGGATCAGATCCTGCTCTGTAATGCCGGTAGAATATTACTGGACTTCTGGAATATGAGGCATTGGACAAAGGTCGACCGGGGACCCTGAATTAAATCTGTCCTCACTAGCTTGTTGCTGTCACTGAAGAGCTGTGCAAACCTTCCTCTTCTTAACCTCCTTTCCCCCATTTTCTTCACCCTCTTTTCACCTCTTTCTGAGCCCTTCATTTTTTCCTTTTACTTCCATTCCCATTCCTCTCTACCCCTTCCTCCTGTCCCTCTCATCCCTCCCCTCTAAGCCTAGTCTCTTCAAGGGTGCAGATTTGCTTGCCATGATGATAAGCTTCGTCACAGATATGAAGACTCTTTGGTATTTAAGCTTAATGGGCTAATTCACCTGAGTCTTATGTTGAGACTCATTGAGAGTGTAAATGACCTGAAGTTGAACCCAGCCACTTAAGTCGTTATGTCCTCATGTCTTGCTGAAGTCTTGTACCTTTGAGGGGGAAATAAAAAAAGGCAATTGTTGGTGAAGGTTAGTTACCATTGATGACCTAATGTTTCTGGCCTTTGACAATGCATTTGATTTGATCGTTTTTTTTCTCTAGTGCGCCTTTTTGTGGGTTGGTGGGGCTGTTGTTACGAGTAAAAAACAAAATAAGATATAAAGCTTCAGCAAGACACCTCTATATTTGTCAAGACCATCTGGTTGGTATCTGTTGGTGGATTATAGGACAATACAAAATCTTATTTTAGGGATCACTGTATAATATTGTCCTGCACTTCACAGATGCACTTCTAGTTTCTTAAAGAAAGCTGCACCTAAAGGTCATCATTGAACTTGTCAGAGTTTGACTTGAGGTCTTGAAGGTTATCTTCATCATAATGGCTTCAGAATCACACGGGATCTGAAGGGGTAAGACATTAAATGGAAATAAGTCCAAGAGTCTAGAGCTTTTGCAGTCAGGGACCCAAAACAGGACCTTCATATATAGCCTCTTGAAATCATACTGGTGCTCTTGCAGTCTCGTGACACAACAAATACAGGACTACCATTCAGTTTTTGGTACAACCCAATAGTTAAATAGTAAATGTATTCATGAGCGCAGACCACTAGTCGAACTCTGACATTGGATATGATGATCATTCACAACTGAACACACTGAAACAGTCCCTCTGTGATGAGACCTGTTTTCTTGCATCTTTTTTGGTTTGCATTTGGATGTGTTCTGTTATTAAAAACTTACCTCTCTTCTTTGCACTTAATTATTTTTTTCCTTCAGTCTCTCTATAATATTCTAAATATGTGACATGTAAATATATGATTTCTAGTACAAATTAGAAAGCAAAATGTGGACCCCTTTTCTGTTGGTAAAGGGGAGCTTAGGTGGAGGCAAAACAATTCCCTACACAAATTAGCTAATACTAGTTAGCAAGTTTTGTTGGCTTGTTTCTTAACAGTAGTTTAAGAAAATATGAGATCCTCTGAATATGTGTGGTCACTGCAATAGGTGGTTGGACAAATATCTCCACTACCTGCAACCGGCAGTTGTTTTTTGGGGGGATGATTTTTGTCTCTCTTTTTTTTTCTAATTTAATGTTTTAATGAGTAACACCTGCTCTGCAACACACTCCCACAGCACATATCCACTGAGCTGGAGTGTGAGTGAGAGACAAACAGCCTATATATAACCAGAATATCTTCAAATCTAATGCCGTGAATTAAGGATTTATTTCAATTAAACCAGAGCTGGTGATTGTTCTAACAGTGGAAGGACTAACCAAGATGATTTTGGAGTTTTACTTTGTTTCTGTTTGTCAGGTTTACATGAAATGTGTAAGTCAACAAAGCTACTGTCTTAGTTTGGTAAAAGAGAGAAACTGGATTTCAGGAAGTGATCAGTAGTATTTTTATGTTTATTAAGGAAAATACCTGAGAATATTTCCTTTGCTGATAGTTTGTGAGTTCATTTTTTATGTTGTCACAGCTAGCACATAACACCCAGTTTTTGTCTTATCACGTTAAACCAGAGTTTTCTTTGTTTTAGTTTATTTTTTCTTCTGAAAAATTAAATTATTACACCTCCATAACCTTGAAACTGTTAGGTACGGTGGTTTTCAGTGTTATAAAACTTTGGCGTCACCTAGCAACAAAATGAATTTACTGACAACTGACTTAAATCAAGACCAGAGGCTTGACGACTATCATACTATTTTTTTCAAGGACTTAAGGGATGTGCTTTCACTGACAGGTGACAAGTTTCCAGCTCTTGTACGAGAGACAAAGATGAATCATTGTATCCGCAGGTACAGAACAAAGGCTGGCATCCAGGGCACACCAATCAAACTGAGCATTGAGGATTTATTGCTAGATTTTTTTCCTCCCCAAGATGGCCACTGAGATTCAACTGCAGTTACTCATCCCCCCCCCCCCCCCCCCCCCATCTAAATAGATTCCATTATGGTTTAAAAATACCCTGCAGCAGTGTATATAAAACCAACCCACTCAGAGCTTTGCTGCACACCTTGGTTGTTACACTATTCTTCAGTCATATTGCTAGAGGACAGCAATTTGGACAGGAAGGTGTACTGAGAACAGCCAAGGATGACATTTTATAAACACATGCCATGGTCAAATACTGCCACACACACACACACATACACAAACAGTCCCTATCTATTTAGCCACTGTGTCTGCAGGGTAAGCGCAGGCTGTCACAGCTGAAATGAATACCTGACAGAGCAAAAGAGCAAGTGCACTGGCTGAGCCGTCAGCTTTCTTTGTGTCTCTGTGTGTGTACTGCTTGCTTAGCTGTGACATAAACATCAGTGAAGTCGCTGCGGTCCTAACAGGATGAATCAACAGAAAACCTAAATAAGAGCCTGGTTTTTTAGCATATCTATGCTCATTCTAATCACTTGTCTGGGTGGCATTGGTGGTTGGACAGGGGTGTGGTATGAGGAGGAAAGGTCTGCCTAACAGGATGTGACACTTGGTACATGGAGCAAGAATAGAATCATAATCATATAGACTTTTTTTTCTAAATATAAGTTTGCTAAAACATCATGTTTTTCTCCTGACTTGTTGTCAGAGGCAATAATACAAGGCATCGTACGTCCCCTTTCAAATTGCACATATTAGCATTTGTAAGGAGTTCACAAAATAAATATGAGTTTTTTTGTTCAAGAACAACCCTGAAGGTGTACTAGTCCTCCCAGAAACTTTCCATTATTATAAACTCGAAATCCATTTAGTGAAATTGTCCTTCATGCCTGGGTACATACAGTATGTGAAGAATATTTAAAGCAAGATGTTTTTTCCCCTGAGCTGTGCCTCCTAAGAGGCACCTCAGACTGTGTAAAGGCCACTGCACCTTCTACATGTACCAATCAAATGCCTGTAGGGAAAATTCTGTGACAAGTTAGTCCCACCCTTTTTGGCTGTTTGCTCCAATAGCAACTGAGGAAACTTGGGACCTTGGTCGGCACTCTCCTTTTCCTTTAAAAGCTGCATGTAGTCACGTCTTAAGTTAGCTAATGTTAGCAAAATGCTAGCTAACTACCTACTTCACGATTGATGTAGATTAGCTAGTTAGCTAACTTAAGATGTGAATATGTTACTTTTACAGGTCCCGCTGTAACATCTTTAAAGCATCTTCAAAATTAGGTTTTCATGTCAACATAGACAAATCTAGCACGTAGCCTATCTAAGTGTAAGAAAGACAAAAGCTGACCAAGGTACCAGGTTTGCTTTGCTGTTGTTGGAGCACAGGGCAAAAAGGGGCAGGACTTATGAAGAATCGACTGAGCTCACCTTTGAGCAATTTTGACTGTGAGGATGTGCACAATCAGCCAATAGAAACACTAATACACAATGTTAGTAGAGTATAGCTGGGCATACACTGTACAATGTGAGCATGTTTCACACCCGTTTTTTGAGCTGTATGACTTATTTTAGAGTTGGGCCCAATTTCAGCTTAATTTGCCATACAGTGTACAACGGGGAGCGAGGACTGATCAACTGTTCCTGAAAGGCCATCAGACATTTGGGTTAATTTCTGACATGGTTGGCGACTGTCAGGCTGTTGCACAGCTGAAGTAGAGCCACGAGTTGACTCCCCAAGGTAAGTGCCTTTTTTTCTCACTGTGCCTGTGCCAAATGGCTAAAGTGCCGTGGTGACAACTTTGGCCACGTGGACGGAAAACATGTAGAGTAAGTTGTAGCTAGCTTACTTCCAGTTCTCTCTGGAAAAATAGCAAGCCATACTGTTCACATCTTCACAAGTCCATAAACAGCAACACCTCTTTTGTTTTAAGAGGTTTCAGCACACAGGATGGCAAAGATGATCAAAAGCAAAACATTTCTGCCTTGTTAGCCTTATTGCAAGCAAACAAACTTATACCTGTCTTGGAGCTTTTAAAACAAACTTCATTGACAACTGTCAGTAGCCAGAGTAGTCTGCAAGAGCCAATGGGCTGTTTATTCTATATTTTACACATACAGTGTGAGCACTCAGATAACGGCTCAAAAAATTGTGAGCTTCGGCTTCACATCACAGATGATTTACTCGTACAGTAACATTTCTAAAATCATACAGTGTATGCCCATCTTAAATGGAGAAGTCATTCATGTGGAGTGTGCCATCACCCTGCTCAGTACAATATTACACTACCAGACTACAAACTGCAGCATCGGTGTCACAGACTTTTTTTCTGCTTGTGATCGCTCTGCTCACTATTTATTTATGACCCACACTGAAACTGTGACATCAAATCATTTTCTGAGTGCACGGGACAATTTCATTAAATGAAATGTAATAATGTGAAAATGTGACCATACCTTCAGGCTGCAGATGAGCCAGGGTTTAGATTTGGGCCAATCACAGCAAAGAAGACAGTATTTGCATGCAGCAGAAGAATTACTGCAGGTCTGCCTGCGAGGCTCAACTTAGGGCAAAAAAGTGAAGAAAACAAATCTCTAAATATTCAAACAAACACAAGGACAGACATGTTTCTCACATCTTCCTGCAAGATAATTTGTTAATACTGAACGTCAAGAATTCGTTGTGCCTCAGTTCTTTGGTATATTAATTTGAATTTGACATAGAAGAGGAATAGGGCTATTAGTTCTTTGCTTTCTAACCCATTGTCTTTCTTGATTTTGACCATATTTTATATGTTAAAAGGAAAGAAGTCACGTAAATGACCAGTGTGTAGGATTTAGTGGCATCTAGCAGTGAGCTTGCAGACTGTGAACACCTTCAGTCATCCTCCCCCTCCAATCATGTAGGAGAACCAATAGTGGATGGACTTCCATGGGAGAGGACCTGTGTCCTCTGTAGATATAACTAAGGTAAGGTAACAAAAAACACAACTATTATCATTTTTTCAGTGAATAAGGAAAGCATATGAACTGTGCCATATTCTGCCAATAGATCCCCATAAATCTTACACAATGGTCCTTTAAATTTGAGCATTCTGACACGTAATGAAAAACACAAAAGAACACATTTGTGCTACTGACTATTTAATTTGTGGACAAACCAAGAAAAAAAAATATATGTAGCATTTCAAATGAAACGCTATTTTTTGTTCTCAAAGTAAAAGACGTTTATAATCACAATGATAATGAGTATAGTTCAAATAATGAATATCTATAAAACATCTTGACTTCTCTCTTCATGCTGGGCATTATCTTCCAATGGGAAATGGAGTCACAACATTGCATCACAATCCACTGGTGGGTCGGGGAGGGGGAGGGGTGCCTCAAGGAGGAAAAGTGAAGCAGGAGTCATTAGCCTGGTTTCCATATAAAAGGGCTAGCCAGGCCTTAAGTAACTCATTCAGTTTCACTCCAAAGAGCATTTCTGTCTCTTTTTTTCTTTTTCCCATGTCGGGATTTCAGTTAAAATTTAATTGTAAAGCCACACCAGTGAAATCTTCAGGTAGATCTGGCGCAGGCTAGCCCCCCACTAGACCTCTCTGTAGTCAAATCCCTATTAACATCACAGTGAATCAGGAAATTGGGGTGAAACACGCTCCTAGTGAGAATTTCAACCAAAATTTCATTTTCATTGTGGCTGATAGAATGGCCCTGCAAGCGCCAAACCCCATTTTCTGACTCGGAGGATGTCACTGACTCTTCCTTGTCATTTCCTCCAAAGGGGAGAGGGGTCGTTTCCCGAAACACCTAAACTGATACCAAAACATATCCAGGTTTACAGCAGGCAAACAGGTCCAAATGGATCATAATAGTCATACAGATTGACAAAAATCTTTACAAAATATGACCTGACATGGTCAATTAATGTACAGAAAGAGATAATAAAAAGAAGGATTCTGTCTTTTTTTTCTGTACAAATGACAAACATCACAGAACAACAACATCAATATTTTTTCCATAGCAGATTTTTCAGACTGAGAGGGGGATAGATGTGGTGATCGACGAGGCAAGTCACCTGACAGGATGTGATGTAAAACAGAGTGAGTCAGCTGACAGGAAGTGTGCAGGTTTAACACCGTCAGGGGTAGGCTACAGCACTCGCTCATACAAAATGTACAAAACACCATCCTCTAACTACAAACAGCACACCTTGGAGGGAAAAAAATGTCCCATGTTTCAAATGGTTTCAAGTATCTGGGAAAACAATCTGTGCTTGGGTTTACCTTGTGAAAGTTTCGCCTGTGATGCGATCTGTGTGCCTTGGCTGGTTGAGTTGAGCATAGCCAACTAGATGAGAACCATTAGAAACATGTTGTATTTTGTCCCCTTGGTGAATTAAACAGATATATCAGGAGTGTTTCTTGTTAAGCATTCGGAGCCACGTGGCATGCGTCCTCGTCATTGTGTCTGGAAGTGCTGTGGAGACGCAAACGTGACCCGGTGCTGCCCCCTTAGTCATGTGACCTCAGTCATCGATGCCGAGTGGTTCTGAAAATGGATGTGGGAGGGAGGGACGGAGAGAGTGGTACAAGGATCGAAAGAGATAAGGAAGAAAGTAAAAGGAAAGGACACGGGAGAGGAGGGGAAAAGGGTGGAAATGAAAAGGAAGAGGAAATCATTGTCAAGTGTCAGTAGTGCTCTGTGTGAGGTTCTGTATGTGTTTGGGGAGGAGGACAGGGGTGTAGTGCAAAATGTCATGCCTGTATGTTCTTTTAAACATGTGTCATTGCTTTATGTAGAAAGAAAGAAAGAAAGAAAGAAAGAAAGAAAGAAAGAAAGAAAGAAACATGGTGAACCAAATATAAGACTGACACTGAAACCCTAGGTTTAGTTGTTTCTCAAGAAATGTAGGAAATTACTCATTGAGGCAGGACATGAAGGCAAATTACAACAAATTACAGTACAAATCAAATTACAGCACATTCAAAGTATCTGGGGGATTTTTGTTTAAGCTCACAGTCTTCAGGGAGCTTTGCCAATTAACTGGGAGAGATAATGTGCATCGTGGAGATAAAGTGTTTGAGATGCCAGGTTAAGTGTTTTCAGGTACCTGTGCGCTGAGGGTCTCCAGAGGGCTCTCTACACGGGGGAAAGTCATAAGAGGCAGACCACGGTAGTCTTCAGTTTTCTGTTTAGCTGCTGCACTGTGGACGCCTTTGAAGTTGTTCACAACACAAACACCCTGTGAAGTATGCAGACAGTTCAGCATTAAAAGCAAAGGCAGACATGGAAACTGAAATCATCAAGGATTCATTTTTAGGACTGGCAAGTTAGCTTAAGCTGTGACATTCTGACCTTGTGACTGGTATTACAGTACAAGGTATTACTTTTATAAAATTTAAAAATCTAATGTGAATCCATCTAGACTTTGATGCAAAAATATTTTTCCCTAATCTTAATCCCCCCAAAACTTGTCCAAATACTCATTTATCTTATGTGTGGCTTTGTTCCACCAAATTAGCTCTGGTTCTGTTCAAGATTCTTGGAACCTTGATGCTATCTAGCAAAACAGTCAACATTTCCACCAGTTTTGAGCAGAACTATTGTAATCCAAGGATCATAATAAACTGAGCGTGTTGCACAATGCACAACAACCTGTTGAATATGACACACCCGCTTTGGCACCCCAGTTTTTTTTGGTTCCTACTTGTATCAGCTTTTCGGGATCTGATTTTATTTTTGGTAGAAATGCTCTGAACACTTCAAAATTAGGTGCATACACTGGAACGGGGCCTTGGCCTGATTCTTATTCATCATTTTTTAAAAGCATGCTAGCATGCTAACATTTGTTAATAAGCAGTTAGCAGCTAAAAGACTACAGCTAAGGATGATGATAATGTTATCAGTATGGCAGGTATGTGCTCATAAACCAAAACATTGGGAAAATCAAAACTCAATTTCATGGCAATCCATCCAATGATTCTTGGGACATTTCACTCAAAGCCCTAAAAAGTTACTTACTGGTCGCGCTAGACAAAAAGTCAGAGGATCAGCAAAGTCCTTTGGATTAAACACCTGGGAACCAGGTCTATACAAATATTATTGGCAATCCTTTGACTAGTTGTTGAGATATTTCAGTCTGGACCAAAGTGTTGGACTGAGAGACTGCCATCCCTACATCCAGCTAGAAATCATGCCCTGATAGACCAAATAATATTTACTGTTGTGTTGCACTGCAGCCTGTCTAAGTATTTAACTGGTCTCTAAGAGAAAATACAAGGGTGTCTATGTGTATCTGGGCCATAAAGACATTTTTCTCTGTTATCAGACAAAGTAGTAGTGGTACTGCTGTTTGCAAAAAGAAGTTGTTGGCATGAGTATCATACCATTGTTAAAAAGAGAATGTCACTTAACATCACTATTAAAATGAGATTTCTAGAGGTTTATACCAGACTGCTTGCCAACCCCAGTGTCACTGAGATATTAGGCTCCAACTAGAAGGAATTAAGAGCACCCGTGAGTTTTTTGGAGAGATGTGACCATCTTTTTTTCTTTGGAACATTTGTCACGCTAATATAAAGTTTATATGGGAGTAAAAGCTCAATCAAACACTGTATGAGTCAACAAAACGCAGCCATCATTTAATGCAGTCAATGGTGACACTCCGGGGTGTTCATCTTTGTGGTGTGGCACTGAGCCCAGCAGGCATAGTGACTTGCCGCCTTGTTTTTTCATTTATATATCTATTAAAATTCTTGTAAATTACAGTTACTTGTGAATTCTGTTTTTTTTTCTCTCCATCTGTCACGTTGTTCTAACCACCACCAAGGTTGCCACATTTTCTGCACTCCTCCATGGACTAGTTAATCAAAGAAGGCAACCCAAGGGAGAAACCCCCCCTACCCCCAGGCCAATCATGCCTTCAGGCAGTGGCAAAGGAGAAAATGAAGCAGGGCTGGAGGATGCTCAAGGATTCCTTGTTTGTGGCAGTTCATGGACAGGGCTTCTGTAGTGCTCCCAGACAGAGCAAATAAATGAATAACAGCTGCCGGGACAGAATCTAAGGATGACACTCCAGCATCGACTTTTCACAAAAAACAGCCTGTACTCACAAGAAAAACAATCATCTCGGTCGATGTGTAAACAACTTATTCTGCCTAATGTTTCCGTTTATTGTTAGGCAGCAATAACTAATGGGCATAATAATTACTTACTTCCATCATGTGACATACTTAATATACTTATCTTAACACCAATAATCTTTTCCTAAAACTACCCAAGTAGTTTTTATGGCTAAACCTAACCAACTGATACCGTTTTACAACATAAACCATGCGTGTAATGTCATTGACCCATTCTGTCATGTAGGTTTGACATGTGTTGACAGAAACGTCGGAATTCTTTACAAAAATGTCTGTCACAGAAAATCGAAACTTGATCTAAAGCTGATGAGATTGAGTCAAACGTGTTCAAAGTGCACACCTCTGTGCTCCATCTTTTACAACCATCCTACTTGTTTCAAATACATTGCAGTATGGTTTCCACTTTCTTGTTTTCACTCAACTGAAGCATATCCCCAGCGACGGTGGAAGACTGCTTTCTTCCCGTTGTTGTGTCTTGTCATCCATGCTAAGACAGACTCAGGCCAAGCTGCCATGTATTGTCTCAGGTGAGTAAAGGGAAATTTGCTGGTTGCCATGGAAATACTGAAAAGATTTCCTCAAGATTTGAGCTTTTAAATAAAAGTTGCATATTCTTTTGCCAGAACTGACTCCATGCACAATACATTGTGTTTTTGGTTTTAAGATCTGCATATAATGAGAAAAATATGCATTAGACATTCCTTTTATATGGTGATTCTACATATTCTGAGAGCCTTGAATTAGGGCTATTGATTGAAAGCCATTTTAAATCTCGAGGGGCTTTGCTTCTTTAAGACCTGGCAGGCAGACAGCATGTGTCTCTTCTTTGTCTTGGATCTAGTGGACACTTGTCTGCTTTTAGGATTTTACCAACATTATTCCGCGGCTCCTCGACCAAGTGCTTAACACTGATCCCTCAATCTGCTGGCAGAGGACAAAGCTCTTGTAAGACCAAAGGCAGTTGCTGTTTGACAAGTCCATTCAGATCTCCTCTCTGTGAGCACTGATAGCGCAGGGATTTGAGCTATACCTGCTTCCTACTCTCTTTTTACCCGTTCATTTCCCTCAAGAAAGCAGTCCATCAAATCGGCTCCGTTTTCAGATGACAAGATCTTGATAAGCGTCATCAGGACCGTTGGGTAAATGTGTAGGGGAGAGGCCCTCCTCAGGTCATGCTTTGCTGATAACAAGATGGAAATAGGAAGGTACAAAGCTGCTGAGGTGATGATTGACTTTCGTACATTCATCTTTCCCTCGAGATCACTGATGCAATGTATGTCAATTTTTATAGGTCAATCATTAAAAGCTTAGATCCTTCATTAAAGACTTGGGTGTGGTGGCTCCGCCTCCCTATGTTTCAAGGACACACTGTCTTATGTTGACTACATTGTACAACCATCAACCAATCATCTTGCTTCCTCCCAAAATGGAAAAAGACAAAGGCGGATATGATTGCCACTACTCACCCAGGAAACTCTGTAACCATCTATTCAGAAAATCTAAAATCTACCATCATCTGAATGTCTGAATTTGCCTTGCCACTGCTCACCACACATCATCTGGATCCTTCCTCACCATCCCAAAGACTTGTCTGTAAATCTCATAGCTGTCAATATTTATTGCCCTACACTTCTTAACATGCATGTGGGTTTTAACCAATCATCTTGTACTACTACTCTGTCTGCACAAACATGTAATACTCAGGTCTGGCAGAGGTGTACAAGGAGGGTTTTCCACATCTAATGTAACTCATTTTCTTTAGCATGTTCAGGTGCAAAACAATGCAGTACAGACATTAATGGCCTCCAAAGGATGACTCCCGCTGATTTTGTCCATTTTTGGACTAGACTGGACAAACGCCCTTAGAGGCAAATGAGAAAAAAATCAACTAACCTAAAATGTTCTCTCCTGTCTCTGAAAATACAGACACCACTACAAACGTGGGGTCACAAGTGATGATTTAAAGGGATCATGTTTATATGAGTCTATACATTGTTTTGTTTTGGGGGGGGGGGGGGGGGGGGGTTGTGCTTGTTTTTAGGAAAATGTTGCATATTATGCCTTTAAGAACAGGTGGAAAAAGGTTTTGACAGATAATCTTTCTAAGGTCCTTTTTTCATCTTTAAAAACATCATCTGCCAAAAGTTTTGATAGGTTTTTTTTTCCAGGATCTTTTTATGGCTATAAAGGTACTTTAATCTTTGCCAAAAATCTATATAGGTGCCGTGTGTTTGGAAGTGCATGAATATATTAAGTCTCATCTGAAAGAAAACATAAATGCTGTTAGTCCTATTTAGAACATGGGATAGTGGTGTACCTCAGCCTCTTGTGGCCAAAATGAGCATTACAACAACAAATACTTGCAAAATGATCCTGACAAAAAAATCACCAAAACGCCAAAACCTTTTTCTGTCCCATCTAAGGGACTTCAACTGATTATCCTGATTATCCTAAACCTTTTGTTCCACCTGTTCTCATGTCATAAACACAGGACAGAAAATAGATCTTCTATAAAAGGTGCTTGTTCAACTTTTCACTTATCCAGTGAAATATTTTAAGATCTACTCAATGGATTGGCACAACTTAATGCAGACATTCATGGTTCTCAGACATTGTAAACTACTGACCAGTGATCCCCTGTGAAATATCTTAACAACAGTTAACAGGACTGCTGTGAAATTCTCTGCAGACATTCCCATCTTGACAATCTGTATTAACACGAGTGATCCTTTTACTTTTAATCTAGCCTATTTTAATTTGTCCAGTTCTTTAGTTTATGCCTGCAAATAAATAAAAAGACCTCTTCTTAGCAAATATTAGCATGCTAACACACTAAACAAAGATGAGGAATATGGTAAACCTTACATCTGCTAACATCAGCATGTTAGCAATGTTATTATGAGCATGTCAATGTGCTGATGTTTGCATTTGGATCAAAGAACCACTTTGCCTAAGTGCAACCTCACAGAGCTGATAGAATTGCTGTAGACTTCTATATATTTGTGCTACTGGGCACTTTGGCTGGTTTGCTGTCTGGTCTACTCTTATCAGATATCAACCAGTCACTGTTTCCACTTAAACTAGTATAGTGTTTAGAAAAGAGTCATTTGTTTCCAATTCTGGCAATTATTTCTTAATAAAAGTAATGTATCCCAGTGTTTCTCCTACCAATGAATAGCTGAACTAAATCCAGCTGCTTTAAAATGTGAAAAACAAATATTTTAATGCTTATACTGTATGTCATATTGACTATCAATCCAAAAACCGAGTGTTGATGCATCACTTTGTTCTGGTCTTGTAAACGCATGCTGATCAAACCACTTAGTTTTACTTGCTCTGTACATGAGGTCTTGTCATGTAACTTGTGTGTTAGCTTATGGTGTAAATTTCCTTACAACCATGAAAAGTTGCAGCAGTAACAGAAAATCTGAAGAGTTTCCCAGTGAATACATCTCATAACGCTGGTTCCCTTTGTTTTAATAAAAAAGCTATGAAATTAACCACCAGCGGCCAATGAATGAATAACAACCCTTAATTTCTTCTTCCCTCCGCGTCTCCTCCTCCTCTCTCTCCTCTCTTTCACACTCCTTCCTGCTTTGAGGCTCGGGGCCCGCCGGCAATTACATGTAATGAAGCCTGTGAGACTGTTAAATACATCTGATTTGATTTGTGGGGGTTTCCCTTCACCTTCCTTTCTCCTCAATGGGCTTTCCGCTTCAACCCCAAAAACAACTTGAGGCTTTCAGCTCTAATCACCACCCAGCATTTAAACACTCAGCACAAATCCTGATGTTAATAAAGCCATTTTAATTTCCAGTGGAAGCCAGGCTGCTTGACAACACGTCACAGGAGGGTGGTATTGGAAATTTCTCGCTTGGAAACACAAGTCCAGTCCGTACAATTTATACCGTGTTACATTTGTTTTAATAAGACACATAACACAACCACTTAAGATAACACGATTCCTTCCTCTCATCTAGATCACTGTTTCTTTAACTGGTTAACTTCATCAGCTCTGAATTAGACACAACCACCATTTAAAAACAGTGCTTCCCTCAACTTCTTTCTTACTTTTGGTCCTTCTGCTATTCTTCACTGAGCTCTTTCAAAACCAACAGCTGCAGCTGCTGATCTTAGTAAAAAATCCAGGTGCCACCTCAGTATTTTCTTGCCTTTCTTCTTTTCTCCTCTTTCCCCCAATCAAAGAGCGCATCCTCGCCTTTTTCCCTCCGTCTTAACTCACCGGCGTCTGAACCTCCTTCAAGCTCAGTACAAACCGGGCTTCCTCCTGTTTCACATCCTTTCCCTGTATCACCTCTTAATGAACTACTCTTTTTAGCTTCTTTGGCAAATTAGTGCTTAATAACTCATTAGACACATGAATGAATTGATACACAGCTAATTTAAAAGGATAGTTTGAATGATATGAAGTGGGGTTATATGAGGTACTTATCGATAGTCAGTATATTAACTACAGTAGATGCCGATTGGCACACTTGAAGGTTTTGTTGCTGATGCTGTCTACCACAGTTCATTATTTAGCTTCTGTGCTTCTGGTGCACATCTCCTTCTCCTAACTGGGGGAATGCTGAGCAGAATCTACTGTAGGTTATGCATTGACCATCAGTAAGAACCTCATCAAACCCTGCTTCAAATAATCCGAACTAACCCTTTAAAACATTTATATACAATATGTGGCCATGACAAGTAAATAATAGAACATCTGCTGTGTATAAGAATTTAAGGCCATAAATTTGCATTGAGAATGACTTAAAAAATGGTATCGCAACAATCTTACAGGCTTTGGTGAGGACTGCAGCCTGAATTAATCATTTAATTACTGGTTTGGGTCGGTTCCAAAATGAAGTTGGAAAATACTTTTATAATTCCAAAATAAATCATGAACAGAATCCACCTCAGAATAATAATCTTCTGTTCTCCTTTAATCCCCATTCCCACACTTCCCCAGACTTTTCACTCTTCATTGGTCCTCACCAGAAACAGAGCGACAGCTGATCCCAGTATAAATCCAGCCACAACGTCCGAACAGTGGTTTCGGTACTCTGAGACTCGGTTGAGGCCGGTGAGGAAGGCCGAGCAGAGCGTGCCCAGACAGAGCACAGGCTTGGCCAGGCGGCTGGACTTGGTCTTGATGGTGCTGGTGATATACATCTGGAAAAGAAGGACAGACGGAAATTGAATCAGACCAAAAGACTGTGAGCGAACAAAAGATTTACCACCTCCCAAAAGTTTAACAAGAGCCACTGCACCTCTCTTTAGAGTTTTAGAACTCAAGATAGGTCTTGATCTTGAGACCGGACTCGAGGCCACTTTTGCAACCAGTGACTTGACGTATTTTTAATTTGTTAAATTTCTGTTACTGTTAACTGCTACTTCTCCTGACCCCCTTTCACATACACTCCAGGAAAGTGAGTGTAGAATGATGGAAATGTCAGTCAAATCTTCTGTCATAATATTTGGCTACCTAAACCAAAAAGAGTTCATCTCCAAAACACACACAGCAGCGTGTAAATTCTGCAGTGCAATGCTTACTGAGATGAGGATAAAGAGAGGCAAGCTCAGACTTTCACAATCTGCCTTTGTACCAAAATACTCAGAAATCTCTTTACCCTTCTTGTGTCTCCTGGCAATGCAAAAGGATTAATCGCCTATTTATACCAGGTTTAGCTGCATGTAAAAAACATGCATATATACATTAATTTTGGTGTAAAAACAGTATTTTTGAGAGACTGTGGACAGGCATGTGGTGACCAATTTCATTGGTGTCAATTCAACTCAAAGTTTTGGTCTTGTCTCGGCCTTGATACACTCTGGTCTTGGTCATAACTTGGTCTCAGTTTAGATGGTTTTGACTACAGGCAAATTCAGACAAAAACAGAAGCAATTTAATTCAGATCAGCTGGAGGTGTTGCCACAGAAAGAATCAAATATTTTACCTTTTCTTTAAAGCATGAAGCCTCCACTGCATAGCAAAATGGTTAAGAAAATATGTCAAAAACTTGCATCATATGAGTGACATAACTCTCCAAAACAAAACATTTTTTCCACAGACAACCAAAGATTAACCTAAGAGGGGAACCTCTTCCCTGAGTGAAAGCTGTAAGAAGTCTGCTAGCTTTTAAAAACACTCAAGTCTTCTTACATATGTTCCTACTTCTTGAACTTTTACCTTGTCCCATGCCAACTGAGAGGCTGTGTCTATCAAATCCTTTTTTCATCACCAAACTGTCTTTGTATTCGCCTTCCTCCTGCTGATAAAATCTGCACTCCTGCTCTCTCTTTCACTTTGCAGCAGATGAGCCCCACCCTCACTCCAATATCAAATAGCAGCTCTTCAAATAGCCCCTTCAAAAAGCCATTTTTCATGTGTTCCTCCAGGCAGTTTTCTAAAAATGCCTGAACCCAACCTATGCTTGTATTACCTATTCCTCGACACATTTTTAAGAAATATGAAGTCCTTGGCAGTTCCTCATTCAAAGACGCAGATAAGTGCCATGTGGCACCCTTTTACAGCAGAAATGCCTTCTTATTCAAAGCCATTTTAAACTGCAGATCTAGTGTAAAACTTTAATCAGCCTGGGCTAAAAAGACCTATTCATTGCTGAGTGTTTGGGTGTTGTTTCCACTAAGATGTAAACTAATTACATTCAGTCCCAAATGAGTAACTCTAGTTCCAGAAGAACATTTGACATTGATTTTTAATTAACTGTTCTCAGGTTGTGTTGAAGAAAGCTGGAAAAATCTGGAGGAGAATTTCAATGTTTGTTTTGTTTACACATTCAGTAAGTACTTGTGCTTAGGCAAATATTTCTCAAATTGTACTGCAGTGTGCATTTGCTATATATATGTACATATACAGCCTTAATATGATTTTAAATTTATGTACCAATTATACAGACTTAGATTTGGAACAACTCGGGATTTAGACTGCAAACTGCATGATTAAAGTCGTATCTTTTAGTTCATCAGTTAAATATCTTTTAATTCTCCTCAGTTGAGTCCCTCAAGGTTACAGACGTCTTTAAAGAGGCAACTTTTCCCACTAATGACCACCAAATGACACACACATGAACGGCCTTCATATTACTGCATTACTTCACACATGCCATTTTGACTTCAACACAAATGTGAAACAGCAGGTGCAAAAGTTTGATCCTCAGTATTTGTGTGTTACTGATCCTGAACCATCACATGGTCTGTTGTCCCAGCAGTTTAGGCGCAACATGCCAAAAACTTAAAGGGACAGTTCAGATAAGACAGAAGTTGAGTAATCCCAAAGTAAATCCCTCACCCCCAAATCCAAAATACACTTCAAAACTTTTTCAATACCACATGATTAAAAACAATACAATACTGACATCTGACAGTATCAAAAGTACCAAAACTATAAAAAGAAGCTAAAGCAAAACAAACACTAATCAAATTACATCAACAATATGTTATCATTGTATAAAAGTGAAATATTATGTGATGTGTTTTTCATTGCTTAAACCTCTCTGTCTGTAAATTGCCCACATTAAACTTCATTATACTGCCTGGTACTCATGAATTATTCCTCTCACCGTCAGGTAAACAGCAGAGTAAACACTCAGAGAAGCGTCCTTGGATGGGAACGACCGGCGAGCGTTCTCCACGACAACAGGGTTCCCGGTGCAGATGTTGCCGTTGACAATGAACTGGTGATTAAAGCGACACTCTGTGCCGGTGTAGTTGGGCTTGCAGACAGACAGGAAGTAGGGCGAGAGGCCTCCCGTCACCACCTGGCCCGCGTTGACGAAGATGTCTGTGGCAAACAGACCGAATGCAAACACACCTGGGGCACACAGGCGCACAATGAGAATTTATAGCACATAATAGAAACCATAAACCCAGAACAAAGAAACAATAACACATAAACACAAAGCCTTAAATGCTTCACATATCATAATGCCATCACCTCATATGCAGGGATAAAGTGGGTTTCAACTATATCTGGTTCCCAGCACTGCCACAGAAGCTCCCAACTGTCATTAGGCAGCACCGAATCCCAGAATATCTAACGTTAGAATTCAAAGTTATACTTTGAATGCTCGAAGTTCAACTCTGCCTCAATTCCAACTAAAGGTAAAAAGAAAAATTTGTTTCTTCAGTTTTTGTCTAGTTTGTAGTAGTAGTAGTAGTAGTAGTAGTAGTAGTAGTAGTAGGAGTAAGACAATGAAGCTGGAGGTTTCATGAAGCTGAAAATGATTTTCAGTTTAGTGGTGAAAAGTTCTGATTGATGCACATCCAGTCAGAGTTTTCACCATCTGGAAAGCTTGTTTATTTTGTGTAATGTGACTCATGTAATGACGTCCTTCCAACCACTGTGGGTCGATGTAGGATTGTCGCTTGTGACACTTGTATGTGCAGCTGATTAGGAGGTTAGGAGGTGGTTAAGAGATGGCTCTCACTTGCATAATTTCCCATGATGCATTATGAGTTTAAGGGGATAATTCACCCCAAAATTACAAAGACATAATTCTCCCTCTTCCCTGTAGTATTATTTTTCCATCTAGATAGTTTTTGTGTGAGTTACTGAATTTTGAGATATCAGGCGAGGAGATGTCTGCCCACTGTCCAATATAATGGAACTAAATGGAACTCGGCTTGCGGTGCTCAAAGTGCCAGACTAAATAAAATATATCTGAAAAATTCCTACAGCAATGTCTCTTTCCAGAAATCATGACCCAATTATTCAAGATAATCCATAGACCTTGTTGTGAGCATTTTCACATAGAAACTACTTTCTTTCTAGTAGAAAGAAAGTAGTTCTGGTAGATTTTAATGGTATTTTTTTTTTGTGCAAGTGCCATTTAGTCCTATTAAATTGGAGGGAAGGCATACAGATCTACGGGCTGTATCTCCAAATGGATGGATAAACAGCACCACAAGCTAGCGGAAAAATATGCATTTTTGATTTGGGGGGGTCAACTGTCCCTTTAGGGTAGTGGTCAAGTGATGGAAGACAGCTGTGTTGCAGCTGTAACATGATTTGTGGCAAATTACAAAATCAATACAATTCATCACTGGCCCTTTAATACCAAATAAAGGTTTAAAAAAATGTTTGTTTTGGTGTGAGCACACATGAATTTGCCACAATTATTGACAGGAGAATGGAAATGTTGGAACTTAGATTAAGTGAAACTGGAGGGAAAGGTGAGTGGACAACAGGCAGAGAAACAAACATCAACACAGAGAAAAAAAATCATCTAATATGAATGATTGCACTGACACTTTCAGCCCACCAACCCTGACCAGTGTCTGCGTCTGCATTCCTTTTGCTGTGAAATATGACTGCTGATTATCTGGCCTGCTTAGCCATGAAATTACTCTGCTTTGTATTCTCATCCGGGGGGGGGGGGGGGGGGGGCTTCCAGAGGGCTGTGGGGGGTGTTGGTGCCTGTGAGGGGTACAGGGACACGATTGTGTGAAGGGCATTGAGGGGAAAAAGAGAGGGGGAATTAGAGTGAGAGGAGCAGAGAATGGGAGGGAGCAAGAGAGCGGGAAACCGAAAGCCTCGATGATCCTACAAATTTGAGAGACTGTTCGGGAACAGACGGAAATATAAATCATGTGAATTGCTTAATGAATTTCTGATGAGTGTTTTATAAATTGAGGGGGTATTATTTAAAAATGAACAATGCAGTTTGAATTGTGCCAGGGAAGTCCAGCAGACAACCTCCTTTACTTGAATAGATAGCAGAGAGCCTGTCAGTTTGCCCAGCTCTATTTAAGCCTTGCGGAAAAGTGGCTGTAAAAATTTTAATTTGACAATTGTAGACCTAAAAAAAAACCTTACCAATAATTGTGGTGTGAAGTTGCCTTATTTTAAGAGATAAATTATTTTAGATGTATATATATAGCCTATATATGATCCAACATGTTTGATAAAGATGTTTGAATTCAATTTTGGCTTCAGTGGCTAATGGAGTTTCAGAGAAGCTGCAGTAAATGCATCACTGCTGGACTCGATCCCAATTGGCTCCCTTCACTGAGGAATTACTGAAATCCATTCAGTCAGCCCAGTTTGCTGTATTTAAACTGAAACGCCTCAACCAGCAAGTTTACCTGCTGGTCTAGGCTGACTACATTTAAATCAGAGCAGATGGTGCAGTCAACCAATCAGAATCCAACATTATGACACGCAGTTACAATTACGCCACATGTTTCAAAGTGTAAACCCCAGAGGAATAAAGAGCAGCCTGATTTTCTTTCTTTAATATGCATATGTATGCTTATGTAGCATTTTCTCCCTATTAATACTGATATATATGATTGACAGTTTTGAGTAAACTACTTTAAAACTGTAACTGCTACCCACTTAACAATGAAAACTGTGAAATATGTTGCACTTTGAAATTTTAAAAAAGCTTCAAATATGCTTGTTTAATGTGTAAGGCTTTACAAGGGCTGGCCCCAGCTCCTTTAAATGATTTCTTTAAACACAGAGGGCTGACAGATGCATCCGGCACAGGGCCACAACTAGAGGGGACTGAGATTTGCCACATAGGTGCACCATATTTAGACAAACTATGCTGTCAGTAAAAGGAAGTAAATTTTGTTCTAGCCTACCACTTGGAATGAGGGAGTGCTCAACATGACATGTTACACGATGTATTTTGTCTTTTTTTTTTATCTATCTATTGTCTATTTGGATTTGTACTCTGTCATTCATATTGTCTCTGTTTTTATTTCTCACCTAGGGACTATGGTTAAAAATCTGCATTTTTTATAAGGTAAAAAAATGCCATGAGAATACAATGAAGTTTATAATTACCTCCCTAAAATAAATGTCCTGAAGTAATTCACTTCTGAAAAAGCACCTGAGCTTTGAATGCAGTTAAACTACCACCCAAATACTGCTAAATGTATTGAAGTATTATGTGAACAGCATGTAGTTAATCACAACCCAACACTGGTGATTGATACTGCAATGTTTTTTTTACAGACACTTGCTCAATCAAGGGTGAGGTTTTTGCATTTGTACGCCTGCTGTAAACTAAACAAAATCTATTTTATGCTGCTAACAAGGAATCATTTAAGCCAAGTCTGAATATGCTTAAGTGCACACACACTGGCATCAACTTGACACACATCATCACAAACTGTAAATCTACATTACTGTCCTATTTCCTCGTGTCACCAAGCATCAACGCTTCAGAAAAGAAGTAAATGCATTATATGTGCCTCACAGATCACATCCCAGCTAACGTAACTTCACTATTTCTACTGTCTGCATGGTGTGTTACAAGCAACAAATGATGCGATGATGCAGCCAGTGTGTGTTGCACTTGATTCTCTTATTTGTAGACACCCTCAGGTTTGCATGAGGAGTTCATTTCTTAAATTAAATAAACCAAAACCAGCTTGATTAATATTACACTTAGTGCACAATAAAAACATTTTTTTATGAAAATTTAAAACAAATGAGATATCTTATCAAAACAACTCAACAACTGTTTGATTGATATTCCTGGGAGTGCACAAAAAAATCATTTTAGGATTTTGGGAAATAAATTAAAACTGCAACATCTGTTTTTGCAAATGAACTCTTCACAAGAAGCCACTGACATCTCCAGCCTGGTCGACCTAGTCCTTCATTTCATCCCTCACTGTGCATCGACCTATCTGTGACACAGCAGAAAAATAGCAGATCCATACATCATGTTATTCACAGGTTGTGGAAACTTGATGACCCTATTTGTTACTATGTAGTTTGTGTTCTCCTCTGGTTGCCACCCTCTTTTGCCCTTTAGGTCAATTAGAGGTTTGGCAAGTCCTTTTTGCATGATGCTAGAGTTGTTTTAGAACATGAACTAATCTTAAACAGCAAATCCTCAAGCTCTGAATCATCACGGTCGCTGTTTTGAATCTGTAGCTTTTTGCATTGGAGCTCCCCTCACAGGTGACTGACAGCACCCACATCCAACTGTCAGCTTAGTTATGATATACAGCATGTTGCATCCTGGTTAAAGGCTTACTGAAAGACTGTGTAAGCCACACAAGAAATCCTGATATTGCAGATGCATGCTTTATTGAGCTATTAACCTTATAAACAGTGCTTATATACAGTAGTTGTGTATTAAATGAGGCAGCAAAAGATTTAACTTAAGCTTAAAAGAATCCAAAAATGAACTGAAGACAAGTGAAGCGCCATAATGTCACTGCATCTTGAATGGTGATGTGATCACTGAAGCGCACACTGATATGCATTGAATAATAATGTGATCACTTAGCTACAAAAAGCAAAACAAAATGCAGTCAGTGAGTATGAATATTTGCACTGAACTGAATGTAATGATTCAAATGAGCAAAACAATGCTTATCTTTGGTGTTGTGGGTCAGTGCAGCAGGATTGAGGTGATGCACCAGGCAAACACTGGTGGGACTTTACAGAAATGTGGCACATTGAAGTATGTATGTGAGGTATGAGGAGATATACAAGATGTTGATGTTGATTCCACTATGACAAGGTTTAAGAAGTTTACACCAAAATGTTGAGACCAGCCTCCTGTTTAAAACAGTTTTACCAGCACTTCCAAATTGTGTTTGGTTATTGTTATTTTTAACCCTGAATGGTCAGTGTGTCTCAATGGATACAAAGTTTCCATCTGAAAAAGTGCAGCAATCAAATTAAATCAGGAGCCTGTTTACACCTAGTATTAACAAATGAACATGTACATGATTTCCATTTGAAAAGACCATGTGTTGTTGTTTTAACCCGAATTTGACAAATTAAATGTTTATCAGTCCACAAATGAGGCAAATTAGGTAAAAAAAAACAAAAAACAGATGCTGTTGGGGTGTTTCTGGGGGTCAGGTCTCATCAATTACTGTACAAAAACAACTTTTTAAACTTTGTTCACTGATTTTAGTGAAACAAGATCATACTTAATTGCAAAAACATTTTCTGTTTTGTCCTCCGGTAGCTCTGCCACAACTTGATAATTTAAGAGTTTCCTGATGGACAGACAGCTTACTGCTGCCAACTGTAGTGTTATCTGCCGTTAATTTAGCTCAGTTAGCCACGCAGCTAGCTTTAGAGCCTAAATGAGTTTTATTAAACCTCTTCCTTCAACGCTCCTCCTCTCGCTGTGTGAATACCAGCACTCCCCCAGTAGTCCGAGCTCTCAGTCAGGGGCAAGTCAGCAAACAGACCCACTAGTTGCACAGCTAACCAAGCTAACTAGCTAACAGCAGCTAGCAGTAGTTAGCAGCAGTTAGTGGTTACTTTAGCCACAAATAAAGCTGTTTATTAGAAAACTCTGTAAGTCCCAGAGAGTTGATTTCTAATGTCCTCTGGCAGAGAAACCGGAGGACATTAGACCTGTTTTGTGTGAACTCATTTTTTCTCCTGTTGTGGCTTCATCTTGTCGTGTCATTTTGTCATAGATACATGACATCATCGTCATGCAAATGAGTATGCCTCAGCAGAGGACATCAGTTATAGAGGCTATCTATCAATGTGGCCTGGATGCATTAGTATTTACACTACAAAAGACGTAGTAAAATGGGTCCCAAGCAACCTCAAGAAGTAGTTTGAGTGAACAGATCAAAATGTGTCTCTGTGGTTAACACTTATTTCGTGCTGCCCTTTAGGATCTCATCACCCAAGACGCATGTTATTATCAGGCGTAAACAGGATCCAAAACTATTAAATTTGCAACCCTGTGTAGATGTGAGAGAGCGGGCCCATATTTTTGATGTTTTTGTTGTGTGTTACCGCGTGTTTGTTGATGATGGCATACATCTCTGAAATGTCAGCTGCTACCTGGTCCCATCAGCGTGAAGGAGCTCGAAGGCTCTTTTGACTGTTTGGCATGAAAACCTTCTTACCTATGAAGCGTATGATGCGGCGGATAAGGGGGTTGAGGTAACAACAGTCTCCCGTCACAATGGTTTTTTCCTGGGCCAGGAGAGCTTCCCTCGTTGATTTCATCACATACATGGACACCTCCCCGATAAAAATCTACACACACACACACACAAACACAGAGAGAAATGCCAGAGAGGGACGAGATTCAGAAAGATTCAGAGATGGGAATGCAAACAGAAAGAGACACACAGAGACAGGGGCAAAAGAAAACATAAAGTTAGGCATCCCATTATAGAGCAGAAGAACATTTTGCCCCTGTCTGGCCTGTGTACATAAACCACTGTGTCTTAATGCAGCCTTTATTCAGGTCCATTATAGTGTGGACATTACATCAGGTCTAATGGAAAAACCGCTGCTGGACACTCAAAATGAAAGTCGTTGCCAGCTGCCTTGGGTGATGAAGGCTGCTGCAGAAATATGTGTGTGTTTATGTGTGTGTGCACACTGTATGTGTGGACACGTGATTTTAGCCTTTGGTGTGTGTGTGTGTGTGTTTGTGTTCATAAAAGCAGTTTGTTTTGGGCCTCAGGACAGGTAACAAAACTCCTGCGTTTTCTTCCATCCCTCATGAATGCTTTTTTTATCATCAACATGTTGTTGAGAAAGCAGCTCTAATCTATCTCTTTCTTTGTGGCTATGAGCAGTAAGAGCAACTGATTTTCTTGTTGATGCAAAAAAAAAAATCAAAAAACAAAGAACACAGAGGGACTGACAGCAGTCACATATATGAATGTTTTAAAGCTCTGCAGTGAATTCAGTCCTGTCTGGATTTGTCAGTATGATGGATATTTTCAAACACTTTTTTCCCACTGGATGATGATTGACATAATGCATGCAAATGCAAAATGAAAACTATCATCAAATGCATCATGGCAGAAAAATGCATCTTCAGATGCAAAATGACCTAGAAACATCTGTCTTCAAAGAAAACAAGCAAAAAAAAGCCATTTTCTTCAAATAGACTATAGAAGGCAGGCGACTTGTATCATGTACTTTAAATATGTCTGAGCCATTGTGACAAATCAAAATGCATTTTACAGAAGCCAAAAAGGAGGAGGTGGAGTTAACTGACATAATTTCACTACAGGCTGTAAATCTTGGGTTGTTTAGAGGAAAAGAATCATCATCTGTGTGAATGAAATTATTCAGGGCCTATTTAAGCATGATGTGTATAATACATGATCAAAGTGATGCGTGTGCAAGGAATCCACAAAAAAACAATCAGACCTATGCTACATGTAAAATATAGGTCAATTTTATCATACCCACAGAGGTGACTGCTTGCCTTTAGTCCCAGTCGATCATAGCATCTTTTTACATCACTTGGAGACTATGGTTCAGAGCATCAGAGGCTCAGCTCTTAGCTCACCTCACTGTACCTCTCAAACTGAACTTTTTTCTCACTCTAGATAACATTACTTCCTCTATAGCTCAGTTGAGTTTTGGTGTCCCACAAGGCTCCGTTCTCAGCCCCCTTCTGTCTTCTGTATACTTGCTCCCTCTTGCCCAGGCTATTTAAAAATATGATGTGTTTTGTTGTTTTTTTTTATGCCGACGAAACTCAATTATATATGCCATTAAACCCCACAGTTCCTAGCAGCCTACCTAATCTCACAGCTTTCCTCTCTGATCTTAAATCCCGGATGTCCCAAAAACTTCTTTGAATTGAATGACGATAAGTCTCAGGTCATTCTGTTCAGTCCCGCATATTCTGTCAGCTCTTATCGTGCTAATCTTGGCGGTTTGTGAGATAATATTCAGCAAACTGCTAGGAATCTAGGGATAATATTTGATGCTGGTGTCAGTGTTGTTCAGTCCTACTTCTTCCAGCTCAAGAAATTTTCTAAAATGTATCTCTTGCTGATCAATAAAAAGTGCATGTTTTTATCTATTCTCGGCACATCGCAACATATTTAACTCAGCTCTCAGCCAGGGCTCCTTCCGCCACATCTCTCTGACCACTGAGTTCTGCAGATGGACCCGGCTGGTTATTCCCAGGTCACAGCTTGTAGCAGGGTGATTGGGCTTCTTTCTATTAGGGAACTCAGACATACTAAGTCTGTTTTGGTTGTTATTGCCATTTGATCAGGTTGGTTTACTTTTTTCACTCCCTGTTGTTTGGTCTTATTCCTATTGTACTTGGATTGCCTGGTTTTATTTTATTTGCATGTACTATGATGGTGCCCAAATGTCTTTTTATCTCCAGGGACTCTTATTGGCAAACATTAAAAAAAACTTTATTAAAATCATTTTATTTTCATTCAGGTCCCTGAAATGCTGCTAATCAGTGAGTCATTTCCTAATACTTTCCCTAAATAATGACTTTAACATTTTCAAGCAACTAGTAATTGCCTTGAAGTATTTGTCGCACTAGAGACTGCCTGAAAAGGTTAGTTACCACTGACTGATCGTCTCATTTCGACACGTGGAACCTCCACTCTCCAAATACAAATGTCATAAAAACTGCACTGAACTGACTGAAAACAACTATCTCCAAATGCACCACATCAGAAACCTGAGGAACAACTTGACATTCAACCGACACGGTGCAGTGAAAAGGTTGGACGGCAGACACAAATAGAACATGCAAATCTTTCAGCAGGTGCCTAATTCTTGGGAGTAATTTGCCTGACATAAAAAAAAAAAAGACTGCTGGTTCATCTGCTATCTTAATAATGCTGACCCATCTATGGGTGTGACAGATTTATGGGAGCTCAGGTTCACAATACCCTTGGAAGTCCATAAAATGTTGTACCTGTGGCATTAAAATGACAGACGGTAACTGCCCACAGTATTTAGGAGTACCTTTTTTGTATGTGTTTCACCCTGATCATATTTTTTCACTCACACATTAAATGTGACAACTGCTCCTTGTGGAAAACCATAAATGATTCATGGTGCTGTTCATCACTGCCAAAAGTAGAGATTTTTTATCAGAAAATAATCAAGCATGCGGCCCGAAACAGCAGAAAACTTGTCTTAAAGTTTACACAGACTGTCCTGACCTGGAAAACAGATATGTAGCAGTCTGTGCAACCACCTTATTATGATCTACATCTACCGTTGGGTCGGCTTTCTAAAAACTTACAGATATGTACACAATAGAGCAGCACCGGTAGTCGTGGTCGGAAGTGTAGCAGTGTAGACACTAGCTCAAGTGTGACACACGCACAAGACACAACAAAGAAGTTCACGTCGCAATGTATTTAATGGCCACAAAGACCACCGCTGTCTACATTGCTGCCTTTGTTTAAAGTCACATTAACACATTCACTTTATAAAGTGATAATTTGTTGTGTTTATGGCTTGTTATGCTGCCCAGAGTGGAAAACACAGGAATCAATGAATGTTCCTTTAATGTCTTCTTAATGAGGTGATAATTTTCAATATTGCTACCAAGACACACATAAAAGGAAGTGGGATTAGCCATTAAGGACCACAATTGGTATGGAAAAAATGCATTCTCTCCATCTTTAGATAAAGTTTGTCTTGAGAAACTTGGTGGTTACCGCTCGGTACTTACTATTAGTCAGCCACCTGTTTCCACACTGTAGGATCCACACTTGACAAGAACAACACCGGGCTTTCATTATCTTGGCTCTGAGGACTCACTAGAAGGACTGACTTTCTGACGCCTGTCCATGGCTTAACAGGTTTATAGAGCGTTGCATGAATACGACCGTTCTAACCTCCACAGCCTCCCATTGGTCCGGCCATGTGGAACATCCTGCATAAATTACTGCCTCTCCGCTAATTGGCCAACATCTCAGCCATGTCATCATTAATTCTGATTGGCCGCCTCTCTGGTTTATGACGCATGCGGCGACGGAGCGATGTACAGTGTCGAGCATCTGACGCAGCACTCTCAAAGGGCACAATTAAAAAGTTTGGGCTAGCATACAGATGGATAAGGAGACTGTGAAATACAAAGGCCACATGTACTGTAGGCCAACGAGTGAGAAACAAAACTTGAACAGCTGACACAGCCCTCTTTGAGGAGAGGACAAGCAAGACGAAGGAAGATGGGATTCATCTGGATTTAATGAGTTTTATGCAGAACTACACACAAAAACTAAAATTGTATAACCATTAGAATCAAAACAGCACCACACCTGATATTTAAAGACTGAAAGTTTTAAACTAAACTCAATCACTGCATTCTGTTTTTATTTACACAACGTCCTAAATTTTTTAGCACTGGGGTTATATTTTAGGTAACTATGATTAAGTACCTCATACAACCCCACTTCAAATAATCCAAACTATCCCTTTAATTTTCAGATTTTTAACTAATACACACATGTGTGTATTTATATATTTAAATATACCCTGTACACCTATTTTTTCTCATTCTTTTTCCCTGTCTAGTCAATCTCTGTGTAAGAACACTGAGAGCAATGGAAAAACTGGGGTCAAATTCCTACTTACTTGTCCCGTAAAGCTAATTCTGTAGCAAGACAAACACTGACGTTGTTGGTTATACTTTTGAGTTGGTCTATAAAGACATTTCCTGTTTTTCTTTTTCTTTTTGTGAGGTAAGCAGTGCAGAAGAGTCTGTCAAAACTGCGCACAGATGCACTCTAACCAAATCAGCTGTAAATAATATCGTCTGTCACATTTCCTGGCCAATCAGAGCACTCTTCCGGATTTTAAACCAATTTATCTTATTTTATTGTGTATGTCAGACTGTGTGTGTTTGTGTGTTGGTGTGTGAACAGGTGTGGAACACTGTAGACTGCTGATGCATCTGCACACCAATTAGCTACGGGGGTAGAAATGCAAGCTACAGGAAGCATTTTATTTTCTCAATAAAAGTGACAATAATTCAGATAATACTTCAGCCTAACAACCGGTAACAACACTCAGTGTTTAGAGCCTGAGAGCAAGGAACAAACTGTCCCAGATAATAAACACAAAAAGCCAGAGACACAAAGAGGCAGCAGAACAGTAATATCTCATTACAAATAAATGGGTGGCGTCTGTCCAGGAACCAGACATCTTTAACAGTCACATCCATGATTAAGTGCCGCCTGAAGTTGTAATGGAGGAAGACGATGTCTGTTTGGAGAGAAACCTGAGATATAAAAATGTGACACGGAGTACACTGTTAAAAGCCTTTCCACAGCACTATATAGCTGCACTCTACACTGGATGGAGTTTAATCCCAGATCAAGTGCATGTTGAAAGGACGTCTATGATGTTAAAATGCATCTAGTTTGTGTTTTGTCTTAATTTTTACCTTTTCTGTGATGTTGCAAATAGAGCTAGTGTGAAGAAAAAAAATCTGGCATCATCATTCATACAAATTTACAAAATTTTAGATTTGTAGTAGAGTATTTAACATGACTCAACCAAGAAAGGGACTGACATGAAGTAAGTTTCCAACACTAAAGCCCATAATTACACTGACATACAGTACTCCAGTGGTGCAGTGGGTAATGATTAATTATGCCATAACTAAATAACTACAAATGAATTCAGCATACTTTGTAGTCAGTTGTAGTCAAAATGCAAATTATTATATAGTATTTTCAGAGGTGGCAAGTAATGAAGTGCAAATATTTTCACGTCCTACATTTTAACAAATAAATCTGTACTTTCTATTCCTTACTTTTTCAAAGCAGGCTCGTTACTTTAGTTTAAATGCATGTGAGGGGAATTATTAATAATTTTTATTTTTATTTTGCACAATTGTGTGATACCTTCCCAGTATCGAGACTGATTTCAGCCTAAATGGATGGGACAATAACACATGACGATTCCTTGGTGCATCTATAGACATTTCTTTTTTTTTACCAGAGTAAAAATATCTGTACCTCTACTTGAGTACAGAATGTGTGCACTTTTCCACCTCTGATTACTGTAAAATTGTTGCACACATACACATCTGACAGTTGTGGTTCTCACAAAACATTTGATTGAATTAAATGACCAATAATGATAATGATATGACAACTAGAACAAATGTGGTGTAGTCTAACAATTTAGGTGATCAGTATTTCTGCTTGAATCCTTTAGTCTGATGTGTGTGATTGATCATCTTTAGGAAGCCGAACTCCTCATATCTGACCTGATGCGATGCACTGCTGCAGCCCTCAGCATTTCTGCACTGCGTGATTAAAACATACTGAAGCCTGTTGTGTGATCATCAACCATGAAGACCGCATCTGTGTTCTGAGATTGACTCATCCTCTTCTTCACATATGGTCCATTTCAAACGTGAAAAAATGAATTACAATATTAAACAGACACGTGCAAACACTCTTCAGGAGGTGTTCAGAATATATTTGACATCGGTTTAATAATGGACTGACCCAGGGGCTCAGAAGCATATGGTGCTGGTGTGGAGTGCCGCTGGAGTCGACAAGCATGGAGCTAAACTGACACCTGGTGGCCGTATGGTGCTACTCCTGCAAGAGGCGTCTGAATCAGCAATGCACATGCAGCCCTTGCCCTATTTTCATGTACAACTGTGACTCAGCTTTTCAAATGAACGGTTTGGACAAGACTTGAATTTGTTTTGGTCACACAGTGTTCAGAAAATGATTTCTAACAGACCCTCATCACAGAAAATTTTCTGTAATGTCGCAGCAGGTAACACAGGTGTAATCAGGCTTGGGGTGTAATGGATTACATGTAAGAGGATGTATGTAATCTGGATACAAAAAAAAGGTAACTATATTCCATTACAGATAAAAAAAAAATTACATTACATTTAGGATTACTGATGGAATAAATAAAGAATGATACACTACCATGCACAGTACACACACAGTTGCCAATTCATCATCATGGCCTCTCGTGAAAAAATATTTCACTGGGTGGAAATTTCACTGTTTCACCACATTTTATATTGAGTTAGTCCAACAGTAACGGAAAGTGATACCTGGATTACTTCAATTTTTTGACAGGTAATTAGTAACTGTATTGGAATGCATTTTTTAAATAAGCCTGCCAACCCTGGGTGTAATTAATAACTTTAACAAGGGTCTACTCTGCTTTGTATGCTGGCTCACTGACATGGCTGAACAATAAACTGAATGACACAGAGACCACGTAAATGATGATAATTAATTATACCTTTATCTTCCCTGCATTCACATATCAAAATGAATGCCACATTATGTCTGACTCTACTGAGGTAAGTTACTCACTAAGTCCACACTATTGTAAATGCTGATTACATACAATATGTGCTACATACTAATCTTAATCTTATATACTATTCAATATCTTCAGTTCAAAATCATTTCCTTTGCACTATTTCTAATGTTTACAACCTAGAAATATGTTTTTTTTTTCTAAAGCTATTTCACCATCTCCCACCATTTATTTTTTTTTCCAGCTTTGACCAGCTTCCATTTTTTTTCTTACACTGGACTGTGGGAAAACAGTGTCTGTCAACAGCATAGACATATGTTCACCATAGACATATACTGTATATGTGGATGGCGCATTGATCATAGGTCGACATTGCCAACATTTTTCTTAGGTCAAGACTGACATGTGAACAAATACAACTATGTAGTGGAGCTGCGTTTTTTTTTTTTTCTTTTTTTTTCGTTTTTTTTTTTTTTTAAATGGAGTGATGATCATGGAGTGAGAAAAAAAAGTTTCCTCTTTTTTCTAGCTTTCTCCACAGAGCTCATAAACCCCTGAGCTATATGTCTATGGTAGACACTTCATTTGATTTTGTATAAAAAGCACAATGACGTCTGCATGTAGTAATAAACCTTTTAATGTAATGTGACTCATTAATATTGGCTGAGAAATAAACATTATAGAGCTTTTTATCCAGAAAAAATGCAGCTCCCCCATTTCCCATTTACATGTATTTGTTCACAGGCCAGTCTTGGCCAGTTCAATACAGTAGCGATGTTGGTGTATCTGCCAAAGCAGTCAATGTGACGTCTTTGTTTACACGTGAGTATACTTTCTATGGTTCCTTTTCTGACGTGAATGCTTCTTCCCAGAATTAGACACCTTTCATCTTCTTTCTGATCTTTTCCATTGAAAGCTTTGATCTTTTCTATTTAAAGCAGCTATAAGGAACTTGCATATGATCAAAAATAAAATGATCAAAATAAAAAATTCTCCCTCGGCTTCTTTTTAGCGGACTAACATGTACGACTCACTGTCACTTTGCCTGTGAAACTGTAAAGTTTAAACATAGGTTCTTCTGGTCTGCATGCTTTCATCTGATTCAAAGAGAATCAGAACTGGTGCCAGTCATTAATAAATCGAAAATTTTCTTGCTAATGGTCTTGTTTGCTTATGTGTATCATACAGAGGCATTAGTATTAAACTGAGACTGTTTCATAAGCAGTTAAAAACTCCTTGTAGTGGCTGTGAGGGAGACAGAGTGACATTTGCCAAGTTATATTTATAAGCAATGAGTCAAAGGCAACTTGACTTCCTGTTAATGTTGAAGGAATTTTACTGGGTTCAGCTGATCTGAATGAATGGTGAAATAACACATAACAGGAACCCCATTTGCCTTTTAAGGCCTGGATGAGTGAGAATCTCCACGGACAAAATGTGTAATGAATCAAATCATAGTGATGTCATATTTGTTCGTCATCAGGAGCCCACGTTCTCTGCTCCTTACACAGCGTGACTTGACACTCCACTGATGCATTCACTATGGTGTCTTGTGGCGCCAAAAAAAGCAAATAACAAGTTTAAGAGATGCCGTATGAGGTTCAAAACAGAGAGCCAAACGTTCAGTGTGTGAAATCAGTACCAAACTTATCAGCTGACCCATGAAAAGATATGAAAACAGTCCCCCGTCAGACAGCTTGAAATGACATTTTCTCCCACATTTCTGGCAGAGAAAGGACAAAAACTGCAGCAGGTTACGAACTCATAAGATGCCTGGCTGAATTTCAGTTTTACATAGATGACCTATTTATCAAATATACTTTATATATAACATGATTCAATACTAAAGTAGCTGATGTGCACTTACAAACACCGCAACAAGTGATCAAATTTAAAATATGTGTGTTATGTTGTTATGTATATATTCTATATTCTGTATATTATATTCTGTATTAAGAATATGCTGATCTATATATGCATCAGAAATTTTTAACTCAGGTCAGGTCCTAAATGCTAGGCCATGTTAGACTAAGTTAGCAGCATAAACTGTGAAAAAAATAGGGAGGTAGTTTCACTAGATATTGTTTACATATCTGCCGTAGAGATATCTGCCTTCTTTCCAATATAATGGAACTAAATGATATTCTGCATATGGAGCTCAAACCATAAAAAATACATTAAAAAAATTCAAAACCAGTGTCTCTTTTCTAAAATCATGGCTCGGTTAGTCAAGATAATCCACAGACCTTGTTGTGAGCAGTTTCATGCAAGAACTACTTTCTTTATGCAGTAGAATCTACTGGAACTACTTTATTTCTACTAGAAAGATAGTGGTCCCTACATGAAACTGCTAACAACAAGGTGTGTTTGTTTTTTTTGGTGCTTTGAGCACTTTTAGTCATTGCCATTTAGTCCCATTATACTGGAGAGAAGGCAGACATCACTACAGCAGATTTCTCCAAAACTCTGCAACTCACAGCAAAAAAATCCAGATGGATAAACAGCACTTGGGGAAAATGCATATTTTTGATTCAGGGGTGAACAGTCCCAGTAAGAACAATAGAAAAACATCTCAACTAAAGATTATAGGTTGGAAAACTTTTTTTTTAGTTCATATCCAAACTAAAAGAGTTTGAGTTTGACTCAAAACTCGAAAGTGAAGACAGCTGCCCCGAGATCATGAGCTTTCTCAACTTTTTTTTTTCTTTACAGTGTATTGCAAATGAAATGTGATACTTAGTGGAGTGGTGATTATCTCATAGTTACATTTTTGATGGTTCTACTTTATGAAAGAAAGAAAACATAAAAAAAAGAGTTGGTTTGTGAAATGTGAAAAGCTGTAAGCAGTAAACAAATGAAAGCTGAGACAGAGCCTGAGTAAACACATTAATGCCACATTTGATTATTGCTGTTTACACTCCGGCATGTGGTGGCATAATAATTTAATAAGCCGCCAGTTTTAAACAGACTTTAAATGGGTTTTTACTCACTATAGCAGTGGGAGCAGCAGCCACCACGCAGTACAGGATAAGTGGGGGAACGAAGCTGGATTCCTCCGTGCCCGGATACGGCTTCATCAGCTCGGCGTCGTTACAGAAGAAACCCTGCACATGCACGCTGAACAGGTCTGTGCACTCCATGTAGTAGGCCAACAACACCGTGCCTGACATGATGACGAGCTGGAAGAAAAACATGTCGGAAAAAGTTGAAAAAAGGAGGAGGAGAAGAATAATGAGGAGAGGGAAAGAGGAACTTGTTAGCTGTATATCCAGCGCACTGAAAGCTTTCCTCCTCGGTTCAGTTTTCAGTCCTTAAACAAGTTGTTTTGTGGCTCATCCCTGAACATCACTCTACTCCTCTCTCTGCTGTGACGTTCTTAACAGGTTTTAATACAAAACAGCCGCATAAATCCTCTAAAACCATCTCTTTTCCTCTCTCTCTCCCTTTCCAGCTCATGCTAACTCGTCATGTACCAGCACCCCCCCTCCACCGCCAGCACCACCACCACCACCACCACCACCACCATCACTTACCACCTCCTCTCCTCCCTCACCCCCTCATCCTTTTATCCCTCTAACATCATCTTTTGTCTCTGGCCTCCTTTCGCTCTCCTCCTAGAATCGGCTGCAGGCAATTTTGGTTTTTTATATATATATTTATATATATGTGGTATCCTTAGTCACTGATAACGAACCAACACTGGAATATAAAATGTAAGACATTGCAAAGCAAAGCTTTTTAATGTGGTTTCTCACAATCAGCTGCATTTGTGTCACTAATGTGCTGCCAATCGAGCCAACCAGCTGGCACGATGCTGGGGTTTTTATATGAAAGGAAAGTGATGAGATGCTCAGGAGGCTGCCAGATAGAAGAAAGGCCCGTAAGTTCACCAGAACTGGAAGGAGTAGCATATCTTAGTCAGGAAAATGTACTGCCAATTAATGTAAACATTAGTCATGTTAAGATACACTGTAAAAAATCATACAGGAATTTAGTGGAATCAACTTTACTCATTAATTTAACATAAATATACAAGTTCTATTTATTCAAGATACTGTAACTTAAAATTTCCAGAATCTATTTTCAGAACACTTCAGAACGTATAAACATGAGTTCCTCTAAGCTGAAGAAATGGTGAGTTGAATGTAAAGATTTCAATCAACTCATTAAATAAAGTTAATAAAGAAATGTGCATCATCCAAAATCACATACTACACACTAAATGCCCAAAATGTGTACCATTTATTAAACATACTTCTGAGTAAATAAACAGCAGTATGATTCTTTTCAGACACGCTGCTCAGCACGTGTCACATCACTTCCCTGCAGGTCGGAGACGAACAGCCGTGGCGATCCGCGACAACAAAAACTAATTTGAAAAAATATATTCCACCTGGTGACAATTGAGTGAACTTAACTTGCATTACAAATAAAAGCTTTTTGATGTTACACAGAGCTGCCTTGGTCATTGTCCACTTTTGTTTGCAATGTTGTAATTGTCACTACTGCATTGCATTGTTGGATATTTACGCCAGTGTAGTGTCCAGTATGCACCCTGCATACTACTGGTTTCATACTAAGGTTTCGGACATACTAAAAAAGATACCACATACTGTTTTAAAATACTAAATAGCATGTTATTATGGAGATTCAGATGCAGTTATGTAGGGTTGGGTGATTGGACGAATCTATTGTCTATCAGTGATGGGCTAAATCCCCTGGATTGGATTTTTTGGCCAATTTTTGGGGAAATATTTGTCATTTTATTTTTGCTCACGTAATGGCCTGCAGAGTGACAGCTGCTGCTCCACACTGCACTCTCATCCAGCGGTCCAGTACACATCCACTGAGCTGGACCATTAGTGCACTGAGCTGGGTGTGGAGTGAGAGGGAGACAGCCTGCAGAGCCCGCCTCTTTGCACTCTTTTCACATGGCGATTTAACGTCAATCGCCAATGGATGGGCCGATGATGGCTATAAAATAAAATAAAAGGTTTGTAATGTTCGTCAGTGTGACTAAAGAGTTGTTGGTTCAACTTAATATCTCTCTCTAGCACAACTGAATTAATGTCAAGTTCATTTGACTTGAAGAATGTAATTGTTTTTAATTGTTATAAAATGACTTTAACCTGTTTTGTCAAACTCAGTTAACTTCAAATTTTAGGGCAGCTTGGACACTACCTTTTTGTAAGTTGAAAAAAAAAAAGTTTTTTATAGTGTAACAGAAAAAGAGCATTTCTCTGAAGGAGAATGGGAGAAAAAAGATAATAAGATGCTGTATTGATCCAGCTGGAATCGCTCAGGTGCATCAGACTTTTACAAATCAATAAGACTGGTAAACATGTTACAAACAGTCATATCTGATTATCTTCCCACATTTCTCTGTTAAAAAACAGCAATCTGCATAATGCAAAGTCTGCAAAGTGATGTCAGTATTATGAATGGATCCTGATCCATTAAAATATCCCCGGGCAGGCTGTTTGTAATACTTCTGTCCAACACCAGGTGTCACTGTGCTACTGCAGAAGAATCAGTGTTGTTTCAAACAGGAGGAAAACACAAACCTTAAGTTGTTTTGAACAATAGAAGAATTATATTCCATCATCTGCTGGCACTTTCAATTGTTTGCTCTTAAAAAAGAAAATGATTGGATAACGTCAACTCAAACAGTGATTATAACCAAGTTGAGCTTGCTGTGAAGGTCTATATAAAGTCCTGCATTTCACTGATCTCATCTCGTAAGTAGCCACGACATCACACACAGTACAACCAGGCCTTAGGTTTAACAATGTGATAATAATAATAACGAAGAAATGAAACATAGCTTGCTTGTAACACCCACAACTCCAGCCTTCAAATCTGGTCACCAAACCGAGTCGTGAGTTTGCAAAATGACTAAGTGTGCCAGAGAAGTGGTGTAGAAGCCCCTCCACAATAAAACAATACAGCCTAAGCTGTGTGTTATCACTTCTCTGAAAGCTAAACAACAAATTCTGTATCATCTGATGCAATAAGTGCTTTGGGATCTCATTTCTAATAAAATATTCCTAGCTCATTTGTTGTTTCTAGCTGTGTACCAATTACATTTTCACCTCTTTTTATCCCACTAGTGAGTGTACTGTGAGTCATATACTTTCACTCAATAAATTTAAATGCTCACTGTTAATATTCTGCAATATTACACTTGCAATCAAAGATTCAATAACCATGTTTCGGTACAACAACCTTCATCAGGTTATTTCAGTCATTGTACTGAAATGTTGCAGGACAGTGTGTGTCTTTTTGTTTTATATTGTCGACCCATGGTCTTCTCTGACGCATCCACTGGACTTTGGGTGTGCAAAACCTTTGTTTAGTAGTTTACTGTATACCAGTAATCCACATTTTTTTGCTTTCACTTTTTTAGGATACCTGGAACCACTTAAAATTTTGCTTATCCACTTATTCAAACCATTCTACCAATGTCAATTTATCAAGTAAATCAAATCTAACTTTTGAGAAAAGCTTCCTTTTTTAAAAAAAATTGATGTGTTGTTGACATGTAGAATAAGAGATTACAGGAAAAATGCAAATTGCCTAACAGACGTTTCTTTGAAACAATAAATTTATATAACGTGGTGGATTCATAATGACGTGGTTGGGGTGGATGCCAGGTGTACAAAGTGCAGGATTTTAACACCAGAGTCAGGGGTTTATGTCCGGACTCCTGTCACAAAAGCACTTTGTTTAATGAAGAACATAATAAAAGAACATATTGTGATGGGTAGGTTTGGGCAATAAGAGCACTTTCATTACGGTTATGGAAATATTGTCATTTCTTTTAAATATTAATAAAAAATCTTATGTCTCAAGTCACTGCTGATGTTTTGAGCGATGCTGTAGACACTGATTGGATAGTGTCTTGTAAGATTGCCTATTTTGATTTTTTTTAAAAATGCCAGTTAACACTTTATTGATACAGCGATCATTTTTTGTGCAACTGCAGGTACATTAATAAAAACACTTCCTCATTATGTTGATAGAAACCTATTTCCTTGTAAATTAGTTGTATATAAACAGAATTTCTAGAAGACAGGGCTGTAATCACAGGTACTTTCTATACACTTGAGCCAGCATGCTTTGTGTTTTAAAGTTGTTTGTGCTACGAAAAAGACACATTTTAAGCAAAAAAGGTGATTGTTGGCCTTGTTCTAGCAAGCTTAAAACTTACTACACTAATACACTGACCTGTACGATGCTGCAAATACTGAATACTCACAGTTTCCCCTGAGTCAGACAATACAATAAAAGTTAACTATATCTCAACTATATCCTGTCCAATCTAATTAGTTGTCAGGGACGAACTGTTCCTCTGTAAAATATGGAGGGTGTGTGAACCAGACTGGACAATATGGCCAGTGGGGTTCAGACAGTGAAGGCAAGAAAGCAACTGTGTTTACAGAGGACAGGAGAGAAACGCTGGCAGCTCCAGTCCTGTGACAGATGGCCGTGCTGAGATGTCCAGGTGTGTGTGCGTTTGTGTCTGTGTGTGAGTGAGTGTGTGCGTATGTGTGTGTGAGCTTTATGGGTTTCTGTGCCAACTTTTCGAATAGCTAGTTAGCAATATATTTTTTTTTACTTTCTCCTGTCACTGAAAGGTAGCTTGCTGTGGAGAACATTTTAACACATTTTTCTAATTGGGATTGTTCTGATACAGATACCAATGTTGGAAAATACAACCAATACTGGCTAAAGTACTGCAACGGTATTGTCAAGTACACCAGTCTATGCACCGATACCATGTAATTTATTTACCCCAAAATAGGACCCTGCTACATCCAAGCAGGGACCCATACACTTTTTCCCCAGGATGGCAAAGTCATGTTCTTTGGCAGTCAGTCTCTATATGTATTTGTTCTTGATTTACAAAGAAAGGGTTTATCCTGAGCCAGGCTATACAACAAGGATGGTAATCACATCACATCCATACAGGATTAGTGGTATACATCTTAAATATAAAAAATAACATTTTATAAAACTCATTGGTACTGGATTGGTACTACTGATACACAAAGTTCAGGTATCACATCACAGAGGAAAAACTGTCAGAACATTTCTAGTCCACATGCATTATCAACTATTGGTATGAGGAACCATAATATCTGGCTGCGCACCACACCTTGCCACATCACAGTCATAGATAAAGGCAAACGGTTAAGTGAAGACACTAACATGAGCAAAAATTACATTTTTCTGTGTTTCAGATTGTACAAAAAAATCCTCTTGCCTTCATCTCAAAGCTGCTTGTCGGCGAGACAGACAGATAGCGGATAATTTTATGTTGTGCCACAAACAAGTTCCAGCAGGATAATCTGCTAAAACATTATTCATGGGTCTCCTTTGAAAATATGTTAATTCCTTTGCTTGCAGAAATGCCATGTAATACCTTGTGGGATCACACACCTGAGGATGTCAGGTTTACAAGGAAATGCCTGAAAAGGGCAGATTAATAAGAGGGGTGTACACTGGAGTACACTTGTTGAACTTTATTATTATTACTGCAATTTCATTTATTCTGACCTTTATCTTATTTGCATTTGAAGGAGAAAAAAAAGACCAAAGCTTGCCTCAAGCTCAGTCATGGACAGCAACTACATTTGTGTTCATTCACCAGCCTGGGTTGGGTCAGCAGTAGCCTGAAAAGCTAAAGGGATAGTTCGGATTTTTTTTTTTATATGAGGTTGTATGAGGTACTGAAGTGTTTGTTTGCCCAGTTTGGAGACGCAGAGAGGAGCAACAGTACTGAAGCTAAGCAATGAACTGCTGTGGACAGGGTCAGCGACAAAATGTATTTAACTTGCCACATACCGCTGCCTCGATATGTTAATGTGTTTGTGTTATTGTGTGACTTCAGTATTTCAAAAGTTTGGATTCACCAAAGTCACACGATAACACAAAGATTGAGATCAAGGGCAGCAGCAGAGCAGCAACTCCTGGGTTTTGTGAGGTAAAATTATTGATTTCTCTTATGGAGTTTGGTAGGTTTGGAGAGAGATATATTTGGCTTATAAAACAGTGGTTTCCCAACAAAGAAAGACAAAGACAGCGATGGAAAAAGGTGCAAATATTCAAAAACATAGCTTACACTCAAACTGATGTTTTTTTGAAGGTGGACCTTTTTAAGTAGCTAAAATACCTTCTGTTACTGACCCTGTCCACAGCAGGACATTGCTGAGCTTCCATGCTACTGTAGCTAATACACTGACCATTGATAAATACCTCGTATAATCTCACATCAAATAATCCAAACTTTCCCTTTAAGGGTGCTGGTGCAAAGCACTGAGTCTGTTGGATCAGATCAAAGATCAAGATATCCTTGGACCACATCCTCCCTCCTACATTCATCCCAATAAGATTCTCTCTCAGATCTCTATAAAACTTCCTCTATCACTCACCCGACATCCTTCCACCTCTCCACACTATAAATCATAGAAAGCCATAAACAACCAGTGAGCCTTCAGATATGATGAGAGTCGTCGGGCCGTGGCAAATTAGCAAAACAGGCCACGAGAGACAAGCATTTTCAGCTTGTTCAGTCCGATCTTACTCTCCTCTCCTCTCGTCTGTGCTGTAGTCTGTAGCGGGCCCTACTCGAGTCTTACCTTTTGATAAAGATGTTGTACTGTGGCAATAATGCAGTTGAAAAGAATACTGTGGCGCAGTGTGATCCCTGAAGCCCGAGCACCACTTCTGTGACTTTTTCGAGAGCGGGCTTTTGTGTGACAGCTCTACACCTGGGCAAGTGTCCCTTTTCGCTGTAAAGCATAACTTGTGGCTCCATTATATTCACTCCCCAGCCAGCGTCATGCTGCATTAGCTGTGTGAAGGGCAGACTGACAAGACTGGCTGTCGTAAAATGGTTATACAAAGTTACTGCAGCATGCCATTATCCTTCTCCCTCAGAGGGTACAATTCCCCTCCTTTACCCAAGATTCTGACAGGGTATTTTGGTGCAGCGATATACCTCTCTTGAGTGTTAACTTGACACATTTCTCAGCACCTTTTGGGAAAATACATTCCTTCAGAGGAGTGGACAAGAATTTTATTCTGCTAGCATTTATAAATCAATTATTGCAGGTCTCTATCAAGGTAAAATCTGCTCTTTCTCAAGCTTAATCTATATTTTGCATTTAAAATTGAATCATATAACTACCTGTAATGGTTAAAGGGATGCTTGTAATGACAAATGCACAGACAATTATCAAAGGATTGTGGTTCCCCTTCAGCTCTAAAGACATTTATAGCATTTTTTAACACATTGCTTTGCCCACAACTTTACTGTTTTGGTTCAGTTTCTCTGCTCCCAGCAACCTTGTTTTCAGCCACAGCAGGAAGCTGCTTTCAGGGAAAAAAAAGCTCTGATAAACCCACTGTATGCTACCAAACACCAAACACAGGCAGACAAAACAGTAACTAGCTGCTGAACATAGTGGAGCATTCAGCAGCCAAAGAGCAACATATTTCCTTCAGGAGTGAGTGGCAACTAAAGCAAAGCTAGAATAAGAGTGAATATTTGATTTACATTCATCAGGTGGACAGAAACATGACTCCAAATTATAAGCCATATTGTTCTGTCCCTGCTGGATGCATTAGTTTAATACTGTTCCAATTATCTGCTAAAAGGTTGCCCATACCAACTTTGTGTTTTCAGCTAATTACAATGCCACAAAGTTCCCATGAAATTCAATTAATGTAGTTGGCAATGAGAGGTATTTGTAGTCCACTCAGCTACGAGCCAGAAAGCTAATGTTATGCTAGCAGATTCAAAGTGACTAACACTAACACAGTAAATATAATTTGACAGTGTGTTTCGTAAGACTATCCAACCATGTCACTGTCTCCAAATCAATATCGGGATTTTCATGAACAAATGTTAAGCCATGTGTACTGCTGTCCACAGCATGAAGCGACAAGCTGAATAGTGAACAGTATTGCTTAAGTTTTGTGATACAAAGTATCCATAAGTATGCTGATGCCCGTAACGATGGACAATGACGTCATTGTTTTGGGGGGATTATAAGGGTCTTCGTGTCCATAACGTGTCCCTAACTTGTTATGTTCAGCCTCTGAAGCTTGAAACAAAGTTAGCCAGCAAGCTATACTGTGGATGCTAAGCTAAGACAATGATACTGCAAATAATAACATCCTGATTGAAAGAAACACGCTAACAACAGCCTGCAAAGAAGAAACCCTGCCAGTGTAACAGAGCATGTTGGGTTCTCCTAACTAGGCAGGTTTAATAAGAAACTAATAAACAGGATATGGAGATGCAACGTTAGCAGCAACAGCTTCTTTTTATTTTCTCTCCTACATTTCAATAATGGAACTTTACCATCAACTTTACACAACTTCAAACACAAAGGGCTGTAAAACTCAGTAACGTATAGAGTCGGTTCTAAATTGTATAGTTAAAGTCATGTGACTGATAGTTATGTTTACTTTTCTGTCGGGTTTGGAACCATTTTGCAATATTACTTCTTCTATATTTGCAATTACTTGAATAATAAAAATCCAAACCTAATTAATTTTTTACCCATCACTCGTTTTCTCTAATCGTCCCAATGTCTCTTTGCGTCTTTGTCTCCTTTACTCCAAAATCTTTTTACTGTCAGTCCCACCGCACATCTCCTCCCTCACACTGAAAACAACCAGGAAAATGTTATATAAATCCACCACCAAGTCCTAGATTTTCATTTCGCTGTCATGTTGTGTTAGTAGACTGGAAAAAGTAAAAGACTGACAGAAATGGGCATGTTAGTCTGACTTGCCCAGATTTAGACCATGATATCACACTTCTGTTGTCAAACTTGTGACACAACAGACAGCTACTTGTTTCTGTTTTTTTTTTTTAACACCTATTCAAGAAGCTAAGACAGAATGTTGAATAGTCGGCTGTTAGATTTGGGTCTGAGCCCCCAGTGAAGATGTCTTTTATAGTCCTTACTGAAAATAAATGTCAAACCACTGTATTAAATAGCTTCAAATGGAAAATCCCAGCTGTAACAGAGGCCATCTTTTTATCGAGGCTTATTAATATGGCAAGTACAGCTTCTTGTGCTGTCTGAGGTTTCAAGAAGGGTCATCCAATCAAATTTCTAAGGCTTTCCAAGCATAGATATGACATTCTGCCCCATGTGCATTTATAAAGCAGGTGCACCAGGCTGAAGTCACAGTTTGTTTGCAAGGTGCGTCTCTCAACTTATTGCATGTACATATAAGGAAGAATCGCAAAGCAAATACAAGGAGACATGTCAACAAAACTTGATTATGCATTCCTCTGGATTTACTAAGGTCAGGCAATTTGTGATGGCCAGTTTTTTCCAGGGAAACATCTCCGCCTCTGAAAGGTAGGTATAAACAAAGCACAAATGGAATTTAAATGAGTTACAATTAAGGCTGTGGTGGGAAAAGAAATCACATAGTTTCACCACTTCTACTGACTCTGTTATCTAAAAATAAATAAAGGAATAGAGCCACAACTAAATTAGGTTATTAGAAAGAAAAAATAAAGCACTAAGTACTGAGGAACATGTGTGATTATATTGTACCAGGCAAACAGAGGATGGGAGGTCGTGGCTTATGTTCATATGAACTTCACAATGACATTATGAGATCATGACTGTATTTAAATCAGTACTGTAGTGAAAAATGAGCTGTATCAACAGCACCTCCACCTCCACCTCCATCTGCTGTGTATTTTGTGTGTCTATGTCTTTGTTTGTGTGATTTTTCATTTCCCATAAAGGTCACCTGTCTCCTACTGGACCATTTATATAGCTAGTTCTAAATAGAACAACAGTGATATACTTTTATCAGTACTAAACTTTTTTTTCCCCCAGGTGAAGTTTAAAACAAATGTTGTGGAGTCACATTATCATCTATTTTCTAAACTTGGCACACTCATGGAAATCCCACTGCTGAACTGGGCCTACAATATGAGCTCTCCTTCTGCTGCCTTAGTAAATCAGGAGCTAAACCCACGCAGATTGCAGCCACAGATTCAATAAAGACGCACAATTGTGCACAATTACAGACAAATCTAGTCCTTCATCTTAAAGTCTTCTTTTTTAATATTTACAGAAACTTTAATTATGTTGTTCCAAAGTGAGTCTAATGCTACTTTCAGGCACACAGATCTATGGTTCAGTGGTTGTTAGTTGCTCTCTGTCTTCTGACACAAGACCACACAGATATTCATACCAACTGATTAAAAAGGTCATATTGCATTTATTTTGACTGAAACTGTGATTCGATTAGTGGAAATGATAAATTTTGCATGACAGTTTTCATTTCTGGTCAAAAAGGGCATCTCTGCAGCACTACAGTATTTAATTATAATGCTGTTTTCTCACACACTTTTTCTGTGATAATATTGACAATATTGCAATTTGACTAACATTGTGCAGCCCTAGTTCATAACGCCCAATACAATGTGTCACACGCTTTTGAAATACGATTTGGTTATTAAAGAATGTGATTAACAGCTTCAAATGGACCTTAATACACAATATTTTACAGACATGGTGTAACCTTATCTATTAATTAATTGTGCTAAATTTTAACTGTTTTCTGAGTGTTTTCTTACTTTTCAATGAATCAGCTAGTCTAAATTAAATTTTTTGCTTATTCAACATGGAAATTATTTGCATTCCTATTAGAAACATGGTGGAAATGACCATGCAGGTGATTACACACTAATGAAACATATTTACGAATTTATTACTCTATTTCTGCCAATAAATCCTGCTAAATCTAAATCAGTTCAAAAGACAGAATAACCGCTGTGCCGAATGACAATCTGCCTGTCCTCTCTGCAGATTTAAGTGAAAATCTCTAACTGGTGGGCATGTTTCCTGTCTAAACTTCAACTAAACTATCAGCTTTAATTAGGCTGTGTGCTGTTCTAAATTTAACACACAATTCCCCTGATAAAAGCCCTTTTTTTTCAGAATCCCCCAAGTTAAAATCACATTGCGTCAGTGCAGCCAAGAGAGAGAGAGTGCAACATCAAAACCATTGGTTCCTGCGGGGATGGGTTTTTTGTTTTTGAAGTAATGACAGCCTGGAACATTATTACGCCATACCGGCAGAGGAGATTGAGCAAGATGAAAGAAAGAAATTAGCTCTGAGGTTGACGGTGGGAATTTTCACAAACAGTAGTCGAGAGATGGGTTCATTTTCTTACAGCCTGGTGCAGGTGATGTTTTGAAAAGACTTTACTAGGCCATTGCTAACAGCCAGGTTTTCATTTTTGCACACAAAACCTGAAAAGTATGCGGTCCAAGTTAGATTAATAAAAGCCTGGGGCTCTGTGGATTACATAAGCTCATCCGGGGGGAGGTGCAGGATCTGTTCTCTCCTCATTCTTCACTGCTCACCTCTACAGCTCTGCCTTTTTAATTAATATCTCACCATTTTTGCAACCTTTCACTTCCTTCCCCCTTCATCCTCCCATTCTCATCTACCATTCTCCTCCCTTGCGTCCCATCTTCCTGCTCCAGTCCTCTCATCCTACACTTATTTTATTCCCTTTCATCTCATGGTCCTGTTTTCCTTCTCAAAGTCGCTCCCACCATTACAGCAAAATGATCATGTTGGGGTTAAGTAACGGATGAAAGAAAAGCAACAAGTTACATGACTAAATAAACAAATCACCATAAATAACCATCCTCCGTGTCACACCGCCTCTGGCACTGAACCGCATGGCCGAGCGCCTCCAATCAGGGCGCTTTACTTTGGTCACATGACCGTGCTACTGTCCCTCTGCCTTGTTCCGTTCGTGACAGGCGAGGTGAGTAAGAGAAAGAGGGCAAGAAAAACAGAGAGAAGAAGAAACAAAAGGAGGAGAGAAAAGAGTGAAGGGATGGAGTAACACAGAGGAAGTGGAGGAAAGGAAGAGCTCCTGTGACACCATGAGAGATGGGAGGAGATGAGGGGAGAGATTGAGGGAGGGAGTGCGGAGAGAGAGGAGGTGGTGGGAGAGAAATGAGGCTGTGAAGATGTGACAGAGACATCAAAGAGGGAGAGGAAGAGAGGAGAAAGCGGGGACGGGCAGGGAGACAGGGAGATGGATAGGATGCCTCTGAGAGCTGCCTGTGAAGAAGAGGGGGAGTAAGTGAAAACAGAATTATGAAAATTAAAGAAATCTCACTACTCAGTCATCTATTACAGTGTCTCTAAGGAGCTATTCTCTGCTGCAACATGGAGAAAATATACATGGACTGATACAATTTCTAGATATTTCACCATCTTGTGGTTGTACGCTCTTCTCCTCATGAAGGTTTTATTGATGAAAGTGTTAACATCAACATTTCTGTGTAGTAATTTTGAGCTTTGGCATCACAGGGCTGGGTGACAATGTTATACTTAATGGATGAACTTTGATTACAAATCTACAAATCAATTATTTCAATAACTTTGGCAATAAAAAATTACTTCAGTGATTAACAACTAATCTGGTCAGTTGCGATGCCCACAAAAAAATCCATATTGCAGAGAGTCAGGGTGAGATGATCTCCTAAGACTCCACCTTGCCAGGCTTCAAGTCATCCATTTGTTTCCGCACCAAATGTGGTCAAGCCAATCTGTGTCCTAGGAGGGACTGCTGGCAGCTACGGGCGTGGCTTCAGGTGTGACAACAGCGAGAAGTGCCATGGAAGCGACTCGTCTCGAACAAACAATGGCGGCTCCTGAAGAGGCTAGCGTAGATACTGTAATAGCATCAGTTATATCAGAAATGGAGAGTATCACTTCATCAAGATCAAGGCGCTAAAGGCTTTTCTAGATGTTTTGGTTCTTCTACCGACCGGCTTTGGCAGGAGTTTGATCTGACTGGTTGAAGTTAGCTTGTGCTAGACAGATGGTTCAACCCAATCACCTGCCAAGTGTTCTTTTGAAAGTGCTTGCCCTTTTCCAAACAGTTTCTAAGGATGACTTGCCAGAATAGTTCTGTGTAACAAACGATATGGCGTGTCAAGTTAGGAGCTTACATGCATGTCCAAAATCACATACAAGGCACTACATACTCAAAACGTGTTCTATCATTCAACATACTATTGTACACACATACTACTTTACTTGTGTAAATTAACAGAGAAGTGATTCAGACACACTACTCAGTGTGTATATAACTTCACCTGAAAGCCTCCTTGCCAGCTCAGAACATGGGGGTTTATGTTTTGTGCTGATAGTTTTAACCATTAGTACATTTCTTGAAGCCAGCTTTATTTTGCATTATTCTGAGTGCTTGTCCCTGAGGTTCAGTGACATTAAGAGGCTAATGTTGCTGAGAGCTAACCCTGGCCCTGACCCCCCAGACCCTTCCTGGCTCTCACTCAATGCTGCTTGCCACATTATTTTTATTTTCTTCTCCACAACCATCTGGCGGAAATCCTGGATTTCCCAAATCTGAATGTATCTCACAACCCACTTGGGAGCTCTGATCACAGGGTTGAGAGTGACTGTATTAGACATTTGAATTGTTTTATGTGATGCAAAGCCTTGTAGAACACATTTTATTGCACTGACCATTAATTTCATCATCATTACATGTGATTCTTTCTTTGCAGACACTGGGATATAAATGCCAAAATGAATATTGATTTCAACCACATTAAAGCTGCAATTTAGTTTTGCACTTTAATAAAATTGACCAACTAGTAAAGGACAGATTTGAAAAAAATGTTTAAAGTTGCCTCTATCACGTTTTTATTTCATTATAGCAATGTCCAGTGTCCAACACAGTCAGCATCCAATTGATCTGGGCATCCCTAATGTCAAGTATAGGTTAAGCCAGCAGAAACACTGAATCCTATATTTCCCAGAATGCAATTCAATGGCATTGTGTGTCTTAAACTCTATGTGCCCAGTTTGTAGGAGGGCTTTCTGCTAAAACTTGAAATTATCCTGTCAGTTTGCAATTTACATTTTGCAGTAATAGATTCAAGTAGATATTAAAATGAGTAGGTGAAGAAGACAAGGGTATAAAACTACTCATAATCTTGGAGGAAGCAGTTTTCAAATCTTGTTAGGATTGTGAACAACGCTGTCAACACTTCCCTTTCTCTCATTTTCTGCAGTGATGTGATTAAGTAAATAACAGCCATTAGTGGGACTTGTAATGATTTTAATTCTCTCATCCACAACAAAATCATCAGACAGAGGGATCTCCTGGGGAAGATTCATCAATAACCAATAACAGCTGCTCGCTGATTTGCTTCATTCTGATTTGGTTACCAGCAATGAACAATTTTGAGGAGGCAAATGTTGCTATAGTAACAGTGATGTCTCTAACTGCTGAGAACCAGCTAAAGTTGGTAATATCTACAGGAAGTCTGGAATAAAACTGATTTTTTAAACAAAATTTAATCATTATAATATTATTAGCCGATGGTTTATTCAGAAACAATAAAGATATTTCACAGTGTGGGAGCTCATACCAGCTTAATGTCACACAATTATTATTATCATAGGAAATATGCTAATTCCAAATGAGAAGAATGGTTAGGAAACTGAAAGCCAACATTTCATCTTTATGGCCAATTTCCAGAACAAGAAGTTATCGTACTTAGATCCACTTGTATGAAACATCACCACTGGTGTCTGGTGTGTGGGATAATTTCTCCATATTTTCAGGCAGCACTTCTGTATAATCATCCTGAGTGCAGAGTTCAGAGTGTATGTTACCAACTAGATGTTGATCTGGGCATGCTGTCACAGACATAATAATTAGTTACCTATTAAACCCCCCTCTAGTTACACATCCTAATTAAACAAATTGCACAGCAACGATTAGCAATGTCCAACTGAACATGTCATGCCGAGCACCAGCCAAGACACTTGAAAGCTGTAAATGAGAGAACTGCTGTACAATGATGACAGGCTGTCCAACAGAAGGACTTTCTACAAAAGCTGAAGGACTTTGTGATGATTAATCGTGTGTCATAATTCAAAACAACATTTTACAGGAGGACGGCGCTTGTCCATAACCACTGTGTTTTGGTTTTTTTATGTTGGCGATTTTTCACATGCTCTAACTGGCTGTGTGGGAGTGAAAATGACATTTCAAATGACACTAATGGGGTTTCTAATATGGCAATCATAGCATATACAGTATGTCTGACTTTTTCTGACAAACACAAGTAATACACTGTGCAGCATGTACCAGAATTTTTAACTGATTTCTACCATTTCTGGGTCAAACTAGTATATTGCTATTAGTTTAGTTATCGGTGTAGCTAGTGGCCCTTAGCTGATATGAGGAGCCAGGTTCAGCAGCCTCCGTGACCAATGGAGGCCTGCTTGACGACTGGTAATACCATACTGAGGTGATTTACAGTGAATCCAACCAAGACTCTGACTCTGGAGATGATAAAGCTGGCAGGTGAAGACAGGAGACGCATGAAACAGCGAGGAGCGAGAGGGATATCAGGCATCTAACACGGTGGATTAAGGATCTATTTTCAACCAAACCTTAGGTAAATGTTGAACTGCGGAAAGACGTAACCAGAAGGTGAAAGCAAGATGTTCTGTCAAGTTTTACAAACAAGCTTGTTCCAGTTCTTGAATTCAGCAGGGCTACAGTTTATTACAGAGAACAGGTGTGAGCTTATTTTGTTAATTTATGTAACTATAAAAGCTAACAAACTCAGAGAGCAAACTCTTGCAAACATGTCCTCTCTGAAATTACAGAGGGCTTAGACTATCACATCTCGAGGCACAAAGAGGTGCTACTAGACAGAACTGGTCGGAGTTAGCTGCTTAGCATTCTAACCTCAGTAGATATCTCTGCTACACAATACATATATGTCTTTGACGTGATGTAATAACCGTTACTTCTTCACATTGTATTGATAATGTTTTAATCATTTTTGTTTTAATTAAAATTACGGCACATTGTACCTTCAAAGTTATCATGAAACAGTTAGTGGGTTATGCGTATTGTTTATGCGTATTATGCATTTCCTGGTAGGCAGCTAGAGAGGGTCATTGATTGGCAGGAAGGAAAGAAGAAACCCAGAAGGAATTTTCTCTAAGAAATATGAGTTTTCACCCAAATCAGTGAAAAAAGTTATTAAGTTATGATATTGTACAGTGAGGTCCATTTCCCAGAAAGAGTCCACTTCAGTAAATGAGCTGTAGTGAATGTATTCTCCTTCCATGCTCCGACAGCATCATAAGCGAGAATGTGCTTCATTGGATGCAAATTCAGTGTACACTTCCTAATGCAAGATGAGTCATTAACATTTTTTAAATCATTTTCCAGGAAAAGACAAACTCTGAAATACCATTAAAACTACCAGAGGATATCTACAAAACAACATACGGCACAATACATATGTGATAAAAACACTTAAACATTGATTGTGCCTCTTAGTTTATATGGGATGTTATTTATTTCCCTGGTTCTTCTGCCTGGTATTCCAGATGTGAATGAAAGCTAAAATTAGAAAAATTAGAATCTCACAATTGGAGGCAGACCATCTTTCTTTGTTCAGTGACACAAAGCTCCATTTACATTATTGATATCTGACTAATCAATAACGGGGGCTGTCTTGAGTTTATGTCTCAGATGTGAAAAGACGTGCAGAACGATAATGTGATTCTTGCACAAGTGAGGTAAAACAATACGCCACGAGGCCGCTCCAAAAGCAGCAAGGCTGAACATCGTGAATCAAAGGGGAAATTATCCATCTTATGATGGAAGGTTGTCAAAAAATATGACGTAAAGGTCAGTGAAGAAGGAGGTACGAGATAAAAGAAGATGCAGAAACTCATCGGTTCTGAGTGTTATGCAGGATATTTCCTCAGAGAAGCGTGTGTGTGATGTGTGTGTGGGAGACTGTTGAGGAGAAAGAGAGGAGAGAGAGTAACGCAAGGCGTCCTGAGACATCTCTCTGATTAAGGACTTTCAGCTGACATGGTAATTAAATATGGAGGAGTGGCACAATTCTTACACACACACACACACACACACACACACACACACACACACACACACACACACACACACACACACATTCAGCTTTCCACTCATTGCAACACTTTACGCTCTGGTTGACTGTGTATAATTTACCAGAAGAGGTCATTTGCTAATGGTAAATTGTCAGTCACACACACACACAAACTCATCATGTACATTCCCCAAACCAGGATTAAAATTCATGCCCATATGCATGAATTTTACACTTTGTACAGAAGCACCGATAATCACTCACTCACTCACTCACACACACACACACACACAGCCTCTCACCTCTACGAAGATGAAACATGGGATGATGGAGTAGCTGCGCAGGGTGTTGTTGGACGCCATCTTGTCTCCTGTCGGGAGACGTCTCCTCTCAGGATTCACGGCAGCTCACTCTGTAAAGACGAGAACATCAAGTGTCAGAGTTCATTATCTGACAATGACGGAAACATACCAATAACATTCTTCCCTATCAAACTATAGATCTGTGTTATTATTGTTGTATGTTTTGTACTGTGTCCACTGAAATGGACTACTGATGAGAACCACTCACCAGTTTTGAAGTGTATCACAGATTATTACACCTCAAAGATCTGACAACACTTGCTATTGTTGATCCATACATCTAAAAAAAAAAATAAAGACTCAACAACAATGGACGAGGGGACTTTTTCCCCTACAAGAGCTGTACTATCATAAAAATCGACATGTAGCTGTTATCAATCTCGCACAAAGACGATGAGCAGTCTTTTTTGTGAGGAACGCTACATATGGGAAATTGAGTTAAAAAAGCATTTCTAGCCAATCATCCACCCAGCCAGCCACGTTTGAGCTGCTTATCGTGGGTCCCAGTGTCAGAAAAGGACAAGCAGAACAGCTAAAATGACCTTTTTCTCTAGCAAATTTCCTCTGGGGGTTCCAAGAAATCCCAGAGCAGCTTGGAGATTAATTCCCAGTGTTGTGTCCTGGATCTACCCTTGGGTCTCCTCAGTTATTTTTGCCCACAAAACCCACAGAAAAAAAGAGGTGGACTGAATGCTTCCTTAACAGTTGCCACAGCCAAGCAAGGTAGTGGCAGGCTTTCTCAATAGTAGGGTTGCCAGGTCTGTGTGTTTTTCTGCAGAATTGGGCTACTTGTAAAGTGTTGCCGTGGGCTAAGTTATATTGTCCACTAGTTGGGCAGACCCATTTTACATGTAAATTACATGAATAACTAGGATTGTTTTCATTGTCAATTCATCAGTTGATTATTTTCTTGATAAATCCATTAATAGTTGTTTGTTTTAAAATGTCAGAAAATGGTGAAAAATGTCGATCAGTGTTTCCTTAAACACAAGATGACATCCTCAAATGTCTTGTTTTACAGATAAACCAAAGATATTCAGTTTACTGTCATAGAGGATTAAAGAAAAGGAGAAAAATATTGACACTGAAGAAGCTGAAATCATAGAATTTTGACATTTTTCTTAGAAAATTACTCAAACTGATTATTCAGTTATCAAAATAGTTGGCAATTAAATTAACAATCACTTCATATTTGGTTAATATTTGATTAATCAATTAATCCCTGCAGCTCTATTACAAACATCTATAAATAAAATACATATTTTACATGAAAAAATGTTTTTAAATCTAAATCCTCCCAGTCTTCAGCTAATACACACATGAACACAGGACACCTCACACACACCCACGTATGTACACGCATACACACACACACACACACACACACACACACACACACACACAACATGACTAATGTTCTTTGCCTGCCGGCACTGGATTTCTTGGCCGTTGGGCTGGTTTTAATCTCCTATTTGGATTGTTTTGTTGCACAGACCTGGCAACCCTGCCTGTTAGGCCTGCAACTAACTATCTTTCATTTTTGTTTATTTTCTAGTTAGTAAAATGTTAGAGAACTAAATGTCCACCATAAGTTCCAAAAGCTGAGGAGACTTTCTGAAATAGCTTAATTCCAAAACTAAAAGTTACTGAATTTGCAGAAAATATAACAAAGAAAATCCTCATATTTGATCAATTACAATCAAAACAATACTTGGCATTTTTGCTTGACAAACTATTTAATTGTTAATTGAATGTCATTCTGTCACTCAACAAGTCAAACAATAACATGGTTCATGTATTTCTACATGGATACACAGCACAGAGCATCCAGGGGACGTTTTCAAAGCAGCCATTTTTGACATGAAACAGTAGAATAAAGATACTAAAAAAAATACTAGAAGATACTCTTCAAAGATACTAAATCAGGTTCAGAGGAGAGAAGGAATCTGATGAAAAGGGGCAAGGCAGATCCAGAGTTTGTGGACCTGTCTAGTTCCTTGATGCAGATTTAACCTCGATAAAATATCATACCAATGCCTCTAATTTGACCTACATAAACAACTTGTGAGAAGATCAGCTATTTCTCTGTTATTATTAATGCCTCCCACTGGGTCAGATTCTCCATGAAAGCCAGTGAAATGATTTATAGCATGCGGAAGAGCCTGCGTTTACATTTTGTAAACATAGTGAGTGGTTTGTTAACCAGTTAAAAGGAAGCAGGAGGAGTTTTTGCTTTAGCTAATTTCATGTTTGAAGTTTTATTTTGTGGTTTCAGTGGTGGAAACACTACTGCTTTCATCCACAAGGGCCTAAAAAATCAAGAAAATGTGAATGTTTCTTGTTGCCTCTTCAAAGTATCTGTCAAACGCTGTACACTTATACCGGCTGCATGCTGTGCTTCCTGTTAGCTTTATTCTCGTGTTGATATTTTGCTCTTCAGAGGCAGATAGAACTGATCTCCTGCACTCAAACACAGTGTGTGGTGCTGCTCCCGTTCTCCCGTCACCGTGTTTTAGTGCTTTTCATTATGGCCTCTAATTGTCACAAACAATAACAAGCAATTTTCCCATAGAGAACAGCGAGCTGGTCGGTGAGAGCGGGAATCAAGCAGAAATGTGTGGTGAAGAGGAGAATACTGGAAAAGTAAAATTGCGGTGATATTTGCTTTTCTGGCTCGAGATAAAGCTGAAATGTCCAGGGGTGACAGTGCAGGTAGGAGATGTCCTGAAGTGCCTGTCTGTTAGGTGGGCTTTAAATGTGGTTCTAAAAAGTGAGAAATTCCAGTATCTACCGCAGTAATTGTTGATTTATTGGCATTAATAGATATTTAACGCTCATAAATTTGTTAAAGGGCCCTAACTGTACTGTAATTCCCCATTAAAGAGTAACGTGGTGTCTTATTTGAGCTCGCTCTCTACCAAATGTGCAATTCTGAATAATGAAAAGCAGCGAGGGTGGAGAGGAGTGCAGAGAGCAGGTTTGTTGTGGAGCCAAGTTAAAGAGAAAATGAGCAATGGAGTGTTCCAAATTCACCATTTAAAACATCTCTTTACCGTGCTTCCTTTTTTTTTTTGTACAAGGTAATGAATTGTCCTTGAACACTGGCTACTCATTTTAACAGCTGCATAACCACAGAAGCATTTCTACTCAAATGTTGACAAGATTCTCACGTTTTTTCACATTTTATACATAACTATGGTGCTAAATAGCAGTTTACAAGGTACAAGCTGGGTTTTGGTATGAAGTTTTTGTGATAAATCGTTGTTATCTGAACAAAGCAGCACAAAATTCAACCAGAATCCAGGACAAAAGAGTGGAGCTGATAACAAGGATCACAGCAGCAAACAGAATCTCACAGAGCTCAAAGGCAATACCAGCGTAAACACGGAAAATCTGTTTAGAACTTGACTAATGACCACACATACCTTTTTAGAAACATGTAGCTGTGTTATTTTTCCCACATAACAAGTAGTCTATATACTGCACATTTTTTCAGATTTTTTTCTTTAGCCTAACATCTGTCTGGTAAGTAGTCTCTGCACCCTGAACACAGTCACACAGTTTCACATTCTCACTTAGAAGCTGTCCAGTCTTATCTTGACTTTCTTCGCCCAGATTTATCCTGCCAGTCAGGGGATTGAACCGGTGACCTTTCGGTCCCAAGTTCGCTTTTCTAACCTGTAGGCAACCACTGCGTACTTGCTCTAGATCTAAGAAATGTCAAGGGGAGATTTCAGCATCAAAGTCAAACTCAAGAATACAATCAGCAGTCATTTGTCATCCTTTCATATATTTAATACCATTATATCATAATTTAAGATGATATTATTAGATCTATCATCTAGGGATGCAGGAATACTTTCAATAAATAGATTGGGTTAAGGATAAAACTGCTCACTTGTCTATGAATCTAACATCAAGAGAAGATTTCAGCATAAAGGTCAAACTCATAGATACAGTCAGCAATCTGTCATCTATTCATGTTTTTAAAATTATTATATCATAGTTCTAGGGATGCGGGAATATTTGCTAGAAATAGATTGGTTTCAGGATAACATTTTGGTATTCTGTACAAATATAGCACATGTATAGCTTGTCCTAATTACCAGCTTTCCTACTGATGCATTTATTGTAACACACTTCTCCTTACTACTTCAATTAGCATCCAACAGTCAAGGACTTGTTAAAACAATAGTTAGACATTTGGGGAAATATACTTATTTACTTTCTTACTGCAAATTATATTAACATATTGAAACAGCTCACTCTCATCTGAGACCTTTTTCATAGCAGCCTGAAGCAACATGAAATAAGTATATTTCCCAAAATTGAAAGGATTGAAGGAAAAGGCTGTGACCATCCTAAATCAACTAGCAAAAGCAATAATAGGCTACATGAAATTACCTGTCAAATTTGCTAAAAATAACTGTAACTTGAGTCTAAGTCATGTGACTCGAGTCCACACCTCTGTATAACAAATTATTCGACTTGACAAAATTAAGAAAGACTTGCAACCCAACTTTCATGCAAATGACTCATGACTTCACTTGGATTGGAGCCTTTTGACTCAAAAATACTTGATACCTTCCGTCAAGCTGAAAGAATGACAACGTTTTTTAAAAAGTGTGAATCCACAGCAAGGAGGGCGATTGGATGAATATATCGTCTCTCGACAATGGGCTGAATCCATCACTGACTGATTTTTGGCCAACTTTTAGGGCACTATTTGTCATTTTATTTTTCTAATGTAACAGTCTGCAGAGTGACAGCCTCTGCTCTGCACCGCGCTTTCATCCAGCGGTGCAGTACACGTCCACTCAGCCGACCATGAGTGAGCTAAGCTGGGTGAGGAGTGAGAGGAAAACAGCCTGCAGAGTCAGTCTCTTTACACTCTTTTCACACGGTGAATTAAGGATTTATTTTGGCCAAACCAGAGTTGGTGATTGTTGGAAGAGCAGACAGACTAACAAAGACGGTTTTGGTGAGTTTTACATGTTTTTCTGTTGAGTTTGACATACACAGCATGGGTAACACAGTGAATTCGTCACTTGCACACATCTCTCAGCTGAGACTGGAGAGGATGGGAGGAGGTGGGAGTGGGGACGATGACATCGCCAATCGCCAGTGGACGGGCTGACAATGATTGTTTGCAAAATTTTAGCATATCGCCCATCTCTAATCCATAGATCAATTCATCTCATGACAAATCGACATTAACATGCTTCATTCCCGTCAAGTCAACACTTAAATCCCCAAATCCACTTTGTTTCAAACAATCCGACAGCATAGGTCAACAATTACAGATGAAGACACACCAAGTTTCAACTTTTGAGGTAGCACAAATAACAATAAGTCGAGCCTCTGGTCTCAAAATGGCATTACCTCTGGTGTAGAGTGCATTATGACTTTCTTAGGACTCAAAACTCAAAGGTTAGGACTTGGGACTTATCAGCCTTGATTTGGGACTTGATTCAGTACGTGCAAGGAATTGACATGTACTTGTAACTTGCAAAATAATGACTTGGTCACAACTCTGCTGTTATATATCATCGTATGTACTGTTGTACACCCCAACCCTTCCTGTCTGTTACATCTTGCTAGTTGCTGCATATCATAAAGAGTTTATGAAGCTCTGTGGATGATGCTGGTCAGTGTGGATGATTTAGGTGTGCAGTGACAGCAGCATTAACAACACTACCAGCACATTTACTTGTAGGTGCTATATCATGCTCCTGAACACCTCACATTAAGTTCCACTGACAGGAGAAAACACTTGTGAAACTCTCATCCCAATTGAAACCAAACACTTCAACCTTACTGAGTCATTAGACGCAGGCAGACAGCGATGCTGGCAGGTCTAATCAGTCCCTAAGTGCCTGTCCCATCTCATTTAACACTCAATCTAGGCCAATCAACGCGACATTAGACGGACGCAATCTGACCACAGCTCTTCACTCAGTGGGATAAAAGTTCAGCAAAAAAAAAAAAAAAAACTCTGTTATTCCTGCCTTGTGGATGTTAAAACTTTTAACACCAGTGCATGCGTCACTTTAGGTGATGGAGCTGCACTTAATCTTATTTACCCGCAAAAGAAAATGTTGTAATTTCCTTCCTCTTTAAGGAAGATGAGTGCAAACGTTAAATCAGAGTCAACTACAGAGCTGGTAGTCTCAGTGTCCTGTTCAAGGACACTTCAGCGGGTTGGATAGCTGTCAGGTGGGGTTGAACTAAAGTTTTCCAGTTGATGGATGGTGTCTCTGTTCACTCAAACTTGGAGCACCCACCTGAAACGTCTTACACGCCATGTAAATTTAATTGCTTTCAGTAAATCTATATGAAAAAAAAAAACACCACTGCCAGACATCCAGCGATCCGTCTCAGTGCACATTAACACTGTAATCAGCCTGCAGTGACTCAGTGACTTTTCAGATGAAGGCAGGTGGGGAAACATCAACTACAGAGAGGAAATTGAGTAGTCATGCTTGTAATGTGGTAAAAATTAAATGACCGCACTAATCACATTTATACCGTCATACTTCCCATACTCCAAGATATGTGGCACTTTTTTAAACATTCTCTACAACCAACAGGAATTAAATTATTCATCATTTCTGCAGCTTGCTCTGCTGAACCATGATTTTATCAAGCCAGTCAAATGGAAATGTAGCCAACTGTGATTTTTATCTCAGTGGAAAATTTGATTCACTTGAGTTTTTCCATCTACAGCACTCTTCTCTATACATACAGTGGTAATGACTAACAGATTATAACTACAAATAAGATTATGATTGTTGCATATTAAATGCATTTAACACAAAGGTCGGGGCTCACTGGTTAAGTCACAATGTAATCTATATTTTCCCACAACAATGATAATGTGCAGCACAGCCTATGATGCACAATACATGACAAGACAAACACCTGCAATCGTCATATTTGAAAATGACAAAAAAAAATTATATCCCTAAAAGAAAAAATAGTTTGAATGCTGTCAATGAAACTCAGTGTGTGTGTGTCTGTGGTGTGAAAGCATCAAACCTATTACAGTATGTGTTGTAGCAAGATTTTAACATGAATTAAAAAGTTTAACTACTATCAAACTACAAAATCCAACTGCAAAAATTTATTTTCCAAATAAATATATTTTAAAATGTGCTAATTTGGCTTCGATGCAGCTGCAGCTCATGCAGCTCTCTTTGTCTGTAATCATCACTCTGTATTCTCTCTCAGTGTCCCGCCCCCAGCACTGTCTGATTGGTTACATGTCACGAATAATAACCTATCAACACTGAAGGCTACTGTGCCACAGATGGGCAAAGACAGAAACTGGAGCTGCTCCAGTAAGAGAGCAGAGAGCTGTGTGCCAATAGGAAGGCAGCAGATATTACTGAAGTTGCAATAAACTTATGATCTATTTCTATGACAACATTTTCATTTACACCGCTGCAAATATCCAAAGTCACAGCCTACAGAATTTCACTCAATGGAGGCGACTCAAAGTGACAGCTTTTTAATCAGTTGCTCTTCCATCAGACTCCCTGAATAATGCACTCTGTTGCAGTGATTTAAAGTGAATTCTAGGGCTGTCCCATGGACGTCAAAGATTTGAATCATCAGTTGGAGACTCCTCAGTCAATTGAGGGGGAGATTCATCAAGTCAAGCTGTCTTTTTTTTCCCTTTTGTCAGTCAGTGTTCATTACAGTAACAGGATTAAACAGATAGAAGCTTACAAAAATGCAAGGGAAGAAGATTTCAATGAGGAATTATAAATTAGGGGAATCATAAAGATATTTTTATATGACCTGGCGCACTTATTAAAACTCATCTGCTGGTGAGAGAGGGTCAAACGAGTGATTGCCAAACAAGTTTCAGCTTTTGTTTTTTTTTGTTTTTTTCTAGGTGCATCACTGTACACAGAGCAATGCAACAGCAAGACAGGCTGTTCACTTTACAAACTGATTGTCTAAATCACCACCGACCATAAAATTAACTAACAGAAGCAGAAAATTGTGATAGAAATGGAGCGCCTGTGACGCGCAGTCGCACACCTCAGCCTCCCCAGTGCACCAGAGACTATGCAGGGCAGGTGACGCACTGTGGGAGCTGACACGCGTCACCAGTCCTATAGAGACGCTCGGTGTCCTGGGATTTCATACCTGAACCTTTCTCTGTGTGGAAATCTGATGTTTTCATCACATCACAGGTAGAGTCTTACATGTAAAACATAATCACATAGGCTAACAAAGTTAGTTTCTTCAATTACTATGATCTGTATCAGCCACAGAAAAAAAGATACATTCATTGCTTTCTAATTCCAAGATGCCTCTTTCCCATCTTGTTTCTACCTGTCTGTCATTATTCAAAACAAATCAAGAACATATATGACGTCCAGCTGCACTGTCAAATAATAATACTTATAATCCAATGTCATTGTTTAGCTCCTTGAGACACCAAAGAACTTAAATACGCATTTACCGCGCAGTGAACATGGGTCCATGTAGCACAGGACAACGGTCACCAAAACTGACAACAAATGATGTCAGGTATCATACCTGACATCATTTGTTGTCAGTCAAAATAATTGAAAAAGGTGTGTTTGAAGCACCTGAATGTTCAAAGAGGTCTATTATAGGGCAGTGACGACATAATAATGTGAATGCTACAGAGGGCATGCTAAGTATCAAGCTGTATTTCACTTTGTAGTAACATGAGAATAAATCATGACTGCCTAAAAAGTAGAAGAACTTTTGGTTTGCTTAAAATGTAGCTCACGCTTTGATGCTTGAAGTGGCTACAAACTTAAGAGTCTTTTGAGACATGTGGTCTAGTTTTAAGAGACTAAAAACTGTGCAGTCTAAGCTTTTATTTTGTCTTGATCTGTGGGCAGTGCTGCAAGAGGGAATAGACAAAAAAAATATGACAATTTGACAGTCGGACTGCAAGCTTGACGATTTGACTGCGGGCCCTGTGACAGATGATTTGAATCAGAAAATTTTAGCGGGGCCGTGCTCAGTGTCAAAGAGTTTACACTACATTCATTTATTTCTCACTCACCAGAACAGCCTCACAGCTCCGAGGAGTCATGCCGCTGAACAATTGGACATAGTCACAGCAAAGTCTTAACGTGATTTCTCTTTGTCTCTTGCCTCAGGACATCACCATTTCTAAAGATGTTCCAAAGATCATACCCAAGGAGCACTTTTCTTACAATTCCAAGAGCCAGTTAATTACAGTCAGATGAAAGGTGATCAGATCGTCTTCCCAGAGGCGAGCTCATCAAACGAGCTGCCTACAGGCCTTGTCAGGATTCATCAGCATCTCCTCTCCACTCAGCCAGCCCGTGATGACTTTGTCTAGACCTGACTGCTCTCCTCTCGGAGATGGCGAGAGTGGATTGTGAAATATTGAGCTAAGAAATATCATCTGATTGACCATCTCCTGGTCTCCAGCTGAGTCGTTCTGCCAGACTGTGATGGCTGTCTGAATGTGGCTAAACTGTCACAATGACAGAGTTGGTGATAGAGCTGGGAGCCAAACGTTGGGCAGGGAGAAATGAAATATTACATTCTGTTATCCCTGCAAGAATGGTGATGGTGCTGCCCTGTGCCCTTCTCTTCCTCTGTACTTAAACGGAGGAGCGCCATTTACTGAACCCGCAAATACCACAATTTTAAAGCTGCACCTGTAACTATTCAAACTATTACAACCTCTGAACCATCCTGGAGGGTCTGTGATGCTTTATATGAGAGGAAACTAGTACTGAAACATTTCATCCTTTTATTCATTTATGAGACAATAAACTTGTGATGGAGAATAATGTTTAATGTTTTCTATAGTAATTTTAATTTCAAGATGAACTGATCAAACAGTTAATCAAAACATTAATCCATTAATCAAAGTGCAGTGTTGGAGGAAACCAAATAGATTAGCAAAGAGAAACATCCCTAAAAACTCGGCAGACATAGAGTCAATGTAGAAATAGTTTGACATTTTGGGAAATACACATTCTAGCTGAGGATTAGATGACAAGATCAATATCATTCTTGTATTTCTAGGGTAAATATAATGCTACAGATGATAAATCTTCTTAATTAGTGATCTGAAGAGATGCTGGGAAGAAGATTTTGTTACCTTTGGTAATGTGCTAGCTGTTTTCTCCTGTTTCCAGTCTTTATGCTAAGCTAAGCTAACCATTTGCTGGCGTTTTCCTTTTTATTTTTGGCCACACTGAGTCAAACCATGCCACATTGATTTGCATGTCCATTCCCAGTTATAACACAATAAGCTGTGCCAAGTTGTGCCCAAGATGGACCATCTCTGGAGTGAGGCCAAAGCACACCCGTCCTGCCTCCAAATTGGTTGCAGTAACGGCTTCACAACCACTGCCAACCCATGACAGCCCCCCTTCTCCCTCTGAGACAAGACTGTTTTGCAAGACTCAACTCTGTTATGTAAAGGAGACCAGAGAGGAAGACGTCTTTAAAAGTCTCTGTGTTCAGCATTGTAGCTTCTAACTGAATCTCTGAGGTTTGAAAGTTAATTTCTCTCCTTTGTTTCTGTCTGTTTCACATTCAGTTTCACTTTCACTTACAGCTGCTGAAGAGCTGTGTTACATTTTCACTAATGAAAACCCAATGAAATGAAATGAAATGTCCTTATGCACCGTTTTACAGTAGCTCACCTCAGGACGTGTGTCGTGTCTTAAGTTAAAAGACATCTTCAAGTGGCCTGGTTCTAATGACAATGCAATGTCCATGCGCGTATAGAAAAGGGCTGCATTTAATGGAAAGACATGACAGTTTTATTAATATTCTCATTTATCTATCAGCAAGAAAGCAAATAAGCATTTGAATAAGCATAAGGTCAGTTTTCTTGCTGAGCTCAAAATATCAAGCTATTCCTTAACACTCACACAATTAATATTTCATCTGGTTTTTATTACACACAAAAATGTACTGCATGGCCTCGGTATAAACTACAGTAAGCTGTTTTCCATAGGTTGATGTAGAGCTGGTTACCATGATCTTCTCTATATTTTGTTATTGAAGTGCTGCCCACAGTTACAGCACCCTAAATTTGGCTATTTTGTTTTGTTTTTTCATGAAAACCCAGAAACATGTTTTGCTGGGAATCATGCCAACTCAGCACGCCAATCTGTGCCCAAAACTACTTACAGTGTTGAGCCTTTTTATTTAACTACAGAAAAGTTATTTGGACGCTGACGACGTTCCTGCTGTCACCAAATGGTTATTTTGCACATTTATTGCACGACCCTTATAGACCATAAATCGCTTTTTAACATGAGATTTCTGCCAGAAATCAGAACTGAGGAAAAGGTTCATGGCCAACGAGATATCTACATCTCATTCTGAATTCCTCATCTGCTGTATGCACAACATCACACTCTCTCTCTCACAGACACAGAGCTGTCCCATGGCTACCACTCTTGCCAACGGAGCATTTTTGTTGCTATAAATAGTCAGTTTTCATACGTCCCTTGTGGCTTTCTAAATGTGATTTGTGGGAAATCAATCTATTTTGTCTGCAGAAGACAATAATGATGGGTTTTTCTCACAAAGCATTTGTTAACAAATCAGTTCTGTCAACACACAGTTACTGCATTTACCCTATGTACTTGTTTAAGAAGTATATTAAGAGGTCTCACAATCTTGCCTTAAATCACCTTTGTCAGCTTGTAATAAACTCGCTCAATCATGCACATATCCGCATACAACTGTGTGTTAACATAAAATAACAATGTCATCTTTCCTCTCCCATCTCCCCTTAGAGCCAAACATCAGACAAGACAGTGACTCAGCGGATAGAGCAAAAGGAACAAGAGAGTGAGAGACAGGAAAGACATGAGAAAGACAAACAGAGGAGGGAAAAAGATTAAGCGAGGCTTAACGTGTTGAAGGAGATGGTTCATTTGGAGGACTGAACAATTCTTGCTACCTCCTCTGGGACGTGCCGCTTGTCATTTTCAGCAGGAGTTTTAGGCAAAATCCTAAATAAATAAATGGTTTCTCCTCGTACCAGCGGCTACAGCTATTGGAGCTTAGCATTTGCACATATGGAACATTAGGGTTCAACACGTAGCATACGACTTTTAGACTGGGTTGCACCAACAAAGATTAATTTAATCTAAGATTAGTTCTAATCAGACTTTAGCAAATAGTAAATCCAATTTTAGTGATAAAAAATGAAATTAAATAGTTCAATCAATATGTTGCATTGTTTGCTCACAAGCTAAAAAGTTAACAAAACATTACAGTGTCTGCTAGATACTCAAACAGTTGTTTTTAGTTATTGTTTGCCGGCTAGCTAAAAAGTTAACAAAATGTTAATTTTTTTTGCTAGCTAGCTTAAATGTAAAGAAAAATAGCTGCATTGTTTGCTAACTAGTCAAAAGGTTTTTTAAAAAGCTATACTATACTATATATATTGAAATGTCCATTGTTTGCTAGCTGGCTGACATTGTTTTTAAAAAGTTGAATGGTTCGTTTGATATCTAAAGATGTCAGCAGAAAAGTTAATGCTGGATCACAGTTTAAATTGGAGTTAAATTTAATATCTGTTTAGAGTAGAAACTAAACTTAAGTTTAAATATACAGTAGATTTAATCTTAATTTAATTTTACTTAATTTCAAGATTATTTAAAAGTTTGTTGAAACATAATTTAAAGTTAAACTATGATTAAATTGGTTTTAGAAATGAATCTTTGTTGGTGCAGCCCACCTTTTCAGGCTGTTTCTTACATTTCCAAAACTGAGGATGTTTATACAGTAGCTTATATTATGTGGAGACTTCCAATATCATTAATTTTGTCAGTTACTTTGCAAACAAAATAACAGCCAATTACCAGTGCAATTCCCCTTTGCAGTAAAATAGATTGAATAAACAAAGTGAGCAGAGAAAATGTTACAAATGCATAATTAAACGGGCTTCCACTGTTGACAGAAAACACTCATTATTGCACAGAAAACGTTATTTGAACAACCCAGGTCATAATTCACCTTCTCAGGAGTGATACTGAGTTTTCACTTTTCCTGAAGACATCCAACAACTTTGTCAGCATTAGCAGTCAAATCTCATCAACTCAGAATATTGACACACAGATGGTGCAGAAGCAAAGCACTCAGCCATTCCCACAGAGACTTGGGGTCAGGTCCTCGAATTGGTTCCGCATACCAACAAACACAATTAACTGCCTGCGTTTGGGTGTGAGAGGCTGATGAGGGATCACGTCCTTGTTGCTAATAAGATTGGGACCAAAAAAAACCTCACGAGCTGCCCAAAGATCACCTTAAAAGTGCACTTCACTGGTTTAGCATTGCGCTCAATACACTGTCACAGGCACAATTGACAGTTTTAGTCAAAACACACCTAAACCTCTGACTGAACTGTTGACGGTCGTGTTGCACTGTGGGTAATGTAGGTGTCAGGTTTGGACAGAGAGGAGAATTGTGGTATAAAACACTTTATATAGCTCAGGTGACGCATTATTTTTATTGTTACTTTTATATTTTCTGTTGGATATTTTTGTACTGTCACATTAATTGCCACGATTGTTTATTATATTTTTATTGTTACCTGTATCTTTATTCTCTGTTGCTTATTTTTATACTTTTCTGCAAAGTCCTTCAAAGATCTTTTATCCCTGATTATTTATTCTTGGTAAAATATGTGAATTCAAGTTCCATTAGAGAATGAGACAACTGTAATTTTGTTGTGTCTGCACAATGATAATACATTTCATGAATCTTGAATTAGGGGATAAAGCAATTACATAACGTTTTCTAAAGTGAATATTTTCTGGTTTCTTTAGTTCTCTACGAGAGTAAAGTGAATTTCTTTGGGTTATGGACAAAACAAGACATTTAAGGACGTCATCTTGGACTTAAGGAAACAATGATCCACATTTTACACCAATTTCAGATTTTAAATGGGCAAAACAACTACATGATCAATCATGAAAATGATGGACAGATGATAATAAATGAATGAACAAATGAATAAATGAATGAATAATCATTTTAAGTTTTTTGTGACCAACTTTTTATTGGTTTGATGTCCCATCCTACATGGAGGCATAAACATACAGGTGTAATATTATACACACTAAAGTACAGAAAAATAAAGGGGGCAATAGCAGTTATAGTGGTAGAGGTTGCACTCTTTTTAGTAACAAGGTCTTCTCCCTCATCTTGGGTTGGCTGAGACGCCTCATGCTCTGTATTTATACTCTGTATTTTGAAGTTTCACAGAGTCAAAAGGAGGAGCAAAAGTCTACTTTTCTCTCAGACCATTTGAATTACATTATGCTTAAAGGTTATTATGAAATGTTTGCCAAATTACACCACTAAACTGTCTACCCCAGATTTAAGTTGTGTTATATCAACTCTGGTACAAAATAACTTGTGATTTAGCCACAACAAGGAATCACTTTTTCGTCCCTCTAACAGAAGGCTTAGCTGCAAAATCCGCACAATAACCTGGCGACAACACAGTGGAGGACATGAGAATGTCAACCACAGAGACAAGTAAGTTAAGATCAGAAACAAAACGAAGTTGAGAGTGAAAAAAGATCAGGGATATCCTTTTAGAAAAGAATCAAAACTTCTCAAACTAAGAAAAAAAAACATTCCCCCAGAGAGAGACTTTACACAACGTGAGGAGGAGAAACCAGACGTGAAGAAGCAGCAGGGAAGAGCTGAGGAGATATTAAGTTTGCTTCTTCAGATTCTGCTAACCAGCAACGCGCTCACAGATAAAGTCTCAAAAGTCTTTAAACACATTTCTGTATTTCCACAAATCAGGAGTTTGAATCAGCTGCTGGCCTGAGTTTCACCCTCATGTCTTTTTCCTGATAAAGTAAAGTGGTATTTGTCTCTAAAGCTCCTTTTAGCTCAAATTCAGTCCTTGATCATTTTACCTCAATGTCATATTCTCTCTGTCTGCTCATGGAAAGCAGTCAGATTTTCATTATTACTTATTTCATTCAGCACTGCTCATCGTGATTATTTTTAAAATGATTAATCTATTATTTCCTTATTTGGTCGACTAATCAAACAACTACTTTATCAGTCATTCTAAAGATTTTTTTTTATTAATCGATTAACAATTAATTTACCCCATATAAATTTCAAAAACTCATCTCATTTTTTCATGATTTTATTTGATATCCTGAAAAAACAGGCACATAAACCTCAGTAGAATAATGATAATAGTACCATATTTTAAAATTAGTCTAATTTACAACCTATTTAATAAACTCTACCTGTCAGATGCCTGAGAAGAAAAATACTGAACCTCAAATTCAAAAGGATTGCTGTGACATGTACTAATTTAGTCACCCTGTCCCTGAACTGGAGAATCTGTTTTTTTACTAACTAGACCTAAAACTGCAAATGTTTATGATAGGTTTATGTAATCACTGGAGAAATATGCACTTAAGATAATTACTGGCTAATGTATTTTTGCATCAGTGCATGGCAAAGAAAATAACTGATCCGATTACAAGCTGTAATAACAGTCCACTGGCTTACACCATTAGTTTAACTCATTTTTTTTACTCACACAATTGCTGTTAAAGTAAACAAAAATATAAAACGGTCCGACACCAGGGTTAGATGATGCACGGTGCAACTAGCAGCTGTGCGGAAATTATTTCTAAAATGAGGGCGATTAAGAAACGTTTAGAAAATCAATTTTAAGTGACTAATACTAGCAGAAACACTTTCCACATGTTGATGATCATCATAAAGCATACTGTCAGAAAGTAAACCGGACAGTGCTGTGTCACTGCTGCGACTTGACAAAGCACTCTGGTGCTTTCAGTAAGTTTTAAGTGCTCGTGCAGAGGAGTTGTGCTGCTGTGATAAGCCTCTTAAAGAGCAACATACTCACCCCATTAACACCTGGCATTAAAATGTGATCTGTATCTCAATACCTTATCCAGATTGTTGTACAGATTTCATTTACACCAAACTAAAATCCAAACACAATGCAAGCCAGAGTATCTTCAGATCTGATCCCATTCTGATCACAAAGCATTAACATGCACTTTTCCTTATCTGAATACCACATCTGGATACAGATCACATTTTAATGCCAGGTGTAAATGCGACTGACCTATTTTCGTAATCGATGATGCTACTTTCGTTGATGAATCGCCCCAGCCCGAACTACATTATCACTGCTAGATAAACATGGTGGTGAGGTTACATCTTAATGAAGTCAAAGCTCTTCATTTCATTTTGGCTTGAGTTCCCTTCTCAAGACAATCTATTTTTATTGACTCATTACTGATTGCTTATGAGGGAGCTTAAGGCTAAATTGGATTTGTAATATAGAATTTCTTCTCCATTAAATTCTAAATATTTAACAAAGTTGTGGTTGAACTCGTACAGTAGATTCATGCAGCAGGAATGGTAGTTGTTGCTTTGCATCCCAGCAAATGCCATTAGTAAACAACTGCAAACGCTTCAGGTATATTTGCATATGTATGAATGTAAATTTCTAAGTTGGGAAAATGCATTTACAGGAGTGCTCCAAGGCTTATCTAGTGTTTTGTGTGTGTGTGCGCGCGCATACAAGTGTGTGTGTTTGACTCCATGTGTTGAATGCTGAATGACGCTGTGCAAGTTTCTCTCATGCTGCCTTGTAACATTTCCAGAATTCAGTCTATATTTAGATCAAACAAGCTCTTGATCTCTGAGTGTTCAGCTATTTTTCAGCCCAATAACAACCATCAGAACCATCACAGCACTGATCCAGCTGGAGATAAAGAAGTCTTTCCCTCCTGAGATCTCTCAATATTCTTATAATATCACGCTAATGCAGCTTCACATCATCCGCGCAATAATTTGATTCAAGCACAACTCAAGAACAAGAAAATTCCAAAATTTTTTATAGGACCTGTGTCTGTTCTTTCGGTTTTGTAATGTGTCTTGTCAAGATTTACAAAGACAGAGCTCGTTATATTCTAAAAATTGAAGGCAGTGTAGAACTGTAGAACACTATTGTTGACTGTTTTTTATCTTAACCTACTCTTATGACATGCCTCTAGAAGACACAAGTCATAGAGGACATGATGCTCATGAACAATCAATAATTTAAGTTATTAGTTACGAAAAAACCCAAGTCGACTTGAATTTTGTCAGTCAAACCTCTGCTTTTTTTGTTTTTTAGCTGCATCATTGTATACAGAGCAGGGGGCAACAGCATGGCAGGCTGCAAACCTTCAAACAGAGTCTCAAAACAACCACAAAATTGACTGTGACAGAAAGAGAGAACGGTGATAGAAACAGAGGGCAGCGTGACATGGAAATGAAGTCAGCTAAACCACGTTTGAACCGGTGGTACAGTGTTACGACCTCCTCTACTGCCCTCCACCGCTATTGACTCCGCAACTGACAGCACTGTCAGCAGCCTGGGAGGAAGCAATGCTCAGTAGTGCGCTGGGACCTGATAACTAACATATGAGGAAGACGCACACTTTTACTTCCTCTGAATGTGTGGAAATGTTGTTTTCACATCAGAGATTTCACATCAATTTATTTACTGAGGCAAAGATATTGTCCAGCTGCACATTTAACTAAGTTTGACCCAGCTGGCCAATTGCCCAAGAGTAGCAAAAAAAAAATCAAACAATTCTCAGATTAGACCTGGACAGTACCTATTTTTTCATACCCTCATACTTTCAGGACATTTTACCGGGGCAGATGGTATCATGGCAGTATTTGTGTAAAACTGGTGTATAACAGCTCAATTTGACTGTACTCCACTGTACTGTAGTACTGTCTTAACGCAAGCAGAGCTGATCATCATAGCAGCACGCTATATAGTTACACACTCACTACAATACTGACCAATCAGTAGTCTGCAGTGTTTGTTAGCTTCCCTTTATCATCAAGACTAAAGCCAAACTACTCCCAGGGCAGAGGCAGAGGCATTTTTCTTCTTTTTTACAAGTTAGTCCTGTAAGTTTGTCCTCCAAACACCATGTTTGTCAGCTCAGAAGCACTGCAGATTTTTTTTTTTTTTTTTCAGATTAATGAAATAGAAAAAACACATTGCATTATGCTGCAGATGTCAGTGTGTCAGAGGCAACATCATTCAACTGCATTATTCTATATATCATAACATAGTATATACTTAATGCTCAAAAGCATATTAGCCATATTTGAGTTTTGGAGACTCTGCTTTCTGCATTTGGGTGACTTTTAAAGAATGGGGATAACAAAATAATTACACTGCTTAAATACTTCTCATTTTACTTTCAATTCTCAGGTAAGAATACATAATAAGTCAAACCTTAACTAAATCTCTCACATAAATGAATATTTAACCATTTTCTTTCATTTAGTTCTTGACCTGCCTCTAAAAGAAAACTGATGCAGCAGATTTTACAAAATGCATCCCACTTTCCTTTAAAGCTTTCTTTAATAAATGAGAATTCATCTTTCCAGACCGTCTGGTTTGGTGTCGGTGTGTTGTGGTTTGGGTGGAAACCGTAGACTTACATTACAAATTAATACTGATATTAATTCAAGTTGCTGCAATCTGTTAGTGACACAGGACATTAGCCATTACGGTGATGAGCGGTTAAAGTAATTATATTTTCTTCACCAAACAAATGTTTTTAAATGAAACTGCTGATCTGTGTTAAATTACCGATCTCAAATTCCTCCTTAATATGGTCCGTTACAGTGGATTAACAAAAAAAACACAACTGGGGCTCTCAGCCAGCAGGGATATTTTGGCTGCAATTTCAAGTATTTCTCCATTAGCTCCCGTTTCCATTCTGACTAATTATATACACGAGTTTGAGCTGAGGAGCTCGTGCTGCATTCTGGCATGCTACAAATACTGGGTGCACTTGTGTATCTGAGCCAATAACATTACACTTTTCCTTCATATTAATCAAGCATCCTTGTAAATATAGATGTTTAGCCACATTAGCTGCTACTCCTATTGTCTGACTTCTGGCAGGAACCGAGCAAAAAATATTCCCGAGAAGCTGCCAGTGCTCCCGTTCTCCCTGTTTCTCTCTGACACCGTATCACCTGTATGTATCAGCCTCCTCATAGATAAAGGGAAGGTCCACTCAACCTCCACCGGCTGCCTTTATCTCACCTTAGGGCTAACCATTCCCCAGAGACATCAGTGACAGATCTATTGCCCAATCAGACACCCCCACTGCACTAATAACACTGTCCCCCACATCCAATGGTAATCAAATACCTGCTAGCAGTGGAACACGGAAGGGGTTTGTGTGTGTGTGTGGTACTATGTATGTGTGTGCATGTGATCAATAGAGAGTCTCTGGTGTGGGAGTGTGGGAGGCGTCAGATATCAGACGTGAGTTCAGAGGTCAGTCCTTCCTGCAGCCTCACTGCTATATGTCCGTCTGGCGTTTCTTTATTAACAACAAAAGACATCTGTTGGTGTCTCCCTGTAGTTACTGCAATTTGTAACCCATTTCAGTGCGGCTCCTTTCACCTCATACGATTTGTTAAGTGCACTGTAGCGGTTTTGTGCGTTTGTGGCTCCAGACAGCAGCAAGAAGTAACTGAAACATGTTATTCTAAATAGCCGCGTTTGTGTATCCGGTTTCCCTGAGCACTCGCTCACTGCTGCTCAGGAGGGACGTTACATTTCACTTGTATGTTGAAGAGGTAATCATACACTAGAGCTGAATTTCATTTTGACAAATCTCAGGGGAAGCTCTGCTCTGTTGCAAGCAACCATCTCCCTGTCCTTCACTTGGAAAAATTTGAATAAGATAAGCATACTGCAGCTTTATTCTGAAAACTGGGCAATGTGACAGAACCCAAACCACAAGATGGCACAAAGATATAGTAGATATAGCAAATGGTCAATTTTGAAAACATTATTAAAATATAGTATATACACAATATTCATGTTTTCTCCAGGACCAAAATGAAGGAATAAATCAAAACTAACCCTGATAATACTAATGGTAATTTAAAACATGGGACAAAGAACAAGTTAATACAGTCATCAGCATCAGCCAGTCAATCACAGTGAGATAAACCAAAATTTTTCAACTAAAACACAATGCATTTAGTAATTCCTTAGACTTAAACAACCAGTAATCAAATGACTAAAACATGACCAAAACTGACACGTTTTTGTCAAAATGCAAAATCAGCCTCCAGGTGTCAAAACTATGACGTAATAATTTCAATGACAAATAATGATAAATCAGATGCAAAGGTGATACTGACCACAGTTCTGATGAATAATGAATTATGACAACAATATCAATCATGATTAGTTGAATCATCAGAACGATTGGTGCTGCTGATGAGGTCACAGACAAACATCTCTACAGTGTAATGCCAGGCATGATGATGTCATTGTGACCTGGTTGGTCAAAAGTGACATAAGTTAAAGGAAAGGCATTCCAGCAAAACAATTCCTTCTGTGTGAGCAGTACAGACTGGCACCTCTTACACATGCATTCATATGAGCGAGCAAGCACTTAAGATGCATTTGCACGCTCAGTCCTACAACATACAGACCTACACAGACATACTGTATAAATTCACACTTGTGCCATTATGTAGACTGGCACAGTGGGAGGATGCCAAGAGGTATCTTGCATTCAGCCGGTCCTGCTGACAGCCAAGGAAAGGCTCACCTGATGCCCAGCCACCTGCCATCTGTCTGCTGAATAATACCATTTGCCTGCTATGCCACAGGGACGGGCATGAATACACCTGTCAAATAAAAACACACACAGCAAAACAGAGGTTCCAGCTACAAATAGCTGTGTGTGTCTCTCTAGGAGGGTGAACTTATTTTCAGTGTCCAGGTGAGGGACACGGGGAGGATTCAACACAAAACGTGCACAGATTTAGGAGGAATCAAAAGCAGCTAAATCAATGCATCCCCATCACTGTGAAAAAAAGACACTGCCACAAACCAGAGAAAATGCAACTATTTTAAGACAATAAATATGCCCAACATAAGGGTTGTGCACTGACAACTGATTCCAAATAACAATGGATTCCACAAATTTTTGTTTTGATTCTGTTTGTCGATTCCTACACAAATTTCACTTGCACTGGTTTCAAATTAAACTGTGTATTGCAAACATCTACTTATTCATTTCAGCATTACGATTATTCTCGGTTAACCTACACGGCTGTTACTAAGTTGTTTGACTAACAGATAACTTGCTGTGTGACTCTTCTTATGCTGGAAATATACTTGCTTTAAACTACGTGTTCGCATACGCATCCCTACGCATCCCTACACTTCATGGCTGCTTCGCGTATCCTGCGTCCATTTGGAGCGATGGTTGTGCGCATCCTCAGAAATTAACGCTACGCATACGCGAATGCAAACGCATGGTTAAACAGCAAGTATATCTCCGGCCTTACGATCACCTCAGTTGAGCACTAACACTACAGAATGCTTTACAAGAATGCTATACTCTCTATTATTGCAGTAAAGTAGCCTAAGTTAACCCAAAATATTCAAGAAACCAAAAAAGAAACAATGTTGTTACAGTTATCTAGAGAATGTTTGCTTAACTCAGTGTTTAAACAGTAATAAGAGTGCTGCATTTTGCAGGTCAACCCGGAAGTTATTATCACTCTGGTTTGGTCCACAAAAAGCCAGTGGCATTTTTCCACTGGATTTTGGATTTGTGGAGAAGACTTCTCAGCACGATAAACTTCATAAACAAACACCACTTTTATTACTTTTTAAGTGTAAATGCAATCACCAGAAGTGAAAAGTTAACATTAGTCTATAAGCAAACTTCACCACAGTCACAACGCCACCACCTCTAGTGTCCAGCGCGATGACATTTAATGCTCGCAACAACCACTGTAGTCTCATTTAGCCACTTGTTTGTCTTCTTTAAGACACAACACTTTACCATTCACAAGTGGTGTATTTACTGATGTATTTCATGTTGCACAAAAACAAAATGTGAAAACCTCCAAAGGTTGTTTTAACAACAAACCTTATTTCAAGCAAATAACTAAAAAACCCATTCAGAAAAAAAGACTTTGAGACAAGGGAACCAAAAGTGTTAATATGCAAACTCATCTCTGGGTTATGGGACTCATTCCTACAGTGCTCTACTAGTGTTCCAGTGAAATGCTGTGAAGAACGCAGGTGGACACCAAAAGGTCTGTGGTTAACACAAGCTTAGCTGTTCATGTTTTGCCTTCTCCAGCTCCAGCCTTACATGTCGTGTTTTATTTGCTGTTTTAATGGCCAATTTAACATTTGAAAATTTGCCCTTTGGCGAACGCTGGCACATTTACAGTGATTTTGGTCAGTGTGCCTTCCCCCTTCTCCCTACAACCCAACACTGACTTCTGCTACATTGAGGGTCCATGAACCCTTTGGTTACTGGTCTGCTGAGCATTTCAGCTCATCTGCAATGCCTCTCAGCTGTAGATCTTGTTCTCCTTGGGTTTTTCATGTTTGGTCACATTCACACTTAAAGCTGACAGTAAAATACACTCCTGCTGCATTTAGACATCATTTGAAAGCAGGTGCATGATGGGGTTAAAAGAACACTTTCACTTTTCATAAGGAACATGATTTTATTCCTATTGTGCTGGTGTTTCCTTTCAGAGCACTACTAGAAGATGGGTTTGCCTCTTCTATTCACTTCTCATATTGAAGCCAAGGCCAAGGCTGCACATGAACGGCGCCGTTCTCTGAATATGATGATAGGAGAAGCAATCAGGAGAGCGTGATGACACCGCTGCACTGAATTAATTTCAAGGTTACACTAAAGCGCTCATCAAGGCGTCTTTAATAAGCACGGGATTTCAGTCTTTGACTGATCTGAAAGGCATCAACTGCGCCGTGCGTGTCTAGGGGGGCTGGTCGAAGAGGAATATCCTTCCACCCAGTGATGTTGGGGGGCGGGGAGACGGGCCAAATTTTCCTCGCTGGACTGGAGACACATTTGCTCGGCAACGAAGGCGACACATTTGCACAGATTTTCGCCTGCTCTTACAAACGATGGCCGCAGATCTCTGTCTCAGACGCGTGATCGCTGCAAAATGCACATTTCTAAGGGGCGTATATAATCGCCGGAGGGCGGTCACTGTTGCTGCTAGAGACAGGTGTCTGTCTAAATACCGATATCGACCCTTTGCAATCATTTAAACGCTATTCTCCAAACAATGCGAGTGAAATCTGCTCCATGAACTACGGCGTGTCCATCGTGCGCTCTGATTCGTTTTTAATCGCTCGACACTCCCGCGGTGTGACTTGAGCAGGGTCCGAACTTGCCTCAGCAACAGACAATAGCAGCACAGACACACACACACACACACACACTCCCCGTTTCCTCGTATTTTCTCCACCACAGCATCTGCAGCCATCACGCACACTTACCGCGATGGGATGAAGCAATATTCCAGAGAAAATGATGCGGATCCATGAAAAAGGGGGGGAAAAAAGAGCCGTGAGCACTCCCGCCACTACTACTAGTACTATTACTACTCCATGGGCTGAGCAGAGCCGCCGCCGCTCGGTTTGTGATGGGGATCACGCAGCGTGTGAGCGCATGAGGATAGATGCTGTGCCTTGTCGGGGGGGGCGGGGACAAGACGCGTACTCGGGTCCAGTGGAGCGTACTAAATTCTGTGTAGGGACCTTGTGTTACAAGCAAGGCGGCTGTCTAGTCCGCATATTCTCAGCCAGTCTGCTCTATAGACCCCCGGTCCTATAGGAACACTGCATTTTTTGTTTTTTACCTCTGCTTGTTGTCCCAGAGAGGCTGCATGTGTCCCTTCAACTGTCCTGCATATTCATCAAGGTGGATGGTTCACTGAGTCGTGGCTGTTGTGGTTGTTGCTGATGTTAATATAGAGCTGCAACAATTAATCTAATATTTTTCAGTTATTATTTTCTGCTAATTAAAAAAAATAATAATATATTATATTAAATTGAATATATTTGGGTTGTGGACAAAAGAAGACATTTGACTTTGAGGAAACACTGAATTTGACATTTTCCCCCATTTTCATGAACAACATAACTAACTGATTAACCAAGAAAGAGTTACATAAATTAATTGACATGATAATTATTTGCAGCCCTATTGATATTTTACAGATTGATTTCAATATTAGGCAAGATTTTTCACAGCTGTATTCAAATTTGACATTTCATTTGCTAATTAAATTTTTTTTTCATCTTGTTTTCCATCATAATTTCTCTCAGTTAGTCAAATTGGAGTTCGAAAAGTCAAAATGATTATAATTAGATAAATAGATTTATTTGACTAGTAGGGAAAATGTGAAGGGACAAAAAAGTAGGCTGTAAGTAATAAAGGTATACACATCAAGTTCAAAGACACTTTGTTCAAGCATCCTGTTTGAATGTGATATGTTATTTTTTAATTAAGGGTGGAGGCAAACACTGGTAAAAGTTCCTCCAAATCCCCCATTTTCGATCCTTGAATAAATACTAAGTCATAAAAATAAACCTTTACTTATAGTAAGTAGTAGTAAAGAGGATGAATTAAGGAGTCTCACAGCCTCAGGAAAGAAATACTTATGTATCTCTTGCCAGATGGCAGCAGGGTGAACAGACTGCGGCTGGGGTGGGTATTGTCTTTTCATATTTTCACACTTCCTGCTTTTTCCTGCAGCTGGTGTAGCTTAGTTTCATTTTTCTGGAGTCTCTACACAACGCCGAGACATTTTTATTTACACAAGTTGGCTTGAATCATTTCTGCAGATGTGCACTAAGATCACTGAATAGTCCAAGTTAGTGAGGAGACCCTGAGACACTCATGAATTAAGCATTCTGATGCCATTTAAGCATATGGATTTTCAGAAAGACATAATTAATAAGTGAAACGTAAAAAAAAAAAAAAATAACCATAAGTTTATGAGGCGTTTTATGGGGCTCTTGGTAGCTTGTGGACTAAGGCAATTCCTGACCTCTGCCTAATGGTAAGTCCCCCCAGTTTAATGTGCTCCTTTTTAATAGCAGATTTCTGCACGTCAGCAAAGACAAATTTCGACCATTTGCACACAAATGGCAGACAATAGAATATTTCCTTCTTTATTTTACTTTATTCTACAATTATGTGAAATTGCCAAGAGGCCACTGAGGCAAAATAATAGACGACCCTGGATCACTGTTTGCCTCTCAGTCTTTAGTTTAAATTAATTATTTATTCTCAAAACAACTTAAGTGAAGTGTTTGGATGCACTTGCAAAACAAAACAATATTACAATTTAACATTTAATAAAGGTTTTAAAGGCTGTTGATTGAATAATATAAGATACTGACAGCCAAGACTAATTGCTAAAAAAGAATGAAGAAATGCCTTAAAATTAATTTCCTCTAATAGCCACCTCTGTAGAAGTTGGCTCAAAGACGACTCATAATGCATTGAAATGAGACAATAAAACAGAAATCTTATTTTAAGCATGAATTTTACAAAGAAAATGTTGGTTTTTAAGAGGTAACATCATATTGTTTCTGCTTTAAAGATCCAGTGTGTAACAGGGATTTATTGGCAGAATATGGCAATATAATATTCATGCATATGTTTTCATTAGTGTATAACCACCTGAAAATAAGAATTTTATATTTGTTACCTTTGAATGAGCCCTTGATATTCAGAATCCTTTTCCATGGATTCATGCTGTGTTGCACTGCAGATTTTCTACAGTATCCCAGAATGGACCCACCAAACATAGATAATGTCCTTTAGTGTTTTTCATGAGTTTTGCCACCATAGGTTCTCCTACACGCCTGGAAAGGGAGGGTGAGATGAGGTGTTTGTAAAATGCAAGCTCACCACTAGATGCCAGTAAATCACACTAGTTCTTTTAAAGTTTTTTTAAAAATGAGTATGTTTTTGACAGTTTTCACTTGATTGACACGTTTTCCATGCTATCACACAGTCATGGAATTTGCTTTTTGTCCCACACTGGGTGAATTCTCGTGCCGCTCCATGCTCAATTTGAATTTTCAGACTTAGAAAAGATGTCGAAGTCAAGCATCAAAGTCAGAGCTTCACAGACCAATTTCCCCAGATGCTTTGTCACTGTTTATGCCCCCAGTATGTTTTTTTAATATATATTTTAAATCCACTACATGTAGGATTTCTGGCTTTGGTGCCATCTGCTGGAAACAATAACACTGAGAAAGAATGGAACCAAAACAACACAATTATTATGATTATAGCATAATCACATAAGCATTCTTCTGCTGCCAAGCCAAGCTACAATACAAACAGTTCAAACAGATTAAAATATTTTTTAAATCATTTTACCACACAATCACACACACACACACTTGAGGATTTAAGGCCCATTCACACTGAAAATAGGCAACTGCCAACTCTATCCCCTTCCCCCCTCTTTCTTCATCCAGTTGTTGCTCTATTTTATTGCATAATATATCTCATCTCAAAGGAAGGTCTAAATCTACAGTCCCACCTCTGTGACCCGGCTAGTTGTAGCAGCAGCACCGTGAGTGCTGCCAAAACTGGGACAGACACATTGCAGTGAAACCAGGGTGCCCATCTCTGCTACAAGAAATTACTGAAGAAACACTGGTGTGTTCAGTGATCTAGATTCAGCGAGCACGCTACATTACACTCCGCGCTCAGGCTCCCCCTCTTCCAATCCTCTGCTTTTTCAGCCCAGTTCTTTCTGTCTCTCCCTCCTCCCCTCGACTCTCATCTGTGGCCTTCAGTCACATTCACCAAACTGAGCAGAAAAACTGATGTTACTGTAAAATCAGGGAATGTGCACTCAGCACAAGTTATAATTAACAATAGTGCTGAAGTGGACTGAAGATGTGCTGGATAAATTTGGTACTAAATTTAGGGTGTTGTACTGGATCTTATTGGGGACAATGGTAGCCTAGAGGATCAGGCCTGTGACCATAGAGATGCAGGGCTGAAATTCCCAGATTATGAGACAATTGCCAAGAGATGGGAGGGAGTGTCAAGGTACTCTTAAGCAAGGCCTTTCTAATGGCTCAGGGCATCTGTTCAGTGACTACAGTCGTCTGCTGTTAGCTGTTGTTAGTTGTCCAGGTAAATATGCTGAGGTATGTGTTAAACTGGAGAAAGATGACGTTCAACATGACTCCCAAGACTACAATATAAGTTTGAACCTAATTTGAAATAGACCTTTGAAAATCAGACGTGCATACATTTACTTCTTTAAAAAGGTACCTGGTGCTATAGGAACCAGAGGACTATTAGATCTGGGCTGTTAGGCCTTGGATGAGATCCAAAGTGCGGCTTACCTGAACAGATTCAATAGACAGTGAACAACAAGATGATGCCGAGAAAAATTCTGCATGTGTTACAACAGTCATCTGTCTGCAGTTCAGACCTGTCTCTCACTGAAAACGTGTGCCCCACTATGAAGTGCAAAAAAGACCGTTGAGCTCCTGAGGTCATATATCAAGCTAGAATGGGAAAGAAGTTTGCTTTCAAAACTTCAACACTCTGGTAAATTACAGTTAGTGACAATGATGTACCACCATTAAACAAGCAGTTGGAAAAGAGTAGCACAAGATGTTATTTTTCCCTTATGATAATGCTGCTTGGATCCATGCTATACGTTGCCTTTTTCTTAAGTACTGCAGATGCACACTTAGTAAAGGAGTAGTCAGTGAAGAAAAGACATGTCACTCAATTCATCTTCTCAGTCTTGGTGCCTTTCTAACTCTGCCTACTGTGACATTAACATGATCATTAACACACCGTACTCTTTTTCATGTCAGTGTTGTGTAGTTGCAAGGAGCGGCAGTGAACCCTCCATAGAGCAAGAAGCCAAATTCACTCTATTAATGTCTCAGTCTCATCGGGGAGGGGGGAGAAATGTGTTTTGGAAAGCTCCGGTTCCCAAGGTTTTCCCACTGGAATGTCGGCTGTGGGAAAGAGATGCATCAAGTTGTTTGTGTTTATAAATATTTTGATGGCACTCTCAGCAGAGACTGTTTACTCACTGAAATTAATGTGTTGTTCCTGTATGTTGATATGCAGTTGGTTATACTGCCAGAGAATTCAGCGAGATTCAATTTATACTGAAGTCGGTGTTTTCTTTATTCTGTAAACAGTGGTGGACAGTAACAAAGTACATTTACTTGAGTACTGTACTTAGGGACATTTTTTGAGTATCTGTACTTTACTTGAGTATTTATCTTTTTGTAAACTTCTGACAGTTAGCTTCAATCTGCTTTTATGCAGTGATTTTAATACAGTTACATCAGAAAATGACAATAACTGTCCTTTTTGTTTTTGATTGTATTTCTATGCTGAAGTTTTTATAGGTGTTTCTATAGACTTTGTGTAGCAGAGTGGTTCTACAAGCAGGTCAGTGCATCATTAGATGGTTTCAGAGAGTTACAAGCTTCTGTAAATGCATCATGAAAACAATACAGCATGTATTGATATTAGAAAATGTACTTTGTAATTTGTACTTTTGAATACTTAAGTATTTTTAAAAACTCTAGTACTTTAACTCAAGTAAAATTTTGACTGAGCAACTTTCACTTGTAGTTGAGTAATATTTGACCAGGAGTATCTATACTTTGACTCAAGTACTGGGGTTGAGTACTTTGTCCACCACTGTCTGTAAATGACTTAATAGCGGTAAGATTCTGAAGGCCACCATGACTGCAAATACGAAGCACAACGACCGGGTCAAACAGGGTTCAGCTGCTACTGACTTCAAGAAAAATCTGAATTAAGGCATTTTTGAACCACGTATGATTTCTTGTGCCAGATGCACAGGTCCCAGGATCTCAGAAACAGCTGACTCTCCATTTTTTTCTGCTCCACAGTGTCTTGAGTTAAAAAGAAAGAGAGGAGAACTCATCCATACAGCTGCAGTCTTGTGGGATTTAAAAAGGCTTGTTGACAAGAGACAAACAATTCAGTCGCAAGTACACAAACAGCTCAGTATAATGACAGCATGCTGAAGGACATTTTCAGTGCATCTCAACTTGTCCAACCTTGAAGAAGACAGACTAGAGGGAAAAAAAAAACACTGGGCTTGGTTTAACTTCTGTCAGCTTTGATTTACATCACAAAAATGCACCACAGTTTAATGAAAATATAAAATTGTTTTCTGCTTTAATAATTCTGGTTTGTTCCTGTTGTTACTTGATGATGTCAGAAAAAGAACATGAATCTGTGGATTCATCTTTGCCTTTAGAACCATCAGAGCAGCGGTATTGACATATACCTGCATCTTTTCTTAAATCTAGTGCAAAAAGTCCTATTTGGCACATGCAAAACAAAAAGAGTCAAAGATTAAAAGTAGAATATGCAGGATTTGTTGGCCACTCCTCCCCAGCTCAACAATTGAAAGAGACAAACAGGTCAGCAGCATTGGTCTAAAGTGCTGAAGTGAATGAAAGCAGCAGCAGGTTCTTTTATGGACCCTTTACGTTAGAAAATAGATAAGTCTGTTTCACTGCCCAAATATTTCTATGTGTCCTTTACATTGGCGTGAATGTTAAGCAATACATCCACTAGCGCAGTGTTTCCTAAGGGACCCCTGCCCTGCATGTTTTAGATGTTTCTCTGCTCCAACACACCTGATTCAGATGATCAGGTTGTTATCAGGCTTCTGCAGAGGCTTGATGACAAGCTGGGGTCCCTGAGGACCAGGGTTGGGAAACGCTGCTCTAGAGGACGCTGCTCAGAGTCACAAATGACCTCAAAGAAGGAGAAGAAGAGTCAAAAGTTTGTGACAAACATGCCATCGTTGGAGGAGGTTGGAGATTGTGGATGGCGGTGGTCTGTGTGGACATTAAATACATATCGACATGTGGGCGGTAAATTCCTTTTACTAACTAACCGACAGCAAAGGTCATTTCCAATACTTTCAGATGTTTAAAACTTCGTTGTCATGTCCTCTGGTCTTGTCTTGATTGAACTGTACCACTCTGCAGCTCTCACAAACAGAGAGCAGAGAGGAGCAGAAGGCGGCGTCTCTGCAGATACAAGCACCACTACACACTTCTGGTGGCTCATAAGTGATGATTTGGAGTGATTCTATACATTGTTTTTTGTTTGCTTTTGTTTCGGAAAAACCTGCATAGTATGTGTTTAAACTGAGCACATCTGTAAGACTCTCTTGAATATCAGTGTTGTAGATTCATAAGCACACTCACCCTGGGGACTACACTCACATACACACAGCGAAGAATATCAGCTTTCAGCACATCACACAGTGTGTATGCTTGTCATCTCATATACTGTAAGCCTGCTGTTATTCTGCCAAAGAAGCTTCACACAGATTCAACAATATAGTGTAGTGTTTCAACAGTATGATTACAGACAGAGCTATACAGCATAAGGGGATGATTGGCACACAATTACTAGATTGTGGTTTATTAATAACCATCCAGACCTATTGATGCATAATGATAAACCAACATCAATTAAGACCAGAGAGTCTAAAGTGAAATATGTATGCGGCTGAACTAAAGCTTACATGACTCAGCTCTTCTACCTACCTCTCCTTCAACTATTAGAAACTTCCCTAGACTCACAGCATTGTGAAATATGCACAATATCTCATGATATGATGAATAATTTACGTGGTGGAAAAAGTGAGCAAAAGCTGTTTCGCAACAAAGAAAGGACAACAAGGAAAAGAGAAACAATGCAGTGGAAATAAAGATGTGAAGGCAGGTGGGCAGAAAGGATTAGAAACAATGGCTGCAACAAAGACAACTGTAATTACATGCAGATCAAGGCTAGTGGAAAGCAGCAGCGATTAAAAATAATTTTCACATGCCGAATTCAAAAATAACTTCATGGAAGGACATTTTTCAAATAATTTCTGACACAGTAACATTTAACTAACTTGACTGATCAGCTATTTCCACTCTGAGAGTGTAAAAGCAACATATAGGGTCTCAACTTAAGTAAATTAATGTTGGCAAAACACTGGCTAACTAGCTAGCTAATGTTTGCAAAATGCTAGCTAACTACCGAGCTAATGATTGATGTAGATTAGCTAGCTAGTTAGGAAAATTTGAATAAATGTCACGGTCACAGGTCCCCAAGCAAAGTTTTTTTTAAAAAAGCCTAGTACATAGTGTATTTAAGTACCAGAAACAGAAAAGGGGAAATCTGGCCGAGATACCAAGCTCGCTCAACTGTCATTGGAGCACAGAGCGAAAAGGGGTGGGTCAATTTAAAAAAAATCCTAAAGACCTCTCTCCATTTTCCCTCGCAACTGTTTTTGTTTCTTCGTCTTCTCTGAGGTTGTTTGGCGGTTGGCAAACAACCAGTTTTGTCTCCAGTTTGTGACCTCTTCCTCTCCTCTGTTTATTACAGCCCTGAGTAACACAGCTTATACCACAAAGTACACTCTGCATAGCCTAGTGTATTTGTTCCAAACCAGATGATGGAAATACACATAATTCACATTTGCATTTTCTTTTTTTTTTTTTTTTTTCATTTCAAATTCACTTGACAATTAGATGGGGACACAGTTATTGTGTTCAAGTTCAGTTCAGTTTCAGCTGTAGTTATTGTGATTGTCCCATGAATAAGACTATTAGGTGACATAACTATTTTAGCTCCCTTCAAAGGAATACTCACCTTAATAGCTTAACAAAAGTCCCGTTTACCTAAAAAAAATAGAACCATTAGCTTTTTTTCATGTGACAAAATGGTATTAAAAGTGGTTTGTTCTTTTCATCTTATTTCCACATAATCCTATTAATGTCAGATGAACACAATCATATTTAATGTCCACAGTGTGTATTCTATATATTCCAGAGTCCCTGCTCATTTCACTACATTTCGTGAGACGAGTGATGGTCACACTCCAGATCTTCCTCTTCAGCAGTCTGCCAACTGCCATGACTCGTCTCTCCACCACTCAGTTAAGTGTCTCAGTGGGTTTCAAAAGACTCTTCCTCACTCTTTCTTCTCACTGTACTCTATCTGAATAAGTGGCTGAATTTGTGCAACTATCTACTTATTGATGGAGCTCCAGAGTTGTGCTGGGGCTGCCGTGTGTGTGCGTGTCCGTGTTTTGCGTGTGTGTCTACGGGCCCCATTATTCAAGAAGCTTATTGATCGGAGGGTGTTTGGTTTCTCGCCGGCTCCTAAGTGGTGGGCTCGTTTCCATGGTAACGTAACGGGCTGGCCGTGAAGCACCGGCCTTGGCTGTGATCAGTGTTGCTGGAGAGACTTGCAAACGGCCGTTGACACACACACACACACACACACACACACACACACACACACACACACACACACACACAGAGACACAGCCTAAAGAGCAGACAATGGAGATGTTTTAAATGTACTCCTGTCTGTCTGTTTCCAGTGCTGCTCAGAGACTCCCTCTTTCACTGTCACAGCTGGAAGTAATGTACATTTAGAAAACAGAGTCGCCTCACTCCATTTTTATTAAACTACTGTATTTAAGTCATTACCTTGACAGAAAATACTGTACTGTAACAAAGTAGTATCATTGCTTATCATGGTGTGATTAAGTGTTACTTAATGAATATAATATAATATATATATAATATATATAATACAATAATAATAATATAATAATAAATAAAAATGTGCCTCCTGGTAATAAAAAAAAATGTGCCTCTCATGAAAAAAATATGTACATGGTCAGTTTCAAGCAACAAATATTTTGTTTTATCTCATTTGAATTGTTCTGTGAATTAGACATATGAGGTCTTTCACTTTAAAAGATGACATTGAAAGTCAAGAAAGTCACAGTTTGTCATGGAGACAGTAAAATGTATTAAAAATCACCACAAGTCTGGCAATCTTGAAAGCTGCATCTGTGCAAAAGGAGAGTTGTTAGTCGGTTAGAGCTCACATGATAATATAATTTATGTGGCTTTTAGCTGTGTGGTCATTCTGATTATATATTTTCAGTCTTATACTTAAGCAGTTTCACAACAAATTGCCACAATCCTGACATGGAAAATTTTCTTTAAAATCGACAAACACCATGTAATTCATGGCACAGTTCAAATGTCATTAATGTATTTGCTCTGTCTACTCTTATTACTCCTGCCATTTACTACCATGAACTGAATTTCTCTGAATTAATCTGCCATGCTGGTCAAACTAGACAGGGATGGACTCTCTATTAAGAAGACAGGACTTCAGAAGTCCTGGTACAGTTTTTGAGGCTAAGCCACTAAAAATGGTCAGTAAATACCTCTGACAAAGAGTGTGTGACCTATACTGATTAAATGCAGCAATATATGTACAAGAAAGCTGAATTTGCCTGAAATGAAAATGAAATCATATTCATGTATATTCATTCATATCAGTATGCATTTTTATGTTTCATATTGGGCAAATGAGATATGAGCCATTAGGGACAACTGGGTTCTTTGAAACGAGAGTTCACACACCAGCACATGTATAAAAGACAACAAATGAAAAAAAAAAAAAAAAACTTGCGTCCACACACAGCCTGTATTGTGTGGGAGTCATGCTGATCTGCTGCTATAAATAACTTGGCTCAGGAGGTTGTCGTGGCAACCAACAAACTGATGCCAGGGTGGGAACGCTCAACTCCTTGAAGAGAAAAGCACATTCAATGGAAGGACAAGTGGCGACAAAGGAAAGATGTGAAGGAGAGGGGAGGGATGGGGCAAGAAATGGAGATGGAAAAGAGCAATGTAGAAGAGAGAAATAGAGGATAGAGGATACAGAGGAACCTGAGAGGAGGGGGAAAGATGGAAATGATAAGACAGATGGAGGAGAGAGGGGTGGAGTGGATGGAAGAGAGAAGAAGGAAGAAAAATAAAGAGCGGTGATGAAATCTGCAGAGTACAAGAAATGAAGAGAACAAAGAGGAGACTGGAGAAAAGAAAGGAGAGAAATGGGATGAGGAAGAGGATTGGAAGAAGATCAAGGAGGAATGAGAACAATGGGGAGAGGACTGACGAGGAGAAGATGGGGCATGAGGAAGCAGAGAGGAGAAGGAGGAAATAGGAGGGAAGAAGAGAAGGAAAGACAAAGTGAAGGGAAGTTGAGAGGAAGAAATGAAACAACAATATGTTGTAGACACCTTGCGTCCAATTGAGTCGTGTTTCAAATATAAAAGCATCATTCATGTCAACACCACATAAACCATGTGGTCTCAGGTTGTCAGCTTTGTTCCAGTTAAAGAAATAGTTCAACATTAAATATGTAAATATGTTCTCATATCTGGATAAGAAGACAGAGCCAGAAGATAGTAACCTTAGCTTAGCATAGAGACTGGAAACAGGGGTAAACAGCTAGATTTGCTCTTTCCAGATGTAACAAAATCCTCCAACCAGAACCTCTAAAGCTCACTTATTAACACCGTATATCTTGTCCCTACAGAAACTGAATGCATAAATGACAAGTTGTGGTTTTATTAGGGGTTATCCATCATTATTTCTTTGCCAGGAGCAGTGACTTCCTGGAGTCTCCGCTGGTTGCCTGACAAACTTATGTTGGTCACTCCAGGAAATCATTCCTTCTAGCAAAGAAAGTCTTCTACTCATCTATCTCTCAGCAAGAAAGCATATAACTCAAAATGTGGAAATATACCTTTAAGGGAACTCTTAGCCCATTCTCTTTCCCAAGTTGTCTCATTGTCTCATACAGATGTATACTGTTCCCCTTTAGCATCTGTGTGAGATGCACAAGTAACTTCAATGTAAACCCATCTGTCGCAGAGACACACAGCACACTGATGTACTGCGAAGTGCCACAAAGTGCTGCCAAGTGTCACCCGCTTCCATTCAGTGCCCATGTTAATCAATCAGGCTGAACGTGTAGAGCATGCTGTGGCTCCGTAGCCATAGTTTCTGCATCTGTTTTATTTTTTCCATACTCAACAAGCAAATCTGGCATGAAGACACACAAATAATCTACTAGAAATTACATACTGTATGAGATATAATTATCTGATTCTGATAAATGATGAAATATGCATCCCATGATTTCCAACTCTTTTCATTTCTCTCCCTCTCTCCTTGGTGTTCTGCTGGAGTTTCAGTCCCCCTGATATTTCTCTCCACATGATGAAGCAATGCACTTATTCCACATATTTGTCAGGTGTGTCTACAGAAATGGAGAGAGACAGCCAGGAGGGAAGGAGGAGGGAGGGTCCACTTTTTATCCAGGAACACATAAAAACCTTTAAATTCATTGGGTTATTATAAGGATCAGCTTTATATGTGATTACAAACAGTAGAGGAGCTGAATCATGTGTTGACTGGCACTGAAATATGTGCCGCCAGTGTGTTCCGACATTACCGTGAGGCAGCAAGATCACGAGATGATGTGAGAATCCACCTTGCGAGGCTCCAAGCTATCCATTCGTGGGCACACCAAAGGTGGTGTGAGCCAATCAGCATCCTTGGAGGGACTGCTGGCAGCTACAGTGCGGTTTTAGGAGAAGTGTCCATGGAAACGGCTCATCTCGAACAAACAATGGCAGCTCTTGAAGATGCTAGTGTAGATACTGTGATAGCATCAGCAATGTTTTGTAATTGAAAGAAGAACGGAACTGAAGGCTTCCATGAAAAGATGTTTTTGCTCATCTTCCGGCCAGCTTCGGCTTCAGTTCAGTGAGTTGGTCTGATTGGTTGAAGTTAGCCCGTGTCAGACATGACAGACTGTTCATCCAATCACCTGCCAATTGTTGCTTGAAAGTGCTTACCCTTTTCCAAACAGTTGCTGCAGATGGCTTCCCAGGTGGTTCTGTTTAACAAACATCTGGCATGTCAGGTTAGTTCAGCCGGGCTGCTTGCTCCAAAATCAGCATATCACTGCGTGGGGTAGATGGATGGCTGGATTGGTCAAACACAGGATCACACTAATGCTGTTTTGGCTGGTTGGAAGCAAAACCCTGCAGTCAGGTTCCAAACTCTTATGGAGAGCCTTCCTAAGAGAGTGGAGGTTATAGCAACATATTAATACCAAAATTTTGGCATTTAGAAATAGTACAATATTCAGCTGTCCACATACTTTTGGCTACACATCTTCACTGTCACAAATTTTTACTCTATATTAAAAACACGATCAGCTTGTACATAAAAGGGGCCCTATCCCATCCCATAACCCCCCAGCCTCCTCCCCTCCACTGACCATGCAGGACAGATGCTGGTGCTGACCTAGACTCCGTCTGCCTCCAACTGCCGGACTCGCACAACGGCTGTCTGGCTTAATATGTGGCGCACCGCTGTGTGAACCGACACTAATGCTGACATGAAGCTTTAACAGGATCACAGGGAGAGGAGGGGGTGGGTCACGGCTGAGAAGTGAAAGGGCGCAGAGGGCAGGACTGATGTGCGAGAGGAGGCAATAGGAGAGAAGGAGATGTTTAAATGAGTGGGAAAAAATCACAGAGGAGGGGTTAAAGGGGAGCAAAGGGCAGAAATATGGTGCATTTGAAGGGAGAAGTGTTAGAGGGATGATGGGAAAACAGACTGGGGACGTTTGGAGAGAATGTGGGCTTAAGGAAGAGAGAGAAGGGGGTGCTGGGAGGATTAGCGAGGCAAGACAAAAGCCTAGTGCTGCGGAGGGAGCAGGAGCTTTTCATCTGCATCAGCCATAAATCATCACACCCTTTCTCTGGTATTTTTTTTCTGTCCTGATTCATCTATTTGATCATAAACACAGCCGGTGGAAAGTCTTCTCTGTTATTGTTGCCTCTGTTTCTACATCTCTCTTCATTTGTCAGTTTCTCTACATCTCTCCAGCTCCTTCGGTGTCTTGCCACGTCTCAGCTTCTCCCCAGCATCTCTCTCGTTCTACACCTCCATCTCTGTACCCATTTGAAGACAGTGGAGGGGGGGATTTCCCCAGAGAAACCCCACAAGAACGAAGCCCTCCAGAGTGTTGCAGTAAAGAAGCTGTCTTCTACTCCTTGTAACATATGACACATAAAAAATCAAACTAAAACTTTCACTTCAGAGTCACATTAGTATCTAACTTTTCAAGCAGTTCCTACAGAATTGACCCTTCTTATATTCTGTTGAGCAGGCTTGGTGTCCAGCAGAACGTCAGGCAACTTTGTCCTTTCCTGTTTCCTGTACTTAGATATGCTATGTGCTGGGCTCATTTGTATTGACAAGTAAACCAGATTTTTAGGATGGGAAAAGGATTTTGCCGTGGGACCTGTAAATCTGGCATATGCTGTATATAGTCACATCATAAGTTAGCCAACAAACCCCAGTTCCAAAAAAGTTGGGACACTGTGTAAAACAAAAATAAAAACATAATGTAATGATTTGCAAATACTTTTCAATCTACATTCAATTCGATACAGCCGAATGACAATATATTATGTTCAACCTATATGCAAAGAATAGCTAAGTAGGGTTGTGTATTTGCAAGAATCTGGCAATATAATATGATCCATATCACAATACGGGGTTACGATTTGGTACATTGTGATATATTATGATACTGCAAGCAAGGGAGGTATACTTTTCTTATCTAACTTTAGGAAAATTCTCATAGTATAAAGAGAACACCACCATATGCATAAAATATGAGTTAAAAAAAGCTTACTTTTTAAGCAGTCAGAATAGTGAAGATATATAACAAGACGGATTTCTAGCAATTAGGGGTTTGAACATAACACAAAATGAACCACTGACTCACAAATCTTCTTGTACACCCCTAAATCCAAGTACAGGAATCAGGAAAGGAGAAAGCTGGCTTAGGCTTTGTCAACTACCAAACTTACACAACTTTTTATTTGACCGCAGAGCAAAAAGGGGTGTGTCAGTTAAAGTGTGGAGGCAGATTGCTATTAAATCTGTCCTTCAAACTGTCCACTGGTTGCTGCATTTGAACCTCTTTCAAAATATGGGATGCATTTGATTTAGAAGAATATGCCCTCTAAATTATAGCTCCTTCCATTATAGTTATTGTGGTGGGTGTTTAGAGCTCAAAGTGGGACAGGACCTTCCACTTTCCATCATATTAAAAGAAAATAGCACATTTTGCGCCGTGAATGACAGTTTGTAGCGCTCATGGCACATTTACTAAACACATTTAATTACAGATGAAAAATAAATAATTCACACAGAAAATAAACAGAAACAAGAGCTTGGTCTCATTCATTCTGGGGTGTTATATAATTTCTGTAGTGCTTGACAAAACAGTGGCCCAGTTTTCATATCTATCAAAAGGAGGATGCTGAGCATTAAAAGCCGCTGACACAAACTGAGGCTGATGCTTCGGTCACATAAGGCGTCCCTCATCGGACCACTGAAAGAGCATCCAACAAAAAAGTGTGTGAGGTTATTGTCTTTGATCCCAGGACTTATTTTTATTTACTGTCCCCAAAGTCCATACTGAAAAGGGCATTTAAGTATGCTGCCCCCTCAGCTTGGAATCAGTTGCAAAATCTTTTTTGAAGTTATTGTAAATGGCGTACAATCTGTCTGTAGATCTTTTGAATGTTGAAGAATATTTCATATTGTTTTGTGTTTGTCTGCAACCGTGTTATTTGTGCCACTGCCAGGATGCTCCTGAAAGTGAGATTTTTAATCTTAATGAGCCTTCTAGTCCTGGTTAATTAGAGGCTAAATGTTACAAAATGAAAAGCAAGTGCTCTGGCTTTGGAAATGTGAACATTTTACACTTTCTATGACCTTCACAAAAAAGTCGCTGGGGTTAAAAAGTAAATTAAAAGTAAAAGATGACTCCTGCTCGCTGGAAATAGTCCACTCAACCTTGTTTTCCTCTTTCAGATCTAAAACGTCACTGACTCAGAGTGTGCAAGCGATGAAGATGATCAGACGTCACTACTTGATGTGAACAATTTGAGCTGAATGAGCACAGATGTTCTCGGAGAAGCCTGGGAAGCATGAATGGGGTTGTGATTTTATTGGAAGAGGACTTTAAATAGTTGCCGTGGCAACGTCGATTAAGCGCCACACTTTGAGTTATAGAGACAGTGATTGGCACACAGGAACAAAAACTTTCTCTGACTGAATTCACTCCCTGAACTGTAACACTCCCTCACGGCACTTCAGGATGAGAGTTAATCTTAGCCTCAATAATTCATATCTCAATTTAAAAACCAAATCCTAAATCTGCAGTAACCTTCTCTTCTTAATAAACTCACATTCTAAGCTTAACCTAACCTCGGGCAAATTCATCATAATTCTAATCTCATCCGTAAACCCGCAGTCTGACCCAAAAATAACTCCTTAAAATGTGAGGAGCGGCAGGCAGAATGTCCTCAAAGTGCAGATTTCTCTCAGATTGTCAGACATTGTGAGGAAACTGTCCTAATAAGTGTGGAAATACACGCACACACACTGTCACACGCTTTTTTACGCTATTTCATATACTGGCCTTAGGGTGCTCTCACAGAAACTATACACTCTAAGAAATAAGGGTTCTAAAACTGTTCCCTCTGTAGGGCTGAGGTTATACCCAGAACCACGTACTTCTGAAGAATATTTTTTGAAGGGTTTGTCAGGTGTTCTTTGTAAGACTAAGAGTTTTATTAAGAACAGTTTTCGTCCAAATAAACCTTTTTCAAGGAAAGAGTTTTCAAGGACTGTTGAAAGCAGAGATGTTTTTTCAGTTTAAACAATATAGATTAGACTTTTTTTGCCTAATCTGAAGAATACAATATGGTTCTTCGTAGAACCTTCAGAAGACACAGAGGGTTATAGGTGAAACCCTTTGAAAATATATTTTTAGTTCCCCTGGGTAGGTTCCACAGGAAGCCTTTAGGGATATAAAAGGATTCTCGTTAGAACACCCTGGGTGGGTTCTAAATGAAACCACTGGAGTATAAAAGGGTTCACAGTAGAACACCCTGCTTGAGTTCTACATGAAACTGTTGGAACAGAAAAGGCTTCATGGAAGAACTCTCTGGGTGGGTGCTTGTTAGCACCTGTTGAAGGAAGAGATAGGATTCGAGGTGGAACCATTACACCATTGAAGGGTTCTCAGGAGAACCTCTCATAGGGCGTTCTGGGTCCAACCTTTCATAGGTCGTTCTAGATTTAACCCTTTATGTTTGGTTCTAGGTAGAACTCTCTGAAAGGGTTTCAAGTGGGACCTTTGTAAAAGTTTCTCCCAGGAATCAAAAAAGGGTTCTATGAGGGCAGGCCAAAAAAAACTATATTGTTCTAGTAAGCACTTTTATTGCGTAGGGTGATAATGAAAATGTTGAATTTGCAAAATGTCAATTTTAAATGACTAATGGTTCTTGTTAGAACCCCTGGGTGGGTTTTCTATATGACATCTTAGGAAAATAAAAGGGTTCTGGGTAGAATCCCCTTGTCAAGTTCAAGTTAGCCCCCATATAAAGGTAGAAAGGTTCTCTGATGAATGTCTCAACGGGAGATCTACATATAACTCCTTATGCAGGGTAGAACCCTCTGAAAGGTTTCCAAGTGGAATCCTGATAAAAGGTTCTACCAAGAACAGAAAAGTGGTTTTCCTATGGGGACAAACTAAAGACCCCTCTGTGGTTCAAGTTAACACTTTTATTTCTAAGAGTGTACCTTGTGGTCTGACCTAAACAATGACAGAGGATTACACACACACACTTACACACACACAAACTGTGTACACACACACACACACACACACACACACACACACACACAAAGGTGAGTTGGCCGCCTATTTGTGTGATTAAATCAGTGTTGTACGGTGGAGGAGGCGGCATTCATCTCCATTAGAGACTCAGAGGGCTGAAAGCTGGCGGAAGCACTGTGACTCACACACACACACACATGCACGCATACACACACACACACACTGGGGACACAGAGAAGCAAACACATTAGTAATGGAGTTTGCTCAGGGCACTGAAGTGTCCAAAAGAGAAATATAAAAACGTGAATATATCCAAATACCCAAATACTTTCTATTTTGTGGACTTCGTTTGATTAAATTCTGTATTGTGAGCGCACACAATGGGCACAAGTCCCACACAAAGGATATGAACTGTGATGGAATCCAAAAAAAAACAAAACCTCAATGTAATTTCTTTCCGGCCAGAGGAAAAATGTGCTGCCCATGAGGATAAATAATGTAGACTTACATCTGCAGCAGATAAATAATACAACATACAATCTTTTGTTTCTTCCTCTCCTCCCTCTATAAGCATCGACAACCTTTTCTTCCCTTCCCCTCCTCTCGTGTTTTGTCACCTCTCCTCCCCTTGCACAGTCTCACAGGCCAGTGAACACAGCACAAGTACAAATACGATGCAAATCTGGACGGCCACCCGTCTGTGCGCAAATATCTTCCGAGCTGTAAAATTCACGTGTCTCAGAACAGAGCAGATCTTTTCAGCATGTATTTTCATTAGCCTTGATGCTGCAAAGGTCACTGACGTCTCACTGAAACAGATTTCATCATCATAAATGCAGTGAACTGGTATGAACATGCTGTTTGATTGTGGCAATTCAGTGTTTAATTATTTTACCATACACACATGGAAGTGATGTTGCTGACATTATAAATGCGACCACTGATGTAATTACATTAACACAATGTGAGAGGGGTGTAACATAATATGCACAACTGGACCTTGCTGTTATATGTTGATGTCACTGAAACGACTCCAGTCAGAGATCATCATTTTTCCCCACAAGACTTCATTCTGGAAACCATCCACCCAAGAATCCAAAACAAAAAAGACCAATCAGGAACAATTAGCAAAGTACTGACAATATGACTCACTGCCTCTCAAAACCCAGTGAGCAGCTTGAATATATAAACAGCACCCTGTTTAAGATGTAGAATGAAACATGACTCAGAAACTGCACAGTCTACAGTATCCTGAAACTGATTTCAGTGGATAGTTTAGAGAGAAACACTGTGATGACAAGTTTTCCTCCAGTATTATACTGTATTTTCCCACAAAATGTGCGGACTTGACTCGTCTAATTAGGACTTTATTTGCCCCTATGCTGTCAATCAAAACTTTCTGGCGGTCAACTCAATTGTAGTGTTCATGAGAGCTTGCATATGTCAGGTCCCTGTCTTGAGAACGACCGCCCCTTTGGTGCCAAAACCAGAGGAGAAAATCTAGCAACATCATCTCTAAAAGGTGCATCAAACAATCATGTAAACCTCCATTTAAGATTTTCTTTACTTCCTCAAAGAGCAAAGGACAGTAAAAGAAGAGATCTGTGGCTCAGGCAATATGTGTACATCTGTGGCAAACATTTCATCACGGGTTAGTTAATGAGGTTTCTGAATAAATCATATGTGTGCCGAATGTGCCTGCTTTCAGAATGGAGTTTGATTTAACAACCAGCCCACTCGAAAGAGCACATGGAGCAGCAGGAAGTTTAATGTTAATAATTCTTATTAATTGAGTTGAGCTACCGTCTAATAATGCACCCTGTAAACAGCATGAAATCTTTTGCATTTTCATGGGTGCATCTTGCACGGTTGTGATGCTGCCTTGTGGTCAAATCTGTCCACAGACACACATAAACAAAGTACTCAAAACTGCCTCTGTGGCGGCCAGGTAGCTCAGCTGATCCTGCCTGTGGCCTTTTGCTGCCAACTCTCTCTCCCTCTGTCCTGTCCTCACTTCAGCTGTCTTGTAAATTAAAGACATAAGAGCCCATAAAAAATGCTTCTGTCGTTTTGCCTTGATGACACACACACAAACACACACACAGACTTTGTCATGACTAGTAAATATACTTTATAAAGTTTTCTAAACTGGCCAGTAACATCAACTTCAACGTCTGGTTAGCTGGTTCAGACCAAACAATGTTAACAAAATTTGTTGCTTAGCTTGCTCGCTTGATGTCAGGATTGTGTCATACTGCTTTATTGTGACTATGATGTCATTATGCATCAAGATAAATGTGACATCACACTGCTGTGCTTTGTCTGCATCCTTTAAGCGTGTTTATGGTCTTATTCATGAAATGGGATGACTACAACTCCTGACTGTGTGCATCTTGTGACTCACTGTCATCGTGCTTTAATGTCAGTCCTCATTGTAGTGATTTTTACACAAACATTTTGACACAGATCTCTTTTAAAACATAAAAAATAAAAACTTCAAGTTAGATAACGATCTGTCAAAGTAACACAGTATTAATTCAATTAAAAATAAACCTGGCAAACCTGTAGCCAAGTTAATGTTCTGCCAAGCTTTCTCTGAAATCTTTTTGTTTCTGCAGTCCTTTGAAGATGAGCTGTACAGCAGAAGGATGGTGTACTGCGTTAATTACAGCCTCCTCCAAGTCCTCCAAGTGTCACTTTTCCCAAAGCAACCAAAGACAACATCCCATACTTGTAAGTAGTTTAAGAAGTTATTATAAACCTTACTTTGTGGGAAACGTGACAGGAACTGAGACAGAAGAAGTAGATGAACAAAACTGAGATGAACGAGCCAGGAGGAAGAAGTCCAGAAAAGAGAAAAAAAACTCTTCTCATTTTGTTATATGTACGTGTACAGACAACTGATTGATGTGGCCACTTCTTCCTCCTCCTTAAAGGGATCGCTCTGATTATTTTATGTGGGGTTCTATGAGGTTTCTATTTAGAGTCAAATGCCAGTTGACATGCCATCAGTTTGGGGAAGCAGGGAGGGGCACCAGCACTGAAGCTCAGCAATGAACTGCTGTGGAGAATATATTCTCCACTTTACTTCACTGTTAGACAGTCTTTTCCAATGTGAAACAGCCGTTATACAACCTGAAAACAGCGCTCTCCAAACCAACCAAATTCCATAGGTGAAATTAGCCATTTTACTGTGCAGAACACAGGAGTTGAAGCTCTACTACTTCATCAGTCTGTTAGTTAGTTAGTGTTATTGTGTGACTTAGGAGAATTTAAACTATTCCAAAGTCACACAATAACACAAACAAACTAGCAGATCAAGGCAGCGGTAGACCAGCAACTCCCGTGTTCAGTGAGGTAAAATTACTAATTTTGCCTCTGCAGTTTGGTTGGTTTGGAGAGAGTGATATTTAGCTTATTTAATGTTGGTTTCCCGCTGGAAAAGGCTGTCTAACAGCAAAGTAAAGCGCGTGAAATCTTCTACATACACATTTTTTTTTAGGTGGACCTTTTTACGTGACTAAATCCTTTTTGTCGCCGACCCTGTCCAAAGAAGTTTATTGTTTATCTTCCATGCTGGTGCCCTTCTCTGCTTCTCCAAGTTGAGACCATGCCGATTGCCATCTAGTGTAGTCAATACTATTGATAAATCCCTCCTACAGCCCCACTTCCAGTAATAATTCAATATAATCCAAACTATCCGGAATACATTAGGAGATGGCTGCACATGTGCACAGCAAATTAACTGCATGACATGGCTGCAACATATAAGCACACTGCTGTGCAAGATGCTTACTGATTATGACAAGTGAAGTCATAATGAGTGGAGAGGTTTCCTGACTCTGTCACACTGATGATACAGAGCACAGCTTTGCAGAAATCTCCTTCAGTGAGGTTTTGGTGAGACATGCCTTTGTCTCTAATGCAAACAATTGATATAAAAGCCTTTTGAGGTCATATAAACACAAATTAGACAAATACTGGTTACAGAATATTGAAATGACTTAAAATGCGATATTTTGGCTTAAAATGAGTGATCTTGTTTAAGAGACATTGGAAGTAAAGGGAGGCGGGAAAATAAAGACATTTTTCCTTGTCTGAGAGAATTTATGACAACAAGAGAGAAGGAGTGGGAGGTGCAGCCTAAATTAAGGAGAGAGACTCTAAGAAGAAAGGAAAGAGGCTGAAAAAAGCGAGATATGAAGGCAGGGGGATCCAGAGACTGAAAAAAGGGATTATGCAGGCAGCAAAGCAGCAGTATTATGAAACCGTATTTTTGCAGCTGTGGCCTTGGGCAACAGCATGAATCTATTAGGTCTAACACACAAGTATGGCCAGCCAACTGAAGAGCACACACAAAGACACAGAGAGAAGCAGACTTGCACACACATTAGTAGCATCCCATACAGACTCACATTGTGTCAAACACATCACCATCATATGCATTCAGGCTGCAGCCATCTTGATACCACCACTCATTTTTTACAAATAGTTTTTTTCTTGAATGAATTTTGTCTTTTAGTAGAACAAACATGATATTCAGCTGGGAATCAAGCGTTTGCCCCTGAGGTTTACTACAACATTTGGTTTAACCTTTCTGTATAACGGGTGTGTGGACTGATTACCCTTGCTGAGGCTATAAACACACAAACAAATGTATTCATGCCTTGAGGATTCCAGCACACAGACCTTCCTCCACTGTCAGACACACAAAACCACCAGTGTAACTCAGCAGGATAATATATACAAACTGCATGAAACTTGGCACACAGGTCAGTCATGGTGAACAGTTTTGTCTGATATGGGTTTTGATGATTGGTGTGGCTAAAACTGCTTGGCCACACCCACTAAACAGCAGCTCCCGCAGCACATTGCAACATTGATATTAAACCATGAAACAGGAAGAAGTTTTGGATAAATGATCAAATCTACCTCAAACCTCAAATATTTGATAGAGGACAGCTACGTGACAATATTCACTCACGGTCATAGCTGCACTCACAAGGTCATAAATAACAATTAACAATAATAATAATTATTCACTTGTTGTGGAGGACTGTGCCTTTCAATAACAGGGCTATTTTTTTTGCACAATCTTTGATTTAAAGGCCTAAAATTTTAATTTTTAAAAGTCTTAAATACGTAGGGATTTTAGGAAATAACATGCTTTACACTGTGATTTGCTCATCCTTACAGGTAGACCAGATCCAATTCAAATATGGTTAGAAAATCCTTAAGACCTTGATAACAATATGTTGTGAAGTTTCCCAGGTCCAGCAACAACATGTGAAATATCTAAGCACATTTTGATTACATACCTTTATCCTTGGCTTCTTTCCTCAAGCTACAGCATTATGTGACAAGCTTACAATAACAACAGAAGAAGAGAGAAATTAGCACACATATACTGTAGAACTTGTGAATATATTTATTACCTGAAACCACCATCATGCACCCTTGAATTTGCAGCTTCCCACCTCCAAGATAGCCTGACTGGCCACTTCAAATATATGATGTGGGAAATTAGCAGAGCTCATCTTTTCAGGGTGGGGTTGTTGAGGATGTACAGGCTCAGTACATAGGGCACATGCTCTACCAGCTGAGCTACCAGAGCACTGGTGGCCATCTGTGACTCTGTGTGGAAAAATAACTAAAACCTGGCTGGAGATCTCTAATTAACTTTGTTGGGAAGGTGATTTACTCCGTGGGGGAAAAAGTAAACTGAACACAACTGAAACTTATCTTTGCTAGGCGTAAGCGATCGCTTGAGTGCATGTGTGCATGATCAATGGACCTCAAGCTTGTCCACAACCAGTCTCAAATATTGAACAGCAATTGTCCAATCAACCAATGGTAGCGGCAGCAGTGCCTGTCAAGCAGTGTGTCAAGGGGCTGTATGATGTCTTTTTTAAACAAAAACTCTTCTCAAAACCAAAAAAATAAGACCAGTGGCATCAGAAGTAAACATTGTGTTTTTCTCCAGTGTTAGCATGCCCAGCTAATTAGCCTTCTAGCCTCCAAATCCAGTATACAGCCAAATAAGGTTGTGTCAGAATGAAATAATACTTAGACTGACTCGCTCTATGCTACAATATAAGAACAATTCTTTATTTCCATGTCCTCTAACACAGTATCATGTATAGCTCTTAATTGTATACTTAGAGGACCCTTATGAACCTTAACCATAGATGCTCTGATCCTAACTTGAACCTAAAAGTAATTCTTCAACCCTTAAACCAAGTCTTACCTCTCAAACAGAACATAAGATACACATGTCCACATACACACATACACACACACACATACACACACACACATACACATACACACACACACACACACACACACACACACACACACACACACACACACACACACACACGTACTCGGCTGCATGGAAAGCATTCACAAGCTCTCTCTCTCTTTTTAAGTGTCCTGCTGGCTCCAGCTATTTTCTCTTCCACAGCACTATTTTAATATTGTCCCACTATTTCACACACACACACACACGCACACACACACACACACACCTGTGCCTGGGGGAATTACGAGCCGTTAATTGTAATATTGATGTTGTAGTTGCGGCTGGGTTGCACGTTCCAAAACACCAATCACATCCCTCATTTGATAAACACTACAACAACCCTAAAACTGTGTGTGTGTGTGTGTGTGTGTGTGTGTGTGTGTGTGTGTGTGTGTGTGTGTGTGTTCATGTTCATGCTGGTGTGTGCGTGTGAGTGTGAGACTGTGCTCTTGCTTTGTCTTCACGTGAATACATTGTGCGTGCGTGCGTGTGTGTGTGTGCAGGCATGCAGTAGTGTGCTGCTCTCCATTTTAATGGCAATTCCGACAGAGCCTTTCCCATCTCCCCGTCGCCATGGCAACCGAGCGGGTAAGCGGCCACGTTTGTCTCGGGGGCCCTGGCCTTCTTTTGCGTGCCACAGCTGCGCACACACACACACACGCACACAGAAATGCACACATACCAGGAGACACACACACACAAACAGAAATCACAATTATAAATACATTAAACCCACAAAATAAACATTTACTCTTCCGTATACACGCACACACACACACACACACACACACACACACACACCATGTTACAGTACGTTCTGTATGCACTCACAGCACCGCCCCTCCACCCTTTGAGCGCAGGGCTCTCCCCAAAATGATTCTCACACGCCTCCCCCTCCTCCAAACCACTGCTTGGGATTTCCCAGTTAAATGCTAAAAGGGCTTTCCCAACTGTTCCTCCCTTTACAGAAGTCTCTATAATACACACACAACACACAGAGACACACACACACCACCCCAGTGGTCTGGACAGAGCTATTAGCATGGTCTTTGTGTGTGTCTGCTGAAGCTGGCTGGCCAGTCAATGGGCTGGAATGAAAAAATAACACTCTCCTCTCTGATGTTTTATTCACACTGCTCACATGAGAAAAAATGTTGAACTCAGCTGGACACTGATGATGACTAATATAACCTCGCACTGCACCTCACCCCGCCTCAGCCTTGCAGAGCCAGGCCAAGCACACTGGTTCAGTCTCCTGCAAACCTTTAGTCTGGAAAACACTGACATGAAGCGATGGAGCGAAGCATCCAGAACCTGAACCAGTGAGCTCTGATGGGTGGTTTTTAACTCACCACCTCTTGAAAATCTTGAACCATGAGGTCAATAATTTAAACTAGACACTGCAGATACACAAGGAAGCCTGATTCCCAGTCTAAAACACAGATTTTTGGCAGATAACTTGGGAGTAATATCAAGATTTTTGAACAGCTGTTACAATATCACAGTGTGAACACTGTAAGTAAAAACTTATGACATCTCTGTGCATTCACCCAAACAGGTTCATGTTGACGCCTCACTCGTCTCTCATCTGGTCTTAAGCCTATTAAAAATTATACTTTTCCTCAGAATATGCCTGTTGTGCCTTTAAACCATAACAGCCAGTCTGCCATTTGTAGGGCAGACTGGGGACAGTTGCAACAGGGTGCAGTTGCTACAAGTCTTATTCTTCCAGTCAGAAACATGCTAGAGTGATAATACTCTTATTCCACATACCCAGTTAGACCTTCTTTTTTGGAGGTATGAAAGTATATTTTTTGTGAGCTGTACTTTTGTCATACTGACCTGACTTTTTAAGGAATTAACCAACCAAGATTGACCCCAGGATTGGCTTCAGACCTCTTCCTTTCAAATAAGTATTGCAAATGATATATCATGTGCAGTCAAAAGAAATTTTACAAAACAGATATTTCACTGCAACACAAACTTCTTACACATGGAAGAAAGAGGCAGGAAGCAGAAAAATCTAATGCCCGCCCCTTTCTTAATGATAATATAGCATGAATACAGATGGATTTTTTCATTGTCACACATCACATGAAAAAAAAATCAACAATACATACTAAAATGCAATCACATAAAAAATTCAACCATACTCATATATAGTCATTTTAACATAAATATTACTCACTAGGTTCATACATTCCTGTAAATTAATCTCTACAAATAAATTGAATCATTTGAGCAGTTTTAAATCATTGTTCAGAGACTTCCAGTTTTACTCCATATACTGAAATACACATTTGCTTTACTTAACTTATATCCACTTGGGCTTTTGAAACTAAATTTCCTTATAGATCCTCATCATTTGATAAACAACTTGCATTTCATTTCATCAAGTCTTATCTGTCTTGGCTGGTTTTACTTCCTGATTTTGCTCTTTTCCCTCCCGTTTAACCTGCGCCTAATTAGCTCCTTGTGTATTTAGCCCTGGTGTTTCTCTGTTCATTTGTCAGTTCGTCTTTAGTCAAGCATCCTGCCCCAGTTTTGTGTTTGGGATTTCTGTTTTGTTTGTTGGACTGTCTGTTTTATGGTTTTTTGGATTTCCTGCCTGCCGCTTTGAATTTTGTTCTGCCTTTTGGACTGTTTTCTGGTTTGGACCCGTGTCTCGCTGACAAAGTATAAGCATTTTGTTACTGACTTTTTAGTGTTCACCAAATCACCTTGCACTACTCCAGCCTGCGCTGTCTGCATTTTGGGTCCCTCCTTTGTTTTTGCTACTTTGCTTGACACGCCACAGCCCTTCATACATATTTTATTTGTTTTTTCTCATTTTTACAACACAAAAAAAACCAAACATGACAAAGTAGAACAAAATGAGGGTCAGAAATACAGTCCAGGGAGACAAACACCAAGTGATCAAAGCAGTACAGTACAACATAACAATACAATTACTTCCCAGGTTGACTCTCCATCATAATTTGTTCAGCGAAGGGTTCCCAACTTCTGTGTAACTTCCAGTGGGCATTAGACAGAGTGTATCAATTTGTTTCCAAGTAAAGACCACAAACTGTGTTATTCAGCCATTTTTTTTTCTCTCTCAGGATAATTGAATGAAATGAATGGATGAAACATGGGGGCGGGGAAAGAGTTGATGAAGAAACCTAACACAGAGAGCCTGTCAGGGATTAGCTATCTGTTGTATATGTTGCTGTACTGAAAAATGTCAACTCAGAAACTCTTGAGCTGGGAAGAAAACAGTGACTGAAAATCTTTGACACCTTTATGTCACATGATATAATGCTGTTTGTCACCATATAATTAATTTACATTTTGATTGCCGAATGAACCTTAAAATTTCAGCAAGATTCACCTTCTGTAGCTGCTGCAGCTGAAAATGTGGCTCTTTTGTTTAATGTCTTATTTGTTTTAATAACTTTGCGCCAACAAGAGGGATGTCAACATCCTTCATCATCACCCAAATCCTGCCCAGGATGTTAATGAATTGTTTATCAGCACCGTTGCAGCAAACACACGTGTTTGCACAGCTGAAGTGGGTCACACAGTGTACTTGTTGTTGGCTGTATCAAAGTTTAGTATCTGTTTTGCTTTGTTTGGAGAACTTTGTTCTTCACAAAATCCCACACTGGCACTGAGTAGTCCAAGGAAATATGTTTTATTGACTTGCATTTCCTTTGCGGGGTGTTATATAAATAATACAAACAGATCGACATAAAGAACAATGCTGTTATATTTGGTTCGACTTTGCTGTAACATTAGCTACATGCATCGTGGTGAAGTCGGTGTATGGTCTTCATAAACCTACATATTAATATTTATTACAGCAATATAATTAGCATTAGTATTATCTTTTTTCTATAAATGACTTCCATTATGAAAATCAAATCAGTCTGGTTCCAGCCGAGGGATATGTTGAATATCCAAAACTTTAATTTATAAATTGCTAATTAAACAGTTATATATTAACTACTGTTTTCATATTGTACAAATGTTTCAGGGCCAAAAACATATTTGAGTTTATTAAATGACAAAAATGACGGTAACACTTTATTTGAAATGGTATGCAAAAGACTGTCATTACACTGTCATAACCATGTCATGAACATGAAGAGCTCTTTGCAAATATTTATAAATGACTGTTGTCATTCCATCAATTATGTCATGTCTGAGATGTCTTTGTTATGACAACTTGACATTAACCAACAAAAAATGTCTTTGCTGTGATAACTTGACAATATCAAACTAATATTATATATTGTTGGTTTTGACACTGGCTGTCATGAGGCTGTTATAAATTTGTCAGTAATATTTTTCTTGACTTCAGGTTAAGTGGTACAATTTAGACTTGTCGTAATGTTGTCATTAAGTTTTATTACACTGACAAATACTTTTTAACCCTGTCATGAGTAATGACCTGTTCCATAATTTTCTTATGATAAGTCCAAAATGCACTTGAGGTCAAGGAAAATATTCATGATACACTTGTAATGTCTTATGACAGTCAGTGTAATAACCAGCAGCTCCATGTAATGTTAAAACGTAAAGTTTCTTTGAGATAGATAATGTCAAGTTGTCATAAGCAGGGCACTGATAGGTTAGGTCATCTTGGTTAATGTCGAGTTATCGTAACAAAAACAGAACTGGCTTGATTAATGTCAAGTTGTCATAACAAAGACCTCTACAACAATGTCAATTTTGAATTTAAAGATGATATAATTGACTGAATGACACTTTATGACAAACAGTCATAAATATTCATTAAGACATGTGCATGACAGGTGTCATGACATGGTTATGACAGTGTAATGATACACACCCCTTCAAAAAAGTCTTATCAAGATAACACAGATTGCGCCTTTAAAGGAGAAAAGAAATTCAAAAAATGATGTTTGTTATGCCACATAATGTGTAAGTATGCAAGTATTGAATTTCTTATTCAGAAATACAGATTTACAAATAAAAAATGAGGTCAAACAGGACATTGATGCTTTTTTTTTTTGTGAATTGTAAATCCACCTGCCTCACCATTGATTTTTCTTCTGTAAATTATATAGTGTTTGGTACAATGAATTTGCACTTGTTTGTTTATGTCAGTGTGGAAGAAAAAAAGATCTCTGGCTTTCTGAACTGAATGACCTTTATAAATAATGTAATATTCAATGTGTGGTGTCGTAATGAAAAATGTATGATGTGTTAAAGGTGAAATCATATCAAAACTTTCTGACTTATTTAAAGCCCTGGTTGTCCCCTGTGAAGAAGATGTCAGATATGTGCAGCTGTAGTAAAACAGTTTGGAGCAGTTTTGAAGTGGGTCAGGGTAAATCCCAGTAGTAGTTCCTGTGGTGTCGCTGGTTTATCTGAGCTGACAGACTTTCTGGATCAACGACCAAAACCCACCAGAGCGTAAAGCATCACCAACTCACTGTCTTAGTATTTTTTCAAGCCTGTGGTCCTGTCAGTCAGTCTATCTGCCTAAACGTACAGGAATCAGATATGTCAGTGATGCTGTAAGAGCATAAACATCTTGTAAAATTAACAAAATATAACATGTCAATCAGATAATCAATTTACAAGACAAAAGTGAGGAATTATGATCATCACTGCGGGAATATCAGATCATTTATGTATTTATTTATTTATTTATTTTAATCATAAGGAGTAGAAGAAAAAATAAATATAATGGATCATGAATAAAGTTGCAGTGATCCTCTAAAAGCCTTACTGTAAAAACAATAAGACTATCATTGGAGCGTCTCACCTCCACTTTAAAATCTGACAAGCAGTGCCCTCTGTTGGACGTCCCCTGTCAGTGCAGCCACTTCTCCTCTTTTATTTATTATGCATTATTACTGTACACAACGTGTAAATCATTTGTTACATAACATTGCATAACTCTCTGAAAAAACACTTGCACCAGATCCTTGAACTTCTCACTGAGAGTTACTTTTATTTAAAAATCCAAAATTGCAGCTGAAACAAAGACAGTGGTTGTGGTAAAAGTGTTGCTATTTTTTCATGTGGGTTAAAAGATTTTTTTTTTTTTAGGGATGATGTTATATGTTCTTGTTGAAAAATAATAAATTATATTTTCATATCTTTGATAATCAGGTACTGAATGTCCTGAAGGATACATTGCCCAGATGGGGATATAAAATAGTGTAATCACTAATAGATATACTTATGTTTTGAGACCTATACTCAATAAATAATCAGTTATATAAATATGTGAAATATTTATTATTCTTTATTTTATTCTTCAATGTATATTGTGCACATGTTTTTTCATGGTTACTGGTCAAAAGACTAGCACATTTTTCCTGTTTGCTCAGCTGATAGGATATTGGTATTGTAAGAGAATCACAGGGAACAACAAATGAACTTATTGGTTCAAAGTGGGATAATTGATTGCTATTGGTGTAACGCAACCTAAGTCCCGCCTTCTTCACCGGCACGACGCGAGATATACGAGATCTCGCGATACCTTCGCACCTGTGTTTACATGCTACCTGGAAGCGACAAGAGAGAGACGTCTGCTCAGAAATAGTGAGTTGTTACGCGCACAGTTGACTTCGCAAACTTTCAACAAAGAAGAAAATGTTCGAGAACTTCGACATAGAAGAGGAACATCACTTCTTTGTTGCAGCCGCGCCGCTTGGGCGAGAGCCTGTGTACCTGCTTCAGGTGTGCGCACGCGGATCAGGTCTGAGAGGCTACAGCTGACATTTGCCAGTTGACAAACTTGGCAATTCACACCAAAATGGATAAATTGTTCTGCAGGTAAGATGAAAAGTATGTATTTTTGATTTTGGGGTGAACCATCTCTTTATCCATAAGGCGCAACAAGGAGGTTATTCACATTGCCTTACTTACATTACGTTTCATTATCATCTACTACAGAAATGGTTTCACAACTATTTATAACTCAGTTATTTAATAGTTTGCTTACACTTTACATTTAAGTGGTCTTTGATACTAGTGAAGTATGTTGATATTGACTAAATTAAACTTTACAGACGAGTTTTAATAGACTTCCATATTTTATAAGCTGTGTTATGTTACGCAGGCTGTGCTTTTGGACACAGTTGGATTATGGATTCTGAATTTGGATTTGATTGTTTCCCTGACGAAGGGGATGTTGAGCCACCCATTGGAGCACCTGGAGTGGGGAGTCCTTTCAATTCTTCTGCTGTCAGTGTGAGGAGATGGTAGAGAAGAGCCTCAAAGAACAATTGAAACAGAAGATTCTTTTTGGGGAATATATTTCATTTTATTTATACACATTTGTGTCATTTTGCTATTGAGTGTTTTGAGGTAAAAAGAAACAGGATTTAACGAAACAAATGAAACAATTTAATATGGTCAAAATGTAGCTGAGTACAATGACCCTGACACTGACCCTCCTCTATATTGTTCTGCTTACTGTGTTCATTTATTTACAGCAAATAACAAGGCAAATCCCTCATGTGTGAAAATACTTGGCAATAAATGTAACTCTTATTCTGATGTGTATTTTGACACTACCACTAATAGTTGTTTAAGTCAGATATTTTCAAATGGCTTTATAAATCCACAAGATGGCACTATACTCATGCTGGATTACACACATTAATATGGTATCACACACCACATGCCAGTAATTCAATAAGGCACAATATATCAGTGGTTCCCAAACTGGGGGCGAACCCCCCTGGGGGGGATAGAGCCTCTGCAGGGGAGTGTAGATGATCAGGGGAGAAATATAAACTGAAAAAGTTGTTGAATGAACATGATTTATGCAGGTAAAATGAACAAAACTTTGCGGATGCTATCATACTGACCTTTATTTGCACTAAAATTCAACCTGAATTATTTTCTTATCGGTTACTACCCCAAATTTGTAAATGTTTTGATAATAATTATTCTTCTGAAGTGGAGCATGCCAGAAAAAGTTTGAGAAACACATGACCCACATGATTAGCTTAATCCTCATCCTCCTAACATATTTAAACATACAAGAACCACTGACTGGGGTTTCTTGGGACCCCAAGAATAAACTAAGTACAAGTAAGAAATGATGGAATGATGATGCATCAATTACACTTAGATCATATTACCTATAATATAACTTACTTATAACCATATTACTGTATGCAACAGGATGCCCACATTCATTAATAATGACTGGTGGAAGACACAGCTCTCATAAAAAACAGCTGGTAGGGTGGGAGTGAGTGTTGGTGTGCGAGTGAGAAAGTGTGGAGGGCAGAGGCTGCGTGTGTGATGTCCATTTAAGGTCGCTACCTAAACCTGAAGAGCAGCCTTGGAATAACTGGCATACCACACAATATGATAACTGTGGGCCCAACACGAACTGTCAGGCAGGGAGAGAGACGGAGACAGAGAGAAGGCAGATAACTTAGAAACAGACTCTTCAAGTGTAAACGTCTGAATGCGTGACAGCCAAGAATGTGAAATGTCTCGGCACTTCAAGAGTTGTGACCTTCACTTTGTCTTTCGAGCCTGGGAATGACAAGTTGTTTGTTTGTTGCTGGTACAAAACAAGAAACACTGAGAAATTCAACTGCATTCGCTGGCAACATTGGACAGTTCTTATATTCTTTTGAGCTCATTTGATTCCTTTTATTTACTATGGAAATTCTGTTACATCTGCACTGAAATTCAACGTTTTGTTAGTGTACTATTTTTTAAACTATGTTTATGTTGTCGCTAGCTAGCAAACATTTTATTCCCTTTTTAGCTCGCTAGCAAACAATGGGATGCTAAGGAATGTGAATCAGTGGAAAGTTAACATTTTCCTTCCTCTTTTGTACTTAATAGGTCCAGACAGCACTCAAATTTATCTTTATTTATTTTAATTTGGGTAAGCAAGCATCTTCATATTAATTAAACTATATTTGATTTAGGTTTATGTCAGCAAACTTGGGTTTTGCTTTGTTAGTGCAACCCAGTCATAATATTGGCCATCACTGTGTATTTAATGACCAGGTTGCGCCTAACACTAATTCATTTCAAGGCTGTTCATATAAGAGTTCATTTATAGTCTGTAATGTATGCTCAAGGATGTAGGACAGTGGAGGTGGGAGATGATTGAAGGGCAGGAATGTTGAAGGAAGGAAAAGCAGGGAATACAAAACAGAGATAGTAGAAAGCAAAGGAGGGGAGTGGGAAGAAGGATAGAGAAAGTGAGAGACGGAAGGAAAGAAAGAAGCCACCTAGAGAAATGATAAGACGAAACAAAGACCAGAAAGACAGAAGAAATACCTAATAGGTCATAAAAGATAATAAGGGAGGGAGGAATCGGTGAAAGCAATAAGGGCAGAATGATGAATGGACGAAGAGATCTTGCTTTCCCTCTCCCTCTAGTTACTGCTGCTGAGTAGTCAGCCAGCAGGTTATAGACCCAATAAAAAGTCTGCTGAGCTTCTTGTTTGGATAGATGTCTGAGGCAAGCCCCCATAGACTAAACTCTTCTCACTATAGCACACTAACAGTAGCAGCTGAATTCTTTTTTTTCGTCAGGCATCGGAAGAGAAGCTGTTTAAAGTATGAGTTGGCGTGCCAAATACCATCAGCCAACTCTCTACTGTAACTGTTTGTAATATCTGTGTTGCCTAGATTCTACTTGTGACAGCTGTTCCTTTTTGTCTGTGCTTTCATGATCCTCCAGACACATTAAGACATCTTTTTCGCAGTTGGACTATGGGTGCTTTGATAATGATCCTCTGTAAATCTGCTGCGATGTACAAGTCTTGTCTTCTAAAATCCAACACAACAAAATTTTCACCATCACGTTTGATGACAGCCATTTATCCATGCCAACAACCAGATAGTTCACATTGTATGCTCTGTTCTATGAGCTCTCCTTCTTAGTTGAACTCACACGTCTTATTAAAAGGACAGTTCACCCTGAAATTAAAAAAATAAAATAAAGATAATATTTTTCTTCTTACATGTATTGCTATCTAGATTGTTTTAGTGTGAGCTGCCGAGTTTTGAAAATATCGGCCATAGATGTCTGTATTCTCTCTTGTGGTCTTTAAAGCCCCCCAAAACAAATTAGAAAAACTTAACAGTAATGTCTGTTAGGGCTGTACAACTGACCTTTCTTAAGTCCCACCCCTATTTGCTCTGTGCTCCAATAACAGTTAAGCATGCTTGGTACCCAGTGGGAGTTCTGTCACCTTTCAACTTTGCTGTTTCCTGTTCCTAGATATGTCATGTACTAGGCTTGTCTGTGTTGAAAAGAAATCCAGATTCTGAAGATGGTTAAAAGATGTTGCTTTCTTAGTAGTTAGTTAGCATTATTGTGGTTTTTCTACATCGTCAAGCCAAACAAATACTGTAGAATATCTACACAGGAAACAGGAAAGGGGAAAGTTCACTGAGATTCTGCAGAAAGGGGCGGGATTGAGGAACAGTCATTTCATTGAAATATTATCAAAACCACAATATCCCCAAGTGAAATAGTCTATTCAGATCTCAGAAGCTGCAGTTTTTTGATGTGCAGAGATGGTCTTGCCAACAAATCTACACCACAACTATCCAGATGTATAAATAGCACCACAGGTCAGAGGACAAATATGTGATTTGTTTTTGTTTTTTTTCGAACTGTGCCTTTTAACATGTTGGATTATTCTTAACTCGGAACCAAACTGAATGTGATCCTGTAGTTTGATCTGCTTAAGGGCAGAAATCTGAATGGAAACAACTGTACAACTCTGGAACACTGAGTCATTAAATGAAAGATTTGAAACACTCTTCAAAGATTATGTTCAGATTTGTCTGAATCCAGCTGTAACAATCAGTTATTATTTGATATGAACACAACAGTTCTGTCAGGGTGTGGATGTGGAGGAAATGTCTGTCGACGCTGACGTGCCCTGATTCTTGCAGGCAAGTGAATCTTGAAAATCAGTCGTCATGGATGAATCAGGAATGCTTTTTGTCTTCAGCTGTCTTGAATTGCTTAGAAAAATCACATCAGTTTGCCAACAGTGAGGTTTCTTTTGTAGCTGACAAATCCTGCTCAGTATCATCCAGTCTTGTCCATTCATCCATCCATCCATCTTTCTATACAGAAAATGGAGGGTTGTGGAAAGAACTTTGAATACATATTGACAGAACATTTGCATCCTTCCAAATCAGATATTATGTAAAAGTACATCTTCTCCAGTTTGAGAATGCAGGGGCAGATTTGTTGGATGGATACTTACAAGGGTTTGTGGGGTCAAATCATATAATGTCAACATTTATTTACTACCATCAAAGAAGAGTTGGAAAAGGAAACTGGTAGATACAAGATGACTTATTGGATGAGTTTATTTCCACACATGTTCCATCAAAGAATGTTACTGTTTAATAGAGTTTAAAATCATACGCAGAATACACTATTCTAAAACTGCATAAAACATTTCCAGATGTCTCCCCCTTATGTGAAAAATGCTCAGGAAGGTAATTGACAAGGTTACTGGATTGATATTTTCTATTTTTGGTCAAATATTCTTAGTGTCCAGATACCCCAGACCCAATTTTAGTAATCCTGGGGAGATTTTAAGATGTAAGGAAACTAAGCAGGCACAGCAACACCTCCAGGCATATGTCCTTATCACTGCAAAACAGCTTATCCTCAACAAAAAATTCAAACAAAATATAAAACATACTTCACTTTGAGGTAATCCAATTTATCATTAAAGGTTGTTAAAATCTCTTAACTTGTTTTAGTCACTCATTTCACATTCCTTTCACAAAAGGAACCAAATCTTCAATCACAGTCCAGGGCTGGGATGGGGACGGGGTTAAGGGGAGAGCTTGAGGTCAAGTATAGGTAAGAGGTATAGACAGGATATCTGATTAGTGGACAGAGCCACTGTGACATGGACTACCATTTTAAGTCCTCTGGTTTGGCATTTAGGAGGCTGCTGTCTTGTTTCTTTTTAACCACGGCATGCGAAGTACCAACGAGGACATGGAGCTGGCGGGTGACATACTGCCACTTAGGCTGTGCTTGGATTGGCTTGTCTGTTCAGCGGGAAATAATAGCATTCTTCCAGTTTGCGATATTTCTCATTTTACAACTACAACAGTAAACATTTTAAGTGAGAATAGGCAATGCCTTATCAGAATATTGATATGTATTTGGTCAGCACTGCATAGGTTTACAGTTTGATCTGCGTTTTAGGAGACTGCTAGAAACCAGAGAGACAATGGCAGCATTGATCTTGCCAAGACCCACAAAAGATCTTGCAAGAATAATGTGAATATTTTAACCTAAACTATGACTTTTCACAAAATGTAACCAGGTGTTTTTACTTAAAGCTACCCATATCTAAACTACAGCATTGCACATAATAAAAACTAATTAGTTTATACAGCGTGCAACAACGAAGAAACAACGGATACAAGTCTCACAAGAGTTTCGCAAATCTTTGGTTCCCCTCCCATCACATATTTATGTTTCTAAAACATTTTAAGTGAGTAATAGGCAATGTAGTAACAGAATCTTGACCAATACTCGATCAATACAGTTTGACAGTTTGATCTGAGTTGGACGAACTCACTGAGAATGACTTGTCATTCACACTGTAGCCCCACCTTAAAGCATACCCCGCTTTCTCATCTTTTTTTTTACTCTAAATGGCACCATTATTTACAAAATGAACGTCATGCTGCATAGAAGAAGACTTAAAAGTAGCGACTGAGACCAATCGGATTTCTATTTTCAGCCAGTGGAGTTTCCCCCTGCTGGCCATTAGAAAGAATGCACGTTTAAGGCACTCCCACATTAGCTTCACTTTGTAGACCCCGAGGCTCTGTCCACATCATCTTCTACTGTCTGTGGTTAGAGGTCTTATTTACTCACTCACTATTTTTATATTTGTAGAAGCATGTTTTTTTTCCTATGTTTGATATTAATTTGATACTAAGAAGCATGTCAATACCACATTTTGTTATCTATGAAAGTGATGCTTTGCAGTAAAACCACTTGAAACAGAAAATGGATGGATGTCCACTTATCTTATATAGGGTTGCAAGACACTGGAGCCCACTTATGGATAAACTGTTATTTCCGTTTTAACAGTGAGGGAGTGTTTGAGTATCCTATCTGCCTCTTTAAATAAATCCATCCTCAGTCTCAGAGGGGAAAGGTTGTTCTCAGGGTAGCAGCTGAATATGGTAGGTTTGCCACTCCTTTCATTATACTGTAACTCCCCTAAGGCTCTCCTTCTCTCTATCTCTCTGCTGTCTCTTTACCGTCCTCTGCTGTCCCATCACGCCTTAATCATCCTCCTCCCCTCTTTCATCTCCATCTCTCTCTCATTGACAGCATCACCTGCACATTTATACATGCAAACACACAACTGACCACTCTTTCTCTCTCTCTCTCTCTCTCTCCGTCTCATGCTTCCACCCATCCCCTCCTGCTGGCAGTGCAGGGCGATGCAGGAACGGCGGCGGCAGCAGCAGCAGCAGCTGCTCTGACACATTCTGGCGTGACGATAACACACCGTGAAGCCAGGAGGAAAGAAGGAGGAGGAGAAGATAAGGAGGAGGAGGGAGGGAGGAGGAGGAGGAGGAGAGGAGGAAGAGGACACAACTCTGTCAAAAGGACACTGAGGACAGGAGGAGCAGGAGAGGAGGACGAGGAGAAAGGAGAGCAGAGGAGGTGTTGCAGCCATGTCAGACACACCTTTGCAGAGCAACGGCACGGCGACAGCACCGTGAGTAGATGATCTTTATATCTTTCTATTTTTCTGTCTATCTATTCCTCCCATCTCTGCTGTCCTTCCCTGCATCCCTGCACCTCTTTCCCCTCCATCTGACAGGCTGGGTTGTCATGGGAACGGGAGCTCCGTCATGGTGAGGCTGCTGCTCAGTCATGACTGGCGAGGAGACACGCCGTACACCGTGTACACTCCTCCCTCTGCCTCTCCTCTCTTTTCTTCACTCATGCTCACACTCTCCTGCAAACCTCTCACCTCTCCACTCATCAGCCTTACTCTTGTTTTGTTTTTCTCTTTCTGTCACTGTCTTCTTACGAAACCAGTCTTTTTCATCCTTGCACTGTCCCTCAGCACAGATACAGTATGTGTCAGTGTGTATCAGTGTGTGTGTGTGTGTGTGTGTGTAACGTTGCATGGTTAGAATAGTCGATGTGGAGGCTGCAGGCTCGGTCCAGCCTCTGTGTGTCAGCTCAGTCCGCCATGCTGCAGACCCCTTCCTCCTCCTGTGTGTGTGTGATTTGTGCGTCTTCATCTGAAAAATGAAAATCAACCCCCAAAAAAGACTTAAAACTTGCACATGCATTCATATCTAATGCACCAGTGGCTGTAAAATTACAGCAAGACTAATATGAAGCACGCACTGGCAACATGCTCAGAATCGTGTAACACTGGTAGCATCTTGGATTGCTGTTCAGATGCTGACTGTCAGGTCTTTGATGATGTGTCCCAGAAGTAGTGGAGATGTGCAATATCAGCAGATTTTCACTTCAGTCTGACCCTTCAGTTGCATTTCTAGATAAAAATAGATTTTTTTTAATATTTAAAAAGCACAAAAGAAGAAAAAAGTATGAGAGGAAAATAGGGAAAATACCCCTGTATTTTACATAAAGCAGTTCAGTGCAAACCAGGAGTGATATAACTAAATTTTATAGCCGTGTTGTACCAAGCCTACGACATTTCCATGAAAAGTGGTGTTTGTTAATGTGGTCTTTTTTCCAAAGACAAGATGTCCATGTTTTCAGAACACCAGATAATCTCTTTGAATGGAGCCAAGTGTCAGATATGCTGTTGGTATTGGGAGAAGTTAACCTTCAGGGCTTTCTCTAGAAAGACTTTAGGAAGTCAGGTGATGTGGTTTAAGAGCAACAAAATCCATGTGGGGATGTGGCAGTGGTGGATGAATGACTATGGTAGCAGCAGATAAAGGCTTTCAAATTAAATATCATTCCAGCTCAAAACACCCATGTTTCAGACAATATGATGAAGCTTTAATTATGTGCATGTGAAGCAAGTATATCTGCAGTGTAGTGAGTTTTTGAAGTGTTTTACTACTGTAATATTGCAGATTTCTCTGTTGTGTATCTTGGGTAAACTTCCTCAACTCCAATGAAAAGAAGACAAAGACACTAATGTTAAATCTACTTAATAGTAAATAGTAGGTAAAAGGAGAACTGAAAAGCTTTGGAAATCATCAAGCAGCTGAGTTCGCTGGTTTTTCCTGCGTCTCACTGAGATGAAAAACACAAAAATCTGTAAAAATCATTTTTGTTGCACCTGAATGTGCTGCGATCAGCTGCTATATAAATTGTTGTGGGGAGAAGTAGTGACAGTGATACTGTTGTGAGAACAGGAGAGTGGGAGTTGTTCTTAAACATCCAAAGCTTCGTGGGTGTACTGTGTTGTATTCTACTGAAGCTACTTTTGGTGGAGAGATTCATATGGCTGCTAAAACAACAAAATCCAGGAATTCCGACATTCATGATGAGGATTATTACTGTTCTTTGGTGCTTTTGAGGGATTTTTCTTTGAAAACCAGAAAGGCTCATTTATATAAGGTACACTGCACTGTAAATTAGTACCATACTGCATCTCTGGGACTAAAGGGACTTGAGACATATTACTATGGCTGGGTTAGACCACCAAGGATTAGCCTCATTTTTAAATCTCAGTAAATCCTTAACTTTAAATTATGTGTCACATCTAAACCAAAGGAAGAAAGTTTAGCTTTTACTCCAAACTGAAATTAAATTTAATTCTATTCCACCAAATTTAAAATGTGATTCAGTATTATCTGCGTTAACTATATAAAGTATATGTGTGTAATATAATGTTGAATTAACTTTTTAGCCAGCTAGCAAACAGATAAAGTTTTACATTTTAGAGTGGCCTTTTATTGTGACTTCTCCACTTCTTTGCAATAATCATGCTATAATCAGCATCATGAAAATTTTGAGCAAAAACAGAAGTGTTTATATTCGTGTTCGTGTTGAGTATATGCCATGCTGGGCACACAGACGGTGCATATTTGGTTCTAAATTTAAAGAACCCTGTAGATGCTGCAGGTTAGGGGCTGCTGAGCAGTTAGTCGATTTGAGGGATAACTAACTTGCGGCTCACCTGCAAGCCGAGAGCCTTATTCAGCTGTCAACAGACAGCTGGAGTGACAGCCTGGAGTGATTTTCGGATCTTCTCTGTCAGAGCCGCGCCCATGAAGCAGGCAGAGAAAGTGCAGTGAAGCATGTGAAGCAGACATGCTCGGTCGGCGCATCAATAGTTAATGTTTTAATTGGGAAAATGAGACAGTGCTGTCATGATTCGGTCTATCATATCACATCTTTCCTGAGCTCTGTCTGTTTTCCTCTGTGCTGCGGGCTCGTTTCTAATCACCATATACACCGTCCTCTCTGTGGGTTGTCCACTGATTCAGCAGAAAGACAAGGTAGTATTTGTGGTCATGCAGAGCGCAGACACCACAGTGGCAGATGGCCCATTCTCTGGTGCTATTTATTGCACACTCAGGGAAGACTACAGAGAAGAGACTCTTAATAGTGATAAAATGAAGTGAGCATGTGTAGTTTGACATAACAACCCAGAAAGACCACCAAATTGACCCATATTTGTGTTTTTGTAGTTTGCGTTATATTTTATACAATTGTATCAAATGTATCAAATTAGATGAAAACTAGAAATATGTTCTTTATTAGACAGTATTAGACCCTTTATTTATACCCTTATTATCTTTAACCCTAACCCTAACTGTGAAATAAAACACAATCCATCAACCAAAAATACCAGACATTCATTGAACAAAACAAAAAATTAGAAATTTTGTCAAGCAGGTTTCATCATTCTTGTACATTTCACAGACTAACAATTAAATAATGAATCAAAAAAATAATCAACAGATTAATTGATAATGAAAATTACTGTTAACTGCATGCAACTCTAAATCAAAGCCTACTAGGTCTCCTGTGTATTCCTGACTGTGGGAGCAACTTCCAAGTTCACATTTATTCATAGGGCACAATTTCATACACATGTAATTCAATAAGTGCTTTACATAGTGAAAGATGGTATAAAATGTTAAAACTTAAGATAGACAGAAATAAAATGAACCAAATACTCATTTACTCAAATGAAAATGAAAATACCAGAACATGAATTATGAACACCAGGTAAGAGGAGATGCGTAAACTATGCAGCAGAAGAAAAATAGATTGCACTCAGAGAAAGAGGGAGCAGAAAAACATGCTGAAGTGGTGATAATCTAAGTGTCTGGAGGCCAAAACATCTGCTTCTCCTCTCAAATGCATCGATTAAATGCTAGCTTACAGAATAACAAAAAGCCATATAATCGCATGCAGACACGCAGCATACTGCAAAGATATGTGTGGACATGCATGTGAATTCTTCTCTCTCAATATAAAATCATCCTTAAGAGAGAAAAATAAAGTGCAAGAAATGAGACAATAGAATGAACGGACACACAGAGGAGGCAGCTCAGTTTACTGTTTTAATCAGAGAGCTGTACCACGAAGCAAGATTAATGGATTAGCGAGGTATGTTGAGTCTTAAGTCATGAAGGTGGTTCTCTTTTAACTCAGCTAACTCACCCTGGTAACTTATGCTAAACTCATAATATCATATCATGTTATAAGCTTGAGTTGCTTAAAGCCAACGGCATCCAAAAGTTCAGCTTTTCTCACTTGGACTCACCCAGACATGTTTTTTTTTTTCTTGTTAAATTAGACCAATTTTGCAGTGGAAGAATAAATATACACAGTAACAAGGACTGTGCTCTGGGAATAGGCTATGTTAAATTGAGGGGAGAAGGTGCAGAAAATAAGTTGTCAAGGAAGGAATTTGAGATTTTTAAATATTTTGTAATAGCTTTTACTTAAACTGTGTGTGCAGACAGACAGACAGACAGAGTGACACAGAAACACAGCTTGACCTCCTCCAGTGATGTATAAAATATGAATGAGATCCAGGTCTGGCACTCCCATAGCCAGAAATATATCTGTTTGTTTGGGTTGCTTTTTCTCTCCCCCTCCACTCTCTCAGACACACACGCACACAAGCGTACACGCACGCGCACACACACACACACACATACAATGACTTAGTCTGCAGCAAAGGCCAGTTAATACCAGATGTGTGGCTCTATCTGTGTATCTCAGTTATTTTGAGGAGAATTGAAATGCAGGAGTAAAGTCAGGAAAGGCAGGCAAATGAGATGGCTACATTAACATAACACACACACACACACACACACACACACACACACACACGCGCGCGCGCGTGCACAGTTTTTCAGACTTATTTTCTTTGTCCATATTTGCTCATTCCCTCTGCCTCCTACTCACCCTTTGTATGTTGTTATATTTTGTGTGTTTGTGTGTGTGTGTGTGTGTGTGTGTGTGTGTGTGTGTGTGTGTGTGTGCGCGCGTGTTTTCCTGCCTCTGGTTCCACATCTGGAGGCCATTACCTCTGGGCTGGGATGGGGGGGAGGCGGGGCCGGGCTGGCTGTGCAGTGAGGTCATCGCGTCGTCGTGGCGATGCTGAGGAACAATGATGCTGTTGTCTCCAACGACGACCAAGTATCGTAGCTGACGCCAGAATTAAGGGGCTCGGGGGGGAGGGAAGGGGGTGAGGAGAGAGTTAAAATCAGGGCAGAAAAGTGGGGTACAAAGGAAATAAACTAAAAAAATGTTATAAAGAAGTAGAATAATGTTGAAGTTAGGAAGTATGATTTGTAATGACAGTGCGAGTGGCCAACATAATGATGTGATTGGTGTAAATCCAGGTCAAACAGAAACTCTCACAGAGGCCAGAAATCTTCCACGGCTGCTGGCTGCAAAGTCAGACAGCTGCAGAGCTGAGCCTGCTTTCAAAACATAAACTATATGTTACCAAGATCCCAAACAGGTCATGGTTTATAACCTGCATGTGCCCACATTAAAGATATATAAATAAGTTTTAACGAGGGCGGGTCTGAGGGTTAAACAGTACCTTTTTTATTTTAGTATCTTGATGGTGACCCTCAAGCGAGCCTATAGTGTATTAAAATTGTGCTGTAGGTTGAATACATGGACAAAAGAATGAAAAATTTAAAATGATATCTACCAAGTCACATGTATGCAAAATGTAAGCATCTTGACAATGTAAAAAAAAAAGGTTGAGAAAACTCATAATTTTTGAGGCAACGATCTTCATGTACTCCGTATTCTTAGATTTTTTTGAATCAGTGTCAGACTGTTTTGAAATAAACTTAACAAAGTCGTGCCAACCTATTTACTTTTCATCTTTAGATAGACTTGAATCTCTTAAGTTTTAAAAACTAAAAAAGTTGCATTTCAATAATTGTAAACCTGATTTGTCATTATTTGGGTGCTTGTAAATTAAATTAATACAACTGAAAATACTAAATTACTAAGCATTATTCACTTTAACTTCAGTTATCTTTCATTTTTTGAAATACAATTTGTAGGATTTCTAAAACTCAAAATTTTGAGAATTATCTCAACAAAACATTACAAGCTGGTTGATATTTTTTTTCTTTTTTAATTTAAGAGTTCGAGTTGGGCTCAAAACTCAAAACTCTATTGAAGTAAGGGGCCTTGAATTTTTTTTTTTTTTTTTTTAATTCCAGCTCACCAGTATGCACTACAACTAACAACCATTTTATTTTTACACCAAACATATAGTTAAGAAAGTTAAGAAATCCTGCTATGTTCAGACTAAACTTAACAGTGGAAAGAGGGAAAAAAAAAATCAAAATTATATTCTAAAGATACTGTGTGGAATATTCAGAGAATCCTTGTTATTGACACCTACAGTCATCAGGTTAACTGCAGTCAGCATCCTGTTGCTCATGCTTGTACTTAAACCTACTGAGTGCACTTAGACTTCATTCACTGGCAATCCAAAGTGATTAATACATGCATTTTTTTCACATAACAGCTCAAACTTGCTTTAATTGATTTTTTTTTTTGCCAGCTTACGACAGTACAATCAGCTGCAAACATTGATGTGCAAGAAGTTATGTTAGCAAACAGTTATTTTGTACATCCAGCAGACACGAGGCAACATTAGCACTAATTTGAAATCAGATCTGTTGCCACCTGATGAATGTAAGTTTTAATATTTCCTCTCTTTTCAGCTTTGTTTTGGTCCCCACCAGCTCTTGAGGGAATTATCTGGCTCTAGAGGATTCGACATGTTCACAAGCTAGTCCATAACTTTGTCTACTGTTTTGTGCTGGGCAGGTAGTGTGAAGTGGTTTGTCAGGGCTTATTCAGTGAAACAGTTGCCTTGGAAACAGCGCAATGAGAGTAGAGGCAGTCAAACAACAAAGTAAATTTGTGGGCTGCAAAACCAAAATAATAAGATTTTGTACCCCTGTTAAAAGGGTTTCTTGGGAGAGTTTCTCCCTACCTGAATCAAGGATCTTAAGGACAGAGGGGGCTGTACACTGCACAGATTGCAAAGCCCCCTGAGCTAAATTGTGATGCATTTGAAATTGCCATTTAGATGCAATTTCACTTTATTTCATTTAAGCTTGACTTGACTTAAGACACAGACTAGACATTGTTCCCTAGAGAGCTGAAGGGAACTACATGCTGCAACACAATTCACATTACTCATAGTCATTTGACCCACTCTTTATAAAAAGTGCAGCTTTAAACAGTGTAGTATTTATTTATCTCACCAGCAAACCAGGACACTCAAATCAATGTTGTACTAGTCATATTTTGAAAAAAAGAGAGAATAAAAGGAAATTTTAGAGTAAAATCCGCCCAGCAACCAACATATAAACTGTCAAAAAGGCTCATAGACTAGATTAATGAGATTGTCTTATGATGTAGAACGTTTTTAGCTCATCTTTTAAAGACTGTTAACAATATTACAGATTATACTGCAGCATTTGCCGTCATATTTGCCAGTCAAGGTTCATAAACCTTTAAAAAGGAGAACAAAACTACAGTAGGTGTTAATGTAAGAGTCATAAAGACAAAGAAATTTTAACTTTTAATTTAGTTGATTACAAACTGGAATTTATATCAATAAATTTTATGAGGAGGTTTTCTTCATAGTACCTGTTGCAAACTTATAGAATACACTTCAATACAAAAAACACCACTTATATCAAAAATATTACATATATAGAAAATTTGTTGGGACAGTGTATGTCTTACCAAAAAAAAGAAAAAAAAAACTTTAAAAATTATATATACCAACACTCAACTTTTAACACTGTTAAAAGTTGTGTCCCAGATATCTGTCAACTCTGTAAGATTTGTACAATAACATGATTTAAACAGGTATGAAAAAAGTGGAGTACTGCTCAGGCACTAGCTTTTGTTTTTCCACAAATTAATTAAATACAGTAATATTACCATCAGATGTGTGTCAGCCATCACATGTAGACTCCATAGCCCTTCTAAATCAAAGCTATGTAAGAATTATGGTTAAATAATGTATATTTTAAATAGCATCAAGAGAACTGGCTGCTCACTATGACTATGATGTGAAATGGAAAAAAAATATGACAAGAAAAAATAATAAATATAACATTGTGATGTCCAAGTTTAATAAAGAATTAAATCACAAAGAGGTTGGTCCATTACAAGGTTTAATAGCCAAGAGTTTGATCTTTTAGAATATATTTGCTCAGCAAGAATGAGTACGAAATGGAAATTGTCAGTTTCTAGATTTTGTCCTTTTCCTTGTTAAACACAAGTGAAAAGGACAAGGTGTTTTTACTGCTAGCCATGTACAAAAGAGTTCCAAACTTGCAGCAGATAAAAATGTCAGCACTCCTGAACTGACAAGACAACTGACAAGAGACTGTTATGTGCGGTAGTTTCAAAATGATATAAAAACACCTTCAAGTTACCGTAGATGCCTCATGTGATTTTTCACAGCTCCGTAAGACCTCTAAACATCCAAATCCCAGAGAAACGTAAATGTTAAACTGCTCACATGCAAATCAGAAAGTTACGGCTGAAGGCTGGATCCTTTTTGATTTATTGAAATCTTCCAGCTGCCCAGTGGCTTTACAGGACAGATACTCTCCAGCTGCAGTTATTTATTATGCATTTTTGTTGGAGTAATGCAGTGGCTGTTATGTCAGTGTGTGTGTGTGTGTGTGTGTGTTACATGCTTCTCTATTCCCAAGAGAGTCAGCCAGGACTGCTGCTGCTGTTTCTCCTTATAAGGATGTCTGTTTGTGGAAGGAGGGATGGAGTAAAAGGAGAGAAAGAGGAGGAACAAAAATTGTCAGGAAGAAATTGAAGGACAGGTGGGACACGAAGAATAGCGGGGGCATCACGGAAAGAAAGGATGAGGGGAGGGACGGGGATTAGGAGGAAGAGAAGGACGTAAGGGATGGAAAGAGAAAAGAAAGGAGGAAGAGAAAGGTGAGAGTTGAAAGGGAAAGAGGTAAGAATGGATGGAGGGCAGTGATGCACCATGGGATATATGTAGGAGAGATGCATGTAGAAAAGAGGGAAAAAGAAAGAGAACAAGAGGGAAAAAAGAGGAACGGATGTCAGGAAGGATGGAGGAACAAACAAATTAATATAAATGTGGCTTTAGGGAAAGAATGAAAGAGAGGAGGCAGAAGAAGAACGGATGGTGAACCAGGTGAACCTCGAGAGTTAAAGTAGGGAGAAAAGAAAATTGGGACACAGGTAACAGTGACCCATTTACACAAGCTGTGCTTTTGTCTGTGTGTGTATGAAGTTGTGTCGTGCCAGTGCAGTTTGTACTTCCAAAGCTGTTCCACCGATCTTCATCTGCATACATCAATTCATCAAGTGACACGATTATCTTTTTTTTTCCATCCTCTTCCTGTTTTTCTGAGTAAGAGGCTTCTATTGATGCCACTTTGAAAGGCGCTGGAATAAACGTAGGACCAGAGTGACCAGAAATAGATCCTGAAGAGTCTGCTGCTGTAGGTTTGTTTGTGTGTGGGCAGCCTCTATCAAAAGATCAGAATATTTCAAAATGATTGGTAACATGCTGTGTTGCAGGTTTTGGCACTTTGTTTCTTTTCTAAAATTGAGGGAAATATACTGCATGACCCCAACCACAAGAAAAGTGCCTGTTTTCAGCTTATAGTGCAGTGATGGCCTGGGAGTGGAAGTCAGCAGTAATTCTTTTGACTAAAAACCAAATAGCTGAAGGCTAGGATGCTGGGAGGTGTGTGCAATATCATAATGCAGTGGCTTCAACTGGTAAGTAAGCTTTGCTTTTGTTTTATTTTTTTCATGTGTACATTTGCCATTTATTAAAATAATTTACTAACAAGGAATACATTTATTTACATTGTATTTTTTTGGAGTTTAGATCAAATTTTGTGACCGCAGCATGCATATTTCCAATTGTGAGCTAATGAGAATGACAATACCTTGCGAGATCATGCAAGAATCCATCTTGCCCGGCTTTAAGTTCTCAGCATAAGTGGGGCAGCCTATCAGCATCCTAGGAGAGACTACTTGCAGAAGCATCCATGGTTGTGACTTGTCTTGAACAAATAATGGCGGCTCTTGAGGAGGTTAGCATAGGTAATACGCTAATAGAACTGGAGAGTATTTCTTCATTGAAAGAAGAGCAAAGAATGGTTCTGAGGGCTTTTCTTGATGCTGATGTTTTGCTCTTCTCCTGACCAGCTTCGGCCAACTGGGTCCACTGGTTGGTTAGACATGATAGATGGTTCATCCAATCATGTGTTTTTTGGAAGCGCCTGCCCTTTTTACCAAACAGGGATGACTTCCCAGATGGTTTTATGTAACAAACCATCTGACATGGCGGGTTAGAAATGTCATGCCATGATAACTGAACTGATTGGCTTGTATGGTACATTCTTGACAACTGGCAATAATAAAAATGCCAATAAATTACTGAAATCTAAAATCAGTGAAAAGAAAGAAAACTGTGAACACCCAAATAGTAATTCCTACTCTCCATAAAAAGTGTATTTTAGTCAGAGATGTGGACTTGAGTCACATAACTTGGACTTGATTCGGACTCGCGTCACAAATTTGATGAATGTAGACTTAACTTGATAAATTAAAGGACCTGCAACATAACTTTAGTTGGACCTGAGCATTTTGATGAAAAAAGTTATTCATCATTTCCTTTCATTTTGACCCAACTGACTATGAATGTTAGTCAGTCACATCAAGTTAACATTTAATTCCCCAGATCCATTTTGTTTGGACCAACAGCATCCAATCAAGTTGCAGGTGAGAACCATGAATAACTAAGGTTACGTTACTGAGCTCCAGTTGGGAAAAAAAAGAGACCCATGATCATTTTGTTTGCACACAAAAACTGTGTGGTGGTGAATTAAATACAAATTGCAGTGTGCGAACTGTAGACAGGTGGAATATAAATGGCTCAAAGATGCAACAGAGACGCAACATCCTCCCAAATTCTTTCAGCATTTGAATGTAGCACAAAGATGGCTGATTGAGGCTCTTTTGTTAAAAAAGTTGTTTGTTTTGTGACTTGTGCAAAGACTTGAGACTTATCTCAGTAATAAATAAGCCTAAATCTGGTTCAAGGAGCAATATGTATTGATTGTGCATCCAAAAATGAGATCTGATGTCCAAATAGCAAGTTGGAGCCATAGATTGTATATTAAGTAGGTTGATATCCTGTTTAATATACAGTCTGTTGTTGCAAGTTCTTTTTCCCCACCCCTCCCACCCAGATTAGAGGGAGCTCAGGCAGGCTGCAGGAACAGTTCAGGAGCACAAGACGAGTGCCACATTGTAATTTGACAATGATAAGCAACGACAAATCCTACACTCCTGTTTGAAACTTAATTGTTAATTGTCAGTGTAAAGGTAAGCCTATTATCATTAAAACAAAAGCTCACTGATCAGAAAATACACACTGTGGAGTTGGAGATCAGTGACTGCCTGCCAGACTCCATTAACACAATGCTCAATTTAACTGTTATACACATCTACTCCTTCTGAAAGATTATTAATTATTTCTTAGGAATCATAAAGAGACACTTACGGCCGGAATACAAATGTCAAAGGAAGAAACCACGGCTGTAGTGTTATTTCAACGCAACATGTTTCCTTAATCTCTGATGACATATGATGGTCATTTTAAGATTTATTACAGTAAATATATTACAGATTTCTCCTTTAAAATAAAAGATCAAGAGAAAAAATATTGGATAAAAGTTAGTCTTAGTTAGTCTTCAAAGTGTTAATGCCCCATTTTCTCATTGTCTCCTCTCAGCATTCAAACATGACAATTGACTCCTCTGCTTCCCTTTTCTGTACTCGTTTTAATTTTACTCTGAGCTCTTCCTCTTTCTCTCCCTCGTTCCTCTTTCTCTTTCCCTCTCTTCTCGCCCCCCCCACCCCAGTCCACCTTCATGCCATCACTCCTCTCCTCTCCCTCCCCTTCCCCTTCTCTCTCTCAGCTGCTCCTCCCAGCTGTTTAATCACACATGGCTCATGCCTAAAAAAGAGAGAGAGGGAGGGAAAGGAGGGGACGAATGGGAGGAGAGACGGAGAGTAGCAAAAGAAAGAGTGGCTAATACAGACAGAGAAAATGCGAGCAGAGTGTGAGGCACATGGCCAGTGAATGAGAGATCTTTGCTTCCTCTCAGTGCGAGCTCCTTCTCCCACTGTCTCCTCTCTCTGGTTGGATTACTGCTGAGGAAGGACCTCGTCTTTGGATACTCCTCCTCTTCTTCTCTTCCCTTTCTTTCCTCTGCTTCCCTCCCCTCTGTCCCTCTACCTTCGCTGAGGGACTCCAGCTCTCTTGTCTACCCAGATCTCACGTCTCTCTTTCTCCTTTCACCCCCCTCTCCCCTGCTTCCCCCCTCTCTCAGGATGTCGTGTGAGGAGGCTCAGCTCCACAAAGAGAGGCTGCAGGCCTTGGCGGTAAGTCCGAGTGTGTTTAAACCATCTGTTTCTGTGTTTCTTTGACCTTCTGTCTGTTTGTTTTGCTGTCTGTCTGTCTGTCAGTGACTACACGGCCACCCTGTCTTCATCTCTTTCGGTATAATATCTCGCCTAACTGTCTGGCACCTCAGAGTCCCTACAACTCCACCAGTCTGTCCGCCTCTTTCATTACAGTTCCCTCTCATTCTCTGTCAAGCTCTCTCTGCCTTGTCACATTATTCATTCATGTTCCATTCACCTCAGTTCAAATACATGTAGAAGGACGGGAAAAGCACCTGATTTTGTCTGTTTGCTGTTTACGGAGTTTATTGAACCCTGGCTGATGATTTGTATGGCATAAACAGTGTAGGTGCTGAACATCACAGTGACCTCTTGCCTGAAACTTAACACCAGAACTGCTGCGAGCAGTCATTCTGACCCTTTGAATTCCAAACTGTAAAATCGGTTTCGATAAATACCCAGTTAAAGCTATAATTTGTTATATTTCTTCATTAAAATGTATTAAAGCTCTTGACATGTTAAATATTTTGTTGAGTTGTGTATTTACATGACCAAATCACATGCAGAGAAATGCGTAATTTATACAAGGTAAACAGTATATTTTTTTCATGACAGAAACATGTAAAAATGATCACATAGTCTTTGCCTTTTGTGTAATTTATATAAACCATTTTAAAAGAAAATACAGACACTTTTAAAAGAAAAAGTTAATTTAACAGAGTTTTTGTAAAAGGTCAAAATGTTGTGGTCATGCTCGTGTTCACATAGAGCAACAATGGTTTGGTCTGTTTTATTATGGTTCTTAAGCCAAACTTTAAAATATGAGCTAACAAAATGTAAACAGAAGCTGAAGTTAAACTGGCTCTATTACCAATACACCTGACATTCAGTGTACAATCTGCATTACACATTCACATTCGCTAGAAGTCATCCACTTTTGCTTCTGTGGTGGCAGACTAAATGCAAACTAAGACGACAGAAGCTTCAGTAACCATTGTTTAATGCATGTCAGTTTGCAACAAGGAGTCATTTTGCTTTTAAACCATTTAATTAAAAAGCGAAAAGCTTAATGTGTTGGGAGCCCTACAGCATGACATCATAGCCTCCTACACCCGTTTTTGTCACATAAAACAAAGTGATTTTTGTTGCTCTCGTTATAACATGCTTCACTCCCTCACCAGCCTTCTTTCCTGCACTACTGCTGTGTTCTGTTCGTCTCAGCTTTCATCTTCTTCCATGTCTTTTTTTTTTTTTTTTTTGTGGGGGGAACCAACTCATAGGAAAGTTGGTGGAAAATCAGCTCTGTTTTTGGCCAGATGTCTGAGGTTTTTTAGGTGCATGTGCTCTCCAAGGTAGAAGGTGGTCTAGAATATGTTTCGATGCTCGCCGTTATGTTTAATGATCACGCGGGGGCATCTGTTGAAGTCTTTGGCTCGGAGCTGGTAGGACTTCAGAGCAACGGTTAAACCGGGATTCACTGCCTGGGACTAAATTTGGCGCCAGCAAGCAACCACAGCATACCACACACACTCAAGATGCATAGAGGCACAGGCACACGCACACACATTCATACACACAAGTGGGGGGAACAGCGGCAGTGGCAGATGGAGAAACTATTTTGGCCACGTTGATCATGGCAGCCGTACCAGGCTGCATGTACTTTAACCAGTCAGCGCAGAAAGAGAGTGGAAAGTTCTCACGAGTTTGAATAGAGAGGAACAAGCATTGCTGTTTCTTGCATCAGTCTTGTTTGTGTATTTGGCAATACACTATAAAATCATTGATTACGCTATCATGTTTATGAGTTTTGGGTTGGTGGCCAAGAAAAACTGCTGGATAATCTGGTGGCAGCTGTCATAAACACTACAAAAACTGCTCTATGTAGTCTTATTCTACCCACAAGTACTATCAGAGATCCTACTGTAAGTGCCAAGAGCTTTGACACACATTAAAAGTACAGTAAGGTCAGGTGTTGAATAGAAGTAAATCATTTGAGGCTCTTTGTCTCCTCCAAATGAGCATCTGTCTTGTCTCAGCTGTGTGTGTGTGTCGTATATCAAAGACAATAACAGCCCTAATAGCTTTCAAGCCCCACCAGGCACTTAAATAGAGATGGGTTACTATTACACTAATAGTACTAACAACTCTCTGAGGCATCTAAGCACTCTGTAAGCCAACCAGTGCAGGTCCAGTGTAAATACAGTAGCTGGACAAAGTTTCCCAGAGCATCTCAGAGGGGAGGGGAAGGAGGTTATAAAACATCTTCTGACTGTCAGTCAAGAGCAAGCACTTCCTAATCTGGTGGCAGCTTTAGCACAAAAAATGATCTATAGTCCCTTTTACACTGGACTGAAAAACCCACTAACACACCTTCTAATATTTACTAACATCTGGCTTTTGCCTTCAATGGGAAAAGGTACAATTGGCATTGATTCCCTGGTCTAATACAGTAGTCAGGTATTTATCAGCTCCACACGGAGTTAACGCATGAAGGTGGGTATTTACTGATGACACACAAACAGTGGATAAACACATATTTCTGATACATTATTCACAATAAAAGAAATGTTGTCTTCATCTGCAGTAACTTAACACGACTCCCATCCAGCTGAAAGCAACCATGAAGCGGTAAAATAAAGCAGATACCTGAAAGTACAAACAGTGACAAAGAGAAACTAAACTCCAAACCTCAGAGATTCAGTTAGAGGCAACAAAAGTACTGAGAGCTGAACACAGACATACAGCTGATTTACTCACATTTTAAAAACCCGCATATACACACTAATTTTTGTGAAAAAACTGTTCATGAAAATTTTTTAAACTGTCAAGTGGACAATGTGTGATTGATAATTGGTGCTGAATCTAGACAATATTGTCTTGGCTTGTCTGTCTTTGTCTTCTTTACCCTGCTGAGAGTTGTACAGTGCATACACTCACACTCACACACTGTCTCCAGTCTGCAGCTGACATGCTAATGATTTCATCAATAATTGATACTCTGAGATTTCATTGTCATCACCATCAGTGTCTGACCTCATCAATACTTCAGCAGATCTCGAGCCAAATTGGAAGCTTCCTCTAAAATCAGAGCCAAGGAGGATTAGACCAGTCATCTGCGTGTCTGAGCCGCCTGAACTTCACACAACTGCTGAATGTGACACTGATTTTTATTAACATGTCATATTGACTTAAAGTTTGAGCCTTTTACAATGCTTCATCTATTGAACCGGACCATAAAACATCACTGTCCGGTGGCAGATAGCTGTCATTATAATGTTCATTTACCACAGAGACAGGTCTACGTGCTGTGTGGCTCATGAATAAAGAATGGCATTAATGGCTTTGAATCACCAGACCTATTTTTTTTATCTGAGCAGAAAGGACGACATACCAATCTGCTCAATCACAGCTGTTTGAGTGAGACAGTGTAGTGAGTCTGTCTCATTCATTAGTAAGTCTTCTTTATAACACATTAGACTAGCTATTCATGTTTAAGAGTTCACAGAAATGTGACTCTAGACAGCTTTTCGGGGTCAAATAAGCTAATTTCTGCAATTTTGTTTTGTTTGTTTGTTTTACACTCTGTACAACAAAACAAAAAATATATAATTATATTATATATAATTATATTAATTTATCATCCAGCTCCAGGAATAGACACTAATATCATTGTATTATTATTCATATTTTAAACTTTGGCCCCATGGACCACCAAACCCTTAAATTCGGCCAAAGTACAGTTTTGGTGGCCCAAATCTAAAAACAAGTTAGTTTAGGAAACCATTCTCTCCCAAAATTTTATTGCCACTTCATTTTGTCATTGTTTTCTGTAAGGATTGCGTTAGCAGTTTGAGTAGGCTTGGTACCCATCCTTCACTAGTCCAACATATAGGTAGCTAGCCAGTGTCGAGAACTGTTCACTGTTTTCGTAGAATGTTGAGCCGAAAAAATGTGAAGGAACCAGGATGTTTGTGGAACTATCACTGTTTTGTTGGCGAGGGCTGGAAGTATGGGGATAAAGCTTGGTGGCCACAGGGGTCCATGTACATTGAATATTTGGTGGCCACAGAGTAACTTTTTGTGGCCATTGGCTATCAGGCCTTGGTTAATGGTGAAGCCTGCAGCTCTAGAATGACTTCATACTGCAAGCATGCTGTCTGCCTTGTGATTTTATTCCTATATATAACTTTTTCTGTAAGTGCTTTTAAATTTCCTATTAATTATTAAAGGAGCAGATAAGCAATGAACCCCATGTGCCATCCTTCCTCTCCTACACAATTTATTTACAGTAGTTTTATTGCAGCATTTCTTCCTCATCATAACTTGTGTTAGACTTAACTCCATTTAACGTGGCTTAGTTTTCTTTTGTTTGTCAGTTATTAGCATCCAAACTAAAAAATGTTTTCCTGATTGGTTTGTTTTCTACATAATAAGATCTCTTAGAGTGTTAATCATTCGGTACAACAGAGGGCGGGACATTTGCCAGTGTTTAATCAAAGTGTTGATTAGTCAATTGGATCATTTGTCCGCCACACACACACACACAAACACAGAAAGATTCCCACAGTCTGATAGTGATTACGGCCTTTCAACTGCCAGCGGTGCGGGTTTCCATGGTTACTAATTGGTCAGATTAGGGAACAGTTGTGATGTCATGTTGTTAAATGCAGACCTGTAATTGGTGTATTATTAACATGTAATTATGGCAGTCGGATGGAGCACAGCCTGGTCAGAGCTCGCTAAAAAACCTGATTGCGTGTGTGTGCATATGTATGTGGGTGTGTGTGTGTTCTTTGTAAATTTGTGTGTGTTCACCAAAAACCCTGCGTGTGGTTTTGAGATCAACCAATGACTGATGAGCGCTTCATCTTTCTAATTAGCTGTTGCTCTTGTGGCCTGCCAACCGCATTCGGCATGGCAAAATACATATGTGTGCGTGTGTATGTAAGTGAGCGTGTGTGTCTTTATATGCAGTCACTGACTTACTTCTCTGTAGTGTCTATGATATGTTTACACAGATGACCTCAGCCCTTTGGACTTTGCGCTGCCCCCAGACACACATACACACACTCAAATGCACACAAGGCCACAGATCGTTTGGGGCCGAATCTAAGGGGAATTGGGAAGTGGTGCATGAGGAGTGAGATGATGGCGGTGTGTGTGTGTGTGTGTTTGTTGGAAAGACAGAGAATGAGGAAATGACAGCTGCTGGCACTGGAAACTAGACGGAGACTGAGACAGAGATATTTTATTGTAAAAAGATCTTCAGCTCAGCATCTAAATCTCTGTGCATGTTGTCTCTCTTGCTGCTTTATAAATATTATTAACAATCCTGCAAGACTAATGCAGAGTTATGAATGATTGTATTTCCTGGATTCAACCAGTGGTTCAGTAATCCGTGTAGCTCAGGGTGCTTGTGGACGCTTGTCAGTGTTCTGGATCCACTTAGCGAGGTCTAACAGAGGGAAGTGAGTGAGGCAGGGTGAAGGTGAGGGGGATGCTGTGGCCAGACCCTGGCATGCACTGAGATTTGTGACTGTGGCGTGCAGTAGAGGGTAACGGGCTGCGTTAAGAGAGGTAAATAGAGTGGGGGGCTGGGCCACCAGTAAACATGCGTGGCTCCAGTCTGTGCAGTTTACTCATAGACTGGCAGCACTGAACATTTGAAAACAATTTGGTGGTAACACTTCTTGTTTGAGCATCAATAACTAAGTGGTTATTCATGCTAGATCTCTCAAACTTTGATACAAAGTACCCGTATTTTTTTACTACAAATAAAACTCAGTTGGACCTCTCCTGCATAATCACTGATTATGTTAGTTAATGTCAAATACAAAGAGTTCCATTGTTATACGCTACCCTACTACTGGTGTGAGTTGTAACATTTTCTGGGGATAGCTGTAACAATGAGAGGTGATTCCACACTATCCAATTTAAGAAATATCTTTAGTGTAGAAAAATAATAATCGGTTTGAGAAGACAGAGTAGTGCAAACAATTGAAAGTGACAAAAAATGTGTGGACTGTATTCCTGAATGTACGTGTGACACATAAGGGTTCAGTCGCTGTCACGGTTGTAGCAAATGTAGATGAGCTGTGGTGTGGAGGCTTTGTGGGCCCAAAACTGACATCGTAATCACGTGACCCACACTTCTTTGGGCCATGGTTTTCAACGTGCTCCACGCACACAGGGCAGAAATTCTCATCATATTAATGAAGTGTTACAACTGTCCCCACCCCAGTCAGCCATGACATTGCTAACTGTTTAAGCATGAGGGCTTACTTCACCCACACTTGACTGTGTGTTTGTGCAAGTGAACGGCATGTCAGGGATTTAGGATATTTTGATTACACCAGATGAGCAGTATGGGGGCATTTTGTGTGTGTGTTTTTTTTCAGTTGTTTTCTTGAAAACCAGTTTGAAAACTGTCATTCACTTACATTGTTTGATTTTGCAACACTGCTTGCCTGTTAAACTCTGAATGACTAGAAACTATCCCTTCAAATTAAAATAGAGAAACTGCTTCTTTGAGTTGCGTAAGACAAACCAATACAATACAGTACAATACAATACAATACAATGAACACTGGGAAAAAATAATCTTGATAAAAATGTACTTTCTTACCTGATAATCAGTTTCTCATAGAGACTGACACTTCTTCTGTGAGCACAAAAAGGAAATGGGAGTGGACCATATTGATGACATCACCACAGCGCTTTTCAAATTGGTCAGACTGACAGGATTACAACTACCCAAATGTTACAACACTCCTCAGTCTCCCCTAATAATAACTTAAGGCTGTGATCACATTTTTAACACACTCACCTTTTTTTCTGTCACTTTAAGTTGTTTTTCCGCCTCACTCGGGCTATCACATCTGAATTATGGGGCTCAGGTTTAATGGTACTGCCTTCTGCTCCAAGTCAAACATACCTGTTGAAACATTTTGATGGCCTTGAAGCAAAGATTTCCAGTGAACAGTTTGTTACTGATTAGCATTTAACCTTCTGTCATTTGATTTTATTTGTAGTAATTTTATCTTGAAAAGAGTAGGTAATGGAAGTGTGATATACTATTGCAAATTGCTGTACATGTTGTGTTGCAGAGCAACAAGAATAGCCGAATATAAAGTCCTTAAGATTATTTGTCCCTGTGTTATTTGCACAAATCAAACACATCTGATTAAATCAGACACATTCCTGTAACAGTTCATGCTTTCTAACTGAGACGAAATTGGACACAACTTTCCAGTTCTGCATAAGTGCAGCTAAATCAATTTTTTCACATCTTCATAACATATGTTTGTCATCTTTTGAGCTTGTGTTTAGTTAACACGGGAACTGACTAATTTTGTTAGATTGCTTTCATGTGTTCTGTTAAATTGGAAATAGTGTATATGCAGAGAACACAAATATACAGATATTGGTTTATGATGAACCACTGGAGTCACTGCGTCAGTTTAACTGCCTGCATGTGATTGCTCAATGGGCTTCCTGAATTAGCGTCCCAGGTTTCGAATATTTGGCAGAGTGGGTGTTGCCAGCCACCAACAGAGCAGATTGGCTCTTGGACAGGCAGGAGGTGGTGAGGGGAGGCTTGGTTTATGAACTTCAGCAGTTTATGGGGTGGGGAGTATGCTTGGGGCAAAGTCATTTTGAGGGGGAAGAGGGGGTGTGGTTTTTCAGGCAGTAGGGGGTCTTGGGCACGCCAGGCATTACATGCCGTCTAAAATTAGCAGCAGCTGTCTACTGGACATTCTGGCTTGTTTGTGTGTGTCTGTGCGTACATGCCTGTGTGTGTGTGCAAGTGAGTGGGGTTGGGATTCACAGACACTTGAGACAGGAGAGGGTGGAACGCATCTCTAGTGGACTACACTGGTTTTGAAATTATTTTCATGACATTTGAGCTTAATTGGGTGGTAAACAATGCAGAGTGACAGGACAGACAAATACTGTAGAGGACACAGAGACCGCCATGCAGCAAAGGTCATATTCACAGTCACAGCTATGAATGCAACAAAATATTAGTCTCATTACTCTCCTGATAACAGTTACACTTTGAGTGGCAGAGCAGTTGGGGTTCTTTGTCTCCTCATGAAGCAGATTTCAGGAGGGATTAAATAAATGTTCCGTGTTTTGTTTGTGTTTGTCCACGTGAATGAAGAGGTATTCGTACTCGTGCCTCTCCTCAATATGGACATGATGAGTATGGTCACCACCTGCTGCTATCGCATGACAACGGCATGCAAGACATTTCAGCAATGTGCTAAGTTTGCAAATATTGACACCACCATTGGCTAAGGAGTTAGCAGCTTAGCATTCTGTTCACTGTCGACCTAACAAATTAGCATTGTCTGAGGAGGACATCACATGCAGTCACCAATAATGGCAAAATGGACTCTTTAGACAGGAGCAATAAAACAACAGTGTATGGGCAATAGATAGCTCATCAATACCAATAAGTAAATTGTCTGTCAGAGATCCCTCCTGCAGTGAGCATGCTAACCACCTAACCCAGGCCCATCCTGTCTTGTAATACCTTCACAAAAGAGTCCAGTAGTACACCTCGGACCTCCCTCCGTTGTTTCACTACATGTTCACTACATTCCACGCTCTTATCTTTTTTTGATCTAAGAAATAAGCAAATACACTCTCAAAATGTCAAGAAAGTAAATATACATACACCTGTTTTCCTTACTAAAAAAATACAGTTATCAGTTGTTAGTAGTTAGGATGACGGTGATATACAGCCCCAAAGACTGGAACATGAATTCAACAGGTGGTCAATTCTTACATATTGAACCTTGAAGTTAGTTACTTCGCTTTCCAAAATAAGCTTGTTACATATTGTTCATAGTATTTACTATTTATTTCGTATGAAGTGTTTTAGAGCATTTTGACAATCACCTCAGTGTCTGAGATAAGCTTTAGTAAAGTTAAGTAGCTAGCTCATTTCTTTTAAACTTGACCAAAAAAAAAAAAAAAAGAAATCACCAAAAACATCTTGGCTCATCTTTCCCCAGCTTCAACAATCACCAACTGTGGTTTGGTCGGAAAAAAAACCTTAATTCACAGAGTTAGATGTGAAAACATAATTGACATGAGAGATGAAAAAGTTTATAGCAGAAGACAGATGTGCAGTTTGTAAAACATCACACTATATTGTGTGAGTAGAGAATAGTTTAACTTAAAGCTATTAAATGCAAACCACCATGAGAACACATAGTGAATGCTCATAAACTGTCCGTCTTGTCCCTTGATAATGGAACGTGCTAAGAGTGACACATAAACAGTTATTTAACAAAAATGAAACATTTTAGCACAATATATTTTTCAGCTATATCATCCAGCCCAAGGACATTTTTGTATGGAAGGCCTGCAGGTATCTGCTGCAACTAATGATTATTTTCCTTTCTAAATTCTGCATTCTCATTGTAGATACTGGCTCGTGGTTTATACTGTTATCCAAACATCTCTCTGGCCCAGTAAGTGCAGAATCAAACCCATGGCATTCAAACCGCAAGTCCATTTCAGTCTCTGTCCTCTAAGCGCTCAGGTATGGCTTCCCACAGAGTGGAAGATGATCTTCACTGTGAGATGTCTCTGCTGGGTGTGTTGGCATGTGCAGAATGTGACCCATCAGAGCTGCAGCTCACTTCTGTTCTCAGTCCCCAATACCAGCAGCAGAACTTTGAATTGAAACGGAGTTACATCACCACTTTACCACATTATAATCACGTCTGTGTGACCTCATGCTGGTTGTGTGAGCTCAGTAGTGCAGAATGCTCTTTATAAGCAGGTGTGCAATCACACACAAGCACTCGCATGTGCTTATGTGCCAATTCTAGCACATTTTGTAATAATGAAAGCTATTCAGTTAGTTTATGGAGTTAGTTACACTGAAATTAAAGATTTTGTTTATTGGCTTTTAGTTTATTTTGGTACAGCTTCATATATCTGTTTTACTAAGGCCAAAGCAAGAAAGTTATTTTCATGAATTTAAGTGGACATTTCACTCCAAAATTAAAAGTAAGCTACATATTTATCTTCTGGCCTGTAGTGTTGTTTACCATCTGGATCGTTTTAGTCTTAATGTCTGATACTAAAAACATCTATGATACTGGACATACTGGCCATACAGATGTCTCATCTCTCTCTCTCAAATCATGACAAGATAATCCATAGACCTTATTGTGAGCAGTTTCATGTAGGAACTATTTTCCTTCTACCAAATCCAACCATATGACTGCACAGAAGGAAAACTGCGTGAGAGGCTCATATTAGTGACAATGCGGGATGTAAACATTATTGGCATCGTTCTCCCCTGAGCTGTAACCTCTCGTCCATGAGTAGATGCACATTTCCTTCTGCACATGATGTGGTCAGTGGGTGTAGTTTGGAAAATTGTACTTGCTTTATGCTCCACAATTTGTTTGTTATTTGAAGCAGACATCTCTACAGCCAAAACTTGCCAGTGAACTGTCCCTTTAAATGAGATGTTCTTACCCTGTTTCCAGGTAAATGAAAACTCTTTGGATGTTATTTTGTACTAGAAGACATTCATTAGAAATACAAGTAATGATTTTAGATAATAATCTTCCAAAAACCATCCAGAAATGGGTTAGAAGGGACATCAGGCATTGACTTTTTGCCTCATAAATCTAGTCTTTTGTGCTAGGAACACCACAGAAGAAGAGTGAAAGTTCATCTTGTTGAACTTAAGTTTATAGGAATTGTAATCAGATACTGTAAATCCACTCCACTGCCAAAATTCTCAGCCCTGTAGGACAGGAATTCTGTTCAGTCCTTCTGACTTTTGGCTGGCTTCGAAGCTAAACAAAGCAACAACAACATATCAAAGTAAAAGTCTCCAGTGGGGGTTAACCATTTTAAACATCAAACACAGAGTTCTGTTTTAGTGTCCAAATTCTTTGATGGTGTCGAGAGTAGTGGGAAAAGTGATGTCTCTTGTATGAAAGCATAGCAGCAAGCCAAGTGGGGCCAAACACTCAGTGAGTCAGAGTGTGGGAAGTCATGAGTGTGTCACCAAGAATGTCAACATATTTTGCCGAGGAGGAGGATGTGTTCTCTGAGGGAAAATACAGTGAACAGAGCGGGGCCTGGGGTCTTTGTGCTGTCCATTCAACTGGTCAAGGCTGGGGATTCATTCCATCTTTTTTATAAACTTACCAGTTTCTATTGCAAATTCTTGAAGACGGTGACAATCACTCCAGCTAATGAATTTCTGTTTTGACTGAGAAGTGACAGCTGAACTCATGAACTGATCCATCACTCCTTCGTAGGAAGTCTACACCCCCAGGGAGTTGAACTGTCCTCCACAGTTCTTGTTACTGCACCCAATTCAAGCCAAAGTTCAATAATGTTTCTGTTCATTCAGTTTTGCACAAGCACATTTTTCTCTTTTTGATATATATATATATGGAAATATATATGCAAGTATTATGGTTGAAAATATTGTATGATGATGTTGAATTGGGATTTTGTTTGAGAAGAACATTTTAAAGTTGGTTCTTGTATATAAGCATTTCTTTCTACTACTGGTGGAGTTTTTGCAGTATTTGATCTGACTACCTTGGTATCATCATTGTCAGAATCCACATGTGGGATCGAGGAAATTTCAAGAAGGAATTCCCAGAGGAAAACTTTGATGATGTTTTGGGAATTTGGGAATACGCAGTAGTAGGCTATGAGAAAGCAGGGCCTTCTCCTCTGTCAGTCCATTGTGAGATACATCCTTTCATGTAATTCTTTCCAAAAGCTCTCACACCAGAGAATTTGGAGTCGTCCATGGGCGCTTCAGCTGAATACCCAGGGGGGTAATGCAAATTTATGCTATGAACTTGAAACAGGAGATCTCGACTCTTTTGTCAATTTGTTTTATCCTGGAGCATTTCCGTCCTTTTCTTTTTTTTTTTTTTTTTTTTGTCCAATGCATAAACAACTGCTTTAATGCGCAATGAACTTAACTGAATTGGACTGCTTGGTGTAAAGACAGTTTTGATAACTGACTTGTCCAGCTGACTTTGCTACAAGCTGCTGGCAACTTGACCACGTGAATCACCGGCGACACCATCAGTAGGCTTGAGTTGAGTTGAGCTGAGCCGGGCCAGTTTACACCGCAGCAACTCTGCAGTGTTCTATCACGGTTTTGTCTCACTGTGAAGTTTTCGGCTTTAGACTTGCTTGCATTTAACTTACGTTTTGCTAAGTCTTCATTAATGCCAAGACACCACACAGCAATATATTCAGGCAGAATTGTACAACTCCAGCAACTTTTCACTGCAGCAATAGATGATTGGCCACTTCAGTGTGTTGCAAGATTATGTCGCATTGTGCTGCAGAAAAAGTAGAGTCAGTGTCAGCTTTTTAGTTTACAATAGTGTGTTTTAAGCAGAGCGTTGCTGTGGATGGGAATGCTCATTATACACATTTCAGGAATGTGATGGAAACCAAATGGCAGCCAAACCATCTTTGATCTGCAGATGTCAAACATCTGTCTGTGTGTCTGTGCATTTATGTACAGTCGAGGATTTTCCAACACCAAATTCACACGCTTTGCCTGAGCACTGTTTTGTTTAGAAGATATATTAGCATCTACTGTACTTATCTGTGTGTACATATCCGTGCCTGTGAGTGTATTTGCTTCCTGTCATTCTGGGAATGTGTATTTTGCGCATGTGTGTTTTGCCCATTCCTCGACCACATGTCCTCAACAGTCCTTGACATCTGGTGACCATATCTCTGCTCTGGCTCTCTAACTCTACTTCACAAGCCATGGGAACTGCTGCTGTGTAGGTTGCTGCGGTGTGTGTGATTATACATGTGTGTGTGATTGTGTGTGTGTGTGTATGACAGAAAGAGAGAGAGAGATGAGCTCAGGTTTGGTGCAGATGTTTTCACAGCCTGGGTGTAGCTTTATGATGTGTTCACTCAGCAAGAGTGATAGAGTCAAGTTGTCTTGCTTTGTTCTCTGTTGTCTCTCTTCCGTTCAGCTTTTTAGGACTTTGGTGTTTGTAAGGATGTGTTTAAGCATATTTCCACTCAAGGAAATATTTGGAAGAAGATACTTGGTCACCAAAGTTGACCTGAGTTGTCCTTTGGCAATAAGGACAACTGAGCATATCAGTCTGAACAAGCCCTCCTCCAACATACAGCGAATGAAAACATAGAGCTGCCATCTTAGGGATTAAGAGGCCATGAAGCATATTCCTCTCTCTACTGTCTGTAATAAATACTTAAAAAGAAAAAAGAAAAAAACAAATACTCCAAATGACAAAATGGATAGTTTGTTAGTGCCTTCAAAAACAACCCAGTGTGACTATCACAAACCTCTATGGTTTGGTTATGTTTACGTGGCTACAACTACCTTTTGCATGTAAATACAGGCAAATGTGTCAATGTGATATATTAAGTTTAAGTGTCTGAATTACACTGCAGACTTTCTGCAGAGTTTCTGTTATAGTAAGAAAAAGACAGACAGATCCATGTTATATGTACTTTTATCCTCTCTCATCTCCCTCGTTCTCTCTTTGCCGTTCTCATGCATCAGTTCTGTGTTGTTGATTGCGTAGCTGCAGCTGATGCTGCTTTGACATACAGTATGTTGGTGTTAAAGTTGGCTTGAACTACTACTACTGTCTGCTGTGGTGTAAAGCATTCTCAAATTGTTGTAAATTATTGTTAATATAGATATAATTCTTCTTATCCATTCAAATTAATATAAAAAACATGGATACATTGTGTATGCCATCATTATATGGACTGATCTCTTCTCTTGACTTCCAGCTTCCCTTGTAGGAAGTTGTTCATAAAATTTAAAAAATTAACATGAAGGAAAAATGTTAAAAAATTAACATAGCTTTGTTCTTTTTTCTAGGGGGGATCTTGTTGTGAATGTTGTGAACTGTGAGTGTGCACTAGTTGATTTTAACCAGTGTAAACTAAACTTTGAGCTCCCTCTTGTGAAGTGTGAACTTGTACAACACTGACAACTATGAGGTCACAGTCAGGGAAGGATTGTGGTGGTCGTCATTATTTTTGAGTGGAAAAAGCTATCTCCTGTGTTTAAGTCCCACTGTCTACCTCGGCCTCCTCCATATGATACTTGCCAGCATCTCCTGAGAGATGGTCATTATTCACACACACCACAATAGGTCGCATGTCAGGTACATATAAACAAAAGTCTTTTTTTTTTTGGTGAGGACAGTGTCTGTAAAGATTACAAGGAAAATTGCAGACAAAATGCAGATCAGTCAGGGTATTTTGAAGTAACAGAAGTGAAACAACACTTATAATTATTAAAAAAATTCTATTTTTAATTTGTTGTTCTCGTGTTTTCTAATACTCTGACTCTATTATTCTGTGCTATTTTTTCCTGATGCCATTTTGTTCACCTCTGTCCTTTCCGTTTTGCTCCTCTGTCCTCGGTTCTTCTCTTTATTCTGTTCTGTATCACTGTTCACTCAGTTTTGCTGCCTTTGAGAGGTGGTCTGTGGTTAATTCACATTTTGGGGTTTTTCCCTGATGGATATATTTAGCTGACAGGAAACGTCCCAGAAATCCTCATTCTGCTCCCAGTGAGAGACAGCGAGAGATAAAGCCGCATACACAACTACAGTATCTCATGCCCTTCAGCCTCAAACGGAGCTGCACTGGGATCTGCTTTGTTTATATTCCCATGCATATAGTGAGTCTTTTCAGTATTTCAAACCTTCCACTCGCCAGCCCGGCCTGCAAACATCAGCCTGATTCATCTCCGCATAAAGTTAAGGATTGTTCTCGCCACCTCAAGTTCAACCTCAGCGCCATTTAAAGGCTTCAAGGCTTAATCCCTCCCCTTTAGATAGCCTGTAAACTCTGACCGCCCCCCCCAACCCTCGATAAGCCCCGACCTCCGACCTCTCTAATACTTCACTTCCTCCCTGCGTACGCCCAGGGATCACCTTTGAGATGAGAAGCTGAACAGTTTAGATGGAGGCTGTGGAGTGTAGATTTACTGTGGCACTAATGAGAGGAACTTTAAATATCCATGTTATTAAATAGGAATCTCTACATCAAGGCAACGCAACATAACGCAACAAAATGCAATGTAAGATCATGTAAAATAATGTAACGTAATGTATGTGAGTTTTGTATGCATTATTATAATCAGTTGCAACTTTATAATAATTATCCAAATAATATTTAGTGACAGTGAATTATTAACCATTAATAGAGTGTTATTTTATACTACACCGAATAATGATACAATAACATAAACTGTACAGTAGTAATAATTAGTAAACAATAAAAATATAATTAAAGTTTATTATCCAATTTGCCACTGATTCATGATGGTTATTATAAAGCATCACAGATATATTAACTGGTCTAATTTTCCTCATTATTTTGCTGTATTGTTGAAAACACAGACAGGGGAATGACTTAGATGTGACATCAATCTGACATCAGTTTAAATGAAGTCAGACAGTATACCGTATTAAGTCTCTGCTCATTTTCAAATTGAATGTATGAAATCCCTAACTGCCCTACAGGGATCTCGTCTTGATGAGTATTAATATTAAAACATTCAATCGATACAACGGCATGTATTAGTGCATCACTGTGCTCAACTTTTTCAGTTCTGTTTCTCAACAGATCTAATCAAACCGGTATAAATCCAGAGCAATGAAACTTTTATATGACTTGTTCTAGAGACCTGATTTTCCTCTTTTCTGTGTTTTTTTGTCTCCCAGGAGAAGCGAAAACGACAAGCCGAGATTGAAGACAAAAGAAGCCAGCTCGATGACCTGGTGCTACAACTGCAGCATCTCAAGGTTGGTTTGTGTTGCAGTATATTTAAAACACGAGGGCGCCGCTGCTGCCGTCTACAATCTGTCTTCATTCATTGTGTTGCTTAACTTACTCAGTACATGTAGCTGTTAACACACGATTTCTATTTTTGTCGGGCTACTCATTACGAGTTTTGCAGTTTGAATCCACTTGGCTATATTGTCACATCAATAAACAATTACATCATCACAGATATAACAATGATCATAATTGAACTTTTGTGACTATGGTATAAAGACAGGTTTTTGATCCAGTATTTATCTCTGCAAGGCATAACTGTGTGTGAGTGCAAGTTGCAAACTAGTTTGTGTTGCGGGAAAGCTAATTCCGGATCACACATCACTTTATTTTTTAAATGCAACTCTAATATAACCCTCACCCTGATAACCATCGTGTCTCTTATACTTATTGCATCTGTTTATTATGTTAGAAAGGTTGTTAGCCAGCTGTAGTTTACCTTGTTTGATCTGCTCCCATATACCCTGTTAAAGCGTTGCATTGTGCTGTTAATGCAAACCCAAATTAAAGCTTTCTGGCATTTTCGTGGGCAAAAACTCTTAATTTCTTCTTTCATTGTGAAACATTTGGAAAATATGTTGTGAAAACTCCCTGACTTGCAGCCCCACAAAAGACATGTTAAAGAACTGTCATCTTGATGTCACTCAGCATTGGCAGTAAAAGAAGTGGCTGCATAAATGATGCAATACTTATGGAGATGCAAAGATTAAATTAAAAAGCTTAGATATATGACAAAATCCCTGTATTATTGTGCTCTTATGGACATCTCTGCTTATGTTATTTTACAGCTTTATATTCACAGCCTGGATGTGTGATAACATATTTACTGTTTGATCTACAGCTGGGCTAAACATTGCTAATGTGTGGGTGACTGTATGTGAGAACTAAGAGATGAATCACTGCTTAAGACTTGAGGTAACCATTATATTAAGGTCAGATATTGAGTTTAAGGTCAGATGAGAATGCGCTCAGAGTAAAGGTGAAGGTAAGGTGGAGGATTGATCTCAGGGTTAGACGCTAGTGGATGAATGGAGTAGATGATGATGCTCACAAGAAAGCTTTACAAATGTGTGTGTTGAGAGAAACCCATTCATCTCTTTTAATCGACTCAATTCCTCTTTCTTTTTTTTTTTTTACCTAAACATACCTCTTGCCTTGACCCTAAATGTCACAGAGTGATAAAGAGATAGAGTGTGCACTCAAAGACACATCATGTGCCTTCTTTTACTGTTTGGTTCTGTTCCTGTCTGCTGTTTTACACATCTGTGCATTTAATTTCTTCCACGCAAGGATAAATGTGTTAGTTTCTGAGAGGTAGTGGTTCATTCCTTTCAAACATCCAAATCTCAGTGCTCCTGGTGTGCCAGCGGCCTGTTAATGCAGAGTTTCACTTGGCCAAACAGGACAAACCTGGCTGTTTTTTTATTTTCCTGGAAAACAACTCAAATCCAAACACACATAAACATATCCCTTAATAATTACTGCCAGCCGCTACTGGGGAGCCAAGATTTTGTTTCAAGTAAACACTCACTTGACGTTCAAATGCTAAGTGCTGCGTAAACGGAGACACACAAACTGCAGACAGACCGTGAGTCTGATAGAAATGAACAGCTTCCGTGCATCAGTTGATTTACGTGCAGTTCTTGAACCTTTCAACCAATGAAAAATGAGTCGTTTGACCTCGCACACGAGCTGAGAAAAACACATGAGCAGCCCTGTCAGGTGGAGAAACACCAGATACAGGCATCCAATGCATTTTGACGACTGACACACCATGTGACATCCCTTAAGATATATTATGCTAATGATATTTAAAGCTATATTATATAACCTTTTATACATTAAAATGTCTGAACTTGTGTGTTTAACACTGTAATTTCTGTTCCCTCATCATATTTTTTTAAATGTGCATAAATAAATGTAGTTAAAAAAAAAAAAGTTCAAGTAAAAAAGTAAAAGTGCAGTCCTAAATGCTGCACAGATGCAGGGTGGGTGGGGTAATGGCTGTGGGTACTCATTATACAACAAATATCTATGGTAGCCAGTTTTAGTATTTGCAATAAAAATACATTCCATTCTCTAATTAGAGCTTTTAAACACACTTGGCATGAACAATTCCTTTATTAAAATATAAGTTTGATTCCTATGTACCAGTGTTTTCCAGCATTTAACACCCACTTATGGAAATATATCGACAAAAGAGGAACATTGATTAAAACCATTTGCACAGTATGTATATGGTCATTAGAGCAATGTGTTCAGTGCAATACAGCCATTATTGAAGGTGTGGGACACAGGTTTGATCAGATTTCTTAAGTCTAATCTAAGCCTTACACTTAATTTGAAGGGGTGTGCAGAATTACACTGTCATTATCATGACATGACATCTGTCATGACCTTGAAGGAGTCTTTATGAATGTTTATGACTGTTCATCTCAAAAGCTTTATGTTTGCTAGGTCATACATTTCATTGTGTTTGTGTCTTGTGTGTGGCGTTCGTACGTGAATTTGAATTTGAAAAAAGCAGAATATTCAACAAAATCTGGTGTTTTAGCTGCACAGTCACTCAAGCAAACAAAAAATCATTTAATACTTGAAATGTAACAATCCCTTTGTCATATTTGTTATCCATACTTTGGCTAGATAAATCATCTGCTGATCACTTACACTAGAAATTAGGAAGCATTAAGTAATCATGATCAAAATATACAGTCATATACACTTCTGTGAACTTTATTGTTTGCAGTTTCATGCATAGGAACAATTTAGATATAATAAAAAAGCTTAAAGAAAAAATTCTGGTTTAGGTCCCTTAAAAGTATTTGAAAAGTGCATAATTTTTCCTCTTAAAAAGCTGTATGAAGCCTGTGTGTATAGTGCTGATGCATTTCATTCTCCTGTTGTCTTTTTTCTTTTGGACCTGATATTGGCTCCTCTGCATGGAAAGTAATAATCACAACAAATTACTTATGACATCAACTGCTGACATTTCAGACTACTGCAGTGACTACAGTTTAGACGACTGGCTTGTGTTGTTTTATTCAATCAATGCTGCATTGCAGAAACCCACAGAGAGGTCAACAGACTATAACTACACGCAGCATTTTCATACACATAAATGCGTGTATTCTGAGGGTGATTTCACACCTGTAGTTCAGTTCATTTCATCCAAACCAAAGGAAAAAACAGAACATTGTTTCATTTTAGTTCTGGTTTGGGTTCACATTGATGTGTTACGAACAAACCAAGAGGAGTAAATTTATACAGGACAAAAACGAGTCCACTTGAAAGCGGACCACCCTTTTGTCTGGTTGTTTGATCCACACCAGGGTTTGATTGACAGCTTTCACACCAGTCCAAACAAACCAGGGTTCATTTTAACTGAATCAGACAGGTCAGTTGTGAACACACCGTTACTCTCTACCACTGGCTGATGTTAAAGTAACGCCCAGGTCACAAAAGCTTTTCCATTTGCTGCTTTGAAAAGTGTATTGCATTTTATGCCTTTATTAGATAGCTGGCAGAAGGAACATGACAGAAAGTAAGGAAAGAGAGATGGGGTCTCCCACTCGACTCAAACTCAAGCGCCTTAACCTCCAGGCCACCAGTATTCCCCACTCAGAGTCTGGTAACTCCTTTCAGATTCATCATGACGCAGCCTACGTTACCAGCTTTTTATCAAGCTAGCATAGGTGAACAGGAAGGAAGGCAGAAGGCAGCACCACCACTGCAAATCTCAAAGTCAATAGTCTGAAAGAAAAACACCTCCTCCAGTTATCAGAAATATGTGAGATGGCCTGTGTCTTGTGTCTATTCCGTTTGTACTTCCCATGCTCCCCAGAGAAAAATGAGAAGAACTAACAGATATCATCTAAATGTTAGCTCTTTACAGTATCAGCCACTGAGCTAAACAGGGAATCGAGTCCCTGCAGACCCTGTGTACTGCTCTGCTTGGTTTTCTTGCATACAACACCAGCAGGCTTGAAGTCCAGATGTTATCAGCATCTGGTCACAAAGTCACATTTAATGGCCATTACCTCTGAGTGCCACACAGCCAGGCAGCATGAAGCAGGCTTTGTAGTGCGCTCCCCAGAGACGCAGTGGCCTGGGAGAGGAAATGGAGACTGGAGCCCAGAGATTTGATAAGGACCTCTGAGCCGCTTGATTCAAGGCTCTCAGAATGGAGGCGTTGAAACCGTGTAAACACGGCAGTGAGCCTTTTCTGCTGCAGCCCGGTCTCCTTACTATATGCTTGATTTTCCCTCTGGTAGTTCTGTAATTTGGTTTGATTTGATTTGATGCTTTGTAAATTGGTTATTTCGGTTTCTGATGAATAGCATAGACCTTCTCGACACTCCCAAGCCTTCCAGCGCGGAGCAGTTGTGTGTCAGAGCTCAACAGGAAATGGAAAGTCTATTAAACAGCGTGAGAGAGAGCAGAGAGCAGGCTGGTTCTCAGGAGGAAACTATTGGTCAGTTATCCTACACAACTTTATTCACCACTGTTTTGTTGACTGCTGAAATACCCCAGGAAACCTTGTTTTCATGTGATGATACTTTTGGTACAGGAGTACTTCATTGATAAAATTCCACAGGGAGGTCAAAGGTTAAAGTCGACTACAGACCAGCATCCTCCTCTGGATAAATGATGGTTTCTTTGCCTCACGTACAGAATATCACTATTTTCTGTATATCACTATACAGAATATTACTGTTCTAGCTGTTTGCCTCTACCCATTTAGTCATTGTATGCGCATTATTGATGATTATTAAATAGTAAATAAATTTCATTGTGAAAGCACTAATAGGCATCAATATAATATTGTCACAATATCAATAAATATTGGTATCAGGGTATTTAATATTGTGATATTTTATTTTGTCCATATCACCCAGCCCTACCGTTTGTCCATTTGTCCCAATCTTGTGAACACAATGCCTCCGAACACCTTGGCCACCACTCAAGGTTGAACTTTTTAGATTTTGGTGGTCAGCGGTCGCTGCAGCCTCATAATACACATTTTTGGCCATAACTCAAGAATTCATACACTAATTCTGACAAAATTTTACACAAATGTATCATAAGATAAAATGATGAGGCAATGACATTTTATATCCAACAAGTCAAAGGTCAACTCCTCTGTGACATTGATAGAAGATGTGAATTTGTAGCTTCTTTGTAGCAGCATCCATATTTGACGAAGACAGCATGTTACCCACTTCAAATTATTCAGAAATTATTCAATTCACTATTGAGTACACTTAATATCTTTGATAGATTTATTAAAACTCTTCACTATATATATGTATATATATGTATGTGTTACATGAGGCATGAGGTGATAATTAAAAGCTGTGAAAAGGTGGGAACACTAACCTTTTGTAAACTGCAAACATCCAAAGGCAGTTGTTTGTATTGTTTTAATTTGTATTCAGCAGTTAAATTAGATTTTGGAAGATTGTATCCATTCATTCTAGTTGACAAACGCGTTGTGGAACTTGAGCCTCATTCAAAAATCCTTCTGGCCGACGACTCTGAATACGAGATGATCTATGTGAGGTTAGTTTGACTATGTGGGTGTGCGGCAGCCACACACGCAGACACAAACAAACAAACAAACAGCACCGCTGCCACATTCTGACAGCAGGTGGGAAAATGCTCTGGAATATCTTCTGCGGAGCCGATTGTGTGGTGTGTGTCGGTGTGTGTGTGAATGCGGAGGCGCTCGTACTGTTAATTGTCAGCTCTACAACCTCGAGCCAAGCCAACCGTTTTGACAGTAAACAGCCAAAGGTGAAGCTAAGTGCTCGACTCTGTTGTGGTAACAAAACAGAGCTCCAGACACAGACAAGACATTAGCGGCATAAACACACGGCTCTGGCATTCAGCTTTAAAACATTCAAGAAAAGCGGTTAACCCTGTGTGATGAGATGATTGGTACTTCTAATGTGTGGTCTAGTGTCAGTCTAGTACATCTTATTAAAACACTGCAAAAAAAATCATACAAGAATTTAGTGGGACCGAAATACAGGTTTTATTTACATTTTTATTGTTTAAAATCATCTAATTTACCTCAACTTGCCATTTCAAATTCAATCTACTTAAAATTTTAAGGCACCCCTGTTGTTTTCAATTAAAACAAATATTTTCTTTTCACAGTACATAAAGATTGTGCTGAAGTGACTGTATCAGACATTTGTGAGTTCAAACGTGTCCTGGAGACAAAGCAGACAGAACTGCTTTAAAGACGGAGACAGAATAATCTCATCAGTCTGGTTAAACATCAGTGGACAAAGTCAAACAGCCACAGTGTCTTTGGCTTATTAACATCACACAAGTCTGTTGAAGCAGAAAAGAGGTACAGTAAGAGGTGAGATCTTACATTATACTTGATAGCAGGTTTATTTTTATTTTTTCCCTTTTCAGAGCAGTTCCTACCTCGCAAAAATGTTGAACAAAAACTGCCATCTGTCTCACGAAGGGGCAGTAAACTGATCAAATAGCATGAGGCTCACATGCTAGACTGGTGAAAGGCACAAATATGCCAAATAAAAGCACAAGGCATCAGACTGGAATTTGGAATTTAAGGAAATAAATTAATTGAAGCTCACAGTTAACATTCAGGGATGATGAAAAACAGAGTCATTTGTGGATGATCAATTAGAGTTTTAGTAAAACCAACAAAATACTTCCATGAACGTTTATGTGTGCCTAACAAGAGAACTTACTACATATCATGGGGACTAATTAGTGAGGTTCTCTAGGCCTGATGGGATTCATGTTTCCTGTGAGTAACAGTTTGGAGTCTCTCTGTGTTATCGAAAAAACTGTGCATTTGTGTGGGACTACTATGTGTTTATTTATTTGTCGTAGCTGTGTTTGGCAGTCATCTTACAAACCTCTCTCACAAAGTAGTCTCCATGATGAAGGTCCACTGGCTGTTGATAAATATCCAAGAATATCACAACCAGGCTAGAAAAGAAGAGCTATTTTTGTTATGGTGTAGATCTTTACATGACCATTACTAATGCATTTAGATAAGGGGATCGACATTTTATTTGTATGTTGTGCTGTGCGTCCACACAAGGACACACATGCGTACTTGCAAACATGGTGGTTACACACCAGTTTCATACCGTTCAACTGAGTCACAGTTGATGGTGGTAATGAGCCAGAGAAATGTAGCAAAGTGCAACAAAAGGCAGGAAAGATTAAGACTTCGAAAGATTAAGACTTCCAGTGAACAAACACTGATGTAAGCAATGCATGTTTCAAAATTATTTTAAAAATCTGCTTCACAAATGTTTTATGAGGAAAAAATGCATGTAAGAATGCTCACAATGTGCTATGGTGAGAAACTGTGAATGTAAATGCATCTTTGTTTACAAGACACTTCCACAGGGCGCCTTTAACCAAAGCCAAAATGTTGCCAGCTGACTGGCAGTGGGCTCATTTGGCCAAGACATTGTTATTATTTGCATTGTTGTATCTAAAAGGTCACAAACAGGAATAGATTGTGTCTGATCAGTCCTGTTGAGACAGACAAATTTGTCTTCAGTCCCGTGACAGTGGAGCTGAGGAGGAGGACCTCCAGCATGGCTGCCAGAATATGTGTGACCAGACGTCCTGGTTTGTCTGGGACTTCAGGGTTTCAGGCTGGGTAACCCAAGTCCTGACAAATATATGTAAATCACTAAAATGTCCAGTAACAAACTGTTCCAGTTTTCACCACAGTTAAACAGCCCCAGTTCTATGATGGTGCAAAAACATGCTTTGCACCCTCAGTTGAAATCTAAACAATAAATGCAAAGTGCAAGTTGGTAGCAGGTGTGTAAAGCAGGGTTACCCCTGGTAAACTCATTATATCCACCTCTTTGAAATGAAGGTGAGAGTTTACTCATCCAATTTTAGATCAACTGTCTCAACCTCTGTATGTACCACTACACCACTGGGTGGTCGGTTTAGGCATGGCCTGTGCGAGCCCATGAGCACCTTCTATTTTGGTTTATGTATGTGCGATATACAAAAGGGCTGGGTGAAGGTGAATATAGATTAGCAGGTGGGGTGATTAATAAATACTCTTGACTATAACCGACCAGCCTGATGTGTTTAGAGATCTGTATGGTTCTACTGTGGCAGCCTGGTGTTGTTTTAAGGCAATTTAATGAAGGTAAACACAGTGAGCAGCTGTGTGTACCGGCACTGCACTCTGGCGTGACACATCTGAAAGAAAACTTTTTCATATGGTGTAGGCCCCTGTGATCAGCAGATTTCATAGATCGTTGCAGACTGAATTACAGATTTTCCTGCTTAACCACATTAAATATTACTCACGTTATTTTAGATGCACCCTAAGTCATTTTGTTCTGGAACCGTGCCTGTGCACAGCTGTGCACAAGCGCATATATGTGCACATGCACGAACGTGTGGTACACTTAAGGGTCCTGTTGTGGGCCTTGGATATGTGGTCACCGTAAACATCATAAAATAAAAAAAATACCTCTCTAAGCATCTAACTGTGTCTTTGTTCCACCCCACAGTCCAAAGCCATGCGAGAGCGATGGCTCCTCCAGGGAATGGCAGCGGAGGAAGGGGAGGCACGGCGGAAACAGCTGGAGCAGGATGAAGAACAAGGGAAGAAGCTGGAAGACCTGATACACAGGTACATCTACAAAAACAGATCAACTTATTTTTCGTCTTTGTACAAATTTTGGCATTGCTGATCAGGTCTGACAGACAGAACAGATGGGATTAGCAGAGTAACAATAACAAAAGTTGACACATCATTTTTTTTTTGTTACTGCACAGCTGCTTTTCTTCCCTGCAGTCTTAAATCTAGTCCTCATCCTGGCACAAATTGTCAACATCTACATGGTCCAAATTGGAAATACTAGAAGAACAATAAGAAATCAAGAGCTTGGACCCTTTTAGCTGCAAAGTGCAAATGTCATCAACAATAGTATTCTTTAATTACGTTCAGCCATATTTGAAGCATCAAACCAGAGTCCCAGTTTGGAGCTCTAATTTTGTGAGACTATTTGTGGCGCAACAGAAACACGCTCATACTGTAGAGTGGTTAAAACACACACACTGTGACTGGAGAAGTATTGGAGACATGGGATTCTGCAGGGCAGCTCTGTAACCTCAGAGCAAAATCTACATTTTTCTTGTGCACTGATGTGAAAACAAACACCAGAGCTGCAGTACAAATATGTATCTTCTCTAAAAACAGATGCAACAAGGAATGACCAGAGGGAGGGAGAGATGTAGAGATGAAATGTTATAGAAAATTAACGATAGAAGAAAGACAAGTGAAAGCAGGGCGTGATTGCCAGAGGAAGAGAGTGAGACGTTGAGAGGGTTGAAAAAAAAAGAGAGAGTGATTCCGTGGGCACTTCCTGCGTTTGTGTCTCTGGGAGGAGCTTCCTGATTCCCATCAAGCCTTGCTGTTAGATAGTCATTTATTCCACCAATGAAGTTGGGCAATGAGATCACCAGTTCTATGAATAAAGTGCCAGCATGCTCTTGCCATCGTGATGCTTTGTAAACTCTACCGTGAGTGTTTTCCATTTGCAGGGTGTGAGAATTGGCCAGGACTGCACCTTATCCTCTCTTAGACAGGACAAGCATAGTTTTCCGTAGACACAAGCCTGATCTATATCTCAAATCCCTACATTTAACAGCATTTCTGTTTGGTTGCATATCATTGCATATTCATGTGCTGAATAAAAGTGAAGATGTTTGGCAGACCCTGGAAAGATGCTGACTTTGTCTAATAATATACGCATCTACAATAGTATGGACAACAATGCCCTTGAAACTTAAAAAAATGCCTGGGAAATTAAAATGAAGGAGCAAACAGGAAAAGCATCGAGTTTGAGTTTTCTCCCCGGTGTGTTTTTGGCAAAACAAATAGCAAGAACACAGCCTGAAGCAGCAGAAACTGTTGGCACTATGCAGGAAAGAGTAGAGGAAAATATGACACACACACACACACACACAGAGAAATTACTGCCGCATCAACAACAAATAAAACTGGAAGAGTGCACTCAGTAGAGGGCAGATCTCAACTGTGAAACACCTACTGCAATGCTATCACAAGTGCCAGAAAGTTTAGAATACTTATTTGTGTAGTATAGTAGGCTATGTTTTATAACTGATTATGATTTTCAGTATCATCAAAAATACAGACAGTCCTCTTTCTATTAAACTGATGCTGTCATGAGGTGATATAGTGCGCAGTATAAGCCATCAAATATTAGTTCCCCTACTTGTGGACCAGGTAGCACAGCTGAGCGTAGGAGCAAGGCATCTATTTTGGGTTTAGTCCTGATAATAAAGGTGACCCAAAAAACACTGCAGACCACTCAGTGTTCACAGTTGTGAAGTGGAGTGAGTGTGTAACAGCCGAGCTGCACACTGACCAGACGAAAAGGTTAGCAGTGAGGTTGTTTGTCAGGCAGTAAATGCACGGTGCAGGTTTCCGTTTTTCAGTTAATAAAGGCTGCAGCTTCTCAAGACTGAAGAAAAAAGTTTTACACAAATGTCATAATGATACCAGAGACCCCAGTAAATTGTCAGTAAGATATGAGAAAAAGTAGATAGTGCCCAAGCCTAATAGATGTATGTAAAGTTTTTAATAAAGTGCTTTTGTATAATAGTCTCAGTTTTCTTCAACTTGCATAGAATAGTGCAATGGTTTTGTAACTGCGCATCATGCCTGCCTGTCTAACTATAACAAAAGAAACAGTAAACAGGACAGTAAGTCCAAACTTTTCAGTTTAAATACAGCTACTTATTTAGAACAGTACAAGCAACCAGGTGACTTTATAACAACATAATGTAATAATAACATTTGATGTTGCCTATTTATAGATTGGTGCCTGCATGTCCCAGTAGAAGTTAATGTTTGGCAAAGAGCTGATTAGATCACCCCCAGTAACTGAATTTAATTCCAACAAGTGATCACAAATGTGTTCAAGTTTCAAAAAAATGGTCTCACTACAATGAAATGGCTACTATGGGGACTAATATTATCACACATGAATACAACTGGGTTATTTGAATCAACAAGACTCTCATCTTTCCAGCCAGATAGGATTTATGCAAATCCAAAACTGTTAAAGGACTCCACACCTTACAGTAAAGAATAGTGGAGTGGAAGCAGATTTCCATCAGTTTCAGGCAGTGGCAGAAAAGTTATATAAACTAATCAGCCAGTCCACAGTGTATTATTTGATGATTTGTTATTTCATAGTTCATGTATTTGAGCGATGGAGATCAGAGCACGCTCAGAAAATTAGGCTGGGTGAGATGCTCTGGGTCAATTTGGCATCAGTGAGTCAGGCTGCACCTCCTCATCTATCAAATCTCTGCATGAAAGAGACTCTGTTAGCCAGCAGCTACTGTAGCTTATCACCAGCGCTGGAATAACATCAACATCGTACGTTGCCACGAACACCAGGATAACAGCCGCTCCGGTATAAACAGAACAGCCGTGAATGGTCAAAGAGCGAGTATTGTAGACCGAAGCACAGTTGTGATTGTGGAGCCGCTTCGTGTGAATCACTTCATTCAGCTGCTGCTGAATAGACTTGTTGTCTGATTCTCTCTTTCAAAGAGGAGATATTGCAGTTACTTACAAAAGCAATTAAAACCACAAAGATAATTCTTTACTGTGAGCTAGACTGGCATGTGTTTTTGGTCTGGTTTCATTTTTTTTCCCCCCAGCATTCAGAGTGTAGCCAAATCTGGCTTTATTTAGCTTTATTCAGTTTGCCAGCAGACAGGAAGAAGAAAACCAAAATCTGTGTCACAAAGATGAATACATTCTGTATTTTAAAAACTCAGTCCCATAAGTTCAGTTTGCACAACCACAGTTAGTTCCGAAATCACCCACAGTGAGTCAGAAACATCCTGAATGCCTCACTTTCCCGGGCTATTGTTGGCTAAATCTCAAAGTTGGTGGCTGCTCTGTGATACAGCTATCCTTTGTCTTGTTTTAGGCAAGGTCTCATTAATGGCCTTTTTCAGGTTTGGCCAAAAGTTCCTTCAAATATGCATGCATGGTATTGTAAAATAACCAGTTAGTATTTCATAATAATGAGTCAGTATCTCACAATGAATTTGTATCTCAAAATAATGAGCTAATATCTCCTTTTTAGGATCTTTCTCAAAATAAGATACTTATTTTAAGACATTAATTCATTTTGATAAAGTTTTTTATTCTAATATAGGACATCACACTGAAGGAAATGGGCTTCCACAGTGATTGTATCAGTTTTCAACTTGGAAAACAGTCACTCGTAGAGTACAAGGAACAATTTCTATCTCCACATAACCATTGCTTAGCACAAAATTTGATAACCTGGCATTTTTCTTGCATTTCTGTACGCAAGCATTGCTGCAGCAGCAGTTCTCAAGCAATTACCTTTGTAAACCAGGGTCTCAGATGTGCGCTGGAAATTGCTTTAAGAGGAGCTCAGCTGTCTGGGATTCGGTTCTCAAGGCTTTCACAAAACAATCTTGTCCAGTGGGTAAAATAAAGTCACAGAGCACATGTGTGGGAGTCTAAGGAGTGCCTCCAGTCACACAAATCTTAGACTTAAAACTCTGTAACAAAACACTGACATTGGGAGGTAAAAGCAAGTCTGAAATTGTGAAAAAACCTTAGAAAATTGTCATTCATTTGGGTGTGATGTCATGCAGTGATGGTGGGAGATATTTCTATTTAGATGTATTGGAATGGAAAGGACAGTGATAGACATCCCATGCCTGTGTGTGTGTGTGTGTGTGTGTGTGTGTGTGTGTGTGTGTGTGTGTGTGTGTGTGTGCGCATTTCAAGCAGAGGGTGTGGCATCTATATTTATTCTCTGTGGGACAGCATCCCAGAATATCCCGTAACCCAGGCAACCAGAGCCTTTCCATTACTGATAGGGACAGAGGTGAATAGGACAATTAATGACAGGACAAATATGGACTATCTGTGAGTGCATGTGTGTGTGAGAGTGAGAGTGAGAGTCTAAAGCTATAATCATGCATCCACCTGGATTTCTATAAAAACAACACCCTCCTACACCTATAAACTCTTCTCAAATAGACTCCACTGTCTTGTAGCAAAACCTCAGACATCTTGTCTGTCCCGCTTTAATGGCTGCTAGACTAATAACACATGGACTGGTGGACATTTTAATGGCAGAAAGCAGCAAAGACAAAGCATCAGCTCTTTTTATGGACGCTCGTATCATTTCATGCACTGGAGAACACATAAACAAGCGCAAGAGTGAAAGAAAAGAGGAGGAACAGCTGGGTCTGTCTATGGAGAACATGTCTAGTGCTACTGAGCGTGAAGAAAAAACAGAAGAGACACAAGAAAGAACAAGTGTCCCTTCAGTTTATCCATATGATTATGCAAAGCTAATGGAAAACACATTATGAAAAACAAAACACAAAGACGTAAGGACAACAGCAGTGTCTTTGTGTGGTGCTGTAAGCGCTGCTTGCTGTTGACCTTAAACTGGAAATCACATAAAGTGACGGAGGGGGAAAAAAAAAAGAGCGAACAGTGCCATCTTTGTACAGGCTGTTTCATACTCGTACCTAAGGTCTTTGAGCACAGACAGAGAAAAAGAAAAAAAAGAGAAGGGGGGGTGGATAGAGGCAGTTTGTGCGGTAGTTTTCCCTGTTGTAACCCGAAATGCACGAGGAACACACAAAGCGACAGAGTAGTGAGGAAATAGCAGCCATTGTGTGCAGGAGAAGACGCTAATTTTGCAGAGCCTGGAGAACAAACAGACAGAAGGAGACAGAATGAGAGAGCGTGGCAGCAGCCGTGGTGGTTGGACAGATACCCCTATCATTACACGGACGGGCTAAAGAAAACGGAGAGAGGGATACAGCAGCAACAATGTGGCACTGGCCTGACTTGTACCCACACCACGCCACACACTTTTGGATTATTGCTCGTTTTGTGCTGCACAGACTGCCCCATGCAGATGTGGTCATCATTGCAGGGGAGCAGTGGGGTTTTATATGTACCGCAGACAAGTTTCAACTTGCTAGCAGAGCCATTAGAGAAAATTGCCTTTTTTACAAAATCAGAGAGTGTTTGAATATATTGGACATGCAAGTTTGTATTTGAGAGGGTTCAGTTATTCTGCAGCATTGATAAAAAAGTAGGCCACTGCAGCAAGATGAGACTGTACACCTGCAATACTGAATACTTGACCTCTTTATGTATTTACCTTAACATATGCTTGGAGGGCATATATTTCATATTTAGTCACCCCAATCTATTTAACTGTGTTAGTAGGGACTATAAGTAGCATTAATTCCACATATGTAAGTAACTGATATACTTTCCTCTTTTATGGTCTGCTAATTATGTTAAAGGAACAGTTTTATCATTTTGTGAAATAAGCAGATTCATTTTGATTAATACCACTATCTGTTATCATATGTCTGGTTCACACTATGTGCTTGACCTGTGTGTGTGCGTAGCATTATCCATTGGTTTTTATTTCGGCAGTCCTATTAACAGGTCGGAGCAGCCACACAGCCTGCTTGAGGAGCGCTGCTCACACACTGCTGCAGCCACGTTTCATCTAGAGATTCAGAGCCTCGTCTGTTTTTCAAACATGTGCGGCTCTCTGCAAATATATATCATATCAGCAACATGGCACCTTTCACCACGGCTTCGTTGTCTGTAGAATTTGCCACAGACGTGATCAAATATCTGTTGTAGGCCAGCGCACTTTCTTTTTCTTTCGCCTTCTTCTCTTTCTTACTTCTTCTGTCACTCCTTCCTTTTCTCTCTGAATGAGGAGATATCACTAATTGCCCTTTGTTTAAAGGTCCAGCCGTGAAGCATGTGACATGTGACGTATCAAATCTGTACCAGTGACGCTCCTTTGTCAATCATTGTATAGAATCCACCCCATATTAACTGAGCAGTTGTGATTGACCCGACTGGATCCAAAGCTGGTGTAATTCTGTCTGAATGGAAGGGGGTCCAGACATATCTGCCAGAGCAAATGAAAATGTGAGCTTGGCAGATTTTTTTGGTTCCCAGGCTAACAAAGACTGGAAACGGGCGGAAGCAGCTAAGCACATCAGCAGATTTACCACAACGTTGAACTGTTCCTTTAAATGCATTAGTAGCATATAGTTACATATTCACACAGTGGTACTTTCTCTTTTTCCTGTTTGTGTAGGCTATGTGTGCTAAGTCCATTAGTCTTAACTTCCCTGCTGAATCCTGCTGCTGCAGCGACCTCATTTTTCTACAGGAGATCAATACAGTTTCATTTAATCTTGTCTAACTATCAATCAATTACCAGACCAGCAAACCTCTGTTCTAAACTGTGCTGAAGAGGAAAATGGAGTCTGCAGGATACATGTGGTCCAGCAGGCAGTCTGGCTGCAGCAAACTATACTTATTGCTACAAGCCAATTGAAGTGCCCTGTATCGTGTTACATAACGTTCTAAGAATATTTGTCTTTTCCCTCACAGTGCCAGTACCGGAGCACATAGTTTTTAGCTGACCAGGAAAGCATGATGCAGTTCAGTTTGCAGAGGAAACCTGTCCTTATTTTTGAGCTGATCGTTCCAGAAACTACTTTAGCTCAAGCTGAATGCAACTGCAGTGAAGAACTGCAGAGCCCAAAGCTGAATCTGCTTCAAAATTCATCATTAGTCAACAAATGTGACAAATTTAGACCAAAACACCATGTTAATGATAGACTGGATTTACTGTAAGAACTCGACACAACCAGGATTCATGTTGGATGTCTAATGTTGATAAAATCCAACACAGCCTAAACTGAAGTCCCAGTTTACACTAAACTTGGAGTAATAACACACTTGGTTCGTGTTTCACCTCTCAAGCCAAAAACATTTAGCATTCAGTATCTGTCTTGATGTCATAACAAATCTTTTCAGGCAAAATAGGTTGTGTATACAGAGGAATGAAAAGGTACTCCGTCACGGTCATTTGCTTGAACAAAAAACACTTAAATGTCTTCATTCCTCAGGGACACTGGAGTGTTTATGATCTGGCTTTTATCCTTTCACACACTCAATTTCCTCTTTACAATTTAAGCCTATTAAACTGTTGCTCATTTAAAGTCAGTTAAAATGAGAATGTCAACTATATTAACAAAATACAGTGAACTCCCTTGGTGGACAACATTTTTTTCTTGCAAACAAATGATTTTTACTAGCAGAGTCTGAATTGCGTTGTGCCATTTGGGTGCATTTAGACTGAGTTTGTTTTTTGGGTGGCACGTTATTTGAAGGGATGTGCAAAAGACTGTCATTACACTGTTATAACCATGTTATGACACCTGTCATGACCATTAAGGAGTCTTTATGAATGTTTATGACTGTTGTCACAAACTCTGTAAGTTATATCACCTTGATCCAGTACTCTGTCAATAACATTTAATAACATCTTTATGACAAGTCCAAGTCCGCAATGTACCTACTTGAGGTCAAGGAAAATATTTATGACACACTTATAATGCTCTCATGATGGGCAGTGTCAAAACCAACCACCAATGACAGTATAATATCGTAGTCAAAACAGAAAGCTGAACAGTTACTTCAAGTTTGATAATGTCAAGTTGTCATGCCAAAGACATTGATAGGTTATGTCGTATTAGGTAATTTGTTAAGTTGTTATAACAAAGACATCTCAAACAATGTCAGCTTTGCATTAAAAATTACATAGTACACTTCATGATAACTGTCATGAACATTAATAAAGACTCCTTGACTCTTGTCCATGTTCATGACAGGTGTCATCTGGTGACATCGATATGACCGTGTAATAAAGTGTTGGCTGTCAATGTTCAAACTGCATATGATTGTGACATTTTAGGTTTAAGATGCATGAGAGCTAAAAAAAATGTTCTGCAATTTTGAAAATCAATTAACCACCATAATTGTTCAATCAAACAAAACAAAACAAAAAAAATCTGGCTCCAATTTCTCAAATGTGAGGATTTTCTGATTTTTATGTGTCTTGTTTTAAACTGAATAACTTTGGACTGTTGGTCAGACGGGGCAAGATAGTTTCAAGACGTTTCATAGACTAAACCTTAAAGTGATTGAGTAAAAAAACAAATAATAGACAGATAATCAAAACAAAATTCATTCAGAAATCACAAATATGTACATAACCCAATTTTTGAAAGCTTGTACAGCCCCATATTTTAAAGCTCTTTTGACCACAAAGATGAATTCAGAATGATTCATTTTTTTTCTTTCATCGGATTTTTACTTCCTCAGAGCACACTGCGCAGTGCTTTCAATGTTGTGAAGTAAGGCCTTTTAGTTCAATGCAACAGGGACTTCTTGGCTTCTCAAGGACAGAGCTGGGACTCAAAGACAGTCTTCCCAAGTCCCTATACCAGAAGGAACTGAAAGAAAACCCAGCACTGTTGGATATTATGATAGATACACAGTTAAAATGCTACCTCAGCTGCATAAGTGCACATAATAACAGAGGCGATAGTGAAGCACTCCTTCGGTAAGTGCTGATATTAACTCCAGTACATTTCTAAGCATTTATGTGATGGTTATCTGATCTGTAGTAAATTATAACTTCAGTGACATGTTTCATGTACCTGTTACTAATACTTCCAATTAAGTACTTTGTGTGCATATTATAGTAGTCTATATTTAGTATATATTGGGCTTGTTATGTTCCTTACAGGACAACCTGTCATTTGCGTTTCTCTATCCTTTAAGTGGCAAACAATGGTGCAGTTTATGAGTTCTGATAAAGATAGAAAGTGATTTATATAATCTATCTTTAGTTTTGTGTGTTTAGCCAAGGACAGCAAATCATTCATGACAAAGGCAGAACAAGGAACTACATGAGCTCTTTATCTCTTTTATGCCAAGTGTCAATCTTCACATGCTCTTTGTGATCTCGAAGACAGATGAACACTCGGGACAGAAACAGGAAGAAGCAGCATTAAATCTTTACCTGCGTCATTGTGCCTGGGTGTATTAGAGGACATTTAGGGACAGACGGCAGAGATACAGGATACAGCTTTGATGAGTGGCTTTTAACTAGTTTTTACTTTTTGTGTTTATCTTCATGGCACTGAATTGTTTGTATGTATTCTGAATGTTCATTGGTTTTGTTGTAGATGTGCTAATCTTAATGAATCAGCACTGGTTTTATTTGAAACCATTAATGAGATCACATCTGTAGAAGGCCCATGCTAGAATAACTGGTGAAAATTGAATCACATCAGATGAGGCATTTGTCAAAAATCACCACACTAAAGCATCTTCATTAACAGCTCCCTGTGTAGTATTTATGAGTAGTATATCAACATGAATGAATGGTTTACAGCACATTTTACTGTAATTCTAAGCAGATATGATGACATCTTGACTGTTCATTAGTGTATAGTGTCAAAAAAGGCTCTTCCTAAGCCCTGCCCTTTTTTGCTCTGTGCTCCAATAACAGTTGAGCGAGCTTGTTAACCAATTAAACCTTGGTACAATTTCTCCTTTCCTGTTTCCTGTATGCAATCGGTTTTGCCCAGGATGACGAAGTCATGACCAATCCTGTTTTGACTCAGAATGGCGAGGATGTATTGCCTTTGTTGGTTAGGGTCATTTGGGTTGGGTACGTTTTGGGTAGGTTTATACATGTGGTGTGTGATTGGGTATGGTAAGGGTGAGAACATCAGGTTCAGCCAATCAGAAGCAGAGAAGAGAGGAGGTTTGGCTGATGTCGGTAAAAGCGACATCTAGGCCTGCATAGTCACATCTTATATTAACTAACTGTGATAAGATAACTAATAACTAATTGACTAATTAACTAACTAACTAAAATAGTAGATAGCTAGTTCACCAGTATCTAGATCAACTAGCTAGAATCTTGCTAACATTAGTTATCAGTTGTAAGATGTTGGCAACTATTTAGAAATTTTATTGGAGCACAGAGCAAAAAGGGGCGGTGCTTCATGGTCTGCTTGGAAAAACTATGGCTCTGTCACTCCACCCACTGAGGCCTATCTCTGTCAATCAGCTGCTTTCAAGAAAAAAACTCCAGCTGAAGAACGCCACTTTGCTACAGTCACTCGCCACACGTACAGTGTCATGTATAAATACACAACGTGGTTAGACTTCCTCTGTTCTACCCCCAGAGTCTGTCATTGTTTTTGTCTGTCTCCGTATCTCTGACAGCTTGTGTCACACACACACACACACACACACACACACACACACACACACACACACACACACACACACACACATCCACCACATACAAAACCAGATGTCTGCTCTTGCTCCTCCTGTATGATGTGGAAAGCAGTTGCTGCTGCCCACCCAGGCGTATCCATGGCAACTGGCCTGCGGTTGGTTGACAGGGCGGGACAGTGACATCACTGGTCTCTTTCAGGATTGCCACAGAGATAGCAACACCGCCAGACACACAAGTATAAAGAGAGGCAGTGGAAGAAGCGGAGGGAGGGACAGCGCGGGGTCGTGGCCTCATCACACACACACACACACACACTGCAGCAAAGACCATCTGAAATGCATAGCTGTTTATACTTTATGGTATTACTGCATGCTATAAAAAGACCCTGGACTATATGATGGATAAAGCAGGAAGAGACACTGAAGTAACATCTGGTGAGGAAGAACAGCTAATAGTCCTTCCTGAAGATTTGTAGTCCTCGTTCATAATAGGTTTTTAATCCCCTCAAAAGGGTAGTACCCCTTATAACAAACCTCACTGTACTTTATTAACAGGGCATAACAAACTGTGCTATGTATTAAATTAGACAAAAAATAGAAATAATATGTGGAAACATTATGAAAGAACTGTATTGTGAACTAAAGTGTATTATTTTCCACAGTTAGAACCTTATTTGACTTTCTTAGAGGGCAATTAAAGCCACATTACAACTGATCTGGACTGTAAACTAAATTGAAATCACATATCTACTGCTTGAGACACACCTTCTTTGGCCGGTCCTGTATAGTTGGCAGAGTAGCCAAGACCAATGCGTACTTCTTTTATCAAATCACATTTTCTGCTTACAGTATTACGATAAGTCTGTGCAGTGAGACAAAGACAAATATTCTTCTGCCTCTGCCATTTTAACCTTTACTCTGTATTTCTGGTTCTCATATTGTTTTTAAATGTGGAAGAAGCAGATATGTGATTTCACTGTGTCCCTAATTACCCTCTAAAAAAGTCTAATAAAGATCAAACAGTAGGAAATAATACACTTTTGTTTACAGTACAGTTACCCCTCAATTATCTGCTGATTAAGTCTAGAGTCTAATAAGGGGTCTAATAGTGTCTGATAAAGAACATATTTTTATTTTTCATCTACTTTGTCACAAAGTACGGCTTGTTGCATCTTATTAGTGTACTGTAAAAACTCAGACCTCTAAACTGAACAATGTCTTGACTTTATTCTGTACCTCATGACACAGCACCACAGGAGTATTATTTTAGGGACATGAAGGTTTGGAAATACTGTGATTTTTGTCATAGGAAGAGACACAAACCAGTTCCATCATGTTTTTTTCTCCTCTTTCTGTGCTGACAGTTTTGGTCATGTTTGTGGTTTGACCACTAGAGGGCGTTAGACACAAGCATGACCATGTGCTGCACATAAGCTAAAGACCATGCAGGGGGTTGAGGTATTCAGAGGCACAGTGATCTAATCCAGTCTGATAGTCCTGAAGGATCTGAAATGTCGGCTTTGAGACACTTCACTGAGAGAGGAGAATCATTTGTATTAGGTTGTTTAGGTTTGCTGTGAATGTAGTGATTTAGTAAAATGCATTATGATGTATATTGTGTATTATTTGTATACCGTGGATGTTTCCCCTTTAATACTTGTCTATTCACTTCCTTCCTTGCCACTCTTCTCCATATCCACTTCTCACCTTCCCTTCTTACCTGCTGTCTATCCTCAATATTTTTTACAGTGGCTGAACTCATTAGGTGCCACAGTATGGGTCCCTACAGGAGTATAACCGTGATATTAGAGCAATTTCTCATTCGAGGTGATGGCTCTTGTTCACAGAGAAGGATTTAGATGATCTTATATTAGATTTGGACAGTTTATTCTAGTGTTATAAGCAGTTTAAAGGATTTGCACAGTAGTTGACATGATGACATGTCCCGTGTGTGGATATTAACATTTGTCTTGTAGGATGCTTCTCATAATAGCCTACATTGTCTGGAGTAGTGGTGATGTGGTAGGATGAGAAAGCTGCGTTGTCCTCCGGCTACAAATCTTGTTTCTCGCCCATTTTGGCAAGACCTCACGCAGCTTACAGGAAGCAGAAGTAAAAGCCATTTCCCACCAGAAAGGGAAAAAAGGAAGTGAGATAGGGAGGAGCAGGGAAGAGTAGCCACAGGAGAGGCAGCGGGATACACACATCTGCTGCAGGGAGGGAGAAAAGAGGGTGAGGGTGAAATAAGACTCGAGGAATTTTTCATCTCTAACCTGATGTAGACTTTGAGTGTTGGTCAGGAACATTTCCTATGGATTTTCTTTGTATTCAGGGTTCCCACAATCATGGAAAACCATGGAATTTAAAAAGCTTGATTTTCAAGCCTGGAAAAGACATAAAATTAGTAAAATTAGATGTCATTGAACAGCTTTGAAATTTTGTCCATTAAAAATGTGTGGGAACTCTGTGTATTGGAACAGACCCATATTTTGCACTCAAATACAATATAAGGCACATTTCTCTCTTGCGTCAGCAAACTAACTTGGTCACTGATAAGATGTTAGAAAAACAGCTAGCTAATAAGCTACAGCAGCTTCCTACATTTTGAAATCTCCAGCTGCCAGCTCCATCGAAGGTCAGCACTGCCAAAGCTGGACATGACATGAAAAATGAATCCATCAGTGACACGCAGTGCTTGTTCGCCTGTTAGCTCATCAGTACTTTCAGTTGCTGCCTGCAGAGTTTGGTGGGACTCGCTGCTGCGGTTTGGTTAATAAACAACTTTTAGTACCTGTTAGTGTTAATCTTTTTTTCTTTTTGTTTGCATATTAATTCAAACACTTTTATTGTCTCAACTAGACTTTTTTTTTGTTCACTGGAAGGTAAATTATCTAGTAGCATCAAGAAAATGATCACAATCCTACATCGTTTCATACTCCCCTTCCAAACGTGTAGGAGAACCTAAAGTGGTCTGAAAAAAAATGGGCAAAATACAAAAGGATTCATCTAGAACCAGTGATTGGTTGTCCATTCTGGGCTACAGTAGAAACATGGTAGTTCAATGTGACAGCCTCTAGGAAAGAGGACCAGCACCCTCTGTAGACATAAATGGCTTACCAAAGTAACAAAAACACAACAATTCTTACTTTCTGGTTGTCATAGAGAAATTAACTAATACTGCTAACTTATCAGTATTACACATTTCTTCCATGTTCTGCCATTAAAGTCCTGTAAAGATGTATAGACAGATGTATTTACAGGTCCAGATATAGCATATAGTTATTTACATGAACTGATTACACATTGTGCTGTAGTCCTCGCAGCTCAATCCAAGGTTGGGTGATTGTTTCTCATACCAGCAAGGCTGAGTTAAATATAGGACGTACAGTCCAGTATTACTGTCTATATAAATAACCACAGTCTCACTGCTGGTGAGACCAGAAAATGCTGTCAGATATAAAGCAAGGAGAAAATGCTGAAATGCTACTCAAGAAAACCTAAGATGCCATCTGTAATATCCTGTAGGTATAAACAAAATAAATGATTAAACCGCCAAGTCGATGTCAAGTTCGAGTCCATCATGAGCGAGATATGCTGCATTATAATGGACAATACGCTCTGATAAGGCACTGGCTCTCTTCAGAATCGACAGTGGTGATAAAATAGCTTTTGTGCGTGTTGCTATATTTGTTATTCTTGCCGTAGCAAGAGACAATACGCTGCTGTTCTTGACCACACAGACCCCCAGATCATCTGATTTTATGTTTAACACTGGTCGGCCCCCGACCTGTTCTGATTATTTTGATCTAGACAATAGCAAGGGCACAGTTTCAAGAGCTCACATTTATAATAAGAAACTGGTCTTGTGCTTTGTTCTGTTTTCAGATCCCATTCAAAGTAGCACATGATTACATTCAGCAGAGACGAGCTACAGATTTGTGTGACAGATGCAGCCGGGAAAAGCTTTACTTCTTACTGCAGAACAGCTCCACTGCAACTCCAGCCTCTGCAATGTGTGCGCTCACTGGTCTGCTGTATTCTTGTGCCTCTCTTGTGGAACAGATGTACAACATAGATTTCAATGAGATTACCTGATTAGATAAAGGTTATATATAGTATACTATGTAGATGTAATATACCATTTGACTAAGGGTTCTGCAGGCAGATGGTGAAGAAGGATGCTGGATCCACACGCTGATCTAAGCTTTGAAAATGAGTATTCCTGGAGCTACAGTACAGTCTTTAGGTAGCAGTTTAACATTAAAACATCCCACCACTGAAGATGAACTTGAGTAGAAATTGGCAGATGGTGAAGTGATGAGTGGGGATTTGTTTAGTTAAACCTCAGCGATCAGAGCTGATGAACCAGGTTTTCTGGCCAACATTTAAGACACAATTCTTGATTTTGCTCATGCCAGGAAATCTAAAAACATCTTCCCTGTAAAATGTTAATATTATGAAAACCATCTTCATTATAGTACAGAATTTTGGAGGGTTTCTAACATTCAAGGATTGAAGTTTATCTAAAGAATAAAATTAATTTACCTCAGCAGAAGATTACACATATTATTTTGGAGCAAAACTTTGTGAAGTTTATTTCAAAACTTAAAACTGAAATGAAATCATGAGTTTTCTGAACTTTTTACAGTGTACTTAAAAAATTTCCCCTAAAAAATGAGGTATTTTAGCAAAGGTATTTCAAAGGATTCACTAAAGTCTCACAATAATAGAAACAAACACATTGTGGCAGTGGTAGAATGTGTTTTCTGGGGTAAAATTACGATTTTGCCTATGGAATTTGATTGGCTTGGAAAAAATTATATTTGGCTTGTATAACAGCAGTTTTGCATTAGAAAAGGCCTTCTGACAGCAAAATAAAGCAATGAAAATATTCCAAATATAGTGTTCACTTAAACTGATACTGATCCTTTTTAGGTGGACCTTTTCTAAGGGGCTTAGCTTCCATGCTGGTACTCCTCTCCTATGCACTTGTGTTTCTCTAAACTGCTTCAGATAAAATGTCTCCCACATTGTAAACAGTGCAGTCAGGACGGTGTGTACTAGTGTTTGTTCATGGTCACCGATGCTGATATGATAAGTGAGAGACAGCGCTATTGATTATGAAATACTGTGGGAAGACCGGCCGTCATGGCATTGTTATGAACCTTAATATCTCTCTTACACGCACATGCTCACACACACTGACGTACAAATTCCTTGCGTCCCAGAGGAGTGTAATGAAATGCTGCAAGCGTTGGCGGTCAGTAAGGAAGCAACCCTGGTCCTCCTCCCTGACTGCTTCCTAGTATTGTTGCAACATCCATCTCTTAAATGTCCCTGTGAGCGTACATGTGCATGTGCATATGCTGGTGTGTGCGTGTGTGTGTGTGTGTGCGTACATAAGCCTATTTTAGGTGCAAATTCGGGGATGGTAATGATGTATAAAGCCTGTCCTTATCAGAAAAAAATGTCAAAGCTGCATGGACATTCCTATTTCACTGCACAAATAATAAAAAGAAATTGAGAAAACTCAGAATTTCAAGGCACAATCTTCACTAAATTTTTGAGTTTAAAGTCAAACTCAAGTTTTGACTTAAGCTTGAAAAACTTTTGCTCGTGTTGAGATAGTTTACTCTTTTTGTTTAGATTAACATGGCTGTATTTCAGAAATTCTTCCCAACGAGCTGTAAGCCCCATTTGTTATTAATTTGGTGCTTGAAAATTAAATGGTTGATTTTCTTAGAAGAAAAGTAAATAATCTTAACAATTCATCAGCAAAAATTTGAGCTTGTTTCAAATTTTAAGAGTTTTTAGTTTGATTCAAAACTCAAAGGTTTAGTGAAGACAGCTGACTTGGAATTGATTTTCCTCAACTTTTCATACAGTGTCTGGGAAAAGATTTGGGTTTGTAGTACAGTGTACAAAGTGCATGACTGTGACAGAAGAGACCATATTTCTCAACCTCTCTCCTGCTGAGTAGTCAATGTCAAGGTCATCTTTTCATAACCTTAACCAATTTGTTTTATTTTCCTTAAATAAAGATCCTCTCCACTCAAAAATGTGCTTGTTTTTATGTTAATATCTCCTTAAATGCCTGACCTTGACTATACTGACTTGTAGAGTTTTCATTCCTGTCCTTCCCTCAAATCTGAGATTCGAATGTACCCCAAGAAAGCTAGATTTGGTATGTCACAAATTTGAAGGCCACTCACTGTCTATTATGTATGTTCCACAACGATGAAGGGATCTATCCATCTTAATGTGCACTGCTCTTTCACCTTGCACAAGTAGTGGAGGTGGGGAGAATTCAGAATTTCTCAGTGTGGGAAGATTAGATATGCTTCCCATATATTTTTTTTCTTAACTTTTTATGTGGGAAAACTGCATTACTATTCAAAGTTGGCCCCTCCTCCGTTACTCATCGAACAGGAAAGAAAGAAATTTTGTGTGTGATCCTCAGTCTGCTCTGTCTGTCTGTCTGTATGTGTGTAAAACTCTTTCTGCAGCTCTCACAGTCGGAGAGCTGCGAACACGGACAGAAGATGCAATATAACTGTTGGATGCTACATTTTAATAGAGTCTTGACCTCAATACCTGCATGCTATATTTGCTGGAAGCTGCACACCACTACCAAACAGACTGAAGCCCACAAATGTCTCTAGCACAGCAAAATATGAGAAGATAGGAAACTACAGACATAAGGCGGGTTCACTGCAGATACAGACACCACCAAGAGGCTTAGCAGCACAGGATATAATGCATGGATCATGTCATTCTTCAGCCTCTGTGTTGGAATAACCTCAATCAACAACTAAGGCATCATGAGAATTTTAAACTACAGCCATAAATTTGCCATATTCTACATTTCAACTGTTAAACAGTAAGGCTACTTCAGTTATGTTATAATGTGACATGTTTTCATCTAACCTCTGGAATGCACTGTTAATTTGCAATAAATGTTCCTAAAACCATGGTCCCTAATTGACTCTTAGGCTACAACCTGCTGATGGAGGAAGTACAGATTTGTCCATCAGCAAAGCTCTTGGCCAGATGGCCGTACATTTTTTACTGATCCCCCCTCTCTGTCTGGTCAATTCATGTGTTGGAACATCTGGATTATATCCAGATCAGAATCATACACTTCAAAAGGCTGGTGTAAAATGCACCCTGAGAACAGACTGAAATCTGATGGCCAGGTGCCCTGAGGCACATTTTAACCAGATGTTATACTGTATAGTGCAGTGTACATGCATTTCTCTGTCTCTCCAGAAGCCTAAAGAAGAAACACGTGACACATCAAGTTATTGCATTTTAACTTACATGAATTAGCAGCCGTTTTAAGACTAGCTAACAAATTCTTTAATTATTAAGTGTAAAGGCAATGTGGAAATCTAGATCCAAACATAATCCTAATATTAACCTTCAAGCTGTGTTTTCCAGAGCACCTTTTTTCTTTTCAAACTTTATCAGCTTTCCCAGTATCATGACAGAAAATGTTTTGTTGTGTTTTGCAGGCTGGAGTCTGAAATCGGTGCACTTGAGAGTGAAGAGTCTCAGATATCAGCCAAAGAGCAGGTTCTCCGGGAACGTCTGAAAGAGACGGAGCGCTCGATAGAAGACCTACAGAAGGTATAACAGCATGAACATTTCTTGTTTAATTACAATATAATTACTTCAATTCACTCATGTATTTGTGAGTGAATAAAAACAGTTAAAATGATATGGAGTTTTGAATATAGTAGGTTTCTGCTGCTATATGTTCAAAAGTTAACTTTTCTCATTAGATTGGTTTTAATTAGGCTATTTGTTGCTATAAAAAGGGGGTGTGACATCATGATTGACAGCTGAGCCCTGCTCATGACTGAGTTGACCAGCTGTTTGGGTGGGAGCTTGAGAGCCAGCTCCAACCCTGATCACTACTGCACAGACAGTGGGAGGAAGTGGAGACGTGGCATCCTTCTTTATTTGTCACTGGTTAAAACTATAAACCAACACAAAATGACAATTAGGATACCAACATAAAACATGTTCTGAACAGAATATGGTACAAACATAAACAAAAAGTTACATTTGCATTCCTGAACATTAATTCGACTGCTCAGTCCAGGCAAAATGGAATATGTTTGCTGTCACTATGATATTTTATTATGACGCCAGACTTTGATTCACTCCTGTTTGCCCCGTTTCTGTGTTACACTGTTAATACAAAGTCAACACGTCCAGTTTCTGTTTCAAATTAAAAGCCCTCTGGTGTTTCAGTGGACAATGCAAGAAACAGCAAATTTGATTATTGCTGTGATTTACTTTTATAATGATAAACTACATTTCATATGCGTTTCAGTTTTGTGGTTTGTTGTGTGTTCTTTATCAGTTTATAAATGTAGATGTTGGCAATTCATTATGCTTTGGTGTAAGTTTGGGTCTCGCAGGGACACCAGATATCTCTTTTGGGCCTTGAGCTGAAAAAGTTTGGAGTCTCCTGGTCTAAATCATAGTGACAATCAAGAAATAACACCAATTAATTTTGGTGCTTAAATGCAGTAACACAACTCTGAAATACTATCTCATTATTAATTATGTTTCATATATTTCAAATATTTACTATAAAGGTTGATTATATAAAGACGTCATATCTGTTATGACTCATATGGATTTTCTCCTCTCTCTCTTTCAGAGTCTGATGACCCAGGATGGAGGTATGAGCAATCTCATACACACACACACACACACACACACACATACACATACACACACAGAAAACACACCTCAGTGGGATGGTGTCCTCCCTGAGTTATTATTGTTTCCAAGCAGTGAGGTCCCTCTCTTTCTATTTCTATTTCTGTGTGTGTGTGGATAATAGTCTCGCTGAGGCAGGAGAGATGCGGGCCAGAGCACGCTCACAAACGCACACATAGACATACGTATACCTGCACACAAACACACACATGCACCGAAACACACACACTTACATACACACACACAGAACCCGGCTCAGCGAGACCATTGAAGCTCACACACACACAAGGCCATGACTCTGCAGCCTGCAGTCGCTGCCTTTATCCCCCCCTATTCACCATCAAGCCCCATAAGCCCCTAAAGCTTTGTTCCTGCCATCACACACACACACATACACACCCACGCACGCACACATAAAGCAGTAACAAATACACAAACACACACGCTTCTGCTGCATAAGCACTGAACCTCAGGGGTGCTAGAGTTGCCGTGGACACAGAAACAGAGAGTTGGTTAGATGGTGTGTGTTTGTGTGTGTGTGAGTGCATGTGTGTGTGTTTGTGGAATAGGGGCGGGTAGGGTCACTCAGGGGTGTGGTTAGTTTCTCTACTGGGGGGGGCTGGGCTGTGTGTGTGTGTTTCTGTGTGTGTTTGTGTCAGGGTGTGGTTAAACATCACTGAGGTGTGTATTTGTGTGTATCACCGTGTCCCTGGTGTGTGAGTGTGTGCCTGTGTGTTTGCGGCTCTCCCTCACGGCCTCCAGCGTCCCTCTGACCATGTGTCATTTCCCCCCCTGTGCTCCTGCTCACTAGATGCCACCGGCTGCATGTCTGCCCCTCTCTCGGACTGCACGGACCCTGATCCCGACCACCTCGTCCTGGCCACGCAGCCCCGGACCGGCCCACCTGCCTCTGGAGAGCACGCCATACCAAGACCTGGTAAGACAGAGGGAGGGAGGGGAGAGAAGAGAGAGGGAGGGAGGGAGGGAGGGAGGAAGGGAGGACAGAAAGGTTTTGGGCCACAGCCAAGTTGGATTACCAGGACAAACTCACGCGCACATGGAGGGTGGACAGGCAACAGATACGCACACGTTTGCACAAATTGAGTCAAATCTCATATGAACAACAGTTTCACATCCAAGTATGCAGAGAAAAATATGCGACCAATACAGTGATAAACTTATAATGACATACACACACACACACACACACACACACATATATATATATATATATATATATATATATATATATATATATATATATATATATATATATATATATATACATATATACACACATATACTGAAAGCACATGGACAACAGGCACTGGATCAATATTTGAATTGACTGTGGAGTTTGTGTTCAGTCTCCAACTTTTGACAATACTACAATTCAGACTGTAGAATTACAATCTGTTGCTTTTTTTTTTATTAGACAATAAAACAAAACAAAAAGGTACTTTTACTAGTACTAGTGTCAGCAGTAGTGGTATCGAAATCATATTCCTTTTAGCATTACTTTTAGATTGGGTTGGATCAACAAAGATTAATTTAATTTAAGATAAATTCTAATCAGAGATTAGCAAAAAGTTAAAGTATTTAATCATTATGAAGATACTTGTTTACCATAATTACATTGTAATTTAGAGTTAAAACTTTTGGTTTCACAGAATAAGATTTTATTTAGTTTTAAAGTAAAAACTAAACAGGGGTTTAAATAAAGGTTTAAATGTAATCTTTCTTCATTTTATGCTAGTTTACAAGTTTGGTGCAACATGATTTTTAGTTGAACCACAAATTAATCCTTATTGGTGCAACCCAGCCTGGCTCTAGAAAATAAAAGCTCAGCTTCTGGGGAAGTGTGTACAAGATAGATAGCTGTGCTGATGTTTTATCTGCAGTAACATAAAGTCTTTACATCAAAAGACAAGTGTAAGAACATAATTAAACCTCAGGTATGATTATTCCTCTTTCATTTGTTTACTTAATATTTACTCCACAAAATTAACTGAAAAGATACTTTACTGCAGAAACAATCCCAATCTAGATTGACCCTGTGAGGACTGAGGATAAAATATACACATTTTTGACCTAAGTTGTTCAAGAGGGCAGTGCTTGCAACAGTTGTCATTAGCATAACTTTATCCATATTTTATTGTTCTAAGTGACTTAGATCAGGCACAGTAAGGGAGCGTTGGGTATTTGTCATTATTTTTCTCAACTGCATCTGTGGTTTGCATCTCTAAAGGATAAAATTAAGGTAATGTTTTGTCTTTTACTAATTGCATTTATAGAAGTTTGAATCAGTTTTATCAGAGAACACTGTGTCCCCATCCTCACGCTTTACTCCCTCCACCTTTTCCTCCCAACACCCCCCACCTCCTCCACTGTTCCCTCCCAACCCCTTCACTTTTCCTTCAATCCCCACTCCCTTCTGCACCAAACCCCTCCCTCCTCCCTGTCTCTCCTCCCTCCCTACCCTCCTAACAGCAATGTTTGCCATGGAGATCAACGTACAGCATGACCCACAGACTGGCGAGCAGCGCATCCTGTCTGCCAACCGCGTGAGCCCCCTGGATGCGGCGTCACGTGGCGTCAAAGTCTATGACGACGGCAGGAAAGTGGTCTACGAGGTCACCTCCTCCGGGGGAGTGTCCACCACCACCGTGGAGAACGGTTGGAGCTCTGCGCAGGTTGATCAGCTGATCCAGCGGGCTGCCAGACCGCAAGGAGGAGATGGCGACAGGAGTCAGGTGACCGTGACCCCGGCTGCACCACAGGCCTACGTTTCCCCAGCAGATATTGATGATCTGTCTCCGCCCTCCTGCGCCCCGCCATCGATCCCTTCAAGCCCACCAGCCCAGGTCACCCTCCAGAGGGAGACCCGGCTTGGCATGATGCCCCCCTCTGCTCCCATTACGACCCAGCCCGGCTCCTTGGCCCATCCGGGTTCTGAGCTCACCTCCCCGCCCCAAGCCAGCGCAGAGCACCCAGTCACCATGGTGTTCCTTGGCTATCAGGATGTTGAGGACACAAGCGAGAGCAGACGGCTGCTAGGCTTTGATGGCGCTGTGAAGGCCGAGGTGGTCCTGATTGACGAAGATGACGAGAAATCTCTGAGGGAGAAGACGGTCACTGACCTATCCATCATTGATGGCACAGCGGCAGACCTCGTGTCAGGGCGGCCAGCCACATCTGAGGCCGCCAGCACGGAACTGTCATCTGACGGCCGTGAGCCCGACAGCGCCTCTTCACCCCCCACCAATCCCGAAGCCAACACAGCCCCCCCGCCCGGCCTCACCCCCGCCACAGGTACAGACAAGAGGAAACGCTGCGAGTGCTGCATCCTCATGTGACTGAATCTTCTCCCTCTTCCAACCCTTTTATTATTACCCACATCACCCCTCTCTTCTCCTCTGTCTCTGGATGGTTACTAACAGAAGCCCTGCCTTCCTCCTCCTCTGGACTCTGATCGGCTGGCACAAACATGCACGCACACATGCTGTTGTTTGACCTTTGACTTTTTACTCAGTTACATTCTTACCTCTACATCTTGGCTCTTTCGTTACCCTCTCCGTCAACATGGAGCCTCTGCCCTCCCACCTCCTGTCTCCTCAGACAACACACTATATTTCATGAATTCAAATTAAGCCAGAATGAAAATTAATGTTTGTTGACAAACAGCTTAAACCAGGTGATATAAAACTACTCTCAGTGGTCAGCAAGACTTTGCGGACAATCAGTCACGTTGCCATCCCGACTAACCAAACAGTACATCTGGCTCTAAGGACAATCAACCAGATCATCGCCTTTAAAAAGCCAGTCTATAAAACATTCAGAAAGACAGACATGGTCTGAGTTATTAATTAAATTTCTGTATTCAGTCACTTCCCTGCTCAACAGATTCTGTCCAAACATATACAGATGCACATAAACAACCATACACCCAACCTACTGTATGAATTCAAACAACACATCCCCACTTCCTGTGCAGACTCTCTCTGACCAGGGCAGAGAAGAGGGTACTTGTTGCCTTGGTTTCTTTATGTGCCTCTTCATTCTTCCACATTGATAGTCCTAGCAAACAAAAATATAGATAATTAGAAGTTCTATTAGACTTTTATTTCAGTTTGCTGTTGTTATCTGAACATTTTATTTTATTTTTATTTTGAAACTTGAAAGGCCATTGAATTGTTGGGACACCCGTTTCCGTGGGAAACTAAGGTTTTTGACACCGTGGTTATTAATAACAGGACTCTTTCTCTTTCTCCTCATCTCTCTTTCTCTTTCTCTCTCACTCTGTCATTTTGTCCATTAACTCCAGCTATTCCACTGCTGAGGTCATTTCCTCCTATTCTAGTACTTCCTAACTCAGCAGCCAATAAGAAGCTGTGGAACACCTTTTGGCAGCCAGTAGGATCTACACAGCCAACTTCTCCTATAGAGCACAGGAAGCTAACGGCAGCTTAATGAGTACACTCTGGCAGCGAAGGAACACATATTTCCACCTATGAAAACAAACCACTAACAGCCTGGGCACAAAGTTGTGAATAATGAATATTAACAAGCACTACTAATATTACTAAATTACTAAAATACAACTCTGACAGCTGTGCTCAAATGAGCTTTTAGAGAATTTCACGTTCATCTTTTTTGTCCATTAAATTCACTTCATCGCTGCAGAAGGCTGCCAATGGAGATCCATTATAGTCTTTACAATTCAAAGAGACTGAAAACACTGCCAGCTCTTCTTGCTGTAGTCACCAACCAGGCCCTCGTTTACAAGGGTGCTACAAATAATGTGGCCTGGGTGTCATTATAACATCATATATATTACACTGTAGGACATTTACGTGGCTGGCTTTCAGAAAGGCTTTCAACAGCGGTGATCCTCATTCTCTTTAGTGATAATGGATGCTCTGGCAAAAGATTTTTGCTTCATTTCAAGTGTCTTTGATGGTACATGGAAAAGAGAGGATGCTGGTGCTCAGTGGGCTTCTGGTGAATTGATTTCTGGAGAGTTAGTGACTACACTTGGTACGCTACAGAGAAATATGTGTTGTTAGATCAATAAAAATAATTTGGGCCAGATATGTGATTGAAGAAGACGCACGTTTAAAAGGAGGTTAGAGAGGCTCTTCAGATCCAAATAATGGGATTTGCGGGTGTTTTTGTGACTCGGGTGTGTAGCAAGCAATGTCCCTGCTTCAAATCCAACCTGGGTATTACTATGATTCATTCACATCAAAATGTTTTGGAAAAATTGAGTGGCAGCCTAAGCCGTGTTTCCACCCACAGTATCCGGGACTAGTCCCATTAACTACTTTTCAAAGAATGAAAAGGTTCAGCCTGTTGCCATTTGGGTTTCTTCAGCTGTCTAAAGCCCTTTTAAGTTTGAGCAAATTAGTCTTCTGAGGAATGAAAAAGGGGCGGCTGTTTTTACAATTTCAGTCTGACTATACAACGATGGTGCCAAATGAAGACATGCATTATTATTTGCTGCAACAACGGTAAGCATGGAGGAGACCATTGTTGCTCCATCTGTCATATGCTTTCTTCTGTAATTCCATGTTGAAGTATTAAGGCAACTAGTAAAACAATTTTACAGGAACTTAATTTGGACCCTGATCCCTGTGGTGGAAACACACTGGGTTTCTCCAAAGGTTCCTAGACCCTGGGCAAAGTTCCTGAGGTGGAACTGCAGCTCTAGACTGACCTGAAGAGCCTCAACAACCTTTTATCAGAGTGGAGCACTTTTCCTTTCTTTCTCTCTGCACTGTGTACTAACTCTAAAGAATGAAAGTCAATATTAGTTAGCGACAAATAACATATTTCTAGCATTGAAGGTTCTCTGGGTAAATCACTTCTTTCCTTACATGGCTCTGTGCACAGCTATACAATCCCACCTTTCAACTGTCCTGTCAGTAGGCAACTGTAGTCAGCCTTCAAACATACATGCTTTATTGTGATTGGCCACTGCTGCTGTCAGTCAGTACCGCTGGCTGTGTGATTGGCCACCATCACCAGGCCCATCTGGGTCTAGTTTCCTGTGTAGATAAAGAATGTAAATATGCTCTATATTCTATTTAGTGATGATTTTATTTTCCACATCTATATAGAGATCTAGAGATAATTCTGATTATAATGGGTACTAGACATTGTTCTGATGTCCTGCGATGCCATATCACGACTGTGTGAGTGCACAAATGCAAGCTTTGTATATTTTCATTCTCTAACTTCACCGCTTTGCTGTGTGTACTCTCACTATTAACCCCCTCACAACTTTTTCCCCTTTTCTGACCACCACCACCTTCTCTGAACTCTCGGCGGCTGCTACCATTCCCAGACGTGTTATGATGGGCCTCAAAGGCATCTGAGGGTCTTAAATACATTGTGCAGAGGCAGGATCTTAAAAAAAGAAACATACCAGTGGATTTACATGGTAGCCTATAGAGCCGTTTCCCAGCAGCCATTTTAGCATGAAATTGTGTAGCAATCACAGCTGTTACCAATGATACTAATTGACCCTCAGGAAGTCCCACCCCTTTTTTGTTCTATGCTTCAGTGACAGTTGTGAAAGCTTGGTACCTCAGTCACATGTATTCTTTAGTGTTTCCTTTACTTAGATATGCCATGTGCTAGGCTCATCTATGTTGAAAAGAAAACCACATTTGTGACATGTATTCACACCCTGAGTTAGCCAATGTTAGCAAAACGCTAGCTAGCTAACTAGCTAGGTGATGTACTTCAATAATTAGTTAGCTAGTTAGCTAGCATTTTGCTAACATTAGCTCAAACGTTAGGTAGCATTTTGCTAATGTTAGCTAACTTATGATGTGACCCTATAGGATGCTTTTACAGGAAAAGGAGAAAATTGTCCAAGGTACCAAGTGGGTTCAACTGTTGGAGCACAGAGCAAAAAGGGGCAGGAGGGTCAGTTAAGGTTCTGTTGCAGGTCAGGTCAAACAGAGACAGAGTGCTGCTATTGTGGATGTTGGCTCAATGGAACAGGATCTTAATTAGTATCATGGGTAACACCTGTGTTTACCCTACTACTTCATATCAGTATGGCCACCTTGAAAAAGGTCTATTAACTACAAATCATATTCAGTATACAATATTACATTCCCCAGGGTTTTACGTTGATTCCCTCTAGGCAGCCATTAATTTCCATTCATTTTAGTAAATCCATTACAATTTTTAATTCATCTGGAAAATAATTTTACAGATAAAAGATGCTTGCACATGTTGTCTTTTTTACTACTTCTGTGGTTATTCTCTTGGTTCACATTTACCACATTGGATTTCATGGGGAAAAAAACACCAAGAATTTTCCCACATTAAGTTTACTTGCAGCACACAGACTGCAAGGCTCATGTAGGCCTGGGGACAATAGACATTTGTCACGACTCCATATTGATATGAAATTGTACAGTAAACACAGGTGTTACCAATGACACTAATTAAGGTCCCATTCCATTTAGTGGAGTAGAGCCTTTCCAGTGAGCCAACATGCCCAACAGCAGCACCTTGATTCTGTTTGACCTGAATGGAACAGAATCTTAATTTGTATCACTGGTAAAAACTTGTGTTTCTACTATTATTTCATGTCAAAGTAGCTGCCATCCTGTTCAGTGTCCCAAATTGGCTGAAACATAATTCATTGCATGACTGTTAAAGATTGTGGAGGATAAGCAGAAATTCTCAAACATGTAGTGTTAGTTTCCCCAAGGTGTAACACACACGCAATGTGCATAAAGCAAAGAAGCACTTACTGTATGTACCTACAGAAGAAAATGCAATCACAATCTCAAAAACATAAAAAAAAGAAGAGGAAAAGAGTAAGACTCAGTTCAAGTTAATGGAGCCTGGCCAATCCGGATTGCCTGTTTGGGTTTGTGTGTGCGCAGGTCTGTGTGTGATTGTGTGTGACTCTATGTGTGTTTGTTTGTGTGTGTGTGTGTGTGTGTGTGTGTGTGTGTGTGTGTGTGTGTGTGTGTGTGTGTGTTTGACGCAATGCAAGGAGCTGTACAAGAACAACAGACTTGTTGGGTTTACCAGCCCCACTGCCATGCCTGCAGTACTCCTCTGACTCTGTAGGGGTCTCTCTTTTTCTTGTCTGCCTGCCCTCACGGTTGTATGGACTGTTAAATCAAAAAGGAGCCATTTTCTATTGTTCAAACTTCTCTCTCTCACTCTCTCTCTCTCTCTCTCTCTCTCTCTCTCCCTCCCCTCCCCTCCTCTCTTTCTCTCTCTCTTTCTTTCTATGGATATGACAACTCACTCTGTCACATGCCCTCTTTCTCTTGCGCTCTCTCTCTCTCTCTCTCTCTCTCTCTCTCTCTCTCTCTCTGATGTCTGTATCCTCTCTCTATCTTTGGTCAATAAAGCTGAGTTTCTCCAGTGCCCCCCTGCCGTCTCTTGCTTGTTGTTCTTTCCATCTGTCTCTAACATTCACTTCTTCATTGGCTGCTGACAGAGAGATCACACGCTATCCTTACTGCACCCCTATCTGTTATAATACCCACTGCCACTAACAAGCACACACACATGCACACAAGGGACAGTAACCCCAAAAATGAAAATACATATTTTTTCTATTTCCTGTCGTGACATATATATCCATCTATTGAGTTTCAGTGATGTCTGCTTTCTCTCTAATATAATGGAACTAGATGACACTTCATCAGTTTCATAGAGGAACTGTTCCTTTCTACTGACCTACACCCCCCAACTATATCACCATACAGAGGGAAGCATGCGTCTACTCATAGATGTGAGGTTAGAGCTCAGCTGAGGAGGATGTCATTAACGTTTACATCCTGCACTGTCACATCTGCGTGGTACAGTTGACAGATGTTGTTCAAAAAGTAAGTAGTACCTAAACTGCTCACAACAACATCTGTGGATTATCTTCAGTAGCTGGGTCATGATTTCAAATGTAGTTTAATTATATTTGAGAGAAGGCGCCCACTGAGCAAAGATATTTCCAAAAGACATCCTTCAAATGTCTTGTCATGCACTGAAAGGACGTCCCCTGAGGAGCTGAAATGAAAGTTTTTATGGTTAAATGTCCAAGCTGATGTCCACAGGAGTGGTAACCCTAATTTAGATATGTTGTTAATAAATTATACATATTATTTATTGATTTAATCACATCTAACAAATGTTAATCACATGATTATTTCCTGCACCTGTCTTGCACGCCCCCAAATGTCCAAAAATCTCCTAGCCAGACGTTTAGATATTGAATGTGATTTGCAAGTCAAGAAAAATGATTGCTGGGCAGACATCTCTAGGGCTGATATCTCCAAAACTCTGTGACTTACACAAAAACAATTGAGATGGATAAACAGGTGAGAGGGAAAAAAAATGTATATTATTGATTTTGGGGTGAATTGCCCACGTAAAACACACAGGATTACAACCAAATACAGTTAGGTAAGGTAATCAGTAGGAACAGGAGGGCGTTCAGTGTCTTCTCTCAGACATTATCTTTACTGTTTATGCCCAATATAATAAAAATTCAACTTTTTAGAGTAATTTATTTAATCCACTTAGACCACCCAACAAACTAGAGCAAAGCTAAAACATAGCACAGTCATAGCGAGTTGGAAATTAAGAGCCAGGTTTACATAATTACTGCTTTGATTCACTTAGAGCCTCTTTATTACCACAAGATATTCTTTAGTGCCACAGAATATTTAGTGTGATAATATTTACTAGAATTAGTTTCATAATATTCACCAGATTCAAACTGTAGACAATGCAATAAAACTGTGAAAACCAAATGATTAATGGAATTCAGAAAATTAAAAGATAAGCAAATAAATACCCCTTACGACTATTATGTTTATTACATGTTATTAGCCTGCTCCAACTAGAAATATTAAAGCTCAGACTAAAGGATGGTTGCACAGTCTCTGCTGAGAAAATCTCTGTAATATTCCTGCAACATTCCTGTAGGGACCCATGCTGTGTCTGTGGGATGTAATGAGTTTACACACTGCAAAAAGTATTGAGTAGGTAGCACCATAGTAAGGTAAGTATTAAAGAGGCTAAATACGAGAAAAAGGGGATGATAGCTCATGTTTAAAGAAAGAAAGTAGGCAAATGGTTAGACCCCCCCATACCCTAGTTTTGCAGGAGCCCCGAGGCCCCCTTGGTATCAATAGTAGGTACTGCAAGAAATCATGAAACAGTCCACCAGCCTCACTGCATGCACACTCATCTAACTTCACTGAAACCACCAGTAACTCCACAGCAATGAACAGAGAGGACAAACAAGACTAATTGAGGTATAGAAAAGCAATACACCTACAACACAAAAGCACTAAACACCCGCAGGACACTACAGGAACAGGCTACATATGATAAACAGTGTAGATGCAATGCGCTGTGGACATACAGTATGTGGGGACATACAGTGCAGTGACACTGGGAGTCATCTAGATTCCTTTTGCTGTTGTACAATGTTATCTTTCCATTGATAATGCAGATCTATCTTGGACAGCAGCACAAGCATGACACACGGCTTCCCCTGAAGACATAATACAAGGTGATAAATGATAATATTAGAGACTTCATGACAACCAGCATCTGAAAACAGGACTAGAACACACACTTCCTCCAGAGCGGATGGGTGTGTTTTCCATGATAAACACTAATTGATTTATCTTAAGACAGTGACAGTCTGGTGTGTTCAACAGAAACCACGACTGCAGATAACTATTACACATACACACACGAGAGGATGACGATACATTTGTCAATGGTGGAAAATGCGCACACTAGGACTACTTTAGGCTACAGTGATGTGGTTTGGACAAACGGCAATGATTATAATCACAGTAGAATGATAAAATGACTTCATGGACCTCTAATGTGATTTATGGTTTACTTTTAGAACTTTAAACAGTGGTACTGAACGTTTAAAGCAAAAATGAAATAGCAGATATAGTTTTAAGGAAGTAAATGAAGATGCAACACAAGAGTCAGCTGAATTAGGAGAGAAGGTTTAATATAGAACTACTACTACCACTGCTGATGCTACTCTTACTGCTGCTGCTATTGCTACAGCCACTACTACTATTACTATTATTACTACAACTAATACTACTAATGCAACACTGTCACTGCTATTCCTACTACCAGTGGTGGAAGAAGTATTCAGAGCCTTTAGAAGTGGTAATAATGTGCTGTAAAATACAACTTAAAAATACATAAGAAAAAGCACTTATGACGCAGAATGGCCTGTTTTAAGAGTGTTATAGTATAAACACATGAAATTATTTGATTATCATTACTCATAAATGCAAACGTGTATGCAGCATTTTTATGTGGGGTAGTTTCATTTATATTTTATAATCCAATTATCAGAATCAGAAATAGCTTATTGATCCCCAGGGGGAAATTGGTCATGTTACATAGAGAAATTATAAGAAAAAAGAACTATTAAGTCTTTAAAAAATGTGTATTCTACGCCAATATATAATAAAATTCTTATTATCATCATCATTATTATTATTATTATTATTATTATTATTATTATTATTATTAGTAGTAGTAGTAGTAGTAGTAGTAGTAGTATCATTACTGTTACAAATAAATATGTAAAAAATATATGCCTATTCTACAGTATGTAATAGTACTATATATAGAAATAAAAGAGAAAAAAAAAAATAAATTTAAGGATTATTTCAAATCTGAAAAAAATGAGAACAAAAATTTGCATCTTGTACAGTGTAAAAATAATGTCTATATTATACAGTTGAATATTACACAGAATTATCTGTCAGTAGTGCATAGTTGAAAATATAAACATTGAATAAATAGCTGGTTTTGCATATGAATTTAAATTTGCAAAATAACTTGTATCAGTGTTATAGAGTGAAAGATTCAAAAATATATTTCCCTCTGTGATGTAGTAGAGTTGAAGTAAAAAGTTGCAGAAATGGAATTACAGAAGCAAAATACTGTACTGTAATTTAAGTACAGTATTTGAGTTACTTGCCCCCACTAGCCACTGCCACCACATTGGCTGCCAAGTACTGTGAAAGCTACAATTACTGCAGTTGCAGTAGTAGCAGCCATGATAGTAGCTGCAGTTCTGGTTGCAGCTGAAGTAGATGAGTAAAAGCTAATAGTAGGCTGCAGCAAGTTACTGTATGAAGCCATTTTGACAGATTCATGTTGATATTTTGTGCTGTCACTTCATTTATTGTGAGTGTGAGCAGGGATGATAAGATATGATATCAGATGAAGTTCTTTGAGATGGAACAGATTTACTGGCAAAACATAACCAAGATAAAGTGCAAGAGCAATAAAAGTATTTATCAAAACAATATGTGCAGATTGTGCAAATTGTAAGCTATAAATATTGTCATATTAGCAGGTCAGCTGCATGTTTGCGTCATTATCTTTTCACAGTCTAAGATTTCCACGAGGACAGATGGTTTTTCATGCTTTCACTGCATTTGCAGGATGATATATTGCATCCAGCTGAAGCTTATGAAACTCTTCTTAAAACCAGATAACAAGCTAAAAACGGGCTGTTTTTTCTTATTTCATAAAAACAATATTCTGCAGATACTTCAAATGGCTTGCATTTTACAGATGGTGGTCTACAATGGTATATGTATGGGTCACCCACAAGATGAATGTGAAAGATAATGATGATTAACAAAGATGGCAATGGTAACAATAACTCAAATTTTCTTTCATCACAGGCTACAGCCAAACACCGGGGGTTATCGTGACAACAGCAAATGGGTATCAAGCTCCCATTCCGACCAGACATCCTCACACTGCCATGGTGAGTAGTCTGTATACCTGAAGATGTAATTGCTTGAATTCAAAAATACAGTTACAACTAGGGGCAAAGTAAGTGTTTCTACAAGATATTCAAGATTTAGACATTTTGTACTCATACATTTGTCTGACACATCTGCTGTTTGACAACAAAGGAGTACAGGGCTACACACCGGGGGGCTGTATCTGCCAGGAAGCCTTTCATGATGCAGCTATAAAGAGGGGACTATTTGTTTGCCTTTTACAAGGCATTCCAGACCTCTGAGCGACAATTTCCATTATCCATTTTTTTGGACTGCTACTCACTGAAATGGGGTGTGTGTGTTGTGAGAGACACACTGGTCAAGTTTTAAAAAAAAGACGCTAAAGAAAAATCAGTACTATACAGATTCTTGCTATAGTACATTGCTAGAATAGATTAAATTCATGCAGATAAGATGAAAATATGTGTATATACAGAGTATGTATGGCAGGTTTAGTGAACGTGGGCACATCAAGAAACTTAAAACAAAAATTATTGTCCAATATTAACTATTATCAATGTAATATACATAACCATCAACAGAACATGACTCATCTCTATAATTCTGCATCTGCATCAACATACTGCACCTAATTATAGAAAAGCGTCATCGCCACCGTCATTGTGTCATCATCATCGCTGTTGTCATTGTCATCATCATCATCATCATCATCATCCCTGAGTATGAACTTGTTAACAGCAGTTACCTATTACAGCTGTTAGCGTTCAAAGCTTGAATACAACAAAATGCAAGTGACTCATCTATCATATGTGAGGGTGGGTTTTGTCTGTGTGGACCTCTGGCTCCTGTACAGTGAGTGTGTGTGTGTGTGTGTGTGTGTGTGTGTGTGTGTGTGTGTATCTGCTTCCACAACTAGACTGTTCGTGCTGAACTAGACATCTGCTAGGGGGGCATGTTTGGAATGCCTTTCAGTCACATTGTTTCCTTTCCATAGGTGCATAGTTGTTCTGCAGTGTGATGAAATACCCTGCTACACTGTCTCTCTATAATATTTTTTTATAAGTAACCATTGTATATTTATGGCACTCAGTAAATTTAATATGGCCACACTGTAAAGTGTGGGATTTTTATCAGCTACAGTGTCAAATTAATACAATCCTGTAATACTTCTGCAGGGAGTTATATCCAGTCATGTAGTGTAGTTAGTTTCAAGTTTATAGTGACCATATTATTCCCATATGGTACATTTTGTACATTTTCTATGTTGTATTGATTTTCTTTTGGCACACAGTAGCCATGCAATATTTATTTATGAATTTATTTGTTAATAAGGGTTGGTGCCTTCTCCTGTTCTCAGTAGTGGAATAAATTCTCAGAGCTTTCATTTGAGTATCCAAAGTATCCAAGTAATTATAAACAAAATGTACAAAAATATTCTACAGCAAAAGCAGACCTATCAATCATGCAAATGGACCCCTTCAGTTATTATTATCATATTGTTGCCATTGCATTATAATAGCTGATACCTTAAAGGACCAGTGTGTAGAATTTAGTGGAATCAAGCAGTGAGCTTGCAGATCGTAAACACATTGTCTCACGCTTTACCTCCAGACATCTTGGAGAGCCTACGGTGGCTGTTAAACTTGTGCTAAATGTAAAAAGTTGTACCTAGAGCCAGTGTTTAGTTTGTCTATTCTGGGCTACTGTAGAAACCTTAGGGTGCAACATGGCACACTCCATGGAAAATGGCCTGCCCTCTGTAGATACAAAGGGCTCAAACAATAAATTTAGTGTAGTAAATCATAGAATATTTGCTTCTTAAATGGGTACTCCACTGATTTAGTATCACACTTCTATAAAGCTGGGGGGTTCATGAGAAACAGACTAAAAGTAGAATGGTAAAATCTGTGCAGCAGAAACAGAGATATACTGAATTTTAGCTGTCAGTCATGCCCCAAAACACTGGAACACTACCTATGATGCTAATTGATAACATCTTTAATTAGAGCCTCCCTGCTTGATGATCCCTGGTCTTTAAATCTACTCATTTGAAATCTCAAGTCAACACTGTGATAATCCCAGTGACATCATCAGAGTTATTTTGTCAGACTGGAAAGCTCCTCCAACACAACATTACAGTCCCACTAACATCCTGATTCCTTTGTGCCTTTAGTTCAACATTGTACAAAAACAGTGGACAGTAAATGTTGCTGGCTAGCTACTGATATGTCGGGGCTTAAAAGAGGTGTAAGAAAATATTAAGTATCAATGCTCATGTTTATCATTATATTTAGAGATACTGTATCGATTTTCAGAACACCATATCGTGATATTGTGATACATGCATAGATTTGTGGCAGTAGTTAAATCCATTTAAACCACTAAATAGCAGTGCTGTTTCCTATCTTCCCTGTTCTGATTGCATAAAAAGATGAACTTTTCAAATTCAGAATAGCAATATATTGTGATTTATTGCAATATATCACAATATATTGAATCGGAACTCCTGTATCACGATACGTATCGTATTGCCAGATTCTTTTTTTTTTTAAAAGGTTATTTTTTGGGCTTTTTGCCTTTATTTAGATAGGACAGCTAAAGTTATGACAGGAAAGGGGGGGAGAGAGAGAGGGGACGACATGTAGCAAATGCACCACAGGTGGGAATCGAACCCGCAGCCGGTGCAGAGGACCGACAGCCTCAACACATGGTGTGCCAACCAACCAAGCCACAGGAGCGCCCCCTAGATTCTTCCCAATACACAGCCTAGAGCTTACTGGGCTTACTTAAACTGCTAACCTGATAGAATCTGACACATCTGTGTGTGCACTGAGCTCATTTTTTCATTGGAAACACCACATCATAATCTAGGAAAAATTACAACAAGTCCAGAAAGAAAGTTAAACTAAATTGAACTTTATTGTTTACATAAGGTTATACATCATTTTACATTTCAGCCACCAAAAATATATTTTGACCACAAAATTTAGGGGCTAGCTAATCTGCAACCTTTGCTAATATGGCTGCAAGAGTGGGGGCAGTACAGTGTTACAATTGCCACTAAGGCACATATTCTAGTCTTTCTTCATCAGTCAAAATATTTCAGTTCTATCACTACTTAGTGCCCATATATGTTTCTTATATCAAAAGAATACTGTGAAGTGTAGTGTAGTGTATTTCAAGTAGTCTGCGAGTAATGGCGGAAAATGTAAAAATGGTACAATTGCCCCCATCTCCCCTACTTCTCTACACTACTTGAGAAAACGTGTACCCCCTTACTTAGTTACACCACTGCCGGTTCTGGAGTGTTCTGGGTCCGTTTTTTTGTCTCTCTGAAAATGCCACCTGAGCACAATTGGGTGAGGGGGTGGCGGGGGTGGCGAGTGTAGCTGGAGGTAGGCAGACAGAGAGGTGGGGGGCAGAGACAGAGAGGTGGGGTACAGGAGCAGGGGCTGGCTGCTGGCTGGGCTGCAGCTGAATAAATGAATGAAAGGCGGTAACCTGATCCGCGCGGGTCGGTCGGCCTCTCTCTCTTTGTGCTTGGCTGGAGCTCGCGCTGATTGTCTCTCTCTGGAACGAGACAGAAAACACTGCCGGGACCTCGCGAGCCCTGCATTATTCAGCGCGCGTGCCTAGAGGAAAAAAAAAGAGAAGAAGAGGGGAGAGAGGAAGAGGAGGAGGGAACTGTCGGTTGGAAAAAGCTGGCGCGTAAAAAGGAGCTCAATGTCATCCCAGTCACAGGCTCGGGCTGCCGTTACCGTTATTGCTGCTGCTGAGAGCGCAGGAGCTTCCTAACGTCCCGCTGGCCGCTGGTGCAGCAGCTGCAGCTACCTTTTTTTCGAAGAAGAAGAAGAGGAGGAGGAGGAGGAGGAAGAAGAAGACAAAGCAAGAAGAAGAAGAAGTAGCGGTCAGCACGTCGGTTACGCCGTTAAAAACTAATCCTGGTTATTAGCCGTTAATTAGTCGGTCCTAAGGAGATCCGGGGGATCAGCGGTTTGCCTTCCTCCACACAGGTAGATATGATCAAAACAAAAGTATTGCTGAAAACAACAGAAATGCGCAATCACTTAAGTTTCTGTAGGACAGAAAACTCACAGAAAGGGATATGCAGTGAAAGTGTAACGTTAGCTTTAAAGGTGGAGGGTGTGTGTGTGTGTGTGTGTGTGTGTGTGTCGTTTGGGGGGCATTAGCTTTTTCTGTATGCTGTTTGTGTGTCTTTTTGTATGAGTGTGTGTGCTGGTTTTAATAGAACCAGAGGCTGTAATTACACTGATTGGCTTTAAAGTGGAGAGGACACAGGATACTGCACCCTCCTCTTCTGACAGAGACATCCAAAGGAGGTCAGTGGACCAGACTGCTTGCTTGCTGCAGTAGTCTCTATTTCTCTCTCTGTGTGCTGCTCCTCCTCCTCTGCATCACTTTAACCTAGATAAAATGACCTTAACCTGGTTTTCATCATCCACATGCTGAATGACACAGTCTTCGTCATCTTCTTCTTGATGCTCTTCTTGCTACTTGTTATGTCCCTAATCAAAAACCATTATAATTTTGTTGAACAGAAATTTGCTCTTTATTTTACATTGATTTTGTCTAGTTGCCCCTCCGCTGAGTATCATAATGGCTGATTATCTATTATTCATTTACCATTATTTGCAAGTAGGGTTACACCCAATGATTATTTTCATTATTGATTAATCTGATTATTTTCATGATAGTCTATTAATTGTCAAAAAATAGCGAAAAATTCTCATCATCATTTCACAGAGCCCAAAGTGACGTCTTCTTCTGTCTAATCAACAGTCCAAAGCTCAAAGACTCTCAATTTACTCTCAAAAATGTCAAAGAAAATAAGTAAATCCTTACATTTAAGAAGCTGGAATCAGCAAATGTTTGAAATTTTTGTTTGAAAACTGACCGAAATGATTAATCAGTTATCAAATAAGTTCAAGTAATTGATTAATAGACTAACAAATGAATTTACGTTCTTTATCTTTTATTAATAGTAGTAGTTTATGGTTGGAAACATCACATATTATTTCTCATGTTGTGTCACCAAAATATTTTAGACACAAGTTGCATACAGTGTGGCTGTTGTGTAGGTCATAGACAATAGAATAATTAAAAGACACCGCCACGATGTCACCCATTTGTTTGTGGATTTCCGTTTCGAAGCCTTGAGTTTGGTATTATCGGAGTCACCATCTTGGTTTTTTGCAAGAAGAACACGCACTGATGAGAGCGTGGAGCTGGTGGGTGACCTACTGCGACTAGGGTGGTGCTTGGTTTTGGCTCGTCCATTCAGCAGAAAATAATGTTGACCTGCCTAGTGGTTAGGGTTAGGGTTAGCACTGGATGGATCCACTAAGATGAGGTGATTTGTCAGTCAAATGGTAGCCACACTCTAAAGCATGTCATGCTTTATTGTCTGTTTTACTCTAAATGGGACCATCATCTACAGAATGAACATCCTGTCTAAAAGAAGACTGAGATCTGTAACTTCTTCAGAAACTGAAACTAACTGTCATAAAAAAAGTGAGAAGTAAGGTTGTTTTTTCGTAGGACTCCATATTCTACTAGTCTATTGTCCAAATTCCTTTTACCTTCAACTTCATAGGAGCCAGGATGCTTCAGTATGCTACATTTTAAGCCAGGAGGTGCCAGCTGGATTGTATCCATCTGTGGCTGCTCACACTCAGCCATCCTTACCAAAACTCAAGAAGTAGCCTAGTATAAACACAATGCACATGTTTATGTCTGTTGCGTTTTGCCATGCAGTTGGTTCAGCAGTAAGAAAGGACAGCCCAGTGAAAGATGTAATCTTTCAAGAGAAAATCAAGATTTTTAAACTGTGAAGTATTTCTCAATATACATGCAGTTAAGATGCTCTTATGGTTGTTAAAATCTTTGATAAAACCTCATCACACGGTCAAGTGGCATTGCACATGATTTCAGCCCCACTCTTACTGAAAAACACTCATTGGTTGTATTTTGAATGTTAAAGCACATTTTCAAAGCGTGAAAAGAAGAGGCTGTCACGACTGTGCTTGCTTGTCACAGAGGAGCGGCTGATCAGACCAAGGAGCTGGCACATGTTCAGAGCAAAGCACCTGAAGCCAGTCATTTTTTTGCTCAGGATTTTCTTGTGGTAAATTTACCATCTTGCTCTTTGCTGTTATCTGTTGCCAAGCAACTTGCAGTTCTTTGATTGCAGACTTTGACAATGTTCATTGATGGACGTTGCCATGCTGGATGTAATTGGCTGATGATGGGTGTTTTTTGTCATCTTGGTGCTGAATCACAACATCTGAGGACCTTTTCTTATTCAGAGATGAAATCTGATCATCTATTTCTGAGTAGCTCAATGTTTCAGTCATTTGCTGATCAATAACCCATATTTGGTCAGGTGATTGAATCCTTTGTGACTTCTTAATCTAAAAATGCAGACTCATGGTGCAGAAATACTCCAGTTAAATACACCAAATGCTGTTTTCCTGAGGTGAAGAAGCTGTTTGGGGGGAAAGTTGACCCCATTTTCCCATCTCTTGCAATCATGCTGATTGATTTTACTTCACTGTGGAGTTGCTGTCATTTTGCAGTGCAGCTGGAAAGTACAACACAAAAAGGAGTGATCAAGGTTCCAGAAATCAAGAAAGTCTGTTAGAACCTGCTCACAGGCACTCTGTAAAGAGATGTTTTCATTTTTAGTTGAGATTTGACAGCTTTTATTTATTTTGCTCCCAGTTTACACAGCAGGGCCTGTAAGACAGGCAAACACATCAACCAGGCAAGAGGAAACCAAGAAGGCAAAGCAAAGACAGCAAAAGATGTCACAGAGGCTCCATAGTGAACATACTGATGAGTTTATGGTCAGACTTGATCAGTAACATTCAAAATTGAGGGTGAAAACAAAGTTGTATTGGACTTTGAATTATTTTTTCATTGTACGCACTCTATTTAGAAAAGCTCATCAGCTGTGTTTGCTGTTTTGTTTGGTCATCATTTGAAATTACTGGCTGATTCTGGAAATAACGAAGCGCAGCAGCAAACTGCCAATTCAGGCAGAGTGTTTGCCAATACCTCTGCCTGGCCCAGGGACAGAAAAAATCACAGCCAGCACTACAATTTGATTAGATAGTCAATGACAGGGGGTACCTGCCACATACTGAATGTCCCATTGAGACAGTCAGTGCCTGTTTGTGAAGCTCAAGGTGTGTGTGTGTGTGTGTTTGTGCATATTTTTGCAGTGTGTGTGTGTATATCCCATATGGCACAATTGTTATCTGCTATGACAGAAACTCGCTTTGAACCAGGCAGTTGTTTTGGCTACCTATAGATATCTGCAAGCTCGACCTTCATCTTCCAAGTATATAAATACATTCTAAATAAACACCTTTGCATAAAATCAAATCTAAATATGTTTTTAGTGCTATCCCAAATGACACAGGATTTTATTACATAGTGTAGCAGTGAGTGAAAAGGGTAAATTAAACATATTAAGTCATTGAGGATGTTACTGACTGTGTAACATTCTATTTGATAAAGGCATTGGTGGTATACCAGGGTATTAAAAAGTCCCAACGGTATGATTTTCAATACTGTCATAAATAGACACTCTCCTCCCCCGGCTACTTCCCGGCATCATCATTGCACACCATTTTTTCTCCAGGATGGTAAAGTCATGTTCTGTGTTATTCATTTGCTGTATGTATTTAACCAGTCAGCGGTTTAACCTGCACAAGCAGTTATCACATGTGTACAAGGTTAGTACTATGCAGTTGTTAAAAATAACAATATTTGGTACTAGTAACGGTCAGCTATTGGAATCCAGAAGGTTAAACTGGTATTGGAACATTTCTAAACCGTATGTCATATTTTTTTGTAATATATCAATAGCCTATATCGATGTCGACACTCATACAATAATGCACATGGCAGAGATTTTAGGTTTTATTTGAAACATTTTTTTGCATTTCACTATGAGATCCAGAATTATCTGGCATGACATGTTGTGACTCTAATGTCTAATAATTCCCCCCCGTTAAGTACAGCTTTTTTACTGCTATTTTCAATTTTCAATCACAGTATGGTTAAATTACTTGGTTAGTCATCGGGAAAGATCATGGTTTGTAAAGAGCTACATTGGCTATTTGTAAATAGCAAATAGCATCTGCCCTGAAATAAGTGTTTTTTCTAATAATTGATGTTATTTTTACTTAATTGCATGTCACATCACTGGGCTGCATGTCTGGTGGAAGTACATTTTCCATCCCCACCCCTCTCAGAGCCACAGAGTGTGACAACGTTGACAGGAACAACAAAGTTATCAATGATGTCTTCTTCCTCCGAACCTCTCCCTCTTCCCAGAAACCGCACACACACACACACACACACACACACACACATAATCACAGGTTACATAACAGCTGTGTGGTTGATGATGCTGAATCTTGGTGAGCCCAGAGTACACAGGAGGTGGAAAGGGCAGTGAGATTGGATGAGAGAGACCAACGTGATGACAAAAAACAATGAGTACAAGCAGAGATAAAGGGTGGTGCAGGTGTGTGTGTGTTTTGGTGGTAGCTGGATCGGTGAATGTAAGGCGAGTGAGGAAAACGTGAGGGAGGGAGGTGCTGGATGCAGGTCTAGGAAGTCTGTTCAGTCTCACACAGCTCAAAGTGCTGTTGACATTAACTGGCCGGTGGCCTTTGAATAGCCAATCTGTTGATGGGCCTCCACTGGCTGTATTCCAGGAAGAGAGTGATACTCCACCTTGTGTTACTGGATGTAGTCCCAAACATTGCAGTCAAATCAGCGTTGTTCACATGTACGCTAATGTCATTGATACATGACTGTGGTGTCTTCTGAGTTGTAGCTAACACACTATGAATATGCTTGCCATCGGCTCCCATTTCACAAATGTTATGTGTGTGTTATCAGCTGACAAATGAGGGGATAACATGAATAGGAAAGAGCATGTTGTCATTGGAAATCATGTGAGTGCCCCTCAGGCCAGCTATTAGACTGAGCCTTGAAAATAATTTTCCCAGGATTTATTAAACAAAGCCTTCTCATGTTTGTGCATGTCTGAAGTAGCTGGAATTTTAAGTACTTATTTAGAGTGTGAATGACACTTTGTGGCTATTTTTGTTTGGCCCATGGGAATGAATGACAGCTAAGAGTGATTAAAGGACTTTGTGAGTGCTCTCTATGTGTTATTTCTCATAACTTCTTCTTTGATAATACAGAAAAAAGGCACCTTGACACCGCAAGAGAGGAATAAATGAAGGCACTTTTCCAAAGTGCCTAAAATGCTTTTGTCATAATCTTAAGATGTTAAAAGTTTGGATTCTTCTAAACGAAACCAACCATCATGTCCAAATGAAATGAGTCATGGGCACAAGTGCTGCGAATGGGTATCTAGCTAGAGATGATTTTGGTGTATAAGGTCGTATTGTCTAGGGTTTGCCCTTGTTCCTATACAGCCAGTACCTACCAGACAGACTCACGGACATAGATTTCGTTTCGGTGCCACGGAACTGCCATAGTTACCCTCTGCTGTTGATGTCACAGGCAACAGAAGCATCACCACACGTACCAGCACTAGTTAACATCATAGCTACACTCTCTCTACATGGCCCCTGCAATAGGTAACGTCAGCCTACTGCTAGCTAGGAGCTACCTTAAACAGTGTTAAAATGCCTTAAGCTAAATGGTTTAAAGTGTGGCTATATTTAACTTGAAAGGATTCTGACACTAGGTGGGACATGCACAAATGTTTAAAACAAAATATGGTAATATTTCTTCAAAAAGAATTGCTGAAGTTTGAAGCTGGAGTTTGTAGAAGATCAATAGTACCAACTCATATTTTTTTGGTTTTATAAGCCTAGTTCTGTAACTATTAGGCCTATTTAGTATTTTATTTACTGTGAATTTGTTATGTAAATTTGTGAAGTGCTTTATAGCTGTTCTTTAATGTCATTGATGGTGATTTTGTGCTTCTTTTTTTTTTTTTTTTTTTAAAGTATCAGTTTAGGCAGTGGTACCATTGCAAAGTATCATTTTAACACTGTTTTGAGAAAAAAACCCAAAAGATACCTAACTGTTTACAGGATGTAGAAGTATTTACAGAACAATTGTTATTTTTTAATAATGTTTCATAACATTAAAATTCATATGTGAGACAAAGGTCAGCAGTCAAAGAAATATGTCAACATGTAGTTGCATCGATCTCACCCATGCTTGTTCCCATTTTTGTTTGGAACTGAGTCTGGCTCTGGCACAAGAAGACGATTTCCTCATTCTTAATCCTACAAAGCTCTGATTGGCTCAGTTATTGCTCCAACTCACAGCAAACAGTTCAGTTTAGTGTAGCCCATCCTGGCAACCATTTTTTTTACTGCTACATGAAGTTGAGACTCATGTCACTTTGAACATGACAATGAAAGAAAATTCCTTGAATGAAGCTCTTAACGAGGTCAAAGAGTAATTGTTTTGTCACATTCCATCTTATGAGAGGATTTTGTCCAGTGTTTTGGTATTTGTGTTCCAGAGAGGAAAAGAACTGGAGGGATGCAGGAAATGCAACAATACAACCCAACCATGTGATGGCCACCATTACACAACCTCCGCCACCCACTATTGTCCACAACATCCACCGACTATTGTTGGACTATGCAACAGAAGTCATTCATTCAACACAAAGCAAAGCACAAACCACCTGCTAGCACAAATACTGTTTACAACAAAGACGCACACATAGACAATGAAAATGCAGCACACCAATGTAGGGAACACAACATAATTAAGAAAACTGCCTTTAAACAGAACATTTCTAACTTTTAAAATGACGTAAATTGGCATATACTCCTCTGACAGAGGTAGAGAGAGCTGAATCTTTTTTTTCCCACACGAGAATTGACAATAAACAAGAAACCATTTGATTAAATACTAAAAGCTCTGAAAAGCAGAGAGAGTTCTGGGAAGTCAGGAGGGAGGCTGACCTCTAATGTCAGGGTTTCATGTCAGAACACAGCACTGTGCTTTGGTGGTGAAAAGCTGCAGAAGTCTCTTTATCACATTCCAGCTGTAGACTGGAATGTCAGAATACTATTTGAGCTTTAGGTGCTACAGAACGTGTGAGGGGGGCCTTGGGGCGCCGTTGTCTTTGTGGGTGTTGTCGTTTCTTATCTGTGTGTAAGCCTTGGATCCTCAAAATTTGCATGAAGTAGATCAGGACTGAAAATTAAAAGTAGTCCTGAGCAGACCTCAAGCTCTCACTGTTTTAAACTGTAAAAACTCACTCTACACAGTTACTGCCGCTGTCATGATCACAGTTGCTCTCTCCGCTGGGTAAAATATGTCCAAGGATGCTCTTGGGGGTTGCTGAAAGGTTGTTGGGAGAATATAAGACAGTAGCAACTGAATCAAGACCAGGTAAGGTAACTGGAGTGAAAGAGGGAACACCAAACAGTAAATTACGACACTTCATCATGAAATAACTCCTGGAATGTACTGAGCGTCACAGATTGTAACGGAACCTGTGGGGTGTTTTCCTTAAACCATTAAACTGTGGCTGAACTGCTCATGTATGGCAAGGCAAACTTTATGTTTATTTGTTTTGTAATCGTTTTGATGATATGCACCTCAGGAATTTACTGGGAGTGAATCAGCTGAGACATTTCGGTTATGTAGTAAGATTTATGCAAGTAGAGTCAGGAGTGGATTCGATTTAAAGCTCATCAGCAGGTCTCATTTAAACTTATGTTGTTCTAACTCTTTTAGTTGTGTGTAGGGATGGGTATCGTTACTTCTTATCAATACTGATACTTACTCTTATCTATCACTATACCCTTATCGATACTACTTTCCATAATTTGATGCAAAAAGTGAAGACAGTCTGAGCTGTGGTCATCTCCTTACAGTTGAAAATATGTACAATGACCAACAAAATTATCACAAACACACACAATTTAAGAAAATTATCTATGGTTATCAGGACAGCTCAAGTTCAAGGCTACCTTCCAGTTAGCAATTTATGGCTACTAAGCATACATAAATCAAGTGGACTCCACTATGTGCGCTAGAAATCTTTCAATAGAAACATGGCGGCAGTCCTGTGACATTCTGCTGTTTTCTTCCTGTGTCATTTTTCTTCGTCTAGCGATGGAGAATGGTTTGGCCTTGGGTGTCTGACGTCTGCTGTCCATCAATGAAGCTGTGGCTGCTGCCTGACCTATCCTATTAATAACTACAGATTTATTTGTGTGATAGTAACAAATGTTATGTCGGCTTGATGAAGTCGAGATAGTTGCACTTGCTAATCCCACTAGCATCAGCATCAATTACATCTGCCTACAGCAGCCTTTTGCTGCACTGAAGATGTAACGTTAGCTGTTGCAGCTGCTTTGCTAAAGCATTGAAACATGCTGCACTGCTTCAGATTTATAGAGTGCTGTATTTAAGGTTGGATAACGGTTGACGTTCTTCTGATACTGTTGCTAAAACGATACTTTCAAAATAGTACCAGTTCCTGAAATGATATTTTAAAAAAATGTTTTTAAAAATTGATTGCACATCTCTTTCCTTTCAAGTGAAATACAGCCACACTTTAGCAAACATTTAGCTTTAGGCATTTTTGTCATGTTTAAGGTAGTTATTAGTCAACAGTTGGCTACCTACTGCAGTTGGACCAAGTGTAATTTTAACTAGCAAAGGTACAGTGATGCTTCTGTTGCCTGCAGCATCTGTTTCAGAGCACTATAGGGTGATATTAAATAGTTAAATGAGCATTTTAAGTGGTACTGCAATAAGGCACCAAAATCTGTGTCTTGGTTCTCAACCCTAGCTGTATTTGTGTTTTGTGAATGTATTTCACTCACAATAGTGTTGAACACAAAATGGTCGCTGCCGTAGTTCAGAATTGTTCTGAAGCCATGATTCCTTTGAAACCACAGAAAACAGCACTGATTGAAAAAAAGTAATTGGGGAATAGCGCAGTTGTCAGGCTCAAACATGTTTGCTGTCACAAGGCTGTTTTCTTCCTGTGTGAAGCCTCCTTCCTCTGTCTAAATACTGCAGCCTAATGAGCTAGTTTCCTGAAATAGACAGGTGATTAACACACTGCTCTTCTCAGTGTGAGGCAGAGCAGAGCTAGTTAATGCTATAAGCTAACACTGGGAAGAGGACAACAATGATAATATGCTCTGCCTGATGGTTGGGAATGAACTAATGCTTTAGGTCTGTAATAACTTTTTTATGTGCTGCTCAGGCGGGTTCAGCTATAGCCATGCAGCACCACAACATGCGGATGGGATGCTATTTCTAGAAACAGAGCAAATACCAGTCTGTTACATGATCAATCAACTCAGAAGAAGAGTGCGCTACTGATGGATAAAAAGGTCAGACGTAATATCTTATAAGTTCATCTAATTAGTAGTGTCGTTACACTTTTTTCTGTAGTTGTATGGTGTGGCTATTGAGAGTGGCTCTCTTTGTAATTGATGGTGTTTGATGGTCACTTTCACAATTGAGCACTCGCTTCTTTTTCTTCAAAACTACTTCAACTATTTAATTTAAATTTAGAGCTATTATTATAAATCATTTTAGCTCTGGCATGCAAGTCTAAACGTGCCACATTTGACAAATAATGTCATCCAGTCAGCACCATGTGGTGATAACAAGCCGACTAATTAGCTAGCATGCTGGGGTGTAATTTGGTAGGTGGGTGTGCCAAACTTTCTAAACATAGGTAGCTGCTATCCAAGTAAGTGTCGGGCAGGAAAGTCTCTAATCTAATCTTTCTCCGCTCTTTTAAGGCCATGCTAACATTGAAATGCTGATTTGAACTAATTGTTTGCAACTAAACATCAACAGTTATGGATTATGCCCATTGTCATACTAATGTGTGATTGGCTGGTGATGTTAATAATCATATTGCCATTACTTCTGATGAATATTGTGAATGAGATGTGATTCATGTTTAGTGGGAATGATCATTTTTGCATCACGATTTTAATTTTAATTGAAAAAACTGTACCAAAAAAACATGTTTTCTTACATCTGGAGAACAACACTTGTAGGCCATGGCATCTCTGCAGCACTACAGTACTTCATTATAATGCTGTTTTGTCACACATTTGCAGTCTCTGCAATTTGGATATTGCACTTGGTTATACTGCAGTTTCAATAATCTTTCAATTAATTGCACAGTCCTCGTGCACACTGACCACAGTGTTGCATAAAAAACAACAAAAGAGGCAGAAACCAGTCCAGCGATTTGTGTGAAACTACAAAACAGCCACTGATTACTCATTTATTATACACCATTTTCTGATTTTGTGTGAAGCTAATAGACTCATTTCACTCTAGATGTAATCCCCCAAAATATTACATGTTAGCTTGTCCGACCACATATTTTAATTTTATTCAGAACCTTTAGCCTATTGGCCTGTTAACCAGTTAGCCTCACTGTGTGGTCTCTTCACTCAGAGTCCTGTGGGGACAAAATACCATAAAATGGGCTGATTCATGCTGGGAAAGGATTAGAATTATATGCTCGGTGGCTCTTTCTTCAGATGCACACACACACACACACACACACACACACACACACACACACACACACACACTCGTTGGGTCACACACACACAGGGAAACAGCACAACCACATCCTCGAAAACCCTCAAACTCAGCCATCCATGTGTCCCCTCCTCCTCTAGTGCAGATTTGTTCCTTCATGTCTGTCAGCTTATTTCCTGCACAATCTTCCTGTTATTTCAGATTTTGGTTTTCTGTCCAATTCGATAGAAGCTCATATTTTTTTCTTTTTAGTTTTAGTTCTGAAATTATTTACAGTATTTTGGGAGTTAAAGAGTTAAAGTACTGGTTTTGTTGCCTGTAGACTGGAACTATCAGTCATTGTACTGTATAGTTAAGGGATGGTGTACTGAAATGGTTGTGGTCATTGAATTGCTGTGTTCACTGTGTGCATGTGATGTGATATGAAACAAAGGGAACGATAGTTGACAGCAAGTGCTGTGTCCTGCTGAATTAACAGCAGGAGAGAGCTGGTCTGTTACATAACCAAGGGAGGCCGAGGAAAGGAAGGGGAGTGAAAAAAAAAGCTATTGGCAATGTGTCCTAAATTTCTGGGAAAGTTTTGCCCTTGTAATATTTTATCATTCCTGCCTCAAGTGGACAATCAGAGGCGACGTGACAGACAGCTATCGTCAGCATAGCTGCAGTGTAGTTTAAGGGATAGTTTGGATTATTTGATGTGGGGTTGTATGAGGTACTTATCCTTAGTCAGTGAATTACCTACAGGAGATGCTGGTTGACACAACCCCAGTTTGGAGAAACAGCAGGAGTAACATCACAGACACTACACAATGAATTGCTGTGCACGGGGTAAGCAACAAAGGGTATTTTAGCCAGAAAAATCAGTTAAGTGTACGCTAAATTTTGATATTTCCAAGGTTTACCTTTGCCGTTAGACGGCCATTTCTGATGGGAAACTGAATAAGTTAACTGTATAAGCCAGATATTACTCTCTCCAAACGCCCTAGAGGAAATTAGTATTTTTACTTTTAGAACACAGGAGCTGCTGACCTACTGGTACTTCAGTTTGTTAGTTGTTTGTGTTATTGATTGAAATAGGTGAATCTTAAGTTATACAATTAGGCAAACAAACTAACCGATTGAGACTGCAGCAGACAAGCAACTCCTGTCCTCTGCAAGGAGGTAAAATTACTGATTTCGCTTATGGAGTTTGGTTGGTTTAGAGAGAGCAATATTTGACTTGTATAACAGTGGTTTCCTGTCACTAACGGCTGTCTGATTGCAAGTTCAAGCATTCAAATATTCTAAATATAGCATACACTTAAACTGACATTGTTTTTTTTAGGTGGGCCTTTTTTAAGTGACTAAAATACCTTTTGTTGCTGACCCTATGTACAGCAGTACATTGCTTAGCTTATGCTTATGCTGTAACCCCTCTCAGCTTCTCATAACAGGGGACGTGCAGACTGGCATCTACTGTAGGCAATACACTGACTATCGACAAGTACCTCATACAACCACACATCAAATAATCCCAACTATCCCTTTAATTTAAGAAGATCGGGTTTGCTTGCTTATTCTTTTTTAATATAATTTATTATATATTATATATATATTAATTTCAATACTCAAATTCTCAGAATAACCAGATACAATATTTACCCTTAATCCCCTCTAATATACCTACATGTAGGCATAATTTTATGTAACAGTATGTGACAGGGTTATTACATAGTGTATGTGTAATATTATATGTATTTAGCTGTGTCTAATAGTCACAGCCATGCAGTCCTGTGTAATATCTAACGTTATTACTCCTCATTTAATATGTCTGGTCCATTTAGCTGATGGGACACAAATCAAATTAACTAATTACAGTACATGGCTTTATAGCTGTGTCTTGGTTTCTGCTGGCACAAGTCAGTAAATTACTTCATGTCTTTGCTCCATAGTTGTGTATAAGCAGCATCATCTACAGCAATGTAATTGTATGTGATTGTTGCCACATGAGACTGTTTAGGGTGATCAGGATGACCTTGTGAAACTAAACTTTGCAACAGTGATTGACTCACTGTACATTAACAATCACATAAAGCACACAGCACACCGTTTCACTGGGCAACAAGCCCAGCAAAGTACAGTTTGTTTTACTGTCACAGTATGAAATATTATTATACACACAGATCTGGGCTCCAGTCAAAAAATACAGTACAGTCAGTGCTTTAACTCAGTCCAAGGTATAACTCATAGTGGAGGACTGTTCAGTGTTAGTGTTAGAGTGTGTTTTGTCCCAGTTAGCCCTGCACTTGTGCTCTGAGTCTTAACATTGGCTCTCTGTGCCGTGCTTGGAGAGCTTGTACACACAAGTGGTCACACTCTCTGACTACAGACCTTTCCGCTTAAGAAGAGCCCTCCATCTGTGAACATCTAAGTGTGTGTGTGTGTGTGTGTGTGTTTGTGTGGAGTGTTGCATTAGTATGCAGGCTTGAGAGTCTCATTGAAGCGCCTGTCGGGCCCTTTGTTGTTGTTTCGTGAAGGGGTCTTAGGGGGTCTGGGCTGTGCGTGAGTGGTGTCATGAGAGACTTGAAAAGGGACACAAATAGTTGCCATGAGTCCAGACATGCGGTGCATTCCTCTGTTAATGCTCAGAACTCTAAATTCTTCTTAACATGATTCCAGTCTGGTTGTTGTTTCAAGCTCTCTGGCAGTGGGTAGGTGAAAATCGCCTTCATTATTATTCTTTTGCAGTGCTGTAATGAGCCGTCACTGTTGCTGTGTATGAAGCTGGGTGGAGATACACAATAGACACACAAGCCTTGTTACTTGCTTTCTGATAGTGTGTTGTTTGGTTGTGAACTGTTTAGTCACCACGAGGCCTTGTGTGGGTTTTTGGATGTTGTTGCAATGCTGCTAACCGCCAACTATCCATTAGTTTAAAGGGATAGTTTGGATTATTTGAAGTGGAGTCATATGAAGTACTCACCCATAGTCAGTGTATTACCTACAGTCTATGGCGGTTGGCAGCAGGAGTACTGGTGTATGAAGCGAAGCAATGTACCTACCCCACCCTACTCTACCTCTGATTAGCTTATCCTAACCATACCCAATCACACTCCTCATTCCTAAGCCTACCCATAACCTATCCAACCAGAGTGGCATTTTCTTTTCCCAGGATGGAAAAGTCATTACCTGCCTGACTCTGACTGTAGGGTACTTGTTTCCTTCATTGGTTTGACTTTTTTTGGGTTGGGTAGGTTTAGGCATGAGGAGTGTGACTGGGTAGGGTTAGGGTAAGAATAAAAGGGTATGGTGATATTTTTTACCCCAGGATGGCAAAGTCATGTTCTGCCCCACTCTGTCATTGATTGGCTTAGTCTAATATTCTACATCAGTACTCCTGCTGCTGCTCCAAACTGGGGGCGTGTCAATGTCCATCTACTGTGGATAAGTACCTCAAACAACTGCACTTCAAAACATCTGAGATACCCCTTTAAACTTGGTCTAAAATATTTTTTATTGTTTTTGTTTATTTTGCATTGCATTGGCTGACCTCGTTGTTGCCTTGCAGGCTGTTTATTTTGCCAAATGTTGACCCCAGTGAACCTCACAGCATGTTGCTAGTAGTCTGTGATTGTGTGTATCTGTGTGTGTTGTTGTGCAGGTGGCCTCCAGTTTTTGGTGTATTTCCTGTGTTGACGGCCATTTCCATGGGCACAAGTTAGCGCAGCTTCCTGGTTTCCTGTTTAGCTAACCTGCAAGCCGTGATAGGCTTTCATCCAATCAGTAGCTTCCTTTAGTTTGCAGCATCATTTGTTTCAATCCCTTAAAAGTGTTCACCACCCATCTTTGAATTCATTCTCACTGTCTTCATCATCCATCCGACAAGAATTGAGGGTTTTTAAAAATAACTGAGAGAGAGGGATTTAAGAGGGCGTTGCCCTTCATTGCAGGCACTGCTGCGCTCAGCACTTGGCAGCTTTAATGTGAAATGGGTTGCTTTTTGATAGGATTTTAAAGCCTGGAAAAGCCCTAATAGTACAATTTCCTCAACTCAGACAACATTAAGAACTCTGCCTTCCTGTTCCGTAAAATGTCAAGTGTCTCCTAAATATGCACCGAAATCAGTTTCTTAAATAAATTTGAAGACAGAAATAGACTCTGCTGATGCAGAATCGTGCTTTTTAGGACTCATAACTCTGTTATGCTGTCCCTTCAAAACCTCTGTTTTATTACGCTAGAAAATTACAATGTTTCAAGCCCTAGTGGACATAATTTCTTTTAATTTCTTTCTCTAGATATTCACTGTCTGTCTCTTTCTTACAACACCTTAACAAGGCTAAAGAGCTCTCATCTCATGTTGGAATTTTGAATATTTAACTCAACTAAATTAATACTCAAGTGGCTGTTTGCAGGATCAAAGAAATAAGTAAAATCCTATATTTTGAAAACATTCCTTCTTTAGGCTTTAAAGGAGACTGAAAAAATTCAGGCTTGCTCTTCTGTGTTTCGTTTTGTAGTTATTGTATTGTAAATTGTCATGATTTCACCAGTAAATACATGGCTTCCCTTAAGATGGTTATCATTTGCAAAATTACTGATTTAAATTGACACACACACACACACACATATACTCACACAGAGACACAAGCTGTATCCCCTTCAGCCTTGTATGACATGACCTAATTACTAAAAGAGTGAATTTGCTTTACAGGTTCATCATATTTCTCTGTTCTTACTCATAAACACCTTAGATTCGTACTCTATGTGCAAAATATTTTGTGTTTGTACTGTACTTAAGGTGTGTGGGTGTGTGTCTATTGACATTTGTGTGTTTCTGGCATGCTGTGATGGTTAAGTGTGTCATTTGCTGATCAATCATGATCAGCTACCGTGACATAAGACTGCTCTGGGCACTACTCTTTATTGACCAGAAAGTGTTGACCTAGATGCATGCAATCACACATACAGTAGACACACAGACATGAACAAACCGTCACATATGCTCCTAAGGTCTTCCTGAGTCTTCCTAAGGTCTCTTTTTCCTCTGTCTTTCATTTTCTAACAGTATCTCTTTTCATCTTTCACAGCTTGACCATTACTGGACTCTACAGTTGTTAGCTCTTCCCTCTTTAAATCACCAGTACTGGCATAATGACCATCGCAAATCTCTTTGTGTGTTAGAGGAATTGAACTCCCCAGTGCATATGCAATAATTGGGTTACTGTCCCAGTTTTCTGTGACCGATTTCTCATCATCATATGAGTTATTTCTAGCCTGGGAACTCACCAAGAACTTGTGATTTGTAATTTTAACAGGGACAGTTAAACAGGGTGGTGGTATTAGCATGTGCTTGAGTGGCACAGCCATTTAATCGCTGTTTTGTTTGTTTGCATTGTAGGCAATTATGTTATCTTGAGAAATTCGTGCAAGGACTGTAGTCAACCAAAGAAAATCTACCTACTTTTCAACCAATCAATTGGTCGACTAGGAAAAAAAGATCTGCACTTTATCTCTAGATTAATTTAAAGGGATAGTTCACCCAAAAATGAAAATTCAAATGAGAACTACCTAAAATGATAGAAAACATCTCTGGGAAATATTTATTTGATGTGTTGCTTGATGTTGTAGTTTGGCCCATGTGCTGTCTGTTAGCATTCGGAGGCAGGATGTATGACTTGTATTGCTGCGATGAGATGCTTTGGTTTCACTTTTGGGAAGCTGTGACCCTATACATTTCTAATACGTTGTTGGGCTTAAAGTTCATACAGTTTCTCTTGACTGCCCCCCAATATTGCAATATTGGTCCAACATCGCCTCAGCCTGTGGGAATAACCACATTAGCTGTTCAACATGCTAACGCCACGGTCAACATAATAGCGTACAAAATAACACTAAAACAACATAAAACATGGCGAATATTACAGCTTTCGAGTTTGAAATCGGGTCATGGACAGTCGGGATTGATCCATCATTTAGCTTGAACCATAACCTGTTTTGAAACCGCTGCATACTGATAGAAGTCCAGCAGAGTAAAATGGCCACACGTTGTCATCAAAAATAAACTTTTATTCACTCAGATTGTGTGTCCTCTGAGGCTGGGAACCGAGTTAATGTTCAGTAAATGGCCTATCATTAAAAAAATACATCTGTCACAAGCGCTTCTCTCCTTGTAAAAATAACACCAGTGATTGACCAATGAGTGCAGATAAGAGCAAGTTAGCCAACCGGCCAGAAGTTTCCAGCCAAGGAAATCTCAGTTAGTAGGGACAGCTACTATTTGTCACTATCTAGCAGGACATCCAGCTGTTTGTGGGCACACACAGGCCTTCCTTTGCAGCTACAGAGTAGAATAACCTCGCTGACCTCTGGACCACCCTGCTTTTCTCAACAAACTCCCCTGATGTAAAGCCATTGGAAGAATACTGTAAACAGCTTTAAACCTTAAGTTAAAAGTGGTTTGTGCAGGTCAAAGAAGTCCAACATAACTGTGTTCTGAAGTGTGTTTAACTTTTAAACATTTCTATTGTTGCACCAATTTGGAAAAGAAGGGATATATATTTATGTATATTTCAGCCCTGATATACAAAGAAGACATTAATTAATACTGTGTGTGCTTTCTGTGGTCAGTGTCTGACAACAGCAGGTTCACTTTTTGTCATCAACACAAGGTCAACCTTTCACCATAGAGAGGACAAAAGCTCACTAATTAAAGTAATGCCCAGAGAAGAGGTAATATATCACTGTCAAATGCTGCGGTAAAACTTATTTGTCATTTGCCTATTTGGCTTTTAAAAATTAAAAATTAAACCTTGGTACCTTGCTTGCAGCACCTTCTTTCATCATTTAGCTAATTGATCCTGTAAATTCGAGGAAAGTGTTTCCAGTGCGTCTTGATGTTGTGTTTGTGAGCAGAGAAAGTGAACCATGACTCAGGTGAGCTCTGGTTTCCACTGGACTGATCCTGTGACCTAACAGTTACACGCTCACACACCAATACAGACAAGCAGCCTTAAAGTGACCCTGAGACATAGAAATGTCTGTCATTTTGGCATTGAGGTTACCCATAGCTGATAGTTTTATGATTTCTTTAAAGGAGAAATCTGTGATACATTTATGGTATTAAATCATAGAATGACCATGATATGTCATAAGAGATTAAGGAAACTAAAACACAAAATGTGTGTTATTGTTTGTAGGTTTCACGTTTATGAGAATTCAAATTAATACTGAATTTTTGCCAAATGAGTAAGTGAGCGTAGATGTTTATAATGCTTACACTGAGCAATAGGTTAATGGAGTCTGACAGGTACAAGGCAGGCTTTCACTGAACTCCAACTCCAGAGTGTGTATATTCAGGGCAGTGGGCTTTTGTTTTCAGGTTCACAGGCTTAACTTTGCATTGACAAACAACTGACTGTTATCAACAGCTGATCAACTTACAGTGTAGGACACTTCGTAGCTTGTTATTGCAGCCTGCCTGAGCTTCCACGAGTCTGGGGAGGATTGGCAGTGGGAAACAATTTGCTTCAACCATAGATTGTACATTAAATAGGATTTCAGCCTATTAAGTATAATGTCTATGGTTGTAACTTGGTATTTGGACTCATTTTAGGACGTGCAGTTGTTACATATTGCTCCTTTAAGCCAAATAATGACAAAAATTTGTTTTATTTTTGTCAAAGTAGACAAGCCTCTGTAGCAACATTACCACCGTTACAAAAGTCCAGTATCGCTCTTTCCAAACCAGCCAAACTCTTTAGGTAAAATCAGTAATTTTACCTCCTAGAACACGATAGTGGTTGGTTCATCTGTTTGTGTTATTGTGTGACCTCTGTGTTTCAGAAGGATAGTTTGGATTCGCCAAATAACACAAAAAGCAAAGAAACAGGTCAAGGCAGCAGTAGATTGGCAACTCCCATGATCTGTGAGGTAAAATGACTGATTTCCCCTATGACGTCTGGTTGATTTGGAGAGAGTGATATTTAGCTTGTATAATGGTAGTTTCCCATCAGAAAAGGCTGTGTGACAGCAAACTAAAGCAGTGAAAATATTCTAAATATAGCATACACTTCAAATGATATTGGGTTTTTTTAGGTGGACTTTTTTAAGTCTTTTCTTGCTGACCGTGTCCACAAAAGTTCAGTGCTAAGCCTCTGTGCTGGTTCTCCTCTCTGCTTCTCCAAACTCAAGGCGTGCCGACCACCATGTACTGTATCTAATACACTAATTGTAAAGGCACTAATAATTAAAAGGTTGTAAGGGAGGATGAGGCAGCAGGTATTTTTATTAGAGGGTGAATACAACATACATCTTTCTAGCCCTCATGTGGGACTAAGTCAACAGTCCCACACTGATGATGACAGAAGAAAATACTGTTACCTCCTTTATCGCCTCCTCCCCCTTTCATCAGTCATCATCTCCTCATCATCGCCTTTCTGTCTGACTCTTTCTCTGGCTCACCTCAGTTTTGACAGGAGCTGCAGGTTAAACAGAAAGTGACATACAGTACAGTACGGAGAAAGGAAAGAGAGGGCTTGGTCTGACACAGGAAGGGAGGAGTGGGGAGCCACAGGGTGGATGTTTTTGGTGTGTGTTTGTATGAGGGGTTGCACAGACAGGGTCTTTGTACGGGAGGGCATCTGGAGAAACGCGTGCACACACACACACACTTAGCCCATGACATCACAGCTTACCGAGCTGCCGGCAGGAATGTTACTGAGAAAGGAGAGGCTTTGTGGAGGAGAGGAAAAGAGACGGGAGGGGAGGAAAAGGAGGAGAAGAAGAGGAGGAAAAGGCTTGGCCAGGGAAAAGTCCGGCACTCCCACTATCTGGAACAGGACGGACCGAGGCTGGACTGAAGGGAACAGAGCTAAATAGGAAAAAACGGATAAAGTTTATTAAAAGAAGGCACATACATGGTAGAAGGAAATTTGATTTTACTGTAAAATTACACCATGGATTTACAAATATCACGAAAATAGACAAATCTACTATTGAGACACAAGATTAGCAGGTGAGTACTAACCATATTTAACTTGTTAGAGTTTTATGACAAGGTACTTTTCAGACCTTTCTGTATTATTAGATTGATTATATTTTGTTTTGATGAGAAAAAAAAGAATAGATGGCTGCTTAAAATGGCTAAAATGTAATAGCTCTTCACTTCATGTCAGTTTTTTTAATTAGAAATGTGTTTTGCAAGCTTAAATTCATTGAAATACTCGCTACAGAGATCCGGCACGAACTGGAATACTGTAAGTGTCAGTCCAGATCAAACAGCAACACCCAAATAGATGTGTTTTTAAAGTTAGATATTTTTTAAAAAATTAAGTAGTGGTGTCAGAGTTGAGATTCTGGTGATGTGTTGGCAAAAGTCGTCCAGATGTTACATTATAACTGAACTGTACACTGAGTCTTCTCCTCTGCCCTGATGTTTATGCCATCTATTAGCTCCCTCTTCACCCAGCCCACCTGTCTGTCTGTCTGCTGACCAACAAGTCACCCACATGTGTCAGTTTACTCATTTGTTTAGTTTGTAAATGACGTACCATCACATCCAAGCGGAAATCATGAGTATGTCCTGGATAGCGCTGGTTGACCTGGGTTCATAATCCAGGCTGTTTGGATATGAGCACCAGGTTAAACTAGCAGCAGGCTCCAGTTACTACACAGGATCATGTTAAGTGAGGAAACAGAGCCGGGAACACTGACTGCACTGGGTTGCACAGGAGCTTGGTGTGTGTGTCCATGTGTTCTGGCTACATTGTGTGCTGATACAAGTCTGTGACGTGATAGTAAAGGCATGGAAAGTTCGTTCGTGTGTAACATGGAGAGAAACCAAAAGAGAGAGTGTGAGAGACTTCCAGTGAATTCCAGTCAGTTCATATTCTGGTAAATGGGTTTTGGCTCACAAGCCCCCCAGAGTCTCAAGCATGCAGCCGAGTGTGTATGTTTGAAGTGTGTATATTTATGCGTGAGTGTGTGTTTGTGATTTTTGTGCATCACAGTCAGAGCATAAGCATTTCCAGATGTGATGAGAATGGCAACAGGCGGAGAATGAGACAGCATTTGGACACAACAGTAATAGTTAGCTGACTCAGATATAGACTCATGGCTGTATTTCTGTAATTGTAATGAGTTAACAGTGAATTCAGTGACTCCCACTCAAAATATTAATCTTAATTTTCTCAGTTACTTAACCTGTGCTCCTGGATGAAAGAGGAATGTTCTTTTTCTTCATAAAAGGATAGTTAAGATTATTTAATGTAGGGTTGTATGAGGTAGTCAGTTTATTAACTATAGTAGATGCCTGTTGCCACACCCCAAGTTTGGAGAAGCAGAGAGGCGTACCAGAACAGAATCTAAGCAATGAACTGCTGTGGACAGGATCAACAACAAAATTTATTGTAGCAACTTAAAAAAGGTCCACCTAAAAAAAAAAATCAACATCCATATCACTGTACACTATATTTAGAATATTTCCACCACTTTTCCTTGGTGCCACATGGCCTTTTCTGAGAGGAAAATCCAAGCCAAATATTGCTCTTTCCAAACCAACCAGACTTCATCAGTGAAATCAGTCATTTTACTTAACAAAGCGCAGGAGTTGCTGGTCTACCACTGCTTCAGATGGCCAGTTTCTTCGTGTTATTTTGTGACTTTGGTGTTTTAAAAGTATTCATATTCAGATTTGCCAGAGTCCTACAGTTACACAAACAAACACATCAAGGCACTGGTGGTTTTGCAACTCCTGTGTTCTGTGTGATAAAATAACTCAAGTCACCCATGGAGTTTGGAGAAAGTAATATTGGTGGTTTCCAGTTGGAAAAGGCTTTCTGACAGCAAGGTAAAGCAGTGAAAAATGTAATAATGCTTTTTCTTAGTTGGGCCTTTTTAAGTGGCTAGAATAACTTTCACTGAGCCTGTCCACAACAGTTCATTGTTTTGCTCTGCTTCTCCACACTGGGAGGGTGTCAACGAACTTCTACTATAGCTCATGCGCTGAATATCGATAAGTACCTCGTACAATTTCACATGAAATAATCCCAACTATCCCTTTAAGTTATTAATCTGAAAGAGAAAACAACAGCAACAACACTGCATAGGACAACAAGCTCAGTTAATCCTAATTATATTATTAACCCCACACTCAGATTTTAGCAACCTAATCCTTCCCTAATCTTAGCTTTACCAAATCCAAGCCATAAAAATAATACCTTAATCTTAACTGTAATCTAAACTTCATATGCTAAAGCTAACCCTAAACTTGCCTTTACCAATATAATCCTATAATAATCCCATAATCCTCACCTAAATTTTAACTTAATATTTATTCAGAATTCTAATGCCATGTCATCACCCTAAAATAAATCTGTAAATAAGGCTAGACTGGTAAGAGTGTCTTGACTTTGTAGGATTTTCCTTAGCTTTCCATCCTTTTTTGGGAAAAACTCAAAACATACACAGCTGACACATCATGGTGGTGAGCATGTGGGGAGTATTATGACTATTAACCCTATATTTCACATTCATGTAAGTATTTCATAGACATTTAATGTGTATTTACATGCTAATGGAGCTTTAACAGTTGGTCCAAAGGTAATAACACATCCTTTTAAACATTCAAACAAACCATGAAGAATTTTAGCTTTTTCATAACAAATGATTTCTTTCCCCACTTACACACACACACACACACACACACACAGCCACACACACATTGCTCCTTTAGCTGGCCAGGCAGGGTGTACAGTGTCCCTCATCACAAGTATTAAGAGTCGGAGCCCTGAGGACAGCTAGTTATGCCTGGAATGCCAGTTCACCTCAATGAGAGTCAGAAACACACAAGTGAATACACACCTCCTACACAAATACACTCACTTGAAAGGACACAATCACACCGCCATGCACTGCTGCACAATTACAGTCTCACACACTCCTTTTTATTGTGTGTGTAGCAGAATAGCATTGCATATGAGACATTCTTGTACTGTAGTACTGTTTTCCCGAGGCAGTAACAGGATATCCTCCCCCTCTGTACTGTCCTGCCCACTGGACACACTCCTACACACACACACACACATTCCTGCACGTGCACTCCCATACACACACAGTATATACAATAAGTCGAATATAACAAGACAGGTGACCTCGTTTGTGTCAGCGTGTACATAAGAGTGACATCTGGTCCTCACAAGGTTGCTAATATTAACTGTCAGAAGAAAAAAAAATCTTTAGTCTTATTGATGTGCGGGGTGAGAAGAAGTAGATAAAACACTCTCATTCCCAAAAAATACATTCCCATCAGCCTCAGCTGCACTTTGTGTTTTGTGCTAATTAGCAAATGCTAGCATGCTGACACAATAAATGGTGATCATGGTAAACATTACACCTTCTTCACATCATCATTATAACATTGTTAGCATTTTAGCGTGTTGATAATGGCATTTAACTCAAATCACTACTGTCCCTAAGTACAGTCTCACAGAGCTGCTAACATAGCTCTCACGTTACACCTTTTAGTCAAACAATGTGCAATTAATGTGTCCTATTGTGTTTTATTTTCATTGGTATTTTCTTTTGGTTTATTGGTTGGTTTTCTGTATCAGTTATAGGGTTTTTCTAAACCAAAGAAAATCTTGGTCGACTGAAATTCTGCCTACTTTTCAACCAATCAAATGGTCGATGGGGGAAAAATCTCTTAATTATCTGCTGATTAAGTAAACTGGCTACACTGAGTGCACTCGGCCTGCTAGCCTACATGGGTAAAGTTACACAACGTTGCCAAGTAAATTAATTCCTGCAGTTTGACCACTTCTTTTTCGCTCTTAGCTATATCATTACCTTCAGGGCATGTCTACACACAGACCAGCTTATGTATAGCAACAAAGTTACTGCTGACATAGCTTGCACTGCAGTACAAAATTACCCAAGAAGCAGCATGCAAGAAACATAACTGTCATCTGATCTACTATACTACTTTTGTTGTTTAGTTGGCTTCAAATTAAGTTGAACAGTCACACAGTTTCCATCGACTATCCCTCAATATTACATAAGTCCAGCATCACCCCATCCTATGGGATTAACCACATTAGCCATATAACACTGAAATAAACACTCAAGCAATGTAAAACATGGCAAAACAGCTTCCACATTTGTATTTGGCTCATAGACAGACAGTAACGATCTATCATTTAGCTTTTACTTAACCTACTCCGTTGCATTACTGGCTGGTCCTTGTTAAAAAAGCAGTTCAGCAAAGTAAAATCCACACACACATCATCAAAAATAAACTTTATTCAGCTCTTCTGTCCTCTGCGGCTGGGGGCCAATGTCACAATCAGTGTTGATGCTTTGACATGGTATCAATTAATTATGAAGTGAGACCAGCAACTGTCGAATCGACAATTTAGTTGGACAAGAGCATATCGACCCGTCAGTCGACCAACCAACCAGAACATGTCAGCCTTAAACACTTGTATATGAATATAAACAGTTTTATATTTAGGACAACCTTGAAATAGAGTAGCAAAATTAATCTTTTACGTGATTTTTTTGTTTATTATTTAGATTTTAACATTAATAGTCTTAAATTGAAAGTTTAAGACTTATTCTTTTAAGAGGATGTGTTCATTCTGACAGATATAACACACACTTCACGAGACAGTATTAAGAGAGGAATTCGCATGTGACTGAGCCAGATGGGTCACCAAAATGCCCTCAGAGAACATTTGTTTTTCTCACAGCAGAAACAACAGACATGAGGATAGGAGGGAGGAAGAGAGAGGAATGAAGGCAGGGCTGAGGAGGACAGGGAAGAGTGTTGCTTCAGTGTAAATGAGGGGCTTTTTGAGGAGAGGCAGAGTGTTATAATCCACCATGTGACTTCACTGACCACTGTTGAATATTTGAAAAATCCCAGAGAGGGCAAAGGAAGCAAAAGAGGAAGGAAAAGACGCAAAAGGAGCACTAAAAAAGGGAGACAGGATTTATAGGGGATGGGACCAAGAAACTGAAAAGGAAATTGTCTAGATTTAAACCTAAGCCGCCCTCTTTGTGTTGGCACTATGTGTGACTTCAGTCTGCCACTGATTTCTGCAGTAGCGCCTCATGTTGAGAGTTAAATGGCAGTCTGGTAGTGTGTCTGAGTCTTTAAGTGAAAAAGAGGGTAAAAAGCAAATACTCCCTCATTATGGCCATGTGTACTTTAACTGAACAGTGTTCCAATTCACTGAAGTGATCCTCATTAAGTCTCCACGCACACACTCACACGTGTTACAAAGACGAGGGTCAACAGCCTCTGATGGATGTAAACACATCCTTGGAACAGAGGTGTAGTGGGTGAAAGGCAGTAAAGCAGGAAGCCAATAGAGTATTTGTTAGGAGGAAACAGAGCGGTCAGTAAAGACAGGAGTGTGTAAATGTAGCTTCTTGCTTACGATGTGTCTGGAATGTGTCGGATTGATGGTTCACAAAAAAAGAAGGTCACAGGTTTGATCCCTGCAGGCCAGTGTGTACCGCCCTGTCCTTTAACCAGACGTTCAACCCGCATATGGAAATTTCTTCCCTGAATAAATCACACCATCAGTGAAATGTGGCTGACAATTATGGGTAGTAAGTTTTTATTAGTTTAGAAAATGCTAAAACTGCTTTAAAAGACTCAGAGATAGATGCTAATATTTTAAGCACTGGCCTTACAGGCCACCAGGCCCCTAAATATGGTAGCCAAAGTACAAATTTTGATGCAATGGCAAAAAAAAGTTAACGCTGTAGGCTACATTATGTCCTTAGATGTGTTGTATTCTAGCCACTCCTGCTTCCCTTCTGTAAGGATTGCGATAGCAGTTTGAGTAGGCTCAGTAAACCCAGACTTCAGTAGCCCGTACATATTGGTAGCTAGCCGGTGACAAGTAATCCCTACTGTTTGCTGTTTTCGTAGAATGTCAGAATTTGTCTCTCAAAATGGAGGAAAGAAGTAGTCAGAATCACAGTATTGTGTTAACTGGTGACTCTTGCTTCATAAGGGTGTAACACTCTTTGCAGTGATGATATAATTGTTTTGAGGAAGTGTGTTAGCTGTTGGTCATCAGCTTTATAATTACATCACTGAATAAAAGCCTTCCTACTTTCATGAACTAAAGTGACCTGTGTCATTTTGATGTTTCTTTTTCTGGCTGTAAACTGAATATCTTTGGGTCTTTGTGTTGGGGACAAAACGTTTGAAGATGTCATCTTTCACCCTAAATTTTTCACCATTTTATGACATTTTATAGCCAGACAACGTGTTGAATAATCAAGAAAGTAATTAACAGATTCATGAACAATAAAAAATAATTGTTAGTTGTAGCCTTGAAGCTGACAGTTTTCATTTCATTTGGAAGCCATTTCATTTTGACACCTTTCTTCATTATCATTTGCACTGTCGGTTTCTACAGGCTGTGTGACCAACTCTGCAGGGAAATTTAGGTTTTGGAAGACATTGCCACCTCTCATAACAGCTACTGATAATGTGGCCTTGAGCCAGGCACTTCATCCAAAACACATCAGTGGGACTGCTCTGTGAACAGCTGAGGTTGGGAGGATACAGGGAGTGACTGTGTGTAACAGAGTGAGCCTAACAAAGTAAAATTATCTTAAAAGCAAAAGTATCATGTTCAAGTGTCAAGTGATGCCACTTACTGTGGGTCCATTGGACTATACCCTTGAATCAAGATAACTTTTACCAATAAAGATGCAATAGTTTTCTTTTCAGGACTATGGAAGGTTGTTACGTTTCCGGTCTGCTATAAATCAACAGCATGGGAGTTGGCTCCCCCTAGTGGTGGGAACCAGTCAGAGAACAATCCTATCGCTGCAGAGGTGTAACTTAACACACTGTACTACTGCAATGCAGACAGACAGATTTATGTGTGTGACTGTGTCTGTATGAGGTGTGTGTGTTTTTAGAAATTCAGAGTCTGACGGGTTGTCTTCCTGCTTTGAGCAAGCATTGTCTTTATTGACGTGATCATGAGAGTGCACAGTGTCAACATAGTGTGTCTGAAGATCATGTCTTTTGTTTGTCTGCTGACAGAAATCGTGGCGGGCAGCCGAGGATGTCAGTGACCCAGCACCAAGAGAGCGAGCCCTGAAGAGCGTCAGTTTCCAGGAATCGGTCAGCGTTATCACTGACAGGCCTGCAACCATGGAACTAGAGAGCCAGCAGATTCAACATGGCTGCCTCAGCAGCCCGAGTAACCGAGTTAGTGTGAAAGTAGAGACTCCTGACAGCGAGGTGGTGCAGGTACGCAGGCTGTCTGAGCAAGACCCAGCTCTAATGTTCAATTTCTTGTTTTATTTTCTCTGAAAGGGATCAGATATCATCACCAAGAGCTCTTTATTTTGAGCTGAGTAGAAATTGTACTGGTTCTTAGTCTTAGGGAAAGATTTGGAATTTCTTTACTTAATTGCCAGTGGGTTTTCGGACTGTATTTCGCCCAATGCTTTCCGTTATGTTTTTTTCTCTCACACACTGTTTACATGCACACAATCAATGCCCAGTCAAATGTGATCTGTCAGTACTCCTCAGACCACAAGTGGATGAAAACCAGAATACTTCTAATACTAAAATCTTGTTCTGCATTCATATGCAGATATCTCTTTATAGAGTCCAGCTGTGCCTAAGCTTGTGCTGACATACATGTTTTATAGGATGATGTCAAAATCTGTAACTATTTAGATAAGACAAACATTTTAAGATGGTGGTAAAATATGTTTAAATTGTTTTTTAATATAATGACTATAAAACCCCTTTTGTTTTAGAGAAATAATCATTTTCATTATTGCTTAATGTGCTGATTATTTTCATGATTCATAAATTAGTCCCTCTGTCTAAAAATTGTCAAAAAATTGTGAACAATGCTCATCACAATTTCCCAGAGCCCAAAGTGACATCTTTAAAAGAGTCTTCATTTACTATCATAAATGACAAAGAAAGGCTGAAATTCCTTACATTTAAAAAGCTGAAACCAGCAAATATTTGACATTTGTGCTTGAAAACGATTATCAAAATAGTTGACAACTAATTTTCTTTCCATCAGCTAATTGACCAATTGACTAATCATTGCAGCTTTACTTTTTTTAAAACACATTTTTACATTTAATGTTTTATTTTTGTTTATTTTTCTCTACTGTCATGTCCAGAAATATATGGTGTGGGAGTGGCTCCTCCTACATTTTTTGTGATTTATTGTGATTTATAGTATGGCCTGTCATCTCATCTGCATATTATGCCCATGCTCTAATAACAGGCGAAGTTTGTTGAACATTATAGTATGATAGCTCTACACAACAGCAATTTGATTATCTGCTCTGTCTACAGGAGATCCGCTACCTGGACCAGGTGTTAGATGCCGCCTCAGAAATGCCCACCAACGGAAGCTCTTCTCCGTCAGAACACCCGAGGCCAATCAGCATCGACGGAAACTCTCCTTCTGTCTGCGTGTCGCCCTCCTCTCCTGTCAATCACCAATCAATCATCGTGGAGGGGCAGCGACAGACCACTTTCCTCCACCAGGACGACTCTGCCGTAAAGACCAACGGGCACGTACCAGGAGAGGAGTCGGGCCACAGCGGGGCCAAGTTTGAGCTGAGAGCGTTTCAGGAGGAGAGACGGCCGGCTAAACTGTTCTCCCCTGGAGAGGAGCAGCAGGTCAGGGTGACAAGGAGACGACCCGCGGAGGAGGTAAACGGCTATTAGATCATGTATCAGCTGTAACAGATACGGACAGACAGGAACAGAAACAACGCAGCAGTTCTGTTAATGTCAAGACTCAGTGTCTGTGTTAACAAAAGTGTTAGTAAATAAAACAAGTTCTGGGGAAGGTTTGTTAATATAAGAATATACAGTATTCTTGTGTAAGTTCTCCCAAATGAACATAATATAAAAAGGCATAAATTAAGGTACTTAAAGGCAATAATAACTTTTTCCGACTCACCTCTATGAGACAGTGATTTTGGGCCACAAAATCTAAACTGCTTGCTTTGTTGCATAAGACATAATTAAAATGCCTGCAGCATTATGATATAATTACTACTACTATTACTACTGCTGAATGTATTCATACTTCTTGATACTTATCTAAAAATAACAATTTTAAAACTGAATGTGATTGCTGAACTTTGTATAGATTTTATTTGTTAAGTAAAATATGACTCAAAATTGTATTTATGACTTAAAGGAGGGGAAGTTTCAACATTACTACACAGGTCTGAAAAATAGGAAAATGTGTAGAAGTAGAGTCAAGCCAGTCCTAGAAAGAAAAAAAATGCCAGAAAGTATTTTTAAAGGCAAAGTATATTTACAAGGTATCATATATATTAGTACTTTCTACATCTACAGTGCTTATCATAATTTATACTGTACTTACCACAACAGGCTTTGAATCATATCATGAACTCTTGAAATTACACCATAGAAGGAAGAAATTTTGAAAGTGAAAGTGTGTCCTCAGCATTTAGTGACACAAGCACATGATGTGACAGTAGTGCCCAAAAGGGTGATTTTGGTCACATTATCTTGTTTTTCTGTAAAACAAATTTCGTGGAAAACAAGAGCATTTTCAGTCACACCGCTGATGACCGTCCTTTAGAATAGCTGGGTATAACATGACTGGTTCAAGGCAATACAACTGCTTGGTTAGGCAATGGAAAACATTCATTTCACTTTCCAGGTCTCAAACAGGCCTGATTGGATTGTGCTGACAGACACTGGTATGCAGGAGCAAAGTGACTTCAGACTCTGAGCGTGCCAACAACTTCTCTCCTATCTAACTGTCAGCTAATGTGTCATGAAAAACTAATGCTGAGGGCAAATTGTTAGGAATGCTCTCCATGCATATTGATATTCTTCCCGTCTTCCGGTTGGTTTCCCCTGTCAGGTTCAGGAACTGGAGCGTGAGCGTCAGGAGCTGATCAAAGACCAGGCAGTGAAGAAAAACCCTGGGATCGCCCAGCGCTGGTGGAACCCTCCTCAGGAGGTAGCCTCACATTTCATATTTGTGTTCAGTTATTTATTCATTTATTTATTTCTTTAATTTAATTTATTTATTTATTTACCTTTATGGAATCAAATCACAGCAGATTACATTGTCATCTTTAGTTAAATAACAGTTTTTGAACATTACAGCATTTTACAGTGTAGTTATAGAAGACAAAAATAGAACATGGGGTGTTTTTACTCTGGAGACAACAAAAAATATATATGTGAACTTATAAAGTACATAAACAAATTTAAACAAAAGAAGGGCATTTTAGGGAACTTTACATTTCCATTTCTTCCAAATTTATTTTCCTGAAGCCTCGTGGAGACGATGATTCTCTCCATTACAAAGATTTCAGAAATTAGCCTATATTGTGCCAGTCCTCTGTAGATGGGGTTTCTGGCTTAAGCCATTTCCCTGTAATTGCTTTTCTAGCAGCTACACTCAGAATCCCAAACACATGATTTGCTTCGGTAATCATGGATGTTGAATGCAAAAGCCCAAAAATGAGTTCACCCCAATTAAAAGTAATTTTTTTGTCCCAAATATGGTTACAATTTCTCGAACCAGAAAGTACAGTCTTTTGGGCAGGCCCAAAACAAGTGGTAATGATTTGCTTCTTGGGAGCCAAAATTCCTCCAGCAGCTGGAAGAGCCTGATGACTGATATGATAAAATATCTACCGACACTCTTCAGCCAAACATTCTTCATGAGGTTGAGCTTGATATTTTCCACTGAAATTCACTGACCAAGAATGTTCTGGATTGCAGTTGTTTTCTTTCCCATTTTTCTTTTATATATGTGGCAAAGGCTCAAATATAGCAGGGTTTTCCCTGGATGTTTTTGGAAGAAAGGTAGCAAATGCTGTAGAATGTGTGTGATATGCCACCTTTCTGTGCACATTTCACTCTCCGGGTTCTATTGTTTGATAAAAGACAAGTCAAAAATGATGAAAGAAAACAACTTTCTCGTGACCAGTGAATAGGTACCAACAGGTGGGTCAAAAAATGCTGAATTTTAATGAAAAAGATAATATACACAATAGAAGAAGCACTTAAAATTCAATAAAAAGAGGTGTGACTTTTTTGTCCAGTGTAATAGGCGTAACAGTGCTTGGTATTGGTTTGGAGTCACAAGCTGAAAAAATAATTTTATTACACAAATTAATTACACATAAGCAATTAAAATAAGTGTGCTAGAAGAGACTAATTTACATAATGCAATTTAATAATAAATTTCACTAATATGAGAGAGTAAGGGCATATGTATTGGTATTTTAAAAATATGCAATTTTCAACGACATTGACAGCCAATAAGTGCACAGTGTCTCCTGATTAAAACGGTATGAGGAGATGCCCCGATTAACCCATCACTTATAGCTCCAATTAGTTTGGGGTCTTTGTATTCAGTTTTAATTCTGTTGTCTTCCTGACAAATTGATTGAGCGTTTGGTTCATTCATTCTTTCAAGGTTCCTTTGGAAGAGCAGCTGGACGCAGAGCAACTTGAGTCTCTCAGGAAATACCAAGAGAGAAAACAGCAGAAACAGAATCATACTTATGCATGTACACAGGTAACACACACACACACACACACACACACACACACACACACACACACACACACACACACACGCGCCCCATACCACTCTGAAACAATTTAGATGAGTGTTTGTTTTCTGTCGTAGTTCAAGTTCTCTCCTTTCTTTTCTTCAACACCATTATATTAATTTGTCATTATTTTTATGCCTTCTTACATAATATTTTATTTAGTTGTGTCTTTTATTTTCTAAATTCATATTTTAATGTATTATTCTATATTTTATTCTTTTGCCTTCAGTACTTAGTTTATTGTTCCTTAGTAATGGAGCATCCCAGCCACAGTTTTTCACATAATTGTACTTGTACAATCAGTGTGACAGTAAACAACTTAAATCGTAAATCAAACTCTTTTTCTTTTGTGTTCTGTCCTCCCATCTCTATTCACAGCCCCAGGTGTCGGGACCTCCCACAATGGTGACCTTTGACCCAGAGCTGAACAGGAAGGTGGACATTGTGGAGGAGCAGATCGACTTCTCATCTGCCAGGAAGCAGTTTCTGCAGGGGGAGGCCACCAGGAGGGATGTAGCTCCTCACATTTATTCCGCCAAACCCTTCTCGAAATCCACAACCAGGGTCAGCCAGGGGAGCAGTGACATTGTCACAGAAAGCGGAGACAGTCACGTGACCTGGTCTGACGAAGGTCTGGGAGGAGAATTTACTTGTGCACGAGCTGTAATGACAATCCTGCGTGAGGAGGAAGAAGCGAAGGGCCACTTCCATCCATCTTTTCACCCAGAGGAGTCTGACTCAGGATTGGACGAGTTATCTGTCCGTTCTCAGGACACGACCGTGTTCAGCTTGGATAATGTTTCAGACAGTGGCGCTTCACTACCGCCGACCCCGCTGCCGCTCACTCCAGTGTCACCGCCAACCCCACAGCCCACCACGCCAGTCAACGGACAGGCCAGTGGCAGTCCAACAGAAGACGACCTGGAGTACCACGCAGGGGTTCTCGTCCAAAACGCCATCCAGAATGCCCTGGCAGCTCAGAACGGAGACGAGTGGCAGCCGTCTGACTTGAATTCTTCACAGCTGAGCACCCCCGTGTCTCCATCCTCAGTTTCCACAAGCAGTCCAGTGCCAGTTTCTTCCTCTCCTGTGTCTTCTGGTGGAGCTCCCAGCCTCCAATCACCTGTGCCCTCCAGTCCTGCTCCATCCAACCTGTCTCCTCAGCCAGAGAGACGACCAGAGGTGAGAGTCTTTCCTGAGGAGAAACCTTCAGAATCACAGCAGGCTCCGCAGCAGCAGCAGCAGCAGCCCTCCAGTCCAGCACAGCAGCCACACCTCCAGACGCCTTCTCCGCCTCCTTCTCAGCCCATCTCACCACCACAGAGACCCAAAGATGGAGGCCCCAGGATTAAGATCCAGTCCTCTTATGCCCGAGCACTCGCCTCTTCAAGTCCAGCTCCAGCTCCAGCCCCTGTTGCAGCAGCTCCAGTTCCTAGGCCAACCCCAGTCTACCGCCCTCCTTCTCCTCCAAGCCCAGAGAAACAAGAGTTCAGCTACTTCAGCAAATACTCTGAGGCGGCCGAGCTGCGTAGCACGGCGGTGGTAGCACGAGCCCCGGAGGTCGAGCCAGCCAGCGGCCCGTTCCGCCTGCGCTCCAAGAAGCAGCGGACTCTGTCGATGATTGAGGAGGAGATCCGAGCAGCTCAGCAGAGGGAGGAGGAGCTGAAGAAGCAGAGGGAGGCGCAGCCTGCGGTTATCGTCCGGCCCAGCGGCACTTCCAGCCACAGTCACGGTGGTCATGTGAGGACGGGGATGCGGCAAACCGCCATCTCCCCGGCAGATAAGATGAAGAGCAACAGCCTGCCAGCCAGACTCACTCTGACAGCAAAGACAGCACCAGGTTAGTGAGGACTTTGTTTGGAGTTTCTCATTGGTTGTTGTTGTTGTTGTTGCAGTTTTTAGCTATGCTAGTGGCATTAAGGTACAGAGGACAGCTGGTTAAGGTAAGGGAAATATCTTCGTTTGGGTTAAAGTGATAACTCTCAAGAGATCTTTAGCTGGTCCGGGGTTCCCTTGTAAATATGACCCAGATGGAAATATTTCTACTGGATGGATTGCCAGGAATTTCTGTCTTCTGTCTGACATTCATGTTGCCATCAAGTTGAATTAACTGTCCAGCCCTTTTTTTCTCTGCGCTTCAGTAACAGTAAGCTTGGCGCTCTTGGAACCTTGATAGATTAGGTAGCTTAGCTTGTTTGCTAGTGTTTTGCTAGGACTAGCAAAGTTTAGATGTGACTATATATATGTTGGGTTTTTTTTCCAACAAAGGTGAGCCTAACATATAGCATACAGGAAACAGGAAAGGAGAATGTTGTTCAGCTGGATACCAGGCTTAGCACAGAGCAAGAAGGGATAGGACTTAAGAAGGATCAATCATTTTCCTCTCATGTTATCACCAAGTCAAATTTGATAACCATCAAATACTAGCATGCAAACATGCTAAGTTTAATGATAATACCAGTTTGTTATGGGAAGATGATTAATAATTGAAAAACGAATAGTACAAAAAACACTATAGTATATTATAATACAGTGTTTTTCTCACTACAAGTGGGAGATGTTGAGGTGTTTTATAGGGGTTTTCCTTTTGTGTGTATGTGAAGTCTTCAGATGAGTGAGAGAGTAAGCAAAGGAAACAAGATGGTTTAAAACACACCACATCTGAAACCACAATGTAGTTGTGATGCAGCTTTTCTCATGTATAACTAATTATATCAACAATGGCTTTATTCTGTTTAAATGTGCCAGTAAGCTACAACAGTGATCCAACATGGAAACATAGCACTAGAACTGAAAGCAGCACCTGTGTTTGAAAAAGGACAATGTCATGTGAGAAAGGCATTGCCATGGTTCATTTTACCTTGTGTACAGAACAGTTTTAATGCTTGGTGGATCATGCTAATTTGTGTCCACGTTTCCCTGTGACGTGCAGGAAAGATAGAGAAGGTGCGACCTGCGCCGCCTGTCTCGCCCTCACCCTCAGAAGGAGCCCTGTCTGACGCTGGCAGTGAGGACTCTGGAGGATCGCGAGCCAAAAACTTCATGCAGACACTTATGGAAGACTATGAAACACACAAGGTGAAGAGGAGGGAGAAGCTGGAGGACAACAGTGTAAGTATTTCAAACTGGAGAAGAAGAGGTCAGCTTGATTCCCATGCATAAACTCATATTCAACACTGTCCACTTAGATAACTGCAGAAACAAAATACAGCAAATACATTTCTTAGGGGTTTGCACAAGTATTACTTTCAGTGACCAATACCTAGTAGCCTGTTTTTAAAAATAAAAATAAATACTCGAACAAAATAAAAGATATCAAATCAAAATCTGTAGATTTTTCAGAAACAGAAGTTCTTGTTGAACTTGTGACCACGTCACATCAACAAAAATGTCTCACTTAGTGAAAATAGCACAAAAGTGATCACAGATTTTCACACATTACTCGTTGTTTGAGTGTTGTGGTTCATTGGAATTTGTTAATATCAACACAATCAAATACTTCTGTCCATGGCCTGTTGGCATGAGCAAATACTGTACAACACCGAAGGGAATTTCCCACCCTGAAGCAAGACTGAAAACTGAAAGTGAGGCACAGACGCTGGGGGATTTTCGACCTGACTACATCTCTTCTCATTTTTTTTTGTCTCTGAATAGGTATTTTGAATGCCAGGCTACTTCTGGCAGTGTGGCATTGTTCACAATGAGGTCCCTCATGAGAGGAAGTATTACATATTGGCTGTCTGTTAAAGTCTACAAAGAATGATCATGTTGCAAAAGGCTTTCATGGTGGAACAAACTTTCACAACCAGAAAATGATGACAGCAGTTTCACTTCCCAACCTGTTTCCTTGATTCCTAAACACCATACACTCAATTTAACATACAAGGCAAGATACACCTGAGGACAACATTACATTACACTGTAACCTCCAATTCGCTCACTCAACTTAAAAGTTTATTATAAACAGCTAAGTTAGGGCTGCAACAAATGATTATTTTCATAGTAGATTAATCAGTCAATTATTTTCTAGATAGTCAGTTATAAAAAATAATAATTAATAGTTGTTTGTTTTATAATGTCAGAAAATGTTGAAAAATGTAAATCATTGTCTCCCCAAGCCTAATATGACATTTTCAAATGTCTTACTTACTCATAACTCAAAGGTATTCAGTTTGCTGTCAGAAGATTAAAGAAAAATATTTATATTTAAGAAGCTGAAATCAGAGTTTTGACTTTTTTCTTTAAAAAGTAAAAAAACTCAAACCAATTAATCGATTTTCAAAATAGCCATAGTCATAATTTAATAATCAATTAATAATTCATTAATCGTTGCAGTTTCAAGCTAAAGTAAAACTTGTAATCTGCACAGTAAATAATATTGAGATGATTCAACTTAAAAGTGTACGTTAACTGAACGTAGGTTGAAAAATTAGTTTTTTGAATACACCATTTTTTAGTTCATTCCACTAAATTATTAGTTTTATTGAACAGCAAAGTGACTGCATGTCAGATGAAGTAATTGCGCTATATTTGCCACATAAGTGTTAATAAAGTGAAACTTGAGTGATGAGTTAATATAAAAAATGGGTCAGTCTCACAAGGGATGAATGTGTGTGTCAAGTGAACATAAAGTTTTGGTGTCATTTTGACACTTCTGATCATTTGCGTGGACTCTATGTTAAAGGTTTTAATCTTAGATGGATTGAGGTTCACAGTGTGCAACCAACGCTGACATTTCATTCATGGTTACCATGCATTTTTTCAAGATATTAACTGAATTTATCTTGAACATGAAGGCAGCAGGGTTGTTGTCAATCTTCTTGGCGTTCATCCATGATGACATCACATGTGTTGACTTTGTGTACTGTTGTTTCTCTCCTGCTGGTCGGTCAGTATGCCCGTTTGTTGCTGGCTAACGAGGCAACCACTGAGGTACCTGTTCACTCCACTGACTGCCTTTACTGACAGACCTGGGTCAGACTAAAATGACAAAATAATACATTCCTGAGTGTATCTGGACTGTTTCCGTAAAGACTGAAGACAGACTTTATGGTTTAATAAATTAAGATGTAACCCAGGTCATACCAGTAGAACATGGCAATTAGTTTGGACAGGGGTTACTTCAGTTCAACTGAAACAGAAGAGAAAGTTCCCAAATACATGACAAGAAGAGAAGAGTGGAGTTTTCCACTGGCAGTCAGTGTCTTATTCTCTATTCACTGTGAATGACTCAGCAGTAAGAAACGCAAACTATGTCACTTCACTCAATCTCCAAGATGTGAAACCAGTCCAGAAAATATCAACAGTGATGTATTATTTTTGTTTGAAAACCCAGACTGGCTGGATTCTGTCAAAGAAACCTAAAAAGTTGTTTGTTATCTGGTCCCAGGTCTGATTGTAGTCTTAATGCATTACTGTTCTGCCCTGTGGTGTTGATGCTGCATGTGCTTGTCCATGAGTTTGATGTGAACTTTGACCCCCTCCCACCCCTCTTCCCCCATGCACAATGTTATGCACTTGCCCTCCATAGAACAAAAAATATATACCCAACAACAAAACTAAACAAATAAAAGATGTGCTCTGAAATATTAGAAAAGAATTAATAGCTTCAAAACGGATGGAACAATATATTGAAATATTGTCTCAATACTATACTGGACTGTGATAATATATACTGTGATATTAAATCATTAATTTATTTTATCTTTTTTTTTAAGACTGCTATTGACTGCTGCTTTGTTCTTGTTTTGTTATTGTACGTACATCATTTGACCATTCATTGCCCAAGACAATTCATTTTCAGTTTTTTGCACATGCTTTGGTCATAGCTGGCTACTTTTATTTTATCTGACTAAGTAGGGAAAGAGTTTTATTCAAACAAAAAGTGCTGTACACATCAGATTCATTAGCTAATAAGGGACATTTTTTTATTTTATATTGCAATAATATTGTGGAGTTTTTATAAGTATAATTATAACTTGTGGTTTTGCTATCGTTACATCCCTATTTGAAATAGAAAAGTAACCAAACATTTTGGATGATAAAAAAAAGTCTAAATTTTATAAATGTGCAAATGTTGAATAATAAACCTCGTATTACTGTTTTCACAAAACTGAACTTCCAACTTCAATAAGATATCTCAACGTGATTTTTCCTACTGCAGAGAAAAACTGAAGGCATAATTTTTATTTTATTTTATTAAAAGATGAATACAGCAAAGCTCTAACATGGCAACAAGAAACAGAACCCTTTTAGAAACATTTATCTTTTTTCTTTGGATCAGACCTTAAAAAAAATAACAAGATTAATAGTAGTGTGTGTAAAGCACAACAGCATCCAAGTTAATTTACTTCTGAACTTTTTTCTATCTCTCTGGATATATGATGGTATCAGATTAAGTACACAGCATGCTTCATTCAAAGTATACAGCTGTTAAAAGATGTGATGTGTGTGTTTATGAGTGCATTGTGCTTGTTGTATGTTGTGGATGACCGCTGTGATCACAGTTGGAGGTTGTAGGTATAATAAATTAGAAGCTTGAGTAGTAGTGTTATGGAAATCACCATCATTACCATACACCTAAACAAAGCACATATAGACCCACAATGACCTTCACCCTGGATTCCTGCTCACAAAGAAATCTTTCCTGTGTCTGTAGATGTGATTATGTGTGATCATGTGTGTGAGAGGAACAGTGGTCAGAGAACATAAATTATTGCACAAATCAAGTGTTCCAGCATGAAACCTTTCATGACAAGAATTAAAATTTGTTTTTATTGTCAAATACTGCAGGCGCGCTTCATTGGACGGTTCATGTGGTTTGGCCTTTGGTTGTGAAAACTTAATTACAGGATGGTTTAGCCAAGCGCTCCCTCAGTTTTTGACATACACTGCATGCTATGTTAAAGTCACCGTGGTGTGTTTTCTTTTTGTGATTGTGTTACCAGTTCGTCCGTTGAACTGGCGAACAGCATGGCTCAATCTGATGGGCTGCTTTATAATCGACAGGTTCTGGAGGCCACTCGTGTCACCAGGAGGAAAAGCGACATGGCGCGGAAGTGGGAAGCCGGTATCTACGCCAACGAGGAAGGAGAGGAAGAAGAGGAGGAGGAAGAGGAGGAGGAGGAGGAGTAAACGGCTCCTTTCAGAGACAGTTAAGGGACGAGTGGGAAGGAGTAGGATGAAGAGACTGAAGGAAAAATGCAAACTGAAGGAGGAGGAAGCAGAGGATGAAGGAAACAGTATTTATTTTATTAATAGTATTCTGATGATCACATGACCCACCGGGTTGACCAGTTGGGCTCACTGAGGAGATGCATCCAGTTGTGGTGATTGGAGCTGATGGTTGAAGGCGCAGAAGCATGTTGAGTGACTGAGTACGTGAGAGACATTTGAAGTGGTGAGGTGAGAAAAGTTCAGTGATGCAAGAGACACTTTGAAAGGATTTTCTGGTGGTTTAAGAGCGCTGTTCAGAAGTATACATGGGATGAAAGGTTTTTACTAGTTGGTAGACGCTGAATGACTTAAAATATTCATAGGATTTTGCATTTACCTGTATTTTTTTTTTTTTATTGAAATATGGTCTGAGATCTACAGATTTTATTTTGACAGGTTGCCTGAGACTTATTGATGATGGTTTTGGCAATGGGTGCTTGATATGAACCACGCCCATCTTGACAGTGTGTGTAAAGGTAAACAGAAGAAAAAGACAAGCAGATGTGTGCAGAGTGACTATGGAGAAACCTCTGACTGAAAGTTGTTCAAGAGAGGAGAAAAGTGAGGCCTCAGACACTCAGACATCATTTTCTGTCATTTAAGAATGATTTTTACCTGGATTTGATGGATGCTGCTGGAAGACTGCAATGTTTGAACCAACTGACCCTTTATAAGGTCCACCCCTTTTTGTGCCCTGTGGTCCAACAACTGTTGAGCAAGCTTGGTACCCAGCGAAATCTCTGTCAAATTTCTTTCCTGTTTCCTGTACTTAGATATACTATGTGCTAGGCTAACCTATATTGAAAAGAAAACCAAAAGATGATGCTCTGGGGTCACATATGTGTATATAGTCACATCATTAGCTAATGTTAACAAAAGCACTAGCTAATTAACTAGAAGGTAATTGACGTAGATTAGCTAACTAGTTAACTAGCGTTTTGCAAAAATTAACTATCAGATGAAAGTAGCTTCTGTAGTAGAGGATTGATGTAGATTAGCTGGCAAGTTAGCTAGAGTTTTGATACAGAGCAAAACACTAAGTATCTAAATTTAGTTAATGATTGATGTAGATTAGCTAGCTACTTAGCTAGTGTTTAGCTAAAATTAGAGATCAGGTGTAACTAGCTTCTGTAAATAACAATTGAAATATATTAGCTAGCTAATTAGCTAATGTCTTGCTCAAATTAGCTATCAGATGTAAGTACCTTCTGTAGCAGAGGATTGATGTAGATTAGCTGGCTAGTTAGCTAGAGTTTTGATATACAGCAAAACACTTGCTAACTATCTAGTTAACGATTGATGTAGATTAGCTAGCTAGTTAGCTAGTGTTTTGCTAAAATTATCTATCAGATGATTTTAGGAAAAAGCCATTTTATATAGTTTTTCTTTTCAACATAGACAACCTAGCACATCTATCTATCTATCTATCTATCTATCTATCTATCTATCTATCTATCTATCTATCTAAGTACAGGAAACAGGAAAGGAGGAAGTTGACAGACATTCCAAAAAGAGGCGGGGCTTAGAAAGGGTCAGTTGGGACCTGAGGCATCACTTTCAGTTTCTGCGTCCTGCGGTGCCACAGTACGCCACAGTACAGACATAACACACACGATATGTTGGTGGGAGCTTTCACAGTCCATTCAAGAATTAAATCTTAAGTGCCGACTCCAGGGTCAGCATCCTCGAACTGTTGAATGCTAGCGAGGAAATGCGCAAAAACTAGCATCTAGGTTCAACTTTGCCTTAGACCAGTCAGTGATTGTTGGGATGCACGATATGTATGATGTACTTTACCTTGTCCTATTCTGCTACAGTTTCAAGTAGACTTTAGAAAAACCACACTAGATATAAAGACTGTCTATAAAACACTACTCTGCAGTGATTTCATGTCTGGTAAGTGCATTAAGTTCGATTAGGAGTTCAAATAGGCGGGAAAGAGGGAAGCTAACTGCGGGTCATGTTTGCGTCACTTCAGTCAGTGTGTGTATGAAATATTAAAGGGCTGGGTCGGGGGTTTTATATTCTAAAAAAAAAATCACTTATTTTACCTTTGCTGGCTACGTTGCTTTGTTGACCTGTGCTTTCTGATGTAAGCAATCGTTTCATGTATTATACTGAGGTAGGACTGTGTATTTGATATGACCATGTATGGAAACTGTCGTGTATCTACTATACCTTGCTAGCTGAGGATAAAGTTTGATGAGAAATGTTGAAAAAAGCTTTTTATAAAAAGTTGTTATACCAAAACAGAATGTTGATACTTAGTCAGCCTACGCTCTTAAGTCTATTTAAGGAAGTACTGTTTGTGTGCATGACATTACACTCCTTTCCTAATCTGAAACAAGCACACAACAAGCAGGAAAAAAGGCAATTACCCACCAGAAGGAAGGCTCGTTAAGAGGTTGCAGTTGGGATTGTCAGTTTCTTTTTTTTTTTTTTACTAAATATATTGTGAGCTTTGACTTTGTAGGACGATGTGATTTACTGTTTTGTTACACAAATGAAAAATAACCGCAATACAGGCCTCTACCATGAGCGTGGTGATACTGTGGATTGTCCAGGTGTAGAAAACAAGGTTCAGCTTTCAAAATTAAAACTAGTAGTCATCCCTGGAGCCTACAGGACTGTCTTTAAATGAGAATTCAAAGTAGAAATGTGTCAATGTGGCTGTAAAAACACTATTGTTGAACCACTTTAGCCGAAAAGTAGCAAAGTGATTCTACTTTTTCAGGCTCTGTTAGCCTGTTTATCGAAGCCTTTGAGATTTTTTTTCCCCAGGAGGATGGCGAGACGGATTTTCCTGTAAACCACAGGTCACAGTTTTGATCACCGCGTCTGCTAGCGTGCCCTGTTCAAGTGTCCTTCAGCGAGGCACTGACCTTCACTGGATATAATGCCTGAATTGTATAACTGTACACTGAGGTAAACTTGCACAAAATATAAAGAATTGACACATACTAACCCTTGACAACGATAACACTGTTGTATTTATTGAGACTGTCCCACCCTGAGTGAAGGACAAGTTTCTCTTAGTAAATTATCTGACCATCTAACTCCACCAAACAGAAACCGAAACCAAGGACTTGTGCCTCTGTGATGTGTTCATTTCTCCCCAAACAAAAACCAAACCTACATTGGTTCTAGAGAATCCTCCATGTACTTGTTTTAAAACATATGTAATAATATATAAAATGAGAAAAGGTATTTAAAGGACTAGTGTCCCTTTTTATGAAATATTTTTGTGGTGCAGCAGAAAGTGTGCCACATGAGGTAAGGGACAAATTTGGAAATAAAAAAAAGCCAGTCAGTACTCGCAAAGAATGATGGGAAGACATCAGGGGATGTATTACAGAAACTTATTATCTTATGTCTTAAGTTAAGATAGGAAGAGTCTAAGGGTTTTTCCCAGTTTGGTGTTACAGAAGGAAATCCTAACTAACTTTAAAGAGTCATATCTTATCTCACTTCCTCCCACCTTATCTCAGGTTAGGAAATCCTAAATAATAATTTTTATGTCTGCTACTTAGCAACCAACACTACTTTTCTTATCTCACCAGGTTTAACAAACTTTGAAACCGTTGGTTTTTTTATTGTTTTGTTTTAATCATTTGAAACACATCAAAACATACAAATAATGGAGCAAAAAATAATGATGAGCACTTAACTTCAAAACAGATGAGTTAGAGGTGTTGGTGGCGTTTGTAGAGAAATCCAAAGATGTTTGTTTTGAGAAATTTACAACAACACTAACTCGAGAGGTAAAAGAAAGAGAGTGAGCTAAGACAGCAGACAAGGTCTCCACAGTGTAAAAACTGTTAAAACTACCATTAGCTACAGTTAGTGAACACTGCTGTTAGCTACTGTTAGCAAACACTACGATTGGCCGATGTTTGCCGGTAGCATCGTGAGCATTGTTAGCGAACAGTACAGTTGGCCACCATTAGCTTGTTAATATATTAGCTACTACAGCAGGTGGAAAAATATTAAGACAGTTTTACAGTTATCCTAAAGTCAGGAGAGTTTATTTAAGACTTTTCGAGTTTGGATGCTTGTGTAATACACCTTTTCTATCTTAAGTCAAGATGGGAACTTTGACTTAGGAGCTGTTCATCTGTAATGGCTTTTTTTTTTCATTCAGATCCTAACCCTAATTACCATGGTTACTAAACAATTAAGATAGGATCTGAGATTTCTGTAATACGGCCCCAGAACAGAAAAGTATTTCCACATGAGAGATATTCAGTGTTTCAGTGAAATGTGAGCTTAAACAGACATTTTTTTCCTGATGAGTGACGGACACAGATCTTTTGTAACGTGTGATTGTGTTACAGTGACCTATTCTGGACGCTAGCTGAGCATCTACAGTGTTCAAGCTTTATTCACATCAAGATTTGAGTTTTGAGCAACAAAAGCAAATGTCTTCTTCCCTACTGTACTGTAGCTGCAGCAGCACATTGTAAAACTGTTGTTGTACACAAATACACACAAAAATCATTTTGAGTTCTCATTAAACACACCATAACACTTCTGAAATGGTAACAGACATCATGCACATGCAGAGGAGATATAATTGTGTGATTTATTATTATTATTATTATTATTATTATGCTTTTGTTGTTTGAATTCATGGTGCAGAGATGATTTATTTATCATTTTTAAATGCTGGTAGCTTGTTTTTGCCTGCAGAAGCACCCGAGCTTCAGTGTGGGACTCACACTGTCTGTGTGTGACAAAGCAATCTTATTCTACAGTAAACATACAGTATAAACTCTGTTTCTATGTTAACCACTTGTAATGCTCATTACTCTGCTTTGTTATTTTATAGCACATGTAAGGCTCACAGTTATACACCTACTATACATATTATGAATATTTTCTCATTAAAAACAAAACCTGTACACGTGGGACTTCTGAGTGCTTCATTCATGTATGCTTCGACTAACAAGACATGCTGGTTTGTTTTTGTCAGCTGCACTTGTCAGATCATGTAATAAAGTTTGTGAGCAACAGTTAGTTAGAAAGTACCTTTTCGTTAGTTCAGTGAAGTGCGTGTGAATGCATTGTTTTGTTTTGTTTTGTTGTGGTCTCCAGTTAATATCAGTCAGACTGATGCTGGTTATTAGTTTTTGCAAAAGAACTCTTCAGTTTTATCTATGTGCTGAGAACATGAGAGACGGTAAGTGATAAGCAGCAGTCTGGTGTCTTGAACTTCCAGTACATCCTGATATTTGACAAAGATTTTTAAAAAAAAAAACGTAGCATTGGATAAATAACATGATCAATAAAGGTAACGCTTTAGATTACAGCCTGCAACATAAAGCATAATTTTTCCCAATTTACTTTGTTTTGTATTTACTAGTGGATGTAGGGGAGACTGGGAGTATTTGTAACAGTGGGTAGTTGTTGCACACTTGATTCCTCCAATTAGAAACTAGCGGCACTTGATCTGCACATGTTCAGCAGGATTCTCTGTCTGCCTGTGGAACAAGAGCACATTCATTTGACATCAGGAGAAATTTCTGACAAAAAGATTTTGATGGATGAAAGTTATTTTTTGGGTGTGCAGTTTTTCTTTTACTGTCTGTTTAGATGATTGTCAATTTAAACTTACATCAGTTTTATCTCTTGGTTATTGGTTAAAAATGAACACAAACAACCTATGCTTATATAGCTGTTGCTAGCTAGCATATGATACTTTATCACGACTGAAAGATCCACACAAGCCATATGTCTCCCAGTGGAAGCACCATGTTTATCTGTGTCGACATCATACATTTCCATTGGACAATGAACATATTTAACTCAATTTAAATGTAAAATAACTTTTAACTCAATTCAAATCATTAAAATCTAGTTACTACTACTACTATTACTACTACAAGTAATCTAGTTACTTTGTAAATTTAACTGAGACTTTTAGGATTTTGAGTCTACGAGCACAACTTTTTGCATCAAAATGCTGATCTGTCATAAACATATAAACAACTATAATGTTCTTCTTCAACAATTTATTCAATAAGTCCATTATTTTATTCAATATTAAAATACTAAAAGATTTAAGTTTAATTAACTGGACAAATAAATGAGAAAAGATTAGTTGACAGTGGATTAATATGACTTATTTTCAGTGATTTGCCAACTGTGACTTCTTGTATTAAATTTAATATCTTGTCCTTATTATTGTATGAGTGCATTTTAAAATTTTAAAAATGTTACAGTTGACCCCGGTGTCCCCTACTGATACATGATGCACACACCTCTCAGTTTCAACAGGCTGAGCACGTGGGGCAGAGGAAGTGGGCGTGGCAGAGGAGTTTACATTTGATCCGACTGCCTCACTATTTTGTTTTCAAACTCACGCTGCAGAGTGTGAGGAAGGAGAGGAAGAATAGTTTAATACTTCAACAGATCAGACAACTACTTTGTTTCCAGTTCTTCACACTCAGTCTGATTTTAACTCGTCTTGAACGCCATTAAAGTCTGATCATGGTTCTGCCGAGCCGAGTCTTCACGGTGCTCCGGCAGATAGAGCCGGTTCTGGTGATGGAGCAGCTGGGCAGCACCCTCTTCGACACCGCCCTGCAGATGGTGGTCAAGGACTGGTCCGCGAACGCCACCTACCCAGACACCCACCTGTCGAGGGAGGACAGCCAGCAGAAAGCCATGTCGGACTTCTACATGACCTACAACCTCATCATCCAGCTCACTCCCATCCTGCCCGCGCTGCTCCTGGCCAGGCTAGGCGACCGCGGCTGGAGGAGAGCCCCCATCATAGTGCCCCTGAGCGGGTACCTGCTGTCCCGGCTCGCCCTGCTGCTGGTGGTCATCGGCCGCCTCCCGCTGGAGGTCATGTACGGCGCCGCGGCTCTCTTCGGGCTGTCCGGCGGCTTCAGCGCCTACTGGCCCGGCGTCATGACGCTGGCGTCGCTCGCCTCTACGGAGGCTGAGCGCTCCAAGGTCAGTGGTCAATGAAGTGCTGGTAATGTTGAATTTTAGTTTCCTACTTACACTGTCAGTGTGCTTGAAGTATAGAATATAAGTAAGAATAAGTTTCATCATATATGTTTTGTTCAAAGTATAAAGTGTTACACAGTGCATGCTGGGAAGTCTCATATTTTGATCATGTTTCTTTAGAAACTTAATTAAATGAGTTGACTGAATTCTGTGCAGTGCATTCATTCAACTCATCGTTTCAAGTCAAATTTTAAGTTTGATAACCTTTAAGAAATAAAACCTGTAGATGTATGTTAAGTTAATGAGAAAAAAAAGGTTGATTCCACTGAATTCCTGTATGCAGTATCCAGTAAGCACTGTCTATATCATCAGGTGTAGTTGAGCTGAAATATCACTAAAGGTGGACTTTGAAACGATATGTTTGTCCAACAAGCTGGTCTTCTAAGCAACAGACATCACGACTCATTTTTCTTCCCTTTCTACAGTACAACAAATAAACTCCACAGTAACAAGTCCAGTGGATCATTGGTGACATTTACCCGGCTCATAGCACACATTGCTTTTTTTTTTTTATTGATTTCTGTAGTACTTACTTCAATTAAAGCACAACCTTAACATTTACAGTGTTTGCCTGCATGATACTGTTTTGTGTAGATACAGTATGAATTTTGATTCATATGAAATTTTAAATTTTGATGGATTGAATTGTATTTTGAAAGTCAGACTTCTTGTAATCAAGTGGTTGCACACTGGAGTAGCGCTACTTTTTCTAAAGTGAAGAATCTAAATACTTTTCTCCAACACTGGTGACAAAAAATGCGCTTTAATGTCCTCTGTTATATTAAAGACTTCATGAAACTTTGTAACATCCAGTCCTTGCATGTCATTCAGACAGATGCATAAATTATTAGCTTAAACCTACGTGAGAATAACAGGGAAATATCGTAATTCATCTGCTGAATACAAGAACAACAACCATAAATATCAACATTAATTTCCTCAAAGTTGTAAGAACCTTTAAGAGAAGTAGTGTGTGTCCATGTCCCCTGCAGGTGTTGATGAGGGTGGAGCTGCTGTATGGAGCAGCAGGTCTGGTGGGCAGCCTGGTGTCGGGTCATCTGTTCCTGCTCTACACCTCCAGTCTGGGGCACGGGACCATCCTGCTCACTGTGAGCACCCTGCTGCACCTGCTCTGCCTCCTACACTCCATAATCCTGTTGCAGGTCAGTGTGTGTGTGTGTGTGTGTGTGTGTGTGTGTGTGTGTGTGCATGTAATATTACACTTTATATTCTATCCATTGTTTTTGCACTATAAGTCTAGTAAGACACACACTTCTATGGCCAGTATCTCCAAAACTGTGCTACTCACACCAGTCACCAAATCTGTTGCTAAAGTCATCTAAAAAGTCAACAAATTGAAATTTAACTTGGCACTACTGCTTATTACCTACAGTTGAAAACTACCATTTTAATTTAAAACTGTATACAGACTCCTGCATCACTGGTGTCCAGCAACTAAAAACACCTTCCAGCACAAATCTTCCGTGGCTCTGGTATGCCTTTTTGTTTTGAAAGATTTCCAGGAAAACTCGCTCTCATCCAGCTTGACTAGATTTCTCTCTGACTTTTCACTTTCACTTTCTGTCTCCATCTTAATTCAAGGTGAAACAAGTGCCCGCCCAGGCGCCTGAGGAGGAGAACCACGTGTTTTCTCCGGTCTCTGGTGATGTTCCCATGGAGACTCGTACCGGGATAAACAAGCTGAATGTGGTTCTGCTGGTTGCAGCTGCCATTCTGTATGGCTCTGCAGTGGGCGGAGCCATAGAAATCCTGGGCGTCTTTGTGCTGAAAGAGCCACTCAGCTGGACCGCCAAGCAGGTGAACTTTTGCTCTCTTTGTATTCTGGTTTTGTGATTTTGATGCATGAAAGATAAAATATCAGGGTGTTGGTTTCACATTACTGTATACATCTGGTGTCATTCTCTTTTCTCTTTCTCTTCCTCCAGGTGGGTTATGGGAACGCAGCGGGCTGTACGATTTTCCTCACCAGTTTCCTCGGTGTCATTGTGTTTCGCCACTGCGTCAGTGATGTGATGCTCATCATGATTGGCATGCTGTCATTCGCCTCGGGAATTTACTTCATGACCTTTGTCACTGCAACCTACATGTTCTACCTCGGTAAGACTGAGGCACAGGTCCTGCATCACTGCCACTTTTTCTTCTCCACTTAACAAAACACAGCTGAAACATAATCCATATACTCTATCACCAGACTAAATACTGGAATAATAGACATTTTTCACAGCAAGTGAAATTAGGCTGCTCTGAAAGAGGCCTGTAAGCTTTGTTTTTTAAAACATTTTTTACTTAAATGTATTAAACTGGTTGACAATGACGTCTAAAGGGCTTGGAGCTCATAGTGAAAATAACGTCAAATAAATAGATACGATTAGATAATAAAAACCAAAGGGCTGATGCCTGACTGTGCAATAATGGTGGCTCTAGGAATTTTCAAGATATCGTTGTCATAGCGCCCTGCCAATGCCTTTCTGCCTGAGAAACTGCTGTATTGACTCAGATCCTGAGGTCAAAAGTGTTGGTAGACTGAAATAAAACTACAAATAACAATATGATAATCAACTCAGAATGATATAAAACAGAGAAAAGAACATCAAGAACAAACCTCCTCAAATATGAGACGCTGGAACCTGTAATTTTGCTTGATAATTACTTTTAACAATGATTTAATAACCAAAATGGTTGTGAGAGGCTTAGATATGTGTATCGAAAACATTTCACGGAGCTGTTTTTGTCCTTCAGTGTAGCCTCGTCTATTCACAGCAGACACTTGCAGTAATTGTGTTGTCGGTGGTTTAACTGACAAAAATCCCTCGGTGTCTTTCACAAGTGACTTTGTGGTTTATGGGGGCGTTCTATAAACAAAAGATCAGGTTTTGTTCCCACAAGAGCAGCCAGGTATCAGCTCTTTATTTCATTTTCATCTTCATTTAGCCAAATGACAAACAAAGCAAACATGGAAAATACTAGGGTTACCTTGGTTTTCTAGGTTTGACTGAGAAAATCAAAATGAGGAACTGATTTCATGTTATTTGTGTTACAAATCAAGCTGTCCAGGTTTTCACTTCTTGCCTTATTATGTCTTGCAGCGGGTCTCTGACAGATCCAGGTTATCAGCACAAATTATAAAAATGTAGGAATCAAAATGAGGAACTGAAAGTGAATAGTAAATAATTCATCTAGCTACAGATACGCTGATTACATCCGCTTTTACACTTCAGTTTTTGTACGTGTTAAACAAACCAGATAGAACATGTTAAAGGGACAGTTCAGAATACTTGAAGTGGGGTTGTACGAGGTACTTATCAATAGTCGGTGTGTTATCTACAGTAGATTCTGGTGGGCACGTCCTCAGTTTGGAGAAGCAGACAGAAGCTAAGCAATGTACTCCTGTGGACAGGGTCAACAACAAAACATATTTACCCACATAAAAATTCAACATCAGTTTAAGTGTACGCTATATTTAGAATATTTTTACAGCCTTTCTCTTACCACCAGACAGCTTTGTCTAAGGAGAAACCATTATATAAGCCAAATTTGATTCTCTCTAAACTAACCAAACTTCATAGACAGAGTCAGTCATTTTACCTCGCAGAATACGGGAGTCGCTGTTCTACCACTGCATTGATTGGTTAGTTAGTGTTATTTTGTGACTTTGGTGTTAAAAAAGTTAGCTCGGATTGACTAAAGTCACATAATAACACAAACAAACTAACAATTCGAGGCAGTTGTAGATCAGCAATAAGGAAAAGCCCTCGTGAAACTGATATAATGTCGAACCAGTGTTGTTTTAAGCGAGGAGAGGTAGACGGAAACAAAATGAAAATTCACGTTGTGTAATATCACAGGTTACAGTGTTACTTTAACACAAAAGACTGATTGTTTAGATGACGTGGGTGAGATAATATGAAACTATCTCCATTAGAGACCTGACTGACACGCATCCTGTCAAAGAGAGAGAGTATTTGCTGTATGACGGTGGTGGGTGGTTGTGGCGTACAAAAGGACAATGAGCAGGGACAGAGGGAATTGAGAAGATAAATTAATTTATGTTCGTTTTTTTTCCCCGCAGCTCGATCACTCAACTTGTTTGCTCTCATCCCAATGCCCACTATAAGATCTCTGCTCTCACAGCAGGTCCCAGCATCCTCATGTGGTGAGTACATGTGAGTGTGTGTGCGTGTGTGTGTGGGAGTGTAAAAGCACTACAGATGAGTAACAATAACAGTGGAGATAATTAAACAGTGAAAACAATTAAATACACAGGAGTATTACGCAAACACACTACTGATGGTTTCAACATGTGACTGTAAAAATAAAAAATACAGAGATTACATGGTACATCTTGTTGTTAAAACCTGCTGATAACAGTTTTTTGACTGGACTGCACCAACAAAGATTAATTCAACCTAAGATTAGTTCTAATCTGAGTTTAGTCAAATTAGGTTTAAAATGAGTAAATCCAGATTTAAAATTAAGCAGAACGCCGTTGCACAATTAAAACTAATCTCTGTTTGGCAAATCCAGGTTTATTGATGGAAACCAAAATTAAAACATTCGGCTGCTCTGTATTCCTTAACATTATATTGTTTGCCAGTAACTAAAATATCAATAAAATATCATATTGTTTGCCAGCTAGTAAAAAAGTGAAAAGGCTATGATTTGTTACCTTGAAAAGTTTTTGGTGGCGAGCTAAAAAGTTAAAGAGAGATTAAAATTTTAACTTTATTAATTTTATGATGTTTTTAAAGTTCAGTGCAACATAATCTAAAGTTAAACCATGATATAATCATATTTAAAAAATTTTCCTTGTTGCTGAAAAGATTATTAATGGGTCAGCTTACCCTGATTACAAGAAAAAAAAAACACTACTGATACTTAAGAGAAATAAAATGAATGCTAAATGTAAAACTGAAAACTCTCTTTCAAAAAGAAACATGTCTTTCATTCATCCTTTTCCCTCACACTGTTGTAAATCAAAACCCTGCCAACTCAGTGACATCATGCTTCAGTATTTCATACAGTGAAACTGCGGCATTGTTGTTGTTGTTGTTGTTGTTGTTGTTGTTGTTGTCAGTATTTACAAACTGCAACATACTGAGTGTCAAAGATCAGATAGGAGTGCAGGATCAGAGTGTGTCCCAGTGAGGAAGTTGTGGAGAAGGAATGACAACACGACTGTTCCTGAAAGTGGAGTTTGCAGTTTAAAGGTCATGGACAGGTCAGGAAAAAAAAACAAGTGAACCATGCTGATTTAGTGACAGCTGAGTTATTCATACTTTGCCTGACAGATAGTTACGTGTTTGACCACAGAAAAAGTAGACATGACGATCACATAGATATCACTCTGTCTGTATGAAAATCTTATATTTGCTAGGAAGTGTCTAAAACACTGGTATGCTTTAGAAATTTTTGACAGAAATATTGAATTTATTTGTAATAATTTGCAATAATTGCAAAATTTGGGGAGTCTTTAGATACTGACATGAGTGCTATGATGGTGTGACTTATAGAGTCTAAAATCTCAAACTTAAATGAGATGTTTTTGAAAAAAGAAATATAATTGTGCAACTGCATGGTGGAGGAAGGAAGCCTTTTGGGCTTGGTTAGTTTGTGTGTCCTGAATCAGCAAAGAGGCATCAGTGCAAGGCTAGCAAACATAGTAAACATAAACTTTATTTTTGTAGTTGTTCACAGTATGACACAGTGTGTTTGCCTCTGGCCTGAGAAAATTAGGGCAAGTCAAAGTCACTTTTATTGTCAATTCTGACATACATACAGGACATATAGAGGATTTAAATGCGGTTCTTCTCAAACCCCAGTGCTGATAAATACCAGTACTAGAGCAAAAAACAAAGGTTCTGGTTCTCAAATAGGGGAACTTCTATGTGTCTGTTCACAATTTTGAATCAGAAGAGTTCCAGTTTGTTTCTGGAGTCCCACAAGGATCAATCCTTGGCCCACTACTTTTTAAACAATACAAGTATTCATACACAGACGACACACAGCTTTGTATCTGTCTGTCTACCAATGACCTTAGCCTTAGACATCCTGATAATTTGCATTACGGACATAGACGACTTGATGGCAAAAAAAAAATGTTTCACAGCTAAAAATTAATAATAATGAAATTCTTTTTGGCGACTCCAAAAAAAAAAAAAAAGAAAAGAAAACATCTCAACCCCCCAGAAAAGGTCAGGGACCTGGGTGTCAAACCCTACTCCCTGCTGACCCTAATTGAAAAAATTGCATATCACATATTACAGGATATTCATTCTAACATCTGAGAAATATATATAATGGAAAAGGTTCACGTCACAAAATGATTGTTAGAAAATGGTTCGTTCTTTCAGTTTCAGCAGACTGGATCACTGCAATACTGTCTTCACTGGATTGTCAAAACATTCAGTAGGATGACTTCAACTCATACAGAACTCAGCTGCCAAAGTTCTGGTCCAAGAAAACATCATCACATTATATAAATGCTTAAATCAGTTCATTGACTTCCCATTCAACAGATTATTCATTTTAAACTCCTATTGCTTTTTAAGGCACAACATAGTTCAGGCACCTAGTGTATTTCTGACCTGTTTACTGACTGTATCCCCATCAGGCAGTTTCAGTGGCTTTTTGGTTGTACCAAGAATAAGATAAAGAGCTGGTAAAGGTGCTTTTGATTCCTGTGAAAGTGATCTCTTGCTCTGATGAGCTGCCATCTATGCAAACCGCGTCTCCAAACCTTCCTGTTTTCTCAGGCCTATGAACAGCGCTAGGGTACGTGTGTTTCTTTTTAAATTATTTTCATAATGATGTCACTGCATTGCTTGATGTTCGTCTGTCTTTTATCAATGTAAAACACTTTGGTTTTCTCTATAATTAACTGTGCTCTACAAATAAAGCTACCTTGTCATGCCTAAACACAGTAGGATAAAAAGAAAACACTAAAACAGAACAAAGAGTTTAAATATTTAGCTCACAAGTTAAGCTTGGGGTCGTGATAACAAGGCACAAATGAAGATCAAAAACTGCAATGATAACAAGTGTAGTGCCAAAAGAACAAATATAGAGCGAGCAGAGGTAAACAGATGTGCTGCTAATATACCATCCACAGGATGAGTAGTTAGCAGCAGTTTTTTGTAGTGTTCTGTACAAAGTGGCTAATATGGAGTAAAAAAGTTGTTATGGTTGTTGTTTGGCGGCTGTGTGGGATGAGTTACAGTCCATACTTTCTGGAGACAGAGGACAGAGAGATCAACATCCTGATGCGCAAGTTAGTTATTCACAGATTTTTTGTCAGGGTGCCATCCTTTAGTTCTTTTGTGTGTGTGTGCAAAGTTTAGACAGGTACGCAGACATGAGGGAGTGGTGTATACTGGAAGCTTGTGGTCAGGCTGGTTTATAAAAAAAAGATGACACAACGGAAAAAGCCTGTTCTGCCACTGGTTAGAACGACTGACTTCCTCTCTCGCACACACACACACACTCACACACACTGGATCCACTAATGATTATAGAGGCAGGGTTATTTATTGTCAGGGTTTTTCCTCATGTGTTTGCTTTGACATGACGTGTGTTTGAGAAATCTGTGTAATGCAAACACCAACTCCAGTAGCCCCAACCCTTTTCCTGTCCACACACACATAGAAGGAAATGTATATATGAATACAATATAAATTAAAAAAACTTTAAGAAAAAGTTTGACATTTTGACAGCTTGCTTATGTCTCTTTCCTGTGGCCTATCTGTCTTCCTTCCCATCAGGCACCACTCTCACGCTCCTGCAGTTGTCTCTGAAGTTTGCCGGTCTTGCATACATCCCTGCCTTTACTAAGATCTATCAGAGGACCCTGAACTGGTTCCCAGGCTTCGTCTTCATGCTCTCCAGCATCCTTACAGTACTGGGAATGATACCCATCAGGTACGGTGTGAACGATATAATGTTGATAACAGCTGATCTGTTCCAAGCTAGTATTTATTTTTCAACAAAACCATGCAAAAATCTATTTGGTATTTTTGTTTTCTGTATATTTTAAAAATGTATGAAAATGAGATTCTAAGAAGGTGGAAATCAAGATTTAATGGCATCATTTACAATGTAAGCACTTTGGAGTTTACCATGTAGTTTGGTTACTTCTTTTTTGTTTCGACATTATAATATGTAAGATTTATGTATTAAAATGTGTAAAACACTAGGCATGTTATAGTTGAGTTGTGTACTTGCACTATCCCAGATGTTTACAACAATGGTCAGATTCAGAGAAATCCATGATTCATTCAAGGTAACAATGCATTTCTTACTGGTGGCTAGTTCCTTCTGTGGAAACATTGGATACAGGAAGGAAGTCGGTGAATGTAACTCAACATAACTGAACATATGAACACATGAATTGTGTTAAAGTCACATTCACCAACTTCCTTCCTCAATCTCTGACATATCTGACATGTCCCGTATTTTCCTGGAAGCTATAGGAACCAGCGCCACCGTTAATCTGAATAAATGACATATTTCTCTAGATGTGAACATTGTTAGAAACGTTTGGGATAAGGCAAGTACACAGCTCAATAAAATATAAAACATATTTATGTTGTTGACATTTTGATATGGAAATGTTGCATATTATAGCTTTAAATTATTTTTTGTTTTTACTTCTTAGAGAGACCCAGACTAAAGTCTGGGTGAAAATCACTTTAGACCAATACTTTTGAACAATCTGGGTATTTAAAAAAAACCTTATCTTATATATACCCTGTTAAGATAAAATCATGAAGGGTGGGTGAAAATCGTATCTCTCCATTCTCTATGTCCAGAGTTGATATGATGTGCAACCTTGAATGAAAAACAGATTTAAAAACTCATCAGAATTTCCTCTCTCCTCCCTTCAGCATTGTCGGCTGTAGATCGCCTCTGAGACGTCAGTACGAGAGGATTCAGTGAGGCTGATGGCGCTGATATCATCATCAGCAGTGAGTCAGCGTTGGCACGAGGCCGACGGGAACTGAAACTTGAAATGGGCAAAAGGAGAACAAGTCGTTTAATCTCATTTCCTATAATGCTAAAAACTTTCTATAGGTTTTGGCCATTACAAGAGGAACAGAAAGCAGGTTTTATTTTACATATACATTTTACATTAAATACCACGTCTGGTACATTTTACTGAGGCCTATGCAGACTTATACATGCAGATAATTGCATGAAAATAAGACAGCCTGGTTTGACCAAAAGTTTAAAACTTGAACTTTTAATATGAGTCAGTGAAATTTGTCCAAACTGTTTCAAAGTAACTGAGGTCATGTCCTCAAGAACACACCCAGTGTGATTTCAACATAATGTAGATTTGTCATTGAATGTGTAAGAAATGAAAAACCCCTTGTAAGCACCAGTAAAGGAAAAAAGACTTAAAAAAAAAAAAAAAAGACTAGTTCCCTGCTGTCATCCAGCTCAGACTGGATCAAACTGGGGTTTCAGCCTTAAGTATCGAAGACATTGGATGCATCAAGAACAGATTTCTTGATGTACGTCAGCTGATATAATGCAGTTGATGAGGATTTTACATTTTTCATATTTTTATTGGGATTCTGTCTTTATATTTGAAGTGTTTTACAGTGTGTCTTCCTCACACTTTGTTGCGGAATCTGTAGATTCATTATCTGGCTAGTAGTGAGATCATACCTTACATACCAGCTGTTGTCTTATCATTTCTTGATACTAGAATCAAAATAGCAGTTTACGGTACTTTGGAGTGAAACTAGTCATGCTGACATGTGAACCTGCAGGTCAGGAAAGGCTGACTGAGTAAAGTTTTAACACTAGAACTGCCAGGAGTCACCGTTTACCTAAAAAAGCCAGTGGGTAAAACTTACCCACTTTTACTTATCAGAACAGGAAAAATCACAAGTGCACTTGCACAACAGTAATTATGGCTCAGTTCCATTAACAGTGACAGTGAACCAGCATACACAATAGAAGGGAATGCAACAATCATTAACACACTTGTAAGTTTTCTGGTATGAAATGTCAAAATGTCTGCTGTGCAACTAGTCCACTGGGAGTGATACATAACACGCTCTAACTTTTACATTTGTTTTAACAGTACTTTGAATTGCAGGATACCATGCATGTATATGGTTTGATGTTTGAATTTTAGCTTGTGTACTTTTGCTTTGCTTTGTAATACTGCTCTCCAAGTGACCACTACCGTCACCATGAAAAGATGTTTGAAGATCTCACAGTGTGTTTCCCGTCATTTTGCTTTATAATACAGAGGCAGCCTGTATGTTTGTCATTTTTATTCAGTGATTTAATTTATAACTGCACTTTCATTTGTTGACACTATACAGGCCACACACACATAAGGGCTGCTGTCATTGAGTTATTACAGGTTGCAGTTACAGGTTATTACACCTGAGGTACATTTTAAGTTGTTGTTAGAACACATGGGAAAATTAAGAAACAGACATGTCTTTTTTTATATATAAACATTTCTGAGGTGTACTTTTATTTTTTTTATTTTTTCTTTGGTTTATATAATTGTAACTGGATGCAGTGGTTTATGAAATTTCCATGTGCAATTAAATCATTTTTAATTTTAAATGTATTTTTACTTTTAGTATAGCATTCTAAGACTCATATCTAAACCAGTTTCATGTTTTCGTTACATCTTTATAAATATTACTTCATGTATTTTCATGAAGTAATTGCTCATTTTTTGTACACTGACAATACATTTTTAGTTGGTGAAAACAAATAAAATGTTACAGAAAAAAGAAACAAATTGTCTCAGCAGACGAGTATCAAATGCATTTGTTGTTTTTATTATTGGTCCAATATATCCAAAAAAATCATTTGAGGTAAAGATAAATTGCATCAAAACGACATCAATATACAAGCTTATTTATAATTACAACAAGATGTTATTAACATCCAAATGTACAATAAAAACTCTGAACGTAAACAGTACACACTGGAGAGGAACAGAAACAAAAAGACTGAAGCTGGATTCACACGTTCAAAAATCATCTGACCTTTCAACTTTTGATACAGGTTTGATTGATTGCGCAGGTTTATCCTGCGCTGCAAATCAGATCTCCTCTTCGTGTGTGAATCTATGCAAAGACAGGAGGAAAAGACGAGACATTTGGCTTTGAAACATTTGATTTGTACAGTAAAGGAAAGCAAATCATGTCTCCCCCGACTGTCCCCATTTGCAGATGATACCTTTCTTTACATTACAGAGCCAAGTTTCAAAACTGAGACAAAATATGTCCCAAACAACTCAACAGACTGTTATTGTCATTTTTTGCATCTGCACGAAAGCAAATTTAGTCTATTGTTCAATTTTTTTCAGCAGACATTTCTGCCAAAGGGTGGAGCTACATTTATAGTGCAAAAACAAATCAGCAGGCACACAGTATAGGATTGGGATTTTCCGATGACTAAGAGTAAGAAGAAGTAGATGAATCAGAGAGCTATTGCTGGGGTCCCAATGAGCATCAAAATAAAAATAAAATCTTTAGTTCCTCATATTTTGATTATTCAAGATTTATACTGTTGATACAGATCTCCAAATATCTCTTCTAAAACTCATTGGAAACCCAACAATGATCTCCTGCTTCATTTATACAAAAATAGACTCAGCTGTACCATATAATTCAGCTGTACATCAGGGTATATTGAATATACAGTATACTGCCATTAGAGCAAAAAAGAAATTCCACTCAAAGTCTGAATGATGCCGAAAACTGTGCAAGCTCAGGTCAGGTCACTTCATCAGGTCGGTTCGATTACTTCATTTGCATCAAAGAGTAGGAACGTCTACAGATGCACTGATGCCACGATTCACAGTACCGATTTGATCCACTGTTTGCTACATTTCCTTTTTCTTACTTCTTTACTTAGACCCAAAAACAAGCCTCCCACTTCACAGCAATGTCCATACACCTTTTTTTTTTTTTACCTGAGCCAGGCCATACAACAACAGTAGCAATCGTGTCGCATCCATACAGGATTAGTTGAAAACAGCTGGTAAAAATAGTAATAACAATATATTTTGTAATGTGCTGGTATTGTATCAGTACTCTGTATCAGCCGATATGATAAATGATGACAAATAAACTTGTTCTGTTCCCTAATTCAGTACATGAATATGAAAGGCTGAACAGAATTTGAAATGTAAAACTTTACAGTCTGAAAAAAAAAAAACAATGTGGTTGTGGTTGTTTATAAACAAACGAATTATGTTCGCATTCAGTTTTTCTTACCAAAACTCGCTGTGTTTCTTTGAGATACAAACAAATGGGAGATCTGCTCACAAAATCACTGCTCTTAAGTGCTACTAGTGGTCAAAAACTCTACCTTTAACTTAGCTTAAGAGTGATGTGTTACATTTCCTGGATTTTTGCAATAATTAATTGAATAACAGCGAGCCAATATGTGAGGTTTGGAGAACTATTTTAAAAATATCTACCACTTAACTATATAAAAACTGTATATTAAATAAATTAACTAAATATTACATTACACATCTCACATTTATCTGTTAAGCCTCAGATTTCATTGCTTTGTCTTCTCCATCAGTCACCATTAAAGCTGTCACCTTCATCAGATATTTGTTAATTAGCTACTGGCATTTAAACACCATAAACATATCTTAATTGTCAAAAACTGCCATTTGGCATCAAATTAACATAACAAATGACCAAATTCATAGACCAAGGCTTTATAATTATTGTTACATATTATTTATGTTGACATTTCAGCTTGCTATTATCAGCCTTCCTCAATTATTGTCAGATGCTGATATGACATAAATCATTACAAAATGGTTTTATACTTTACAGTAAGGCTACCTTCACCAATTATAAACATTAACTCATTGAGGTTAGTTAAAAGGAGGTAACTGGATCTTGCCAAATAGTGAACCCACAAGTTATAATTTGTTTATAATGGTTTATGAATAATTTATAACTAATTTATATGAGAAGTCTTACTGTAAAGTGGTACCAAAGTATCTTTAAAGGAGCAATATGCAGTAATTGTGAGTGGTAAATGAGTACTGCAGTCCAAATAGTGAGTTGGCAACTTGGAAGCCTGCTATCCTGGAAACAACAGCCCACTGCTACAAACACACACACACACACACACACACACACACACACACACACACACACTGTAGCTGGAGTTCAGTGACTGCCTGCCTTACTGCCCACCAGACTCCGTTAACATATTGCTAAATTCTACCGTTATTAACATCTACTCCTTCTAAAAGATTATTAATAATCTCTCACGACTCATAAACAAACACATTCTGCGAGCATGTGGCGTTAATTTTAACTCTGATCAACTTGGAACAGGCGACAAAAACAGTTATTCTGGCCTGGAACAGAAATTTCAGAAGGGGGACACCACGACTGGGGTGTTGTGAGTTAATATATATCATATTTCTCCTTTACATGCAGTGTATGTTCATATAAGCTGTGACAGTTAACATAAAAAGGTGGGGAACATGTAAAACGAGCAAGTTATAGTGGAACTGTTCTTTTAAAGTGGTAGTTTGGTACTTCTTCTACAGTGTATGGGAAAAAACAGACGATACAGAGGCCTTGATTTTTTAACACCCCTGACCTACGCTCATAGTGGATTTTAATTATTTTGGTACAAATAGACTAATTCAGCATCAGTGCATCTGTAGTAACATCCACCGTAGCTGCCTCAACACTGGACCACAGCTACTCTGCATTCAAAATGAGTAAAAAAAAAACAAACTAATAAATTTGTTCATGTGTCACCTGGCTGAGGTCTGATAGTCACAGGAAACAATAGCTGCTTTGTGCTTTTAAACTGACAAAGTACCAAAACCAGTTTGCAAGCGGCTACAGTCGCTTCCTCTCATATCTGGCTACACTGAGGGTTTGACAGCAGCAGGACGAGAGCCATTCAAAGACAATCTGACTAGAGGACGTTGAAAAACAAACAACTAAAACACTGGTTTTCTGCTTTTAACAAAGTCTCTAGGAGCCAAAAAAGTCAAATCAGCACCTGATATCTAAAAATCCTGTCAATAAATGAAATTATGCCAAAGAAACGCAGAAATTATTATTACATATGTTGGAAAAAGAAAGATTTTTTTTTTCCAATTTATGAGCTACAACGCTGGAATCTGCCACACATGAAGAAAAGCTCAAATCAGTGTCTTCTGTAAATGTGATTCCGATGAAGATGCCCCTGACTGAGTCTGCCTGGTCATCATCGCTACTTTACGCTGAGTTAATGAGTTAGCAGTACGGCTGAGGACGGAGGAGGAAAAAAAAATCACCAAAAAGAAATTCAAATTAGCTTGAATATTTGAGGGAATAAACTGTCAGCCCCATCTGTCCTTTGTGGTCGGGAGCCAGCAGGGAAAAGTCAGAAACCACTAAAAAAAACAGCAGGTTCAGCAAAGATTACTCATTGACGTATAACAGAAAATCTCAGAGTGGATTTTTCCTTTCAAGGCTTCATCAGCAACATGTTGAGCCAAAAAAAACAAAAAAAGAGGAAGAAAGTGTGACGCAAAAACACTGTTGGTTGAACACGCTGCAGTGTGATGACGCCTTCTTCAAAATGTTTCCCATGAGTCACAGCTGAGCAGATGAGGTCACATCATCAAACTGTTCTTATCTTATTTAGTCTCATAAGTGACTGTGGCTTTTAAAGTAAAATAAAAGGTGTTTTTGCAAAGTGTTTACATGAGACACACACCAGAGATTTCCCAGAAGCCCCACTGCTCTTCTTCCTCAGTAGGCCAGCAGAATCAACATGTTTAAGTTGTTTCATGGCAGAGCCAACCTTCAAGACATAACTCTTCTTAAAACAAGACACACATTTTCTTAATGGGGTGAGATAATGCCACATGTTCCCAGTGCAGCAGAGCTGCAACGACTAGTTAATCAATCCATCAGTGGGTCAAAAGAAAATTAACTGCCAAATATTTTGATAACTGATTGATCGTTTCAGTAATTTTGAAGATAAAATAAACGTTTGCTGGTTCCAGCATCTAAAATGTGAGGATTTGCTGTCATTTATGACATGAAATCAAGAGTTTGGGGGGTTTCAACTATTGGTTGTACAAAATAAGTAATTTGAAGACATCACTTTGGGCTCTAGAAAAATATGATGAGCATTTTTCACACTGTTTTTAACGTTTTATAGATTAGTCAAAAAAACTAAATCAGGGGTTTTTAGAATTGAGGACTGAGGGCCTCCCTACAGACAAAGCTTGGAAAAAGGCACCCCACTTAATTTACTTGCTCAGCGTCGTTCCAAGTCCAGTATTCAATAATAAATAATAACAGGCAGATTACTGAAAATTTAAATAACTGTTAGTTGGTTTAAGAAATCTTCCATCAACGAGAATCACTGAGGCAGATTACTGAAGGAAGATTACATTTTACACCCTGTTTAAAAAAGAATAAATTATGGTGTACCAACAGTTTTCACCTCATTTCCCTCTTTGTGCTTTTCATTGAGCATTGCCCTTTAGCATCCTCAACTGGATTAAAGTATTCTCTTGAAGAAGAGAGGTCAAATCCCTAAAGCAAGTATAAATGGCTGTGGTAGAAATAAAAAAAACGAAAACACAAACGTGATATGAAGTGAAACCATCATCCGTTTCCAAAAAAATGAAAATCATTGAGGATCTTAACCACCAGGGGGTGCTGCGACACTGCAGCCAAAACACAAACATAACCAAACCTGCAGTGTGGATCTGTGCTTAGTTTTAAAACCACCTCCAATAATAAAAAATCACTTCCCTGATAAATGTCAATGTTCCACTAAGACACCCACACTTGTGTCGCCACTGTTAAACACGCCTTTGATTCATGTCTGTTTATCTCTAAGGATCAAAAAATACATCCTAAAATTTCCCTTTGGAAGAACTATTAGAGGCTTTTCTGCTTTTTCTCCGTCTGTGTCCTGATGCCACCGCAGGTTTCAAGTCTCTGCAAGCTGATTTTCATAATAACAGTAATGGTTGCAGGGAAAATGAGTAACAGTAATGGCCAGTATAAGAGTTTATGGGCTGAAACATGCAAAGATAAGAGGTATGGTCTTTCAATTTACAGCCAATATGATGCCTTTGAGAGTCGTGTTCCAGTGGAGAGTTTTAGTGTTTTTTGAGGCTTTTACAACCTAACAGGAAAAAACATTCTGGGGGATGCTCTGAATATTTCATACTTCACGCAAAATATTATTATCTTATCTGTTTAATCCTTCAGACTCAAGAACAGACAGACACATCTTTGAGACCAGGGTTAAATAAACACAAGCAGCATTGGCAACCGACTGTTAAACTGGAAATATGAAGTAGAAAAAGTCAATAAGAACAACGACAAAAAACAAAAGGAAAAGGTCTGTACATAGTAGGTCTCTCCTGTTTCCCCACTGTCCTTGAATGCACCCTTCGTTACCTCCTTGGCAGAGACGACCCTCCTCCGTACAGTCGTCTCACAGGAGAATGGGGGCGGAGTCCAGCAGTTCAGATCTGCCGCCCGGTTGGTCCTTTTCCTTGGCATGAGAGAGTGTGTCACACAGAGAGGAGGAGGTGTTTCAGTTCGTCTCACTTGTTTTGTCCTCAGTCTGTTTGTCCTGGAGGAGAGTTATGAGCGACTCCCACGCTGCCTGGCACTGCGCAGGGCGGAGATGGATGGAGACAGTTGAAGGAAGAAAAAAAAAACAAGGTGAAAGGGAAAGAGGAAGAGACAGAGTGAGACGCAGTGATGCAAGAGAAACATTTTTGAAGCGATAATCTGTGGAAGCTTCAAGTGAATACTGTATCTGATTCTGCACATCCCTGCACAAACTGAACAGCTCTTTCATTACAAAAAGAGATTGTACATATTTTTATATTTTGTTATTGCACATCTTTCTATTTTTATCGAAGTTTCTCAATTCTTGCAGTAGTAGCTTTTTATTTTCTTATTTTCTCTTAAAATGTTTGTTAGCACTAGTGGTTAGCACCGCTGCCTCAAAGTAAGAAGGTCCTGAGTTCAAGTCCCCCAGCTGACTGGGGTTGCTGGGGAGTTTGTGGCTGAAGCAGGGCCTTTCTGTGCAGAGTTTGCATGTTCTCCCCATGTTCACATGGGTTCTCTCCGGGTACTCCGGCTTCCTCCCACAGTCCAAAGACATGCATTAAATAGTTTAACTGGTCATCCTAAATTGCCCATAGGTGTGAATGGTTGTCTGTCTCTATGTGTCAGCCCTGCGATGTACTGGCGACTTGTCCGGGATGTTGCCTGCTTCCCCGTGACCCTTCAAGGATAAGCACTGACGGACAGTGAGTGAATGAATGTTTATTGTTATGCACCAAAATACCAAGGCAAATTCCTTGTATGTGAAAACTTAGTCAGCAATAAATCCTATTCTGATTTTTGCTACGCATTTTTTCAGATTTCTTAGGGCTGTTTATTGCCAAGAATCTGATATGATACGGTGAAAGTGAGTCAGCATGAAATTATAAGATTTATCATTAGATTTATCATCATTATCAAAAAATTTCCCAGAAAAGAAGTCATCTCATTTTTGTAGCCACCTGCTCTGGCGTCTTCTGTCATCCCAAAGATGGACAAATAGGTTTTACCCCCTGACCCCTGCTGAAATTATTTTGCATACTGTACTTGGAAGTACTGATTTACTGTTCTGCTGTAAAGCTACAGTATATTTCACAAAGAGACACATTGTTCAACTCAGGATTCTGTATGTCTGTCTCCATATTGTACAATATATATTTAACATACAATCCATCAGTGTTTGTGTATTATTTTGTGTCTTGAGTACTTAAAATTTCCACAACAATACAGAGGTTGTGATTCAATATATTGTGATATATTGCAGTAGTATTAGTATTAGGTGATATATTGCTATTTTTAAATCTGATTTTAAGAGACACACTATTAGCAGCTGAGGTTTAAACACAACACAATGAACCGCTGCCACAAATTTTTGCATGTATGATTAGGCCTGTATCACAATACAGTGTTTTTGAGAATCAATAAAATACCTACCTGCCCTACGCTTTATTCTCACTATTGTCAGTAATGAAGCCAACTTTCTGTTTCCTCTGACTGTCTTATGATCACCAGTGCAAACCCCACACTGGTGAGATAAACCTGGAGTATTAGTGAAAAAGTGTTGGTTTCTTAAGTGATTTTGGGTAAAGAATTTCACAGACAGCTCATTTCAGCTCGAGTCATAGAGGATTATTTATCAGTACTGACTTATTACTGTGTTTTAGAGTTTTACTCAACACAGAATTGTTCCTTTTTTCAGTTCAGCGCCACAATAAACTATTTTATCAGCCTGCATGAGGATGTTTTACCAGTTAAGACTTGCGTTTCATGCCTTTATTTGTAATCTGTGTTGTGAAAGCATCAGATTTCCACACAGTCAGAAAAGGTAACAGTCTGTTCACCTCCTCATAGTTCAGGTATAAAATCCCAGCACACTGTGGAGTGTCTCTCCTGCCGGGCTGCTGACAGGGTGTCGGTCACTGCGACGCCTCACTTGCCCTGCATGCTCTGCTGGTGCGCTGGGGTGGCTGACAGCCCGTCACCTGCCCTCCATTTTTATCATCCTTCTACACTTCCATCACAGTTAGTTCTGTGGTGATTTTAAGACTTGGTTTGTAAAGTTTACAGCCTGTCTTCCAGTTACACTGCTCTGTGTGCAATGACCTAGTTAAAAAACAAGAACTGAAACTTGTTTACCAACCACTCATTTCACCGTCGCTCACCAACTTTTTTTAGCAAATACACCAGCTATTATAGCAATATATTTATGATTCCCCTTATTTATAATTCCTCATTGCAATCATACCCCTATGCACTTCTGTAAGCTTTTATCTGTTTCATCCTGTTATGAAAATTAACACTGACAAAATAAATAAATAAATAACTACAGCTCAACTTGAAGAATCTCTGTTGACTGAAGAGTCTCTGACTGACTTTTCAGGGGGCAGCCCAAACTGATCCTGAAACTCAGAAAAAAACGTTGTTGATGTCTATGCCATGTCCCAGCTCCAAAGTCTCCTCCAAGGCCTAAGCACTGAACCTTCACTGCCTTTACCCCGAGTGTGTGAGAGCTTCGGTTGCTGCCTGAGGACCACGGCGACTTATGGAAAGTGTAAAGAATGGGCTCAAAAAGTCTTCAGCAGCATCTTTGGGCACTCGCATCATGTGTGAATACATCCTAACACTACACAGATGACATTTCTGTTTCTAATGTTGTAACGAATGATTACAGGACAATTAAATCTTCCCACAGTGATTTAAAGCAGTGGGTTCTAGCATGCTGCGTACCTTTTCATAGTGGTTGATGTTTTTGTCGGCCATGCCTGTGAGGAGCTGTTTGAAGTCTTGTCTCTTGTTGCTCTGCCAACGCTCCCAGTCTGCCTTCAGGTCCGCATTGAAACACTCCACTTTGTCCTGGCACTTCTCCACCTCCACTGGCATCTACGGGCACAAAGGCAAAACTACAGCTACAGGGGCCTTTGGGGGATATAAGACAAGACTATAGGTTACAGGACTACAACCTCAGGGGTCTGGGTGATGCAGGGGTTTAGAGGGGAGAGTTTTATTGAGGAAATTTGAAATTTAACAAAGTAACAGAGGCTTTTGACCAATTCTCTCTCTCAAATCCTGAGAAGCTTTTATTTTGAAGAGATTATTCACACTTATTTTCATTTCCCAGTTCATTAAAAGTAAGTTTCAAATAAAATAATGTAGTATGTCATTATTGTATTATTAAAACACTTGTATTAAAATGATTATATGTCCCATCATGTGCTCACAACAAGGACATTTGAGGGAGAAAGTAATATTGTGGAAAAAAATGAACTTTGGGAAAATACAGACACTTATTAATGGCAACAGTGAACATATTTTAAGGCCACCGTATGTGAGAGGAGCTTCATATTCAGATGAGAGGAAGGAGGAGGCTTACTGGCGTTCTGTCCTCCTGTTTGCGCAATATGGCTGCTTCTAGTCGTCCCTCGTACTCCGCCTGGCTCTGGTCTCGCTTCCTCAAAACATTCTGTAACCAACCAGAAAAATGTCAACTTGTTTCACTGTTGTTCATCATTATTGTGATATTTACTGATACTGTAATATTTCTGGTAGAGACAATGTGAAGAAATATTAAACAGAGAGAAGCGCTGAGTCAGGAGCTTGGTGAGGACATGACGCATGCAGAAACTCAGAACCTACTTCCTGTAATGATTAAGGGTCAAAGGTGACTCAGCTGAAAAAAGACTAGTGCGTAGCTGTGTCCAAAATCCAGACTGCACACCAGAGTTATAGTTTTGTACAACAGTTTTCATTAATTTTTATTTTTATGTCATGATGTCAATGTATTATTTGGTTTCAGTTAGAGTAAATTTGGTTGGTAAAGAGGAGTTTTTATTGTTTAAAAAGGTTTATTTTGAGTTAAGTTGAAATATTTCCATTAGTTTTTTAAATTAATAATATGTGGGGCAACATTAGAGAAGTTCATAACTGGTATGACAATACAAACATAACACTTTGTAAAGGCAACTCTCTCAAAATCATGCACACAAACCAATCTCATATTAACAAATGCCTCTTGACATTTGTTGTGTGACACATTTGACCAAACTAACAAAGACTAATGCTAAAAACATTTCCTGTATATTCATGTTTTAGTTTAGTTAGTTTTTAAGTTTTTCTAGTTTAGTAAAACATTTTTTCCCACCTACTTTTTTTTTAGTTTGGTTTTAGTTATCAATAATAATGTTGCTTAACACTATTTCTAAACAACTTTTAATATGTAGAATGTTCTCATTGGAAAACTGACAAACCAAAGTATACTCAAACCAGATGGTGTGCAAACTAAATTTAGACGATTTCTGCATGTGCCCACAATGCAAAGCACAAAGGAAATGGAGGAGCTGCTCACAGCCTGAAAAAAATTAACAAATTGTGGGTGGTGGTGAAACAGCTCCAGAAAGAGAGAAAGTATTAAATCAACAAAAACATTTTGCTGTTTATTTGTGACATCTGGCATTGTGTGTATTGTATGATTTCCTGATAGCTTGAATGGTTAATGTTTTTTTTTTGTACACTAACTAGTGGTCGACCATTATGGGTTTTTCAATTGCTGAGAACGAAACTTGTGTTGATATCAGATCAACGAAAAGTTGTGTATAATTCCATTATTCCATACACATTACAATATAATATACTGTACTATAATATACTAATATAATAGAATATAATGTGTATCTTAGCCAATAACATATTGCGGCCAGCATTTAAGGGAGAGCGGGATACAGTATATCAGAAGTGACATCAACTGCATTATTGTATACATTTAAACATCATATGTATGCAACACTAGCCAGAAACGGTTAGAAATTAGATTTGCGGTTATTTAGGATGACAGGAGAAATGTTCTCACATTCAGAGAAGATGATGGTAGGTGAGAAAATTTAGGTAAACCTTTGCAGCAGGATGCATCAGATTTATAGTTCAGGGCTCAAAACTAATTAACTAACTCAAAGAAATAAAAAATCTTCCTCTCACCTTCATGGACTCTATGTAGAGGATGTACTCTCTGAGAACGGGCAGGAAGTCCTGGCTCATGTTCTCACTCTGGTCCTCCAGAGCTCTGCAGCACGTCGTCAGGCAGCCGGCCACGCCTTCCAGGGGGCGCTGCAGCTCGTCCTCAGACCCCGCCCAGCTGGAGTACACCGTGCTGTATTCACGCAGCTCTGTCAGATACTCTAGTGAGGGTTACAGAAAACAAGAGAGGGTTAGACAGTCAAGTCAAGCAAGAAATAAAGAAAAGACGAGCGGCCATGTTCTTTTTTCACACTTCTTAAAGGGATAGTTCGGATTATTTGAAGTGAAGTTTCTGTCGATAGTCAGTGTTTTACCTACAGTATATGGCGATTGACACACTCCCAAGTTGGAGAAGCAGAGAGGAGTGCCAGCCGTACCAGAAGCTACGTACTGTACTGCTATGGACAGGGTCAGTACAAAACATATTTTAGCCACTTAAAAAAAAATCAATATCAGTTTCAGTGTGCACTATATGGAGAATATTTTCCCTGCTTGAGCTTGCCATCAGATGGCTTTTCCTGATAGGAAACTGCCATTATAAGCCAAAGATGATGCTCTCATAGGTGAAATTAGTTACTTTACCTTCCAAAACATGGGAGTTGCCAGTCTACCACTGTGTCCCTCTGTTAGTTTGTTAGTTTTATTGTGTGACTACGGTGAATCCAAACCATAATTTTAAAACAGCAAAGTCACTCAATAACACAAACAAACAGGTCGAGGCAGTGGGAGACCAGCAACTCCTGTGTTGTATGCCATAAAATTCTTGTTTTTGCCTGTGGAGTTTGGTTGGTTTGGAGAGAGCGGTATTTGACTTATATAACTGCAGCTTCCTGGCACTGACACTGACTATCAACAGGAATCTCATACAACCCCACTTAAAATAATTCAAATAAATCCTTAATTTGACGACATGTGGATACTCTGTTACCACCAATACTACTAATACTCTGTAACAACATGGGACACTGCTGGACTGGAAACAAATCACAACAGAACTTTCTTCTTTCCTCACATTCAACTGCAAAATCTATATTTGTAAATTACACATGAGGGAGGTTGATGGCTAAACGCCAGGCTGCTGAGTCAAGCATGCATGGCATTTGCTTTTGCACACTCTGTCAGTTCACAGGCCTTCATTATCAACAGTTCCCAGAGTTCCCATCTTATCTCCTCCAATATGGAAAAAAGGCCCTTTGGTTTACGCTGCAGACTTTTCAGTCCAAAAACCCCCGGACAGATGGTGACGACGAGCATTTCACACAGCAGATGACAGGTACTTACAGCGTCGCTCCTCATGCATTAGTGAGGCGGCCTGCAGTTATCAAACACAATGCACCTCTCAAGGCCCAAAGGTCGGAGGATTTTTCTCCAAACAAACACTACTGCACAGAACGGGTGATACATTCGCAGAAGTGTGAAAACCATTTCATGACATAAGCTAACCACAAGCACAATGTAGCATATGCAAATAGCTGCCAGTGAGTAGGTTAACTGAGAGATGTACGGGGGAGTACTATTGCAGAACGTGTTGCAAGCAGCACAAACACACAGTGCTGTTTCGAAATGTTGCTTCCTGGAGCATTAAACAGTAGTATTATTAACCTGGAAGAAGTAATTATGAAGAAGTGGTTTCAGCTCTCAATTTAGTGGATCTGCTTGGTACATCACAGCGCTTATATGCAGTTTCTCCCCAATAAGGCAGTGTGTAAATGATAACAGAATTGGTAAACGGAGGATCAAAGAGAAAAAGCATGTGCTTCTTTTGCACTCCTGTTAGAATTACTTGTGAGTATAGATATTTATTTATCTTTTTCAAGCTGGTTTACATACATACACCTTTAGGGTAGAGTGTGCAGGATTTGTGGTGTGTTGCTGATTGTACATGCATCATTCATAGTTGGACCCACCTATCCGGCTCAACGTCAAGAGAGAGAACAAAAAAAAAAGTATTTTCTGATTGTTTCACTCTACAGCACAAATTAACACACCCATGTATCTGCATAATGCTGGCGTTTTTGTGAAATGCAACTTTAAGCGAACCTCCATCCTGTCTCTGTGTCCTCAGTCTGCTCTGCCTGTGTGTGTGTGTGTGTGGGGGGGGGTGTATGAGTGTACATCTGTCTCTGCAGCTCTCACACACAGAGAGCAGAGGAGAGAGATGGAAACCGCAGTGTAACCATTGGTCGCTACAGTTTTATCGAGTCCCAACCTCAGACCCTGCACACTGTTATTGGCCACACACCACTGCCTAAAGGCTGATGCCCAGAAACATCACAAGAGGAAGGCAGGGTCCCTGCAGCTGCAACCACTGAAACACACACTTCTAGTGGTTTGTGAGTGATGATTTATTGTTTTTTAAGGAAAATTCTGCATAGTATAGTATGCCTTTAAGTTTCTTTTTTTATTAATTTATATTAAAGGAGAAATCTGTAACATATTTACAGTACTAAATCATAAAATGACAATGATGATCAGAAACATTTCCATTCTCAGCCAGAGGTTCAAGTTATACTGATTTCTGGTGTCCACTTGGAGGTCAGCATCCCTGCAGCCTGCAGACAACCTGGCTGTGCTTTGAGTGTGGGGAGGAGGAGGGGGCGGGGAAAACAACTCGCTCCAATAGTTTGAATTTAGGCTACCGTACAATTCTGAATGTTGGGGCATTGCATATTTCACTTTTAATTTGTTTATTTATTGGGAGCTTTATGTTCCTTGCTTGTTCACTCTTTTAGTACAATTGTGAAGATCTGTTTTTTTTCATTTGATTAGTATTTTATTTATCCCTGTCCTTACTATCAACTTACACTCAATGAATTAACTGGTTTATAGCTATTTGCAAGCTTGCTGAATCATTTATTGGTTGACTCAGTTTTGTTTCTATGCTACCAAGTGTGCCTCCCCCAAAAGGGAAGAATACTCGTCAACCTCCTGATTACACAGATCACTTCATAACATCAGTCTGGTACCTGACTGCTCCTTGAGGATCCTCTGAGCGATGCGGTCGATGGTTCCCAGTTTCTGGCTGAAGGTGTCCAGGTATTCTCCCATGGCGCAGAACTCAGGCGGTCGCACCCGGAGCTTGTAGCCTCCGGCCACATGCTTCACAGACTCACCCACCTTGGTCAGCAAGGCCAGACCCTGACGTTTGTTCAGGTCCTGTATACACACAGTGACAACAACACTAAATACATAGGTATGAAATGACAACTGTGTTAACAGCAATAAAACAACATACATACTGATCTAATCCATAGATTCATAATCCATCCTTCTGACACTGTCACCTGTGTGTTTAGAAAATCCCACAACTTCGTCTGTTGTTTTATTACCGTAGTTTTTCATTACACATTATACACTGTAGATTTGATACTGTTGTATTATGCTTATGCCCTACTTTCTGTCTTTCTCTTCCTTCTGAGTCCAATTATTTTACTGCTGCAACAACCTCATTTCCCCACAGGGATCAATAAAGTCTTGTCTTGTGTCTCAGCTACTTAGAGACAAAATTTGTGGCTGATGGCAGATGTGGAAAACACACATACCCACACACACGAAAGCAGAAGCTCTGTATTTTGTGGTTCCGCATTTTTACTTAAAGAGCTGCCAAGATTTACTGGTTTTTGTTTGCATTAAAACACACAATATGACAAGGTGCTGCATAAAATTTATTGCATCCAATCAGGTGACAGGAGAAGCACTGACTGTCCACCTCGTGTTTTCGACTTAAGGAGGCAACACAATTTGTAACAATACTCAGAGAGAGCATGAATTTGTCTCTGTGTTGGTCACGGTCAGTCCCGTGTTTGTCCCTGCCACACATCTGCTTTGGTAAATAAAGGGTTTATCTCAACCAAGCAACCAGAGCTGGTGATTGTTGAAACAGTGGAAAGATGAGTCAAGGCGTTTTTGGTGGTTTTATTTTGTTTCTGTCGCATTTGAATGAAGATTATTATGTTAAATTTATAGTTTTGCAAAGGGAGTCTGGTTAGTTAGAGCAATAAATATGTTTGTTAAATAAAATAATCTTATTATCTCTGTAGTGATCCTTTTCATAATGACACTTAGAATATCAACCTGAGCCTGAACTTCCCACCCTTGTGTTGTCTCACCTTAGCAGACAGGAAAGTGTTTAGGTGTGGGTTGAACGAGAGGACGGGGTGGTCGGCAACTCGCTTCAGGAACTTGTCCAGAGCTTTCATCCTCGTCTCCACAAACTCCTCCGAGAAACGATCCACCACGCCCTTCATCACGAACTTCTCTGGCAACGGCTACAGATGAAAAGAGATGACGGAGGAGGAGGAGTAGAGAGGAGAAGCAGAGCGGAGAGAGTAAATGAAGTGTTTCTAAATGGAAAGCAGTACTGTGCGCAGGTTGCGTCATGGCTCGTTTGACCTACAGGGATGAGGTGGGTTGGCTGGCTGTCCTCCAACTTGATCCTCAGCCAGTCGAAGTCCTGGTAGCGCCGTCGCACACAGTACTCCGGCAGGTCGAACTCTATCCGTGTTGTCTGAAGAAAAACACAGACACACAAAAACACATTTGCTGTGTTACTTGGGAGGATACTGTGTTTACATTACCCACTTAAAGCCCAGTTCTGACACTAAATTTGAAAATGACAAAAATACAATTTAGTACAAGGACTAGTTAAGGAAGTTAGTTAGTAAGGAAGTTTTGATCAGCAGCAAGAAATCATGGATTATATCACAGCATTAAAGGGATAGTTCAGATTATTTTAAATGGCATTGAATGATTTAATTATCCATAGTCGGTGTATTAGCTACAGTAGATGTTGGTTGGCACACTCCCGGTTCAGACAAGCAAAGAGGAGCACCAGTACAGAAGCCAAACCATTAACTGCAACAAAGGTTATTTCAGCCACTTTAAAAATGTCAACCTAAAAAAAATCATTATTAGTTTAAGTGCAAGCTATATTTAGAGTATTTTCACCACTTTGCTATCAGACAGCCTTTTCTGACAGGAAACCATCATTATATGAGCCAAGTATTGATTTTTCCCAAACCAACCAAACTCCACAGGAAAATCGGTCATTTTACTTGACAGAACACTGGAGCTGATGATCTACCTCTGCTATTTTGTAACATGGGTATTTTAAAACGATAGTTAGACTCACAAATGTAACACAATAACACAACTAAACTCACTGATCAAGGCAGCAGTAGACTAGCTACTCCTGTGCTCTGCGAGGTAAAATTGCTAATTTTTACTATAGAGTTTGGTTGGTATGGACAAAGCGATATTGGGCTCATATAACGGTGGTTTGCTGTCAGAAAAAGCTGCCTGATAACAAAGATAAGTGGTGAAAATGTTCTAAATATAGCTTCTGATTTTTTAGATGGACGGTCACTGCAGAGGACTCACAGCCTCAGTACACAGAGTGACCGCTCTACCAACTGAGCTACAAGGCCACCCAGATGGACTTTTTAAATACCTTTTGTTGCTGACCCTGTCCACACATCACTTAATTTCTGTGCTGATACTCCTCTCTGCTTCTCCTAACTAGGGGCACATTGACCGTCATCTACTGTAGATAATGCACTGACTACTGGTAAGTCTTTAATATAATTCTATGTATATGTAGTTTAGTTAATCAGGATTAGTATTCATTGTGTTTAAGTTCATAAATGTTTGTAGACAGGAGTAGAATTTATGTGTATGCATTAGACTGGAGGGTGGACATGTCTCTGTTCGTTGCTGCCCATTTAGGATTACTGTCCACGCTTATTGACCTTGAAATATAGCTGACAGCGCACACACACAAACACACACACACACCCACACACTCTCTTTCTGACAATACAGTGTTAAAAGACAATCACTACATGCTCTCAATTAACACTTTGTGTTCATATTGGCCTGTGATATTTGTCTAGGGCCTCTGAGCTGAAGCAACGCTGTGCACATAGCAACTGTCGTCATGACGCCACCCAACAGCTCCTGGCAGTTTCTCCCTCTAAATCTGTTTCCTTCATTACACGATGGAAAGGCCTCCGAAGCTCTGATTCTCTGCTGGAAGTCTGAACTAATTAACTTCTATCAGGCAGAGTGGAGGCTCTGAGATCCTCCTGGTTTGTTTACCGGCACAGAGAGATTTGAAGGAGGAAACTGAGGATCCACCTGGTAAACACAAGTCACTGAATACATCTGCGCTCTGGAATATTCATTTGTATGAGACGGTTCAGGGGAAATGTGTTTTCCTCACTAGATTCTTTTCTGTTCAATCAGGCCTAGGTCATATTCTTTGCCTGAAGGTGGCGACACTGATATTAGGTGGTTGACCAATCAGATCTGATATTCAGCATTTTTATTAATATCATTAAAAATGTCTTTTTTTTGAAAATCTAATTGCTGGTAAGAAAAATTACTTTAAAATGTGCCAATTTGGCTCCGATGCAGCCACCTCTCCCTGTCTGTCCTGCCTACAACATTGTCTGGTTGGTAAGAAGTCACGAGAAATCAGTCAGGCACAAAGGAGAGCATCTGCAGACTGGAGCAGCACGGTCGAGCGAGTGGCGCTGCGCTTCGAAGGTCAGGCAGCAGATATTTCCATAGTTATAAAGACATCAATCCTCTACTCTGAAGCTGGAAAAACACTACAATCTTATGATCCACTTTCAAATGTTAGTGTCTAACAATAACGTTAGACTTTACAGTTAACCACAATGAGATAATACACTGAGTTAATTCATGTGGCAAATGTTAATGTTATATCTTTGAGTATTGTGCTAGTGCAACTTTTGACTAATTTTAGCTACCATATTGCAAACATATTACTCACCCGTGGGAGTTGGTGTTTTAACATCTTATGTAAAAACAGAACTTTAGGGAGCTATTTTGTTTATTTAATTAATACAATTTTTGTGTTGGACTTTGTGCTATTGTAAATATTATCAGACTGCTTGGAGAGTTTTTTGTAAAAAAGGAAACTTTTTTTCTCAAGAAAAATCACTGTGTGCATTCTTGAAGCAAAACAATAATAAAATAAATAAACTTGTCTATACTGGTGGTTTGGCAGTGTTTTATCCCGTGCTTAAAAAAAAACTATAATACCGTTACATACAAGTTTAAAACAGCCTCTATTTTCCAAGGAAAACCAGACAGACAGTGTTACCATGACACCAGCCAATATCAGACCTTGGTGGAGACTCTGTAGGTGATGTAGGTCTCCATGGTGGAGACGTGCTTCTTTGGGTCGTCTACGGTGACAAAAAGGTCGCGTGTCTCTGTGGGGGCGTAGAGGTCCTGGACGTCTGGTTCCAGGTCATCGTCCAGCTGCAGCCTGTTGAACAGCGAGGAAGCGGAGGCGGGACTCGACGTCTCAACCGGAGTCCCGTTGGTCAGCCCGGCATCCTGCGTGGACAGAGACAACGTTATGGTGACATCAAATTCTGGTGCTGCAGCGGGAAAAAGCTGCAAACAAAGAAGTGATAGATCGATGCTGACGGTGATGCAGTTGTTTCTGTCTGTCAATGGGGCTCTTGTTGAGGCTGCTGCTGCGAACACACCCTGCATCATCTGACACTACTGCTGTCCCTCTAATTGAATGATGGACGAGGAGAGAGAACTGGAGCATTTTTGGACTAGGGATACATTTCCACAGCCTTCGTACAAAAACAATCCAACTGTGAGAAAATGATGATTAGTTATACCATCTGTAAGTCGACAAAAGAAACATTTCTAATTCTATTTATTTATTCTTTTTTTTTTTAAGAAACTGTTATTCATCTGTTTTTGCCATTAACAGATGATGGCTTTTATTTTACAAAGACAGATATTTTTTCCTGTGAAATGTAATCCTCCTGCCTTCTGAACAAACTGGTGTTTGGTGTATTTAAAGGGATAGTGCAGACTATTTGGACTGGGGTTGTTTGAGGTACTCATGTATAGTCAGTATATTATCTACAGTAGACAATGGCTGACATGCCCCCAGTTTAGAGAAACAGAGAGGAGCATCAGCACGAAAGATGAAAATTGTGCTGCTGTGGTCAGGAAATTTATTTTAGCCACTTCAAAAAGGTCAACCTAAAATAATCAATATCAGTTAAATTATTATTATTTCATATATAGAATATTTTTCTGCCGCCATTATATAAGCCAAATATTACTCTCTCTCACTAATTCTAACTCTATTGGCAAAATTAATCTCACAGAACACAGCAGTTGCTGGTCTACCTCTAACCTTGATGCTTTAACTCTTTGAGTTATTGTGGGACTTTGGTACTTCCAACCTAATTTTTTAAAACATCATAACACAGACAAACCAACAGACTTAGACAGCAGTAGTTCTGCTATGTTCTGCTGAGTAAAATAAGTGATTTCGGCAGTGGAGTCGAGCGTAAGAGCACGCTACTTTGCTCATATATCAGCAGTCTCCTATGGCAAAGTCTGTCTGATGGCAAAATGAAGCAGTAAAAATAGATAAATGTAGCACACATAAAAAAAACTGATCTTGATTTTGTTTTAGGTGGGTCTTTTTAAATTTGCAAAAATACATTTTGTTGCTGACCCCCTCCACTGCAGTTCATTGCTTAACTTCTGTGGTGGTATTTCTGCTGCTTCTTCAAACTGGGGTTGGATTGACCACCATCTAATTCAGAATATTTAGAATATTTCGACATTGCAGTTGTAATATGATTTGCAATATTACTGGGAATGCAAATTTTACATCATTAATGTAATTTTAACTGTTCAGCCCTAGTATGTAATACACTATCTACTGTAGTACCTCATTACCTCTTTCAGCCTCACATCAAATAATTCAAGCTATCACTTTAATCAATACAATCGGTATCTCGAACTACAAAAACATATGGAGTCTATACCACTATCAAGCTGCTCCTCCATTCCAACCATTTATAGACTATTCATAGATGCCGCTCTTCCACAGGTACATTGGTGTAAAATACGTGCTCTAAGACTTGTTCTGGCACTTTCAATTTTTCAGTGGAGGCACACAACTGGACAAAAGTGGAGACTGTGGAGAAAATGAAGACCAACCTGTTGAATTGGACACTTTACTAATAGAAAAGAGAATTTTCAACTTCTGGGTCACATTTAAGTCAAAGGAAAATATATATATACATATATATACACATAAAGATTTTCTATAATAGATGAATGTATTACTGCACATTTAGCAGGAACTCTGCTGATCTTATCAGTACACTGCGAGAACAGCAGGCCGCAGAATGTTAAATATAAACAAAGCATGAAATGTAAACATCGCAACAGGAAGGTAGGTAAAACCACAAAAGTGGTTCTGAAAATAAAACTAACCAACCATATCTCACCATCAGAACAACCTCAGCTGATCTAAACTCCTGACAAGACTTCTCACCAGTCGCTAACATCGCCGCATCTCGCCTCACATGATGGAGGAACTGCTTCCTTCCAACAGGTTAAGGTGCATGACAGCAGAGAAGCTAATGTTCAACCTTAATCACCTTTTTCTGCCTCACACACACTTTTTAAAATTGCCTGAAGTGGACGTGGGTGCAACTTTCCAATTCAATCAGCGTCAAAAAAAAAGTGCTCTCGTCTCTCACTCCTACATACACACTCTGCAACTTCACACACTGACCACACACACATTTTCTTCACACCACTTTCAGCTACTGTACGCACACAGAAACACACACACACACACACACAGAGGGGCTGCTGACGTTGTAAGTGCTCTTTTTTAACACTGTGGTGTTAACCTGCTCTGGTAATCACAGTTCAGATAATTGCATTGCATTGCATCATTACACCACTGTGAATGAACAACCAGGCCACAGTAACACAGCCTCGCTCAGACAGACAACAAGAAGAGATCTGGAAATATTATAGTGGGGGAACCACATCTCTCTTTTCAAAGGTCTAGTGTGTAAGATTTACTGGGGTTTATTGATAGAATAAGACAGAAATGGAATAAAGTATTTAATTAGTTCATAACAACGTGAAAATAAAAACTGTTGTGTTTTTGGCACTTTAGAATAAGGTGTTTATATCTACAGAGGCAGTGAGTCCCTTCCATATGGGCCACCATGTTGCACCACCATGTTTCTACAGCAGCCCAGAATGGACAAACCAAACACTGGCTCTAGATAGGGCCTTTTACGTTTTTTGCGGTCACCATAGTTTCTCCTACATGCTTGGAAGGAGAGGGTGAGGTGAGCAGTATTCAGTTAGTTACAGTCGACCTCTAAAACCTACGCACTGGTCTTTTAATTCATACCAGAGTTGGGAGATCTGTGAATATAGTCATCAATATTGTGATACAGGGAATTAATATAATGTGGAGTTCTGCTTATTGTATAACTGGGGCAGATATTTTTATGTCATAGTATGAAAAGCACAGGTATCATTAATACAAACGAAAAAAGCACCCAGCCATTATTAATTTTACCATTTGCATGTGTGCTTTTCTTTCTGTGAAATGTCAAAATATCTCCTATGAAAAAGGCCCCTCCATGCAAACTAGGGATGGACTGATTTATTTGCCAAACATCTATCAGCCAATATTCTCCTTGTTGACTGCAATCAATCAACAGATGTAAATAAGATGACTTTCATCCATTGCGATGGCTGATATTTATATACTGTGTTGCATAAAATTTTGCACTCACTAAATGTTGTGTTGGTTATCTGTGGCTGGACTAAGACAAAAGAAGCTAGCACACACAGCTGGTGTTTCAGAGAAGAAAACACTAGCTAGACACAACTCTGGTATTACAATAAGGGCAAGGGTTACTGTGTTTGTTAAAATTAAGATGTCCTTTGTTTTTCTGTCTCAAAAGGGGAAATAAATAACAACAATAACTAAATACACAGCCACAGGAAACATCAGTACTGGCTATCAGATAAATTCTTATTCTAAGTTCTTATTTTAAACATGGGTATCGGCCCAGAATTTCACAATCTGTGCATTCCTAACGCAAACATGAATAGTCATACGTAAAAATCCCACATCACCATATTACTGATACTGTGTTGAGACTGAGTCAAAAAATTTCACCATCAGTCATGAACTGCAAATTCCAGGTTTTTCAAAAATGTCCGTAAAAACACAAACCACTGTTTGCTTTCTTGGGTTAAGAAATTAAGACTGTACCTCAGCACTAAGTCAATAACATTGCAATGCAATGTGACAAAATCCTTCCAAACAGGTCTACACATAGATCCTTATCCATGGCAATAATGAATCCCTTGTTCCCTGGCCCCTGATCTAACGTTCCATCAAATCTTATTGAAATGTGTCGACAAATCGTTTCATTATTCTGCTAACAAACTAGGACCAGAACATTTTTTGCATGTTCACTAGGAGAACTCTTACAGGCTCCACATTTCTAATTTGTGTAGAGGTTCTTTTTGCCTCTGGCTGTTTGTGTACGCAACAAAAATGGAAAAGGACAGTACCTTACCATGCAAAATAACCTTGTTGGAAGGACATATCATGGCAGCTCCTATTGGCAATAATTAACTGCAATAAGAAGTGGTTGCTAAGCTTGCTACTCCTCAGGAAACAACAGCAGTAAAAGCAAAAGCTTTGTGATTTGTTTGCTCGCTCCATCGTAGTTTACACAGCAACACTTGTAGAAAATGGAATGAGAGCAATCTGTTGTCCAACCAAAATATGTGTAAAACTGGAGTCACTAAATGCAACACATTTGAAAAAATAAAAAAACATAATCCAGTTTAAATTGTATAAACATATTACTCATGCTCGTGTATCCTTTTGTGTGTGGGGGATTGTTTAACTATATTCATGGTGTCCAAAAACTGGGAACCCACTATACTTGTGTGCTTTGACCCACTTTTTGGGAGCAAAAACACTAGACCCCACAAGTTTAAAGAGCTGTTTCTGTCAAGTCTTGGTTTTAGGGTTAGGGTTAGAATTATATATAGGTTAGAGTTAAGGTTAGGCACTTAGTTATGATGGGTAGGGTTAGGGCAAGGGGCTAGAGAATGCATTATGTCAATGAAGGGTGCCCATTAATATGGTGTATTTGAGTTTGTGTGCATTTGTATGCTCTAGGGATACAACAATATATCAGATATTATGATAACAAATGTCACAATAACATATCAGACTGTGATGATATCTTCTGCAATGTAACATGGTTAATTATTTTTATTTTATAAAAAAAAGACTAGTACTGATTGCTGTATTGTTTTTATTTTTTGCAATTTTAAGTACATAATTCCAACATTCACTGCCAAAGACATTTTTTGCACATGCTTAGATCATGGCTGGATACTTTAATTTAATTTTTATTAAAGGCAGAAAGCAGAATCCCTTTACACTGAAAGAAAAACAGGTTTTATATGAACAAAACTGCTGTACACATCAGATTTATTATTTAACAAAGGACATTTTAGTAGTTGTCATTTGTCTTTGCATTTTTAATATTGTTGTAAATAAATATCATATATACACCAGGGTGTAAATAGCCAAACTGGCTATTGCATCCTGTGTGAAAATAGTCACATTGGCTATTTACACCCTGGGTGCAAAGCGCATTGTTGTCTACAGACACATGTTGGGCTATATGCACTCGGATCTAACTAGCATCTCTGTCTATTCCACCCAGAAGCAAGGAGCATCTGCCTATAAATAAAGTCCTTATAGCTAAATATTTTGGTTTGTGAAATTTATCTTTTAGGCACCAGCGATTCAGGGGTAAACTCAAACGGTTCAGGCTCTACTCTAACCTTCAGTCACTAAGCAGAAAAGGCGTTCATCCCATTTTCTCCATTAAACTTCTATCGGTTTGCTACTTCTCACTTGATGGATTTAGCCACAAACACACTTGAACCAGCCTGAAAACAGGTTAGTGTACAGAGGTTTGTTTGGTTAACAGTCATGTCAACATCCCGTGTTTGTTTTCAAACCACCAAACCAATCACGCTTGAGCCCCAGCAGACCCTACCTTGTCCCCTCCGACGTTGACGGTGACTGGTAGCGGCTCCTCGGCAGCGGACAGCGGGTGGAGGATCTCTGCAATGGGCTTCTGCCCCGAGCTGGCCAGGCCTCTCGGAGCGCCGACACTCATCCTGCAAGAGGCGGGAAGACGTGGCCGGGTTTCGGGGGTAACGGCTGTCCGGTTCGCCGCGGCTGATAACCGTTAATGTTGACAGAGGGAGGCTTTTTTCCTCCGTTCAGGGTCTCCTCAGTTGAGATGTTACACCCGCTGGTTGGTCACAACTGTCAGCTGACACCCACTGCGCAGCTCCGGAAGTTGAACTACACGAACCCGGATGTAAACATATCGTCACGTGATAACAAGCTGCGAGCGACACACTAAAGATCGTCTATTGCGAAGATCGGCGAACTGTTACTGAGACTGCTAACCCCGCTCATTTTCACCAAGTTTATTAAATTGAAACACCACTATTTGTGTTTCAAGTAAATTATTTCAGTAACATATATTCCCATCACATTTGTTTGCCTTTATATCCTTTGGGTCGTCCTCTTGTTTCGTGTTTTGGTTACGGGAAGTAGGAGCAAAGTGAGACATCGTCATTTTTTCTCTTAACTAGCTAACCTACCACACTGAGAAACCGGTACACGGGTCTCAACCAACTACACAGAGGCAGAATGCGAGTCATCACACGCACCCACTGAAGCGTTGTATCGTTATTTTTTAAGTTACAGTTACTGTTACTGTGGTGTACAACACTAAGTTCGGAGTAGATTATCCAGCTCAAGTTTAAGTTACATTTATCACCCGAGGGGCTTTTATCGTTGCCTGTTATCTGCCAGTACGAAATTAGCCGGGCGGAAGCAAACACTAACAGATCAAATTCACGAAAAATTATTAATATAACCCTTCCACTGGTTTGAAGTTTTGACCTCCCTCTTGCCAGCTGCACCGATATGGCTACTAATCCTCCAGGTCAAGGTAATCATTTTGTTTTGGGACAAACGCCATTGGTGTTGAAGTTCTTTGTCTTTCATCAATCAATTTGGAACCTTGCCTAACTCCAGGGTTCGTGTCTAGATGGGAACCCCAAACCCGCGAAAGATCTCACGAGATTGGGTTTTTTAACTTACATCATCATCTTTTCCTAGTCCTAACCAAGTATGTTTTGGCCCTAAAGCTACCCAGATCTTAACCACAGTGTTGTTTTATTATAATGCATAATTAGTTTGTACAATGTTCACAATGAAGAAACAACGCATACATATCTCGCGAGAGTTTAATAAATCTTGATTTCCCTTCTACATACGACCCCTTAAAGGGTTTTGCTTTCTGGTTCTTCTGAAGAAAGTATAGAGTTAATACAGCCTCTGTAGTTCCTCTGTAACAGTGACCCTCAATAAAAATTTACAATTATAATGTATAATGATCCTACATATTTTGTTCTGTAAATCATTAAATATCTCAGCAATACAATGTTAAACATCTTCATTTTTACCTCTTAAAATTAAGTTAACCTTTATATCTGTGCAACTCAACAAGACAAAGTGCAAGTATATAATTTTTACTCGCCATTTGTTTATCACACTAAAAGCATCATTGGATCAAAAAGTGATATTAATGGTACAGTCCCTCTCACTCCCCCATTGTCTCTCTGTCTGTTCCCCTTATTTTTTATTTTTTTTTCCATCCAGCCTTCCCGAACAAGGCACGGGTGGCAATCCTGGCTGAGCTGGAGAAGGAGAGGAGACGACTGATGCAGAGTCAGTCCATGAACACACCTGGAGCCAGGTAGGAACAGTGTGCAGCCCTGAAGGGTAACGGCAGTTTTCTCACAGGCAAAACCTTATATATCAGTACATGTCAGTAATTTTTTAGTTACACACTAACATTATGAACTATTTCTTTTTTCTTTTTTTCTTGCCTTCTCCTGTCTTTCATCCTGTAGCATTTCACTGTCTAGACCGAGCCTGAAGGAGTTCAGGGACAACGCAGAGCAGCAGCACATCGCTGCCCAGCAGAAAGCTGCCCTGCAGGTGAGACAGACGCACAAACACAAATGCAACTTCATGTCCTGTTCCCACAACTGTGTCACACAGGATTAAGTAGCACAACAAATTCCTTTTAATGTAGCCACTCTACATTCATTAATTGAAAAATAAATCCATCAATCAATATCACTCACATGCCTGGCTGTTCAATATGAAGCTATGAACATACATACATGAACGCACTTTTTTGTTTTTGGGTTGATCCCTCAAATGTGGTAACAGAAGCAGGATAATAGTAAAGTATATTGTCCAAAATGGTGTAAGGGCACTAAAACACTACATTTTCACTGGTATTTTTTTAATAATTATAGGTAACTAAAAATAAAACACAATCAGAACCCTGAAAAAGGATTTAATATACATAAAATGCTGACCATAAAGCTAAAAATGTATAAACAATAAGCATTATGCTTTGTAAATAAAATGTAAAAAAGTTATCATTTCGGGGCAACATATATGCTGATCGTGGTCTGTTGATGTCAGGCAGCAGTTACACCGATCAGGCATAACATTATGACCACTGACAGGTGAAGTGAATACCACTGATTATCTTTTCATCATGGCACCTGTTAGTGGGTGGGATATATTAGGCAGCAAGTGAACATTTTGTCCTCAAAGTTGATGTGTTTGAAGCAGAAAAAATGGGCAAGCGTAAGGATTTGAGCGAGTTTGACAAGGGCCAAACTGTGATGGCTAGAGGACTGGGTCAGAGCATCTCCAAAACTGCAGCTCTTGTGGGGTGTTCCCGGTCTGCAGTGGTCAGTATCTATCAAAAGTGGTCCAAGGAAGGAACAGTGGTGAACCGGCGACAGGGTCATGGGCGGCCAAGGCTCACTGATGCACGTGGGGAGCCAACAACAATGTGCATGTGAGCATCAGAACTGGACCACGGAGCAATGGAAGAAGGTGGCCTGGTCTGATGAATCATGTTTTCTTTTACATCACGTGGATGGTCGGGTGCGTGTGCATCACTTACCTGGGGAACACATGGCACCAGGATGCACTATGGGAAGAAGGCAGCCGGCAGAGGCAGTGTGATGCTTTGGGCAATGCTCTGCTGGGAAACCTTGTCCTGCCATCCATGTGGATGTTGCTTTGACATGTACCACCTACCTAAGCATTGTTGCAGACCACGTACACCCTTTCATGGAAACGGTATTCCCTGATGGCTGTGGCCTCTTTCAGCAGGATAATGCGCCGTGCCACAAAGCAAAAATGGTTCAGGAATGGTTTGAGGAGCACAACAACGAGTTTGAGGTGTTGACTTGGCCTCCAAATTCCCCAGATCTCAATCACATTGAGCATCTGTGGGATGTGCTGGACAAACAAGTCTGATCCATGGAGGCACCACCTCACAATTTACAGGACTTAAAGGATCTGCTGCTTCAGGGGTCTAGTGGCGTCCATGCCTCCACGGGTCAGGGCTGTTTTGGCAGCAAAAGGGGGACCAACACAATATTAGGCAGGTGGTCATAATGTTGTGCCTGATCGGTGTTGGTCAGATAAATGAATATGATTATTAAATGGTGATTGTAAGTAGAAACACTTCATACAAACCTCTGCCTATGTGTGTCCTCTCTTTCAGCATGCACACGCACACTCATCAGGCTTCTTCATCACTCAGGACTCGTCTTTCGGGAACCTCATCCTCCCTGTCCTTCCACGCCTGGAACCCGATTCATGACCTTGTTGTTACCGGTCGTCCCCCCTCTTGCTGCTTCGAGATGACATACATGCACATCAAACCTGTGTCTCTCCCAGTTTCCTCTTTTAAGTCTGTGATTAATGGACGGTCGTTCGTCATGTTGTTAAAGATCTCAGGGGAGTGTGAATCTGTCATTTTTACATTTTCCAGACCAGAGAGTTGGCTGCTGAATTTAGGAAAGCTTTAAGACAGTCAGAAGATGCTTCCAGATTGCTGTGAACCATCCTGTGAAGTCATCCAGAGGTTTAAAACAAACTCTGTATAAATATTGTAAATCCTGCTCTGCCGCCTCTCACAGCTCTAATCACATGGCTTTCCATAAAATGCACATTTTGTCAGGTTTTTTACATTTGTAAAGGATTTGTATTGATATTTGAATAATAAAATTGTTAAATTCAATTCTATAAAGAGTTTTTATTTTTGAAAATATATAAAAAGGTGGCAGAATGTCTAAATGCACATAGTCCGTGGCTATGTGTAGGGGTGGGGAAAAAATAAGAACAGCATTATATTATTATTTTTTGCGGGTCAATTTGTACAATTGTACGATACGATCGATGCCAGGTATAAATCTTTAGTTAGATAAATTGTCAATATTGCAAATACAAATTAAACTTTTTACTACTAGAATAATACTATCAATTGCTTTTTCAGTCCACTAGATGGTGCTGAGTTTTTTTCTGGTGAGGTTAGCAGAGGTCATGATCAGCAGGACTGGTTGGTCAGAATCTCCTTAACAGTGGATGAAGTGGCAAACAAACAAACTGAAAATTTTATCTTATTAGATAAAAGATGCTGACAAAGTTTTCCTTTGGAGACATTTTGCAGTTGAGAAAAGGTGACAAATCACTTTATATCTACATAATATATTGTAATTTAGTTATAATGTTTAAAATCACAATAATATTATTTTGTGACTGAAGAATCGTGATAAAATATCATGGGGCTGCTGGTGATTCCCACCACTCGTCGTGGTTACATTTACATGATCAGTTCAGACTTTTTTTTTCTTGTCACATCTGATCTTTGTGTCTTTTTCAGTGTGAATTTGAACAGACGTCTGTTACGAAAGCCTCTGAAATCATATCCACGTATGAAGGCATATTTTTAGTTCTCTAAAATAAAATAAGACTTGCTTAACATCATAATGCTCACTCTTTTCAGTGATTTATTGAAAAACAGTGGCTGGCAGCACACAGAACAACACATGCAACAGAGTAAATACTGTATATTATCATACATAAGAAACACTTTTCAGTCACTGAACCTGGAATACAAAAACGTCCCTTACTGATCAAACCACTTACTGGAACATCAAAGGCAGAGCCACTTAAAAGTGGTCTGAGTGACCACCACAGAATTAACCAATTACTTCTAATATATAGATTTTAGTGTTTTTGTTTTTTTCAAAAGTTGGAACAGTACCGTAGAATCGAAGAACAAGAGCTTATTCTTTCCAGAGTCACAATATTGCACAGATGTTTCACAACCATACAAGTAGGAATCCACTAGACAGGAGGCAATATGACTTATTTCTACACCCACAGGAGCAGAAATGTGGCCAGAATGTAAATGTAAAAAAATTGGTACAACAACCTTGCAATATACTGTAGCGCCTGGAATAAGATGAGCACCACAGACTCGGATGGTTCAGTGTCTAACAGCAGAAGAAGAGAATCCAATGGTGGGCTTTTTCTTTAACAGGGTGTTTATGCTTGTGTTGAATTTCATTTTTATATGTACATAAATATGAATCGTAGGCCTCCGGGTCACTTTCTGTACTTGTCACTTTGACACAATGGGCAACAGTTCTCCTTTTGCCTTCATTGTTTTGATCTTAGCCTTAATGTTGTCATCCATGGCCTGTTTGCAGCGGTGGGCATAATGTGCCAGTGTCTCCTCCTTCTCATCCCATGGTGCCAGCGCATGAAACACCTCCGGAGCGGCGATGCTGAGTTCTGCAATGGCTGCTGTACGAGAGATGGTGTTGCGGTCCACGCCGACCCGGTCGAAGGCCACCTTCATAGAAACACTGCGGCGAAACTCTTGTAGGGCTGTCATGTAGCGCGCAATCACACCCACCACGTTTTTCACTGGAAAGAAGACAGTGAGAGACACATCAGCCCATAGAAAAAGCAAATGAATAACCAGACATTCTACTCTATGGGTGTTTATAACCACAGAATGACACGTTTTAGTGCCATAGTGTGGTTTGTAACATCACATGTCATGTTCTTACTCCTAACTCTGGGATTTTCTCCGTCCCGGTTCCTCCTGCTCTTCAGGGTGCGGGGTCGCTCCATGGGGGCGAGCTCCATTTCCTCAAATGAGTCAAACAGAGTTGGTGAATCAATCCCCGCCACGTCCTCAGGAGAGATCATGTGTGAACTTCCCGGTTCCATTGGATTGGGGCAACGAGGCCTCCTCTTCTCTAGAATTACAAATACAACATTTTAACAACAGTATTATAGTTATAAGGCGTTTTAATTTTTTATTTTGCTTTCATTTTGATTTTGTCACTCCTGGACATCCAGAACTTTCAGGTAGATGTTTCAAGTATTCATTTACTAAATTACAAAACTAATTTAGTAAATTTTAGTTTAACTTATTTTACTACTACTGCTGCTGTCATTACTACTTTGTCTTACTGTCTGCATCTATTTCATCAATACTTTTGTCACTACTATATGTAGCACTTTAAATTGCAATTTTGCATGAATGATACTACACAAAAATACATGTAATTTTTTTGTTAACACTTTAAAATAATCATCATTAACAAATGATAAATTGATAGTCAAACTTTACTTAAGTTAGTTAACTGTTTAACAATGAATTAATAATTATGGTGCTAATTATTGGCACCGTTATATTTTTTTATTTTATCCTGTGTAATATAAAATAATTAGTTTCTATATTGTATCCTAGCTGATAAGAGACGACCACAATTACATTCCGATTAAATTAATCAGCTAAAATGTATTTTTGCACAGAACATTTTATATACTATATTAAATATTTGTTAATGATTACCACATGATTTGAAAACCTTTAAGAAATTATTACATAGCAAACAGTTTGTAAACATTATTTGGATGGCTTTATATCTATAAAATTGCAACTGATAATTATAATACCTCACAAACTCATGTACATTACTTACTTATAGTACTGTGCAAAAGTTTTAGGCAGGTGTAAAGAAATGCTGTAAAGTAAGAATGCTTTCAAATATATAAAATTTAAGTGTTTATTGTTATCAATTTGCAAAATGCACAGTGAGCCAACAGAAGAAAAATCTAAATCAAATGAATATTTTGTGTGACCACCCTTTGTCTTCAAAACAGCATCAATTCTTCTAGGTACACTTGCACAAAGTCAGGGATTTTATAGGATCATAGTCAGGTGTATGATTTCAAAGCAGACTGCGGTTTCAAGGTGTGCTGTTCAAGATCTTTTGAAGAAGCACAAAGAAACGGGCAACGATGAGGACCGTAGACGCAGAGGTCGGCAAAGGAAGTCGCAGATGAAAGACACATTATGCTTACTTCCCTTTGAAATTGGAAGATGTCCAGCAGTGTCATCAGCTCAGAATTAGCAGAAACCAGTGGGACCCTGGTACACCCATCTACTGTCCAGAGAAGTCTTGGCAGAAGTGGTCTTCATGGAAGAATTGTGGCCAAAAAGCCATACCTCCGACATGGAAACAAGGCTGAGCGACTCAACTATGCTAGAAAACAGATGAACTGGGGTGCAGAAAAATGGCAGCAGGTGCTCTGGACTGATGAGTCAAAATCTGAAATATCTGACTGTAGCAGAAGGCAGTTTGTTCACTGAAGGGCTGGAAAGCAGTACAATAATAAGTGTCTGCAGGCAACAGTGAAGCATGGTGGAGGTTCCTTGCAAGTATTGATTTGATTTAGATTTTTCTCGTGTTTGCTCACTTTATATCTTGTAAAATGATAAAAAATAAACAATTACATTTTATATTTTTGAAAGCATTCTTATTTTACAGCATTTCTTCACACCTGCCTATCTTTTCCTAAACCAAGCAAGTGGTTTTTGTGCATTTATTTTGAAAGTCGACCCGGACATTGCATATTTATTAAAAGATGTTTGGGTAGGAGTGCTTGCAGGAAAGCAGGTTTCAGAGAGCAAGATAAAAACTGCCCTTTTGTAGTGTTGTTCTGCAAACAGGAAACACTTGGACTTGGAGTTGTGGCCTTGAGCTCTTCAAGTCAATTTTTGTTAAATACTGTGAACGAAACAACGCCATCTACTGGAGCGTTTTCAGTCCACACCCTCTTTAGGCCACAATTTCATGTTCTATGTTGCTCATTATACTGCCCTGTCACATAAAACTGACACTAGAGGGGTACCTACAGCATCATAGTTGAAGTATGGGGCAACTGTCCAAGCTACTGTACTCTACTGTTGTATTTGTGTTGTCCATAAAGATTATCTGAATGGTTACTGTAAAGCTGCAGCAGTTTACATAATAAACAGATTGTAAAGCATATGTAAACATTATTTGAATGTTTGTTAACAGGAAAATAAATTTAAGTATCATTTTAAACTTTATTAATGATGGTTATTAGAAAATGTTACTTTTTTGTGCCAACAAACTGCTAACCGCATTAAAAAACAATGCAATTTGCTTTAACTGTAGCAGTCATGTTGTGAAAGCGGAGAAAGCAGTGGTGTTCATAAGTGGTACAGTCACTCATTTCATCAATAGGTGGATTTTCAACCCAGTCTCTACCTGGCCGCATCCTGTCCTGCAGGAAGTCACAGATGAGCTCTGCTTTTTTAGTCAGTTCATGCTGCAGCAGCTCTTTGTCCTGCTTCAGACTTGAGATCATCTCTGTCATCTGCTGGTTGCGGCTGCGTTCTGCATAAAGTAAGGCTTGTAGCTTCTCTAGCTCATCCAGTCCCCCTGTGGATTTACACAGAAACAGACAGACAGCCAGTCAAACATTAATCCAATCATAACATGCATCTCAAGATTTTCAAGAGCCTCACAGCAAAGCTGTACCTGCAGTCTTCTCTGTAATCTCTGTGGCTGAGCTGCATCTCTCAACATGATCCATGGTCCCTGTCATGCAGCCGCCTCCTCCCAGCAGCTCCATCTCTGGGTCCACAAGTCCTTCACACCCCAGATCCTGTCCGTGCTGGGGCTGAGAGCAGGGTGGGAGGGGCTTGTTAGGGAACAGTGTGTGTGTGATTTGAGAGTGTGTGTCCGGTGCCTGACAAGCCTGCGAAAGACTGTCTGTCGCTGCCAGCTCTGTGCTAGCTATGTTAGCAGCAGTGTCAAAGTCCTCTGCTGACGTCGCTTCCTGCTTGACCTTCTTCCCTACAACTCCTCCTCCTGCTGCTGCTGCCCCACCTCTTTTCCTGGACGGGCGGGGCTCGTACTCGCCATCTTCGTCTGTAGCTGAGGAATCGCATCCAGCTATGTCAAACAGCCGGCTGCTGAACTCCTCCCCCTCTGATGCAGCTTCACTACCCGACAGGTCACATGATGCCCTCGCTGTCACCTGCAGGGTAAGAATGAGAGAATAGATGAGAAATTAAAAATACGGATTGAATCTCTATGCCTACCCTGTGATGTAAGTACTGAACACACAACATGATGCCATCCAGGGAATATCTTTTTAGGTCCCTGCTTATTTTAGCGAGACATTGCCAGACCATTTTTGCATGTGTTACAAGAAATCGGCTTCGTAGAAAAAGGGTTTGGGTACTAGGCTGGCCTGCCTAGTGTGTGCTGCATTATGAAGCACCATCCGCTGGAAACCCTGGACTGTTGAGCAGCTGAAGTCAAGCAAGAGTGAAAAATATTAAACAATTAGTGCCCTCAGTTCCCAAATGTTTACTGAGTGTTGTTTAAAGAAAAGGTGATATAACACAATGGTAAACATGCCCTAGCTATGTATATCAAATTCAGAATGAGTCAATATATACAAAAAAGTATAAAGTTTATCAGTTTGAACATTAAATATCTTGTCTTTGTTCAAATTAATATAGTCAGAAGTTATTGACTATTATTGAAATTTACATAGTGTACCAACTTTTTTGGACTTGGGGTTGCAGTCTGAAGACTCTATTTTTCCTTTTTCGACATATACTTTGTCCAGCACCTAGTATTTATTATCAAGTTTGGATGTGCATGCTTTTGTAAACTTTTTACATGACTTTGAACAGCTGTGTAATGCCCTTTGCACATCATCTCGGTACTGTATTCCTTGCCATAAAAATCCAAAATGTACCACTGTAGTTGAGGTCAAGGGAATTATTCATGATGGCATTATAAAATCATTTGACAGCATAATAAAACTTAATGACACCTTAATTAAAAGTCCAAAATGTACCACTTTAGTTGAGGTCAAGGGAATTATTCATGACACTGTGAGAAAAGCATTTGACAGCGTAATAAAACTTAATGAAATCTTTATGACAAGTCCAAAATGCATGACTGTAGTTGAGGTCAGGGAAACTATTCCAGACACAAATATAATGGTCTCATGACAGCAAATGTCAAAACCAACCTCAGTTTAAAGGTGCAGTAAGCGATTGTGGAGAAATAGTTTACTGTCAAGTCTAATTCCCAGGTCATCAAATACCAATGCTTTGGGTTGGTAGCTCGAAGACGGTTGATTGTTGAGTCTCTTTGTGTCGTGAACCACCAGCTTAAGACTCAACAATGAACTATCTGCTTCTTGTGATTGGCCAAAGTCTCCTGTTACAGACTACATTTTCTAAAGAATGAAAACAGAGCTTTGCAGAGGAGCAGAAGAAGAAAAGTTATTATGGAATTTTTGCCCAATGACGCCAGAAATAAACTGCATCAGTGTAATGTTAACACATAAAGCTAAATAGCTTCTTAAAGTTTGATAATTAGGCCTGCTATGGTGTGTTTATGAAATGTTATGCTGTCTTGGTTAATGTCAAGCTGTCATAACAAAGTTCTCTTGGTTAATGTCAAGCTGTCATAACAAAGACATTGCTGTCTTGGTAAATGTCAAGCTGTCATAACAAAGACGCTGTTGTCTTGGTGAATGTCAAGTTGTCATAACAAAGACATCTCAGGGCAGGGTCACCCCTAAAGGTCCAGTTCCTGAATCAAACCGAGGAAATAAAAAAGAAGGAAGAGACATTACCTCAGTATAGAACATTCTATGCTTTGCTTGGTGCCAGTTCTACTGAAGCCTACGGGAGATGAGTGGTGAAGCACACTAAAACCTGCAGCATCACATCACATATCTACATTGTATGACCTTTAATGAAGAAATGCCCCTAAAACACTAAAAACACACACACTTGTAGGCTATTGTATTTGCTGTAATCCTCCAAAAAGCATGACTGACATTATCTCCTATGAGCTTTGACAGAACTGGCACAAAAATCTAGAGCAAAGTATGTTCTTTAGTGATGTAATGTCCCTTCCTTAATTTCTAATTTCCGTGAATTGAACCAATGTGAGGATGAGAAATTGTTTCAGTTTTCCAGCTGATCCGGTTTGTGTTCACAAAAGCAGCTGTAAAACGGTGGACATTTAATTTAACAAATAAAATTTTACAGTGAATGTCCCCTGTTGTGGTGTTATTGAAAAGCTTTTATTATGAAGCAACAAAAGCAGGAAATGTTTGTAACTCAACACAACTCCTATATAGCTGAGAGGAAACATGAAATAGTAAAATAAAGTCTGAAAGTACAAATAGGGATGCAGGAGAGAGACTGAACTTCAAACCACAGAGATTCAGTTAGAAGCTGCAAAAGTACTGCAAGCTGAGAGGTGGAGAAGCTGGCTAGCTTTGGCTTTGAAGAAACTAGAATCCCTACTGAATATGCCATAATAGGTTTGCAAGGCAATCGCATTTCCAGTGGCTCCTCAGGCTAGAAAGGTGGCAAGGAGACAATGCAAACTTGTCAAGTTCACATCCAGCACAATTGCCACAAGTTTATATGGTTGGACACTGAGATTTCACCATTGAAAATGAGCATCTTCATGTATTTCCAAAGTATTACTCACTATTCAAATTAAGATACTATTAAATTCAACATTATACAAACAAAACAAATTGAATTATTATTATTGAATATTTACCTTACTGGACGGACGCCCACCAACAAACCTCTCCTGGCACTGGCTGGTATTTGCTGAGCCGCCACAGCTGTTGCTATGGTCACTGAGGGGCCAGTGGTAGGCGTGCCCAGCGCCACAACTCCACACGGCGACAGGGCCGCCACTGCCACGGGGACTGGGTTCTGACGTCAGAACATTACTGTAGGAACCATTGCTGAGGTGCTTCAGGCTGGGGATGAGGGTGCAGATGGTGCCGTGGCTGTGAGCCCAGCGGACGAGGTTACACAGACTGTCAGAGGTGGTCTGAACTGGGTCCGACATGTTAGAAACCTAAAGAAGACAGAGAGGAGAAGGTAACTACAGCCTGCAGCACTGGCAGTTTAATGTGTAGCAATTGTTATGGCTGCCAAAGCTTAAATCACTTCATTAGGGTTCACTTATTGTTTTCATGTCTATGTTTTATACATATATATATATATATACATATATATATATATATATATATATATATATATATATATATATATATATATATATATCTGACTCAGCTGTTTGCATAATATCAGAAAACCATTAATATTTTCAATGATTTCTGCAGACGCAGACACAAAATACAATGCTTTTCAAAATAAAATACAGTGCTTTTCAAAATAAAACTTAAGATTACTTAATGTTATCTTAATTTGATAACTTGAGATGCAACAGTTAGTCAATTACTTGATTATTTGTCAACTATCTAATTAATCTGAACCTGATTTCAGCTTCTCAGATATGGTGACCAAATGTGTTTTGTGTTTTCTGTAATCCCCTATGACAGCAAAGTAAATATATTTGGGCTGTGGCCAAGACAAGACATTTGAGGATATCACATTTAAGAGGCTGGGATTAGAATTTTTTTTTTTTACTTTTTTCTGAAAAAAAATAATAAAAAAAAAATAAATAAATAAAAAATACTCAACTCGATTCATCAATTATCAAAATAGTTAGTAGTAGCTCTAATTGTTAGATGCAGCCCCCACATTTTACTGTAACGCAGCCTTAAAAACAGGAAAAGACAACACTTACCAGGATATAGTGATATCAAAAATCTCGTCTCATATCATGATATGGAAATATCTCCCAGCAATAATTGTTGATGTGCCAGATTGAGTCCAAATACCTCCAAGATTTAAGTAAGAGTCTGCTCTGACAAATATAGAATAGATCAAGACTTGCAATAAGTGGCGTGGTAAATTGGATCACTTTCAACACCAATCATTCTGACGATTATTTTCTCGGTTATTCATTAAGCGAGCTGAAATGACAGTTTGTCCACAGCCCAAGGTGACATCTTTACATGCCTTAAAATGTCTTGTTTTGGTCCGATCAAGTCCAAAAGCCAAAGGGATTAACTTTACTGTCCTGCGTGGCAAAGAAAAGCAGAAAATCCTCACTTCTGAGAAGCAAGAACTAGGAAATGTTTAGCATTCTGCTTACAAAATTACTAAACAAATTAGCTTATTCAATTATAAAATAGCCCATTTTAGTTAACTTTTCCACAGCTAACAGTGATCTCAACTCACATAAATCAGTTTAGCTCAGCCTGTGAGAGTCACTTGTTGGCTGTATGAAAGTCTTCTCAGACCCTGCAGATTTAAGACTGACAGCAGGGACATTTCGGTCGACGGTCACCTACTTTGTCATTCCCTTTGTCCAAGTCGTCCTGAGTCTCCGTCGCAACCACAGCCCGTCCTCACAGACACGGATATCACCAGTTAATTCAACATCAGCTCGGCGTCAACGGCTCGTTTAACATCACGTCGTCCTCGTTTATTCCGCATTTGTGTCGGCCGCTCCGCACAGCGGCGACTCTTAATCCCGTTACGACGCAAATAATGTCTGATTAAATGTCATGAATGTCATTTCATATGTACAGCGTCTGTTTAATGATTACATTCTTTGTCTGGAAGGTTTAACATCGCTAGAATCAGAGGGGAAAGTGTCTTTACTGCCCGCAGCTGGACAGGAGGAGGAACTGTTGTCTCCTCTCAGCGTGTGAGGTAACACTGACCTCTAGTGGCCGAAGTGCAGCAATGCACCATGAGGGGACCCCACACCAAATCTACTTTCTAGTGTTTTGTTAATTTAATTGTGTTGTAAGTGTTATGTTGATTGCTGAAATGCGAAGATTCCTTTCCTTGAGCACATTTATTTTTATTATGTACAAATATTCTTAATTTGTTTTTATCTATGTATCTTTTTTATTGTCAACTTAGACTTGCTGTTTTCAATCTGTATTGAATATTAATATTGTTGTAAGGAATGCTAAATCAATATTCCTACTACAATTGTATCATACTGAATTGAATGAAGTTGAATATTATATTACATTATATTATATCGTACTATATTATATTACAACATGGGAACCCTGTGCATATTGTGGGGCAGAAGAGTAAAAAATTATATAATGAGTTTAGCACCATAAATTCTTCAAAAACAGCAGAAATTCCAGATTGAATTTTTTTTTTTTGTCATTTTCAGCATCAGGGATCTTTTATGTTAGTCTTTGGCCAAGTTTTGAGCAAATGTTTAAATTTAGGAAAATCTAAGGTCCTCCTCCACTAAAAAATATGTTACGCTTATGCACTATTCTGGCATGTTGGCTCACTTTGAAGGTTCAGCTACACTAACTGCTCCACCAATTAGTATTATTAATAACACATGTTTTCCCTACTGTTTCAGTATGGCTGCTGCAAAAATGTCTATTTTTTGCAGAGTTTGACACTTGAAGGCTGTTGGCAAATTTATCTGCTTAAGGGGGACGGTTTCACAGTGTTTACTTTGACGTTCAAGAGTTTCAGATGTGTGCATTAGCATGGTCTTGTGACAGCACAACTTGTTTGTAAGCCAGTCCATGCTCCAGTGGACCACTTACACAAGTGTGATGAGGAAACTCAAAGCCTCCAATGCACAAAAAACGGACTTTTCAGTGAAGCAGGAGACATCTTGGATTCAGCTATTGAACTTTTGAAATAAACAACATTTGCATACTCATTCTGCGTTCTTCTGTGGGAAACAAATGCTTTTTAGTCTTTATAATCAGTTTTCTGAACTAACCATATTAGACATACATTGTTATTCAAAGCAAAAAAATATGTTGACTCTTTTTTAGCCACGGTGACACCAGAATAAACTTATAATTCAACTTTTTATTGAGATGATGTGATATAGAAGGGAAAAAATCTTACAAATATATATAACATTCACTCTCAGGCAGGCTCAGAGGATTTCTGACAATGCTCACTTTATTGAGAAGTGATATAGAAGACAAAAATCCACAAACATGAATCTGTAATTGACTATCATTGCATTACAGTAAACAAAAAACAAAAAAAAAAAACAAAAAAAAAACAATTCTATGGGAAGAAACGTGGGATGAAGAAGGGAATTGTATTTTAATACCACAACTAAAGCTGCATAGAACCAAAAGTAAAGATCCCTTCCACCTTGTTGAGGAAAACCTTAAAGTTTCATCAACTCTCTTTCCCTCCTGTGTTCTCTTACTAGCTGCCCTTGAGAAAACATGACCACTTACTAAATTTATAAATGATTCACAAATGTTTATAATTAGATTGTAAAGACTTTATAAATCATTAAGCTGTTACAACAGATTAGATTTAAAAAAAAAGAAAAAAAAAAGAAAAGAATTGGCAGAAATATTAATATTCCGAGCATATATTTCACGTTAACGTCTTTGTCATGCAGCATTTATACCTGTCAGCTTCATCACATATAAAGAGGTTATTTTAACTACCATCAGCATATCTCATTTGGTTTCAAATGGACCTATTATAAGTAGTTTATGAATGATTTATAAAGTGGTTACAACCTCTTTATAAGTATTTATAAGGGCCCCTAAATAGTTAAATAGCTAGGTCCGTGTGTTTATCACAGATGTGGCCAAGGTTTGTTAAATCTGAGTAATTTAAAAACAAGATGAACCTTTAATGCAGAAATATGGTTTTCTAAACTGATAAAATAACCGGTTGATAATATTAAATAGCCCGATTAATAATGGCATCATAAATAGCGATTTAGTTATTGATGTTGATGCATAGTCAGAGTAGAGTCACTGACGTGTCGGTACAGGACGGTTTCTATTAATACACTTATATGATTCTGTTGATCTCAGCCGCAGATGGAGCTTTTAAAACGCGGTTGAGTGGGTTTTTTCCATGTATGACTTCAGTGACTTGACTGAACTTGCTCCTGCGTGGCTCCACCCTCCGTTAGTCAGTACTACGTGTTAAGACTGGTGCCTTTAACTTACAAGCATCTCGGGGAGAGAGAGAGGAGGAAAAAAAAAGGACTTTCCCCTGGCTCTTATCTTGAAGAAATAAAGCAGCCACTCAGCTTTCTGAAGAGTTTGTCAACTTTAAACTCATACCGGCATCTCCTGTTGAAGAGAAAACATCCCATAAAGACCGGGTTCCTCTGCGGGATGAAGTTCTGCATGGAAACAAATGATATTTGAACCCGCAGAGAGGAGCGGAGACAGAGGAGGTGGGTGTTGGGTACAAGCCTGGGTGTTTCTCTTGTTCTTTTACGCACAGATCTCTGATACGAGCCGGTTTGGTTGTGATAAAAGTGGAAATAGCAGTCTAGTTGTTGCTGCCGCTGCGTGATCTTAACCTCTAAGTTTCAGCGAGATCTTAAAGGTGTAATTCGGGAAGAAAAGCAAGTTACTGGAGGAGCTTTGCTGCTAAAGTCAGGACAGACAGACAGAAAGAGATACAAGTGACAGAAGTGCTGAAATTATGGCGTTAAAGGCCAAAGTGTTGTACGACTTCAGCTCTGAGAACCCAGGGGAGATCTCCATAGCAGAGAATGAGCTGGTGACTCTGTTCAGCGAGGAGGAGCTGGAGGGCTGGCTGGAGGGGGAGAACAGCAGGGGGGAGGCTGGCCTCTTTCCTGCCTCCTATGTGGAGATTATCAGGGACCACATCACCTCCAATGTCAACAATAATGGTTTCTCCACACCCAAAACCAAAGTCCAGACGCCCACCCACACCTCCTACTCATCCTCGGACACCCAGTCTCATAGAGGTGGCGGCGGCAGTGCCGGAGGCAGCTTCCACACCAGCCAGGGTAGCGATGACGACTGGGACGACGACTGGGACGACACCTCTCCAGCGACAGACGTGCCTCAGGGTTTCGGTAGCACACCCCCCTTGTACCCGGTGACCTCCTCCCTGCCGGCCCGGCGTGGCAGCAACCAGCAGCAGCATCAGCAGGCCAAGAGCTCAGCAACAGTGGGGAGAAACCTCAACAGGTTCTCCACCTTCGTCAAGTCTGGAGGGGAAGCCTTCCTGCTTGGGGAGGCCTCGGCTTTTGTGAAGGACGGGGACAAGATCTGCGTGGTGATGGGGAAGCATGGGCCGGAGTGGCAGGAGGACCCGTACCCGTTCTCGTGCACCATCGACGACCCCACCAAGCAGACCAAATTCAAAGGCATGAAGAGCTACATGTCCTATGGCCTGACCCCGACGCACACCAACATACAAGTCAACCGCAGGTAGGGGCTGTCTTCCTCCTTCTCTTCCTCCTCCTCCCTCTCAAAATGGGCTTATTCCTTCACTTGATCCCCCTGGGTCCCCATACTCTTAAAATAAATGTTCCTGTGGCCACAATTGTTCTCACAAAATGGTAAAAACAGAGCTGACTGTGGCCCTTTGCCCTCTGGAGTCCTCAGGAATCTCCCCTTTCCTTTCTGAGATTCCCTCTGCACCTTGTACATTGTTTTCCTGTCAGTAGGTCTGTTATTTCTTACACTTACTCCCTCACACTTCCAGTTGGTCTTGCTAGGAAAACATTTTTTCTCTTGCTCTCCCCTTTCGTCTTCACCATTGACAGTACAATAAGTGGGCAGAGCTTGCGGAAGTGCCTTAAATTTACATCCTTTCTAATGGCCAGCAGGCCATGATTCTGCTGGTTGCAAAAAGAAGTCTGATTTTATGAACTTTTATATGAGAAATTCACCCTACTTCTCAATTGATTTACAACCTCAGTAAGCAGTTTTCCAATGTGTGTGATCTCAATCGCTAGTTTCAACTCTTCTTCTGTGCAGCATGAAGTTTATTTTGTAAATTCTGGCCCCATTTAGAGTAAAATAGGTGATAAAGCAGGTAAAGCATACCTGCAGAGCTACCATGTGCTTGTCAGTTTCAGTGAGTCCGTCCAACAGGTTTGGGCCAATGCATTGTAACATTGTGATTTAAAAGCCTGCTGTATTTGAGGTTGTGTGTCCCCTCAGAGTTGCCATGACGCAGCAACGATATCATTGTCCATCACAATGATTCATCATCATCTTATGACAATTCAGCAGATTTTACCCACCCCTACTGTCCAGTGCAACACACAAACTGTCAAATGAGACAGTACTACCAAATATGGGTTTCTTGCTGAAAATGCTTTCAGAAACATATTTTAGTGTACTGTTTAGCTGTAACACAAGAATCATCGTAACCAGGCTGGCTGCCATTATTTCCTGGTGAACGATCGCCAAAGCCAAGCACCACCCAAGTTGCATTACCTCACCCACCAGTTTCATACTCTCTTTGGTACTGTGCACACACTGATTGCAAAAAATGAAGATGAAACCCCCATAATACCAAACTCAAGGCTTCAAAACAGTTGTCCACAAACCAAAAAATGACGTCATGTGGTTCTGTCCAACAATTATTCGACTGTCCGTGGTTTTCACTTCTTCTCACTACATTTTCCTGCAACTTACCTCACTTCCTAGTCTCTTTCATTCCCTTTCACCAACATTCTCTTTCCCTGCCTCTTCTTCCATCATCCATGCAGGTACAAACACTTTGACTGGCTGTATGCTCGCCTCGTGGAGCGCTTCCCCGTCATCTCAGTGCCCCATTTGCCAGAGAAGCAGGCCACTGGCCGCTTTGAGGAGGATTTCATCTCCAAACGGAGGAAGGGACTGATCTGGTGGATGAACCACATGACCAGCCACCCCGTTCTGGCACGCTGTGATGTTTTCCAGCATTTCCTAACGTGCGGGACAGACGAGAAGGCCTGGAAACAAGGCAAGAGGAAGGCAGAGAGGGATGAACTGGTCGGGGCCAACTTCTTCCTCACAATCAGGTGGGAGGCTGTACTGCAGAGGTTGTGGGTTTGATTCCTAGATGTGTGTACGAAAGATTACTGATATTTCCAGCAGCTCCAGTGGAGTTACAGAAGTGTTTGATTGATCTTCACGTCAGGCACATGCTGCCCAAGAACAAGGGACTTCTTTCTACAGTCTAGATTCTACATCTACTTCAATAAGAGCAGGAAATACCAGAATGCAATGCTGCTACAACACAGATGGGGTTTTCAATAAGGAACCATTTTTTTGGCACATTAAGACACCAAGACCTTGAGGAACACCATAGAAAATCTCATGCTGTGATTTGGTATCAAAAAAAAAAAGAGGTTCTTACCAGTGGATTAGGTCTCAGGTCTTCTAGTTCTATATGATGCCAGTATATTTACTCTGGCTTTAAAACTGTGACTGCTATAGCCTCTAAAAGACAGTAATGTTGGCCGAGGACAAGGGTGTCCCTGTAGAGTTTATTACTGGAGTAGGTACACATGTGAGAGGCTGTTTTTGTGCACACAGCTCACATAGTGTGTGTTGCACACACAGTGTGTGATGCGTGTGTACATAGCAACGGCACTGACTATTACACACATGCTCTGTGTCTGTAGCCAGCCACTAAATGCATTAGGTTCCAGCCCATGTTTTAGAGAGTATAAAAGACATTCTGGGAAATGTAGGCAATCACCAGCAGAAATGGAAGTACAAGATGTGAAAGGTTGAGGGAAAGAAGGTAGACCAAAACCATAAATGTCAGCACTTTATACAAAACACTTGTTACACAAACTTAATGATGGACAAAATAACAGAAATACTTAACATTGTAATTCATTCCTATTTAAAAAGACCATGTGAAGATTAGAATATTATACTTTTGTTCTTAGCACGTCAAAGAGGTATAAATCTAGTTTGTGGTGTTGGGTTATATCATTGTATCGTGTTAGGTCTTCCAGTCATTTCCTCCACCCACTTTATAGCAGTTTAACAGCGGATTATATTTTCCCTTAAGCAAGAGACTTATCAGTTTTCCTTGTTTCATATGCTGTAACTGAAAGCTTTCATCATAGGGAGTGCCTGATAGTGAGGATGAGATAAGTAGAACAGAGTAATAATAATCTGATCTGCTCTCTCATTTTTGTGTAATGAAGATGAGGTAATGCATGAATAAAAAAAGAAAAAAATCAAACAAAATCCACAAGATCTTAAATGACCATCTTCAACATTATTTTCTTCAGCACGCCTTCTGTCCCGCTGGACCTCCAGGAAGTGGAGAGCAAGATCGAAGGCTTCAAGACCTTCACCAAGAAGATGGACGAGAACAGTGTGATCGTGAACACCACCATCAACGAGTTCGCTCGCAAACAGGTGGCAGGGTTCAAGAAGGAGTACCAGAAAGTCGGACAGTCCTTCAAACTCCTGGCACAGGCGTTTGAGCTAGACCAGCAGGCCTACTCAGTGGGCCTGAACAAGGCCATCGCTGACACTGGCGAGGCCTACGAGGCCATCGGAGAGTATTTTGCTGAGCAGCCACGCCAGGATCTGGATCCAATTTCTGACCTGCTGGACCTCTACAGAGGACATCTGGCCAACTTTCCTGACATCATCCATGTGCAGAAAGGTGGGAAAGTGTGTGTGTGTGTGGGTAACTTGGCTATTTTTTTAATTTTTCATGTCTTTCTGAAGAGTAGGATATGTTTTGTTTAACCAGAAACAGCTGTTTTATTGCTTTTGCCAAACCAACCAGACTCCCTTTGCAAATCGTTAATTTTAACATTGTCATCGTCATCTTCATTCAGAAACAAAATAAAAGACACAAAAACATCTTGGCTCCAACAATCACCAACTCTGGCTTGGTCAAAATAAACCCTTCATTCATTGCGTTAGATATTCTGGCTTTACACACTAGTTCTCCGATGTCCTGCCTTCCTCTTGCGTCAACATAGTGAATTTCAGCAGTTTTCCTTCATGCAAACCAGAGCTGGTGATAGTTGGAACAGTGGAAATATGAGCCAAGCCATTTTTGGTGACTTTTGTTTTGTTTCTACCAAGTTTGAATGAAGATAAAAATGATGAAGTGAAAATCGCTGATTTTGCAAATGGAGTCTCTTTAGTCTGGCAAGAGCAATAACACAACTGTTTCTGGTTAAACAAATTGTATCTCAATAGTATCTTAATAGAATGTGTAAAGCAGTAATAAATTTGCATTCTTAACCACCCAGTCAAATTTGAATGATTGAATAAAATGCTAAGTAAAGGAAACTAAGTCTCAAAATCTGAAAAAGTGAGCAGCATTCTCTGCTCTGATATGGTGGGGGCTTGTCCGTCAAATACCACTATGACCTGAAAGATGGAGCCTCCGTCTAGCAGCTTTATGTCGTTTATGATTTGGTTCGCGGGGCTTATATAGTATAAGGGGACTGTGGCTCTGTTGTGTCACCAAAGTCTACCCATAAACTCCTGAAGACAGAAATCATGAACATCACTTTAACAGTCTTAACTCCAATATCAGTACTAGTAGTTCTCAGTCTTTTCCGTTTTTTTGTAGCTATTTTCTAACTTGGATTAAGTGTTTAGAAGAAAAACTCTAAATTTCCTTTACACAGACATTAAAAAAGATCTTTCTCTGTAGCGATCCTTTACCATAATATTGTCAGACACTTATAACAACAATCTGAGCCTGTCAGTGGCAAATACAAACACTTTTAGTGGATGTTCTTTGTAGTTTAGCTTCCAGCTTCTAGCTGCAGCACTCCCTCTAAATAGTTAGTTTCAAAAATTGTCCCCATCAGTCACTGAGACAAAAGCATGGGAAAATAGGGTCCAGATTAAAAAATACCTAAGTTACCAAACTCTTTAACACACCTATGTTTCCACATTGGATGTAGGATGTTAATGCCAAACATGTCAGAGCCTGGAAAAGAAAAGGACATTGTGCAGTGTTGTGGTGAGCAATAAAGTCTGAAAGGAGTTACTGGCAAAAAAATCCATTAAAACCTTCAATGTCCTTGCAAAAAATGAAACAGATGCAGGAGCATATTTCTTTTAAGAGGGAGTACAGAGGTCAGGGGTTAGCTGGAAGTGGAGCTGGTAGGGTGTAAGTAGTCAGGACTCTTGCTCATGGATGCCTCTGCAGGGTGGAGGATTCAGTCCTGGGAGGAGTTTCCATGCTGCAGGCTGTATGATCTCTTCTGAAAGAAAAGCCTTGCAGATTTATTTATTTTCACTTGCATTAAAAGTAATTAATGATGTTTCCAAAAGCCATCCAGCCCGCAGCCTCCCTTGTCTATTCATCTTGTCAGTATGAAGGCAGACGACACACAGAGACCCAGATTCTGACTGTTTCAACATCTGTTTTCATTTACTGAATTGCAGCGTCAATCTGGCCTGAAAACTGAAACCCACGGTCAGTCTATTGTAACACTCTGGGTACTGTGAGAGCCTGTACTCGCTCACTGGAAAACACAAACACAGAACAACACACACACACGCACACACACAGACGTTTACAAAGGACTTGCAGAGGAGTTAGCTTGTTAGTTCCATGCAGGTTGGGAGGAGGGAGTTGCTCCTGGCATGCAAAGTCCTGACGTTTGCCAAAACCTAGAGGCACTGTTTCTATAGTCCGCTGAGCCCTGTTCTCTAGATACAATCGCAGCTCCGAACTATGGAAACACAGTCTGAATCCTAATAGTCCCTGTGACTGACAGGGTTTCACCTACTTTCTGATTGACAAACAGCACATTGTTTTGTGTCCACATAAGGAACTTCTACAGCTTTGAACATTTCATTCACTTCTGCTGCACTAGGAGATACTGTTCCTATTATTGAAGATTTGTCTCATAGTATGATCTCATGGGACATTTGTCCTTATTTCTATGAAATGGGACAACATAGAAGATGTAATGCATCATAATGACTCAAACGGGCCAGGGAAACTTGTAGGAAATGAAACATCATTAAAACTTTACACAAACCTTTACTAACCTTTATTGTGACCATAAACCAGTTGTTCCTAAACTGTGGGGCGGGCCCCCCTTAGGGGGCACAGAGGCACTGCAGTGGGGAGACTGAAAGACTGAAACCAAGTTGAATGAAAATCATTTATGAAGGGAAAAAACAAACAAGAGTTTGCTGATGCTATCGTGCTGACCTTTATTTCAGTAAAATTCAAAATTTGAATCAATTTTGCTGAGTTGCCTCCCCAAATATTTTTAATGATTGATAAAAATTGTGGGGTGGGGTTGTGAAGTGTTTAAGCTTTTGAAAGGGGGCATGCCAGAAAAAGTTTGCGAACCGCTGCCTTAAACATACTCTGTGGAGTTTTTTCTAATGTTGCTTTTTCTGACCAAACGCATTGTGTCTATCCTTGAGGCTTTATAAACAGGTTTACAAGTGTACTCAATTTACCAATTTCACATTGCACTACTATAACATGGTTGGACACACACTGCACAGTTTAGAAAAAAAGGATGATAATTGACGCAGGGTGTTTTATGCTAGCAGCAGCTAATGTAGCCTCAAACTGCTAGCCTGAAACAGAGATGAGGAGCGGGTTATAGAGGTCTGGTATTCTTTGTTCTTTGTTCTCCACACCCCCGATTTAGTTCATTTTCAAACTTGTCTCGTCTTCAGCCCCAACAATGTTAGACTGAAGTGCAATCACTTTGATATGTAAAATCAAATTCCCCTTAATGCATTTCCCTTCTCAAAATTAAATTGCTGAGCTGCTTTTTGGAGGAATTGGAAGCCTACATTATTAACAGTGATGTTATTTGCTAGCAGTCCTCTTCTACCGTGCCTCTGTGGGCATGTTGCTAAATTTCATGCAGCATGTTGATCAGTGGAATAGTTTGACGATACAAAGGGAGTGATTGACTCAAAATTCAGGAAATGTCCCCAGCATGTGGTAGATCATGGCTGAGAGATAAAAGCACAGACTTTGAGTAATCCATCACTGCTGTCATAGGAAGTGTTGTTTTGTCTGATGAGTAACACCCATGAACACATCCCCACAATGTAAAGTCAGCAATCTTGTTAGAGTTGTGAAACGACTACTTTTAACAAAAGATGGCTGGTTTAGTCACAGTTTCCATAAACAGACAATTTGGTGAAAAACCCTCACTGAGAGAAAGCTAGTGCAAATATGTAAGAATCTAAGCTTTTTTTAATTTGTTCTACCTAAACAAACCATTAGATTACATTCTTTTGATTTAGCACACAATGAAAACTTGACTTCAGAGGTTTCTCATTTCAGAAAATCTTCATTCTTCTCTCTGCAGGTCTGCATTCCACACATATTTATCTATCTCAAAAAGTGTCGAACATCTCTCTAATAACAACCTTATTACAAAAACATGGCACAGTTATATAGAAAATCAGCTGCAGGGCTCTTAAGGTGGACAGCTTTGTTGACCTAAATGTCTCCGTACAGTATCATCTGACTCTGCTGGTTCTGTCTGTGAGGTCCAAAGGCTACATCTGATTTGAATGAGCGGAGATTCCTGGGCCTCTTGTCCTGTGTTGCCCTGGGACTGCAGGAATGCAAACTGGAGCAGTCTCAGGATTAGTTTCCCCCCTCCTCCTCTTTTCTTCTCCCTCTTTTCCTCCTTCCTCCTGGTGATACAGTGAGTTGAAGAGAAGGAGGAAGAAGAGGAAGAGGGGAGGGCTGTGTGTGCGTGTGTGTGTGAGAGTGGGCTGCAGATAGTTACAGAGTTGAACAAGTTTCCCACCGGCCAACAGTACAAGAGTTCAGATTACAGCTCCGTAATCGCCTTGGCAGCGAGGGGAGCAAAGTCCAAGTTAATTTCAGTTCGTTAGCGTTCTTGTGCAGGTATAGTGTTTTTGATGTGTGTATGTGTGTGAGATAAAGGGAGAGACAGATCTAGAAAGAGAGGTCAGTGAGATCAGGAAGGAGACTGGTGGCTAGCTCATCATTTCCTCCAGATGCTGGCATATTAGCCGAGTTCCTCTTCTTCCATTTTTTTTTGCTTTGGTCATGTCTCTCCAAACTGTACTACTTCTCCCTGAAAGTTTAGTCACACTAAACTAGACACTCTGAGTCACAACTGGGCAATGGGTGACTGCAAGGAAACAAGGAAAAAGTATGTTATAACCAGCTCATTTCTGCAGTATGAAAGAAATGTCAGGGTCAGCTTGGAGACTTTGTCTGCTTTTCCTCCCTTGTGTCATGTTAGCATGCTTCAGTGTTACTTCTAGGTTAGCTTATGTAACTAAATGTAGTAAGGGATAGAAGTAAAAGAATTTGAACCCTTTTCTGACATTAATTAAGTTAAACAGTGATTCATGTATTAGCATAAGAAACTGCCAGATGTTTTGCCAGCCGGGCAGGGCATTATTTTAATCATGTCCAGCAGAGACTGTTTATAGAAATGGACAACATGACAGCTCCCCAAAAGTGGCGCCAAAGCGTTTTGATCGCTGCTTGTCATCTGTCATCTTTCCAACTGTCTCATCTAGTTTCTTTAGTGTTCCCGAGACTCTTGTAGCCCGGCACTCTTCTTTGGCTTGTGGTAGATGCTGTTCATTAAAGAAATTGACATATTGGTTATTTGTTTTCTTGTCAGTCAGTTAGCCTAGCTTAGCACAAAGATTGGAAGCAGGGGGAAACATTTAGTCTGGCTCTGTTCAGAGGTGAAAAAACAGCCCAACAATGCCTTTAAAGCTCATTAATTAACACATTATATCTAGTTTGTTTAATATGTACAAAAATCTAAAATAAAAAACAGAGAGTTGAGTTTTTTGTGCTATGCTATGTGGTTCTTGGTTGTTGCTTACTTAATGGACAGACAAGAAAACAATGCAGCAAGGGTGCAAAAAATAGAAATGACATAAACATCCGCCCCTGTCCAGACCCATGAAGTGAACTGTACTCAACCTGTTCTCATTCGATGTCGTCAAATACCAACATATTTGTCACATCCCTCAGTGTTTCATACGGCACAAGGTCACCTTTAGAATTTGTATGCGACACTGCATGAGAAACAGGTGGTTAACTTTGTGAAATGCTTGCAGTATGATTAGATTCAAGCACTCAAACTGCTTGGTTCAGTTCAGGAAAACATGGTTTGCGTTACAATAAGTACATCATGTGACACAAGTAGCGCTGTGTAACTTAAAACCTTAAAATTGAAAGTGGTGACATTTGGTTTCACATGGGACAGTCCCTGGCATCTTGGGTGAAAGTCGCTTTTTTGTTTTTTTTTTGTTTTTACAGTTCTATACTTTGTATATCTGGCACACTTTCTCAGTCTCTTTCCCTCCCCCCTTCCCCTATTTTTTCCAGGTGCACTGACCAAGGTGAAAGACTGTCCAAAGCAGGAAGGTGAGCTCCACAACCGCTGCAACATCATTTCCTGCGCCACGCTGGCAGAGATCCAGCATTTCCACCGCACACGTGTACGGGACTTCCGCTCGCAGATGCAGCACCACCTCCGTCAGCAGATCAGCTTCTTCCAGAAGATCACCGCCAAGCTGGAGGATGCGCTTCAGAGATACGACGATGAACAGTAAAGAAGATGGAGAGAAAACAGACAAGTTGGATCATAAAGGCCTTGAGGAAATGGTGGGAGGCTTGAAGAGAGGAGCAGACAGGGATGAACGATGGCTTCTTCCATCTTATTGTCCTTAAAGAAAGAAAACTATTTGATGTGATGGCTCCTGGACCTGGTACAAGTGTTGGAAGAAACATACCACTCTTTTAAAATAATATAGGCCACTGAACTTTGGAATGACAACTTCTTGGATTATCTGGACGGCTTTGATGAATGTACCAGTAACAGGGATTTTGCTGACGCCCCAGGCACATCCTGCAACTCAGCGGGACTGCAACGATATTAAAACCAGCTGCTCTTAATATGACGGGGCTGCCTCTCGATTCCCGGTTTCAGGGTCACGTGATCCCTGTATGCCTCCACTGCCTCAGCACTTCATGGAAACTCTCCATCTGGGAACACGGTAACTCAACAGAAACGTAGAGATGAAACTCCCCAAATCACTTAAACTGGATGATTTAATGATTGTAAGACAGGACTTATTTACTTTAATTATCTCTATGTGTGTCTGTTTTTACTTGAATGACCTGTTCAGTATTGTTTTAATGGGACATGATAGCATGAAAGAGGCAAAGTGGGCACAATGTACTCTGTTGAATAAGTTTAGTAGTTTCGTTACAGCTTGAAATTTGACCTACTTCTGATGTCTAACATCTCACACAACTCAGATGCTGTCATGTCTTTACTACATTATAATTTGGAGCCCTGTGTTCTGCATTTTAGTGTGTGTTGCCAGACCTAAAACAATAATTTATCTCAGACTGGTTTTATTTTTAGCTCTTTTCCTTTGGGTTATGAAAAACCCAAAGTCCACATCAGTCAGGAGATCAGGGGTTCAGGGTACAGACACTGCAGCTCGATGGAGGCCTCCTGGCATTAAAGCTTTGAAGCCAGATCTTCCAGTTTAAAGCCACTGTGTTTTGACTTTTTATGTGATTATAGCATATTTCAGTTTCTTCTGAGGGCATAGTTTTTTATTGTAAAACAGATGGATAATCTTGGTGGAAATCTTGGTGGATTCTATGTGTTTTGCTCACCCCATTCCTCTCGGCGCTTTTCCACCAAATTAGCTCTGGTTCTTGAAACAGTTATATTCAAGATTCATGGAACTGTGGCGCTATCAAGCAAACCAGCCCACGTTTTCACTGGATTTGTTAGGAACTATTGTAATCAAGGATCAGAACAATGCCCAACCTGTAGAATATGACACATCCACTTTGGTTCCCTAGGAAAACCTGCTATTTTTTTTTAGTTCCTGCTGGAAACCAAGTCTTCTGATTCTGTTTTTGGTGGAAATGCTGCAAACGGTTCAAAATTAGGTGTGTGTAATGGTACGGGGCTGGTTCCATATTGGAAAAGCCTTATTAATATGGCCTTTCCCCTTTGGATCTTGAGCTCTGGTTCTTGAAATGGTTCTGTTCAAGATTCACACAACCATGATGCTATCTAACAATCCAGCCCACATGTCCACCAAATTTGAGTGGAACCATTGCAATCAAGAATCATCATGAACAGTGGAAGTTTGACCTGACCCAAGGAAAGGTATTTTTTGGTTCCAGCAGGGAACCAACATTTAGATTCGGTACCAATTTCTTTTTGTTGGAAATGCTCTGGATAGATCAAAATTAGGTTTCTAACTGAAATAGGGGCAAGTTCATGGTGGTGGAAAATCAAGGCCTATCAAGGCCCTTTTCCACCAAATTAGCTCTAGTTCTTGAACTGGTTCAGTTCAAGATTCTTGGAACCTAGGTGCTGTCTGGTGACAACCTGTTTCCACAAGGTTTTAGTGGAACTATTGTAATCAAGGATGTCAACAATTATTGACATTTACATTTATCTATATTTTTATTATATTTTTATTTATCTGTCTTTTTTTGATGGGAAATGCCCTGAATGGTTCAAATTTAGGTGGCTGAACCGGAACAGGGCTAATGGAAAAGACATTTTATCATAATATTTTGGTATTTTGCTGCAGCCATAATATAGTAGATTTTCAATGGGAACTTTAGTGGGTCTGTCATATTCTACAGGTTTTTGTGCATTGTGTAGCGCTCTCTGTTGATAACATCCCTGATTACAATGGTTCAACTCAAAACTAGTGGAAGTGCAGGCCAGTTCATTAGAAAGCACCAAAGTTCCAAGAATCCTTAACGTAACTGGTTCAAGAACCAGAGCTAATTTGGTGGACAAGAATCGTGATTGTCTCTGAGATCAGCTCCGTGGTTTTTGTCTATTTTGTTACAACCACTACATATAGTAGCTTTAAGGACAGTTGCTCTTCTCAGTATGCTAACCAGCTACTCTAAAGCAGTCTTGTTAAACCAATGAGTGACCAAAATCAGCTCACAGAACTGTCTGTTGACGCTGGGTTAGAAAAACCTTTTCAATAAACGTTCCTGGAGAGACCTTCCACAGACAACATCCTGTACTGATGTAATCAGAAACATGTAACGATGAAACTGTTTCTTAACACTTTTAATGTAACATGACGAAACAGCATTTCATTAAATAAATGAAAGTAGAATTTATTTCAATCATATATCTGTATTGTTGTCTGTTTCCATAAAAATAATTTCTAATTTCACTTTATCCATTGTTTCTTTCCATTGCTGTTGTGATGAATAGTAATGTTTTCTTTGTATTCAGAATATTCAGATATTTTGTTTTTGAGTTTTCACATGTAAACAAAAGCTCTGTTTACCATAATCAGAGAAGAGCCCATGTTCTGGATATAAAACACTGACCTGCCGCTTTGGATACGCCCTTATTAAACAAGCAACACCACAAACTATTGACAGTTTCAATACATCATTTTTATCAGCTAATTCATTTCCCCCAGAGTTATTTTGCTTCTTTTAATCACACTCACTTTTTGGTAACACTTTCTATGACGCCCGTGTCTATAATGCATTATAAATATACTTATAATGTGTTATCTGTGTATGATAACAATTAACATTGTATGACATTTCTAGATGTATAACCTATTTGATTTAAAAATGCCTCTTTCCTTCAGTGAGAATAATCAGGCAGAGTTAGGGTTAGAACCCGACTCATACTGGATTTCTGCTGATATCAATATTAGGGAGTGAAAAAAAAAAAAAAAAAAAAAAAAAATCAGATATCGATATACCAACAAATATTCTGTATTTATATTATATATGTAAATCCAAAATGACTTCAGGGTACTACACTACAACAGTTAACTTTCACTTGTATTTTATAAACAACTATAAATAAAAAACACAAATAGAACTTGAATTTAGAAAAAGGATCAAATATTCATAAAATGCTGCCTATAAAACTAAAAGTGTAAAAAAATAAACTAAAAATGATCTGCATTATGTCCTGTAAAGAAATATTGTGTAACATATATGCCGATATTGATAGACGCATATAGCTGTGCAAGGCCAATATTGGATCAATAATATTGGCCAGCCAATAATATCAGTCGAACAGGGTTATTTCATTTGGCTTCACTTCACTTGCTTCACTTAAATAACCACTTAGAGTAATTTATAGTCACATTATAATGCTTAACAGTGATTATGGTCAATGAATGACCAGCAATTATGAGGTATTATGTCACTTGACCTTAAAAGTCATTCTAACATCCTTCATAATGTTTATTATTATTGTTAAGAAGCATTATGAATATTCATGAGTGCTAACTATAATTATACAGTGCTATAAGGAGATAACGCATGTTGATAATGCATTATAGCCATGGGTGTCATAGAATGCGTTACCAACTTTTTTTAAACAAGACACTCGCTCCTTCAGTGCGAAGTTTTCCGAAAGAGAAGCATGTTATCATTTGTTTTCCCTGTGGCAGCAGCGGCAGCAGCAGCAGTCCAGTCCCTGATATCTGACACCAGAGTTCACAGACTGTAGGTCAGGTTACTGCAGCCGCAGGCTCTTTATTATTTAGACCTGCCTCTTTCTCCTCTCCTCCATGTTTTCATTTTCTCCTTTACTGGAGTTTGATGATAATTTCAAATCGGTCAGTCAACATTTTCAGTTCATAAATAAGATATTTTCTTCCCTTTCATACAAGAAGCAAAGCTCTCCTGCTATTCTGCTCTAAATGCTGCACTTAATTCACACAGCGGGAGTACATGTTTGTCAGGCTGGTCATGGGGTAATTTTAAAGATTTACATACACACAAATATATATATATGGGTCGATACACATCTGGACTTCATATAACAAAAAATGTCTCTACCTGTAGGCTAAAGCTTGTTACAGCCTTTGTTGTCTTTGATTATCGAACAGCTCTGCTGGCTGAGGCCTACTTTTGCAAGTTACATAAAACCTAAAGGGAGGTTATGTAATTTCCACACACTTGTCAATTTTTATGTCATTTTTTTTGTGTTCAGGTACTCACCTTTTAAAATGTGTATCCACATTGTCAGCAGACGGTGGTGCTCATTAACAGAGACAAAAAAAAAAAACACTGCACAAAAGGAAGGTCATGAGACCAATGATTAATTCTCACCTTCTTTCTTAGTTTTAACTCTGACTGTTGCGCTTACATGTGTTTGAGTGTTAACACAGAGAGGTTTTTAAGAAATATCTTTTATTAAAAATAAATCTTTCACAGTGCATGGCAAACAGAGGCTTGCATACGGTTAATGTGGCAAAAATGTTGAAGTAGCTACTTCTTTGTTAATACTGTATGTACTAACAGTTATAGCTCACTGCTTTGAGCTGTCGTAAAATCAGATAAAGGAAACGTAAAAGTGCAGAACAGTGAATGACACCTGTGCATGAGGGATGAATATATATCTATAAAAATAGTTTGCATGCATGGACTTGGAATCTTATAGTACAACTATAATCGACCACAGCTGACATACATGGTTTAGAAGAAGTAACACATCAACTCTGTACAGTTACAATTTTAGGTGAGTGGTGTCAACGACCATTTACACTACAAACTCATATGTGGGCTACCTTAAAAATCGGCTACATTAAATCTATTTTTACAGTAAACTTCACAAAGTTTATGTTTCGCTTACTTGTTCAGCAACAGTACTGAAAATATAATACTAATACAATAATATTCATCATAACCACAGAAGTTAAAAGCAGTGTTTTTGAGGATTCAGTCAGATTGAGAAATTGTGTCGTTGCATGAAGGAACTAATAATTTTCATGCTCATGTGAAGCCCCTGCAGTCAAGTTTTTGTAAAAACTGGAAAATACTTTGAAAGGACAATGATTCTGTTTACTTTGAATAGTACCTCACTCCTCGTACAGTAGGTAGGTAGTCTTACAGTTTTTTCAGTACATAGTTATTACAATAAAGATGTGTTCAGTTCAAGTTGGTTCAGTGAAATTACTTAAATATAATGGCATTCATACGGAAGCCCTGAGAGGCATGTGAGAAAAAAAATTCTGGTGATGCATTTTCCAAGTCATATTTAATTTAGTTTTTTTTTTTTCTCTCTCTCTCTCTCTCCTGGGTTTACGATTCAAGAACAGGTGTAAACAAAGGTTTTGGATAATCTTTCTAAATGATTTGAGATATTTTAATATTTTAAAATTAATATTTCTGTTCCTTTTCATCTGTGAAACAGGTGAAAAAAGTTTTAACACAATCATTTTGCTAAGTTACTTCTTTCAATTATAGGTGAAAATAAATTGTCAGTTGTTTGTGATTTTTTTTTTTTTTTTTGTTCGTTTTTGTTTGTTGTTGTAATACTCATTTTGGCCACAAGTGCACCCCTACCCCATGTTCTAAACAGGACTAAAGGCATTTTTTTAATTTGTCCATGCACATCTAAACACCAGGTATACAGGTATATATTACACATTTACATATACATATATTGTGGGTTAGCAAGTTTTGTAACACTAGTATTTAAGAATAAGCATCACATTAAATTGATTTGCACTGTGACCACTTGCGGTTTTACAGCAAAAAAATTCCTCTGCAGCCTAAAAAGCAGCCTAAAGGCCCTGTTTGCAGGGTGTCATGCAAATCGGGTCAACAATGACTTGACTTGACTATGACAAGTTTTTTTCCATTGGTTTTATATTTGTAAAACTCTCCTTGAGCTGAGAAAAGCGATTTAAAAATCTGTGATCACAACGTGGCGTTTGTGGACCGAGTGGGAACTCGTGGGGAGAAACACCACTGCTCATATTCATACAAACAAACAAACAAAAAGTGAAGGAACTTCAAAAGATTATCCTGGTGAAGCCATTTTTTCACCTGTTCTGAAGTCATAAACATATTAGAAAAAACAATTCAGGTCACACTTTAGATCACCAGAATTCTTTTCTCTTGTCTCTCAGGTCTTCTGTACATTAATATATTTCCTACAAAAAAGGATCAGTTTCTTCAGGAAATGTGTGTACTTTGTCCTCTTTTTAAAAGGTTCGTAGCAGGTCAGTTGTGCCTTAGATAGCTGTCCTCTGGAGAGTACGTACATGCCATTTACACCCTTCATACCCCAAACACACCTCTAAGGCACAGTTTGTCTTTGGATAACTTCTATCAAACCCAGTACTGGTTGTCTTTAAGAGTCGGAGTAGGGGACTTGGATCTTACTGAGGTCTTGAATCCTGCAGTGACAGCTGCACCACTGCAGGTTGAATCATCTCTTTCACTACTTTTACCACCTCTAATATTCCCATCCCCACCTGTTTCATCAGTTTCAATTGGTCCCCAGAAGGTCATTCCAGGGGCCAGACTCCTCCTCCTGGGACTTATGGGTACTCTGGGTGAAGTAGGGCAGCTTCTAGGCCCCAACGGAGTGACCACCACAGAGGGCATGGCCACGCTCTGCTCTGCCCGGCCCAGGTAGGGGCTACCCTCAGCAGGTAATGCCACCGCAGCGAGCTGCTGGAGGAGGCGCAGCCGGGCCTGTTTCTCCTTGCGGCGGCGGAACACCAGAATCAAAACCACGAGGATGATGATGAGGAGCAAACAGGCGAGCAGCGGCAGGATGATGAGGAGAGGGTCAGAGGCCGGGCGAGGGAGGACCTCAACATGAATCGGGTGGGTATCAGGAGGGACCGCCGGACCATGTTTGTCTGAGACAGAAGGAGGGTGAGGTTGTGGGACATGACCGTGACCTCCTCCTGCTCCCTCTGCACCACTCCCTGGTCTTCCTCCATGACTGCGAGTGTGGTTGCCCCAGCGGCTATGAGGCCTCATCCTGTGCTGCGTCCTGTTGTGGTTCTTATGTGACAAAATGTGGGGCGGCAAGCCCGCCGCGTGCATTGTGGTTCCCCCTCGTGCACCTCCTCTTCCTCCTCCAGCAGTAGTCCTGTTATGTGTGGGGAGGCGGGCCGTTGTGTGTTCCCGACTTACACCATCTGCTTTAGTTGGACCGCTCGGAACATGATGCATCTGATGGTGGGGAAAGATGGTGAAGTGAAGCTCGCCCTTTGCTGGTTGAACAGTTCCAGCCTTCAGCAGGAAAATGAAAGAGTCGTTGAGGGGTGTGGCAGGGGTGTGTCCTCGAGCTGCTGTGAGTATTGATTTGTTATTAAGGAGCTGGTTGTTGCCGTCACTGAGAGTTTCCTCAATGGCGACCCGGCCTTGCACCACATCTCTGAATGTAAATGACTTCAGGACCTCTGATGCTCGGTTTGGATCATAGGTCATCTGCATACATGCACACACAGACAAAGCAAAAGAGACAGTGAACTGAAATGAGTAATGAAATGAGTACATTATTAGTGGTTTCTGTAATTAGGATTCAAGCCTTAAGGCCCAAAAATGCAGTTTTGTAAAGGTCAGTCAATGAGCACTACAAAAAACTCTGTTGGACCATAAGACTTTGCTCAGTGGATTTTCTGCCATTTTGATTTTTTTTTAAAAACACCGGAACTGTAGGTCCACCTGCTACCAAATTGGTTGTGGATCTTTATTGGACCAAGCTTATCAAAAATTGTATAAATCTTATAGATATATTATTTACCTTTCAAGAAAATTACCAATTACGTTCACAATGGGGCTTAGCAAGGAAATGGCCATTCATTGGCAAGTCATTGGCCATTGGTCAATTCATCATAAAACTTGGTAGATACCTTAAGGCCACCTTTAGGAATGAGTCTACTGAAGCATTTTGAGCCCGCATGTACTAATCCTATATTGATTTGATTTGATTGATCGATTGCAAGTGGGTATGGCCCATCACATATTCATTCATAATACCTTTGCCTTTGATAAATCCCAATAAAACTCCTGATAAACCTGAACATACACACAGTTCAAATCTTTCAAATCTGATGGGGAGGGGGGGGGGATTGTGGAACTATGAGGAACTAGCTGAAGCTCACTTTTGTGACATACTGAGTATTTTAAGGGCAACTTAACATGAGCTGAAAATCATGTTTTTGCTGACCTCTAGTGGTTAAAATTTCCACCTTTCAGAGAGTGATCCAGAAGTCTTCTCCAGAGTGTGTCAGTAAACCATGACAGCACAATGTTCGGTCTGGTTACAGAGCGCAAGTCTGAGACTTTCATACCATACCTACAACTGATGCTGGGTGTTGTCAGAGGGACAACAGACTTGAAACTTTCAAGCAGAGAGAGTAGTGAAACACTGCTTTTCAGCCTTGCATTGTCTTCTTTAGAGACGAGTCATAGTTATTTACAAGCTTACTCATTTACAAGCTTACTCATTTTGCTGAAATGGTCCTGTTCAGGCAAAATAGGCTTCAGGTGTCTGTGTGTTAAACTGAAAATAATGCAGGACAGACAGCTCGAGCACACAGTAAAAAACAAACCAAAAGATCAGACGGTGTTTAGCTTGTTTCACCATATTGACTACAAATTACTGCTAACCTTTTGCCAAAACATACTATAGGTTTTTAGAGACTTAACACTTGAAACTTGCTTGAGACACATAACCTACCACCATAGTCATGTGTCTCAGCTTTATTGTGTTTTTGTCAATGTCACATTGTCGTGCTGTGGTAATGCAACTGACAGGAAGAGAATGAATCTAAATGGTGTGGGAAAAAGCTCCAGCTTGCAAGACTTGAGTGGAACCTTATGGACAGTGATGTTTTAATTCAAGAAAAAAAATCCACAGCATCCTGTAGCTGGCAAAAGCAGCTAACTCACCACCACAAACACCATTAATGTTTTTTTGTTTTGTTTGTTTGTTTTTGTTTGTTTTGTTTTTTTTACAAAATTTTAAGCAATTTCAGCCATTTCTGACCTTTCAATGAGCAGCTTTACCTTGACTAGTTTTCCATGCTTTGGTGGAGACAAAACCTCAAAGACCGGGTCGGCTCGGCTGATTCTCGCCAGCTCAGAGGCATCGATCATGGCTTTCCCCAGTTTCACTGCAATCCCACTGGGCACTCTTACTGGCTCCCTCAGGTAGACCAGAGGCCGCACAGTTACGTTCACCGCCTGTGCTGTGATATTTCCATAGTCAACACCAGGGGACGAGGCCGACACTGACACTTGGAAGCTGTCCTCTGATTCACTGAGATCCGTCATGTGGTAGACAACACGGCCAAACTGCAGCTCCTCGTGGCTAAAGGTCGTGACTTCTTGGTCATTGATAGCAATGCGTCCGTGGCGAGGGTGCGTGGTGACTGTGTATGTGATGTTGGCTGGGCTGCGACTGTTGGTTTGAGCTGCAAGCTGGTTGGTTGTGAAGACCACAGCAGTCCTGCCCTGAACCAATGACAGGCCTGTGTTGTTCACCATGGAGACAGAGGGCTTTATCACCTCCAAACTGAACAGTTTGTAGAGTGGACGATGATGACCATCAGTTACATTGAAGTAGAAAACACCTGTCGAGGGCTCACCCTGGCAGAGGGAAGACAGGGAGGAAGAATGAAACAAACAGAGGAGAAATGGAATAACAAAGACAAAAAGATAAATTTGAAGAAAATAAGACATGCTGATGAATTAAATATCTCAAGCAGGTTGGGTTCCACAAAACACAGAAAAGAAGGGAAATCAATGGCTATGTGAAAACTCTGAAAAAATACAGCCTATGACTGACAGATTGATTTTAAGATGCTGCATCCACAGGTCACATTCTAAAACAGAGGAACTATTTATAAAGGTGAAGACCAAACTGTGAACACTTGATTTGAAAGGAAGTACATAAGATTGACATGACACTGTCATAACCATGACATAACACTTTTCATAAATAGGGGGAGGTAGGACATGATTTTTTATTCAAAATTGGCATTTATCTTTTGTCATGACAACTTGACATTAATCAAAGACAAAATGTCTTTGTTATGACATCTAGGAAAAAATGTCTTTGCCAAACATTTAAGAAGATAACTTAATATTCCTGACAGGTGTCATGTTATTGTTATGGCAGTATTATGTCATGCACATCCCTTTAAATAAAATGTTTGTAGCAGAAAGGTCAATGGACCATGATGCAGAGGAGGATCAAAGAACTGAATTTAATACTCAAGATTTGTTGGATTTGGGCATTTCTGTAATTGGTGCCCCCCAGTGGCAGTATCAATACACACTGTGGTAGACAGCAATACATGTTTTTCTGCAAGCAAAAACATTTGCCTCCAGATTCTGTTATATAGTTCTATATCTCATGGACATCCCTTTTGCACGTTTACTAAAAATAACTATAGTACTACAGTCTTCTTCAGCAGACCAACTCTTCACCTGCTGTATGAAATGGAGCCGACCATGGTTGACATCATACTGGGTGAAGGAGGTAACTGGTTCTGGTCTTTCTCCAAGCGTGAGGTAGCCATTGTTGGGCTTACTGATCACAAGGTAGTGCAGTTCCTCTGGAGGAGTGTCATGATCCTCAACCTGGACATGTAGAGTGACAGGATTGTATTTTAAGACTCAAAAAGGAATGTTCACCCAGAGTAAACTTTATATTCAAATATTGTTAAATATATAATTTATTTTTTCAATTATAATAGTTTCTTTTATAGAAGCTGGTGGAAGAAAGACTTTATATCATCATCACAGTTATTACTGATATTTGGTGATGACTTTTGATGCTTTATGCATTGGAGGAATAGTGTACACTGGATGTTTAATATTATAATTTCCCCATACATCATTAAGAAACAAAGGCTGGTGGGCATAATAGACTGGTACACTGGTATGCATAATTGTAAAATTGTAACAATTGTAAAAATTGTCTGCTAGATAGAACAGCGGAGCATGGGAAATTAATAACAACACTCTATAATTACAATTTAATCAGGTGTGATATTTGCACTTATTTGGGTAGAGTACCAATACCAAATTTTATTTCGAAAAACCCACCCCTTTTTGCTCTGAGCTCCAATAAGAGCTGAGCAAGCCTAGTACCCAGACAACTGGCAGAAATCAGCCTTCAAGACTTTCTGCCAGACAGCCCTTCTTTAAAAAAGCCCTCTGTAAATGTGACTATATGTAGTCACATTTTAAGTTAGCTAGGCAAAACACTGGCTAACTAGCTAGGCAATGATTGATGTAGATGAGCTAGCTAGTTTTACAGGTCTCCCAACAACATCTTTTAACCATCTTTGGTTTTCTTTTCAACATGGACAAGACAGGACAGGACAAAGTTCACAGAGGTTCCGCTGGGTACCAAGCTTGCTCAGCTTGGTATTGGAGAAAAGAGGAAAAAGGGGCTGGACTCAGGAAGGGTCAGTTGAGCTTCCCTAACCACAGCTACACCAGCTCTTTTAACAACGGCCCACCTGCAGGTTGTCTGGTCCAAGTACGACTCTCTCTCCGACCACAACCTTCATACTTGGGGCTCTGCTCCTAATGAGGGGCGGCTGGTCATTGACCGGTGTCACTGTGATGTTGAACTTCTCTGTCACCGCCAGGCTGTCTTTGACATGGTGATGAGAAGTCGTGTCTAATGACGAAAGGGAGGATGATGAGGCAGAATAGAGAGGGGAAAAGGAAGAGGAATCAGCGGAAAAAGCAGACAAGGAAGATGAGGGGGAGGAAGAGGGGGAGAGATCCAAAGGGGCCACCCAGGCCCGGAAAGTGAAGCTGTCACTTGTGGTCTCCGAGTCATCGTGGATGTACGTGATGCCGAACTTGTTTAGGGTGACCTGGGAGAAATCAGGTTGGTTCCTGAGAAAAGACGAATATTAAAAAAGTCGCACTTATTATTAAATTAATGTTTGTAAGGTTGTCTTTCAAACAAATGTTCAATGTTCAAAATTTTTTCACTTAGTTGTCCACTATAGCATTTTTTTAGTAGAGTTTCTAATGTTTCTGTGGTGAATTTTCAACAATTACAAAATCTGATATGTGCAGGCTCGATTACAGTATCTGTGTATTGTGCTGAAATGATATATTTATGCCTTAGATTTGGTATGATTCAGTTAGTTTTTTTGTTCAGTTTATTTATTGGAACACCAAGAACTGAGCTGAGCACCTGGTGAGGTTGTGTCCTCGTATAGTAAGAGTCCCATGGCGCGGCAGGGAAATTACATGGTACAGGATGTGGTGGTCTTTCCTTTGTGGCTCTGGGACTTTCCCAAGTAGATTGGAGGCATCGAGTTTAGATCTGTCAATCATCACCCTGCCCCCCTCAGCCACTACAGCACCTGCATGCAAAATACAAACACCTCAGTCGGTCCTCTTGAACTTATAATCTTCCTGGTCCAAATGTTTATCCATCTGAAAGTACACATATTGGCTTTATCCTCCCAGAGTTCATCCTACTGGAGCTACTAGCACAGTACCTGCATTGTTCAGCAATCTGGTCTTGTGTTGAGGGTTGTCATGATGTTCGTTGGCCTGGTAGGAAATTAAGATGGTGAAGGTGTGTGGAGGAAGGAAAGCAGGAGGGGAGGACACGGTGAAAGAAAAAGAGTCTGCAGCCGACCATCCCACTGACTCTGGCTTCTTCTGATCATACAAGATAACCCCATCATTCACCTGGGAGAAAGAGACACTGACATGTTGATTAACATGGTGCAAAGACATAGAACAACACACACAGAGACACACACACACATCCCTACCATGCTTTGTGTAAATGTGGAAATGTTTTGTGTAGAGTTGTCGGGCATGCGTCGCACCAGGCGACCGAGTTTAGGAGGAGCGGTGACTGCAAACACCACAGAGTGGTTCCTTCTGATGTCGCTGACATCGTTGGTGACAGCCTGAAGCATCTGCTCTGAGATGGGTGTCACTGAGCCTTTAAAGGTAGAAAAAAAACAGTAGGAGAGAGCAAGAGATCAACAACAGAGAAGAGGCAGTGCATGATCCTGGTTATGTGTTATTTTTTTGCAAGTTTTACCAGCAAATCTAAAATTTTTGCACTCAAGACTAACAAGCCCCAAATTAAGCCCTAAGTCCTAAAGTTTAAGTTTCGAGTCCTAAATAAGTCATAATGTAACAGTGAGTTTCCAGACTCATTGATTTACCAAGTTACTTAGCTATTAAGCTACCATTAGCTAAACATGAGTTCACTAACTATATTAATATTAGCCTTGACTTACTGTTCTTTGTGAAATTTGAAATGTTGTAAGTTGTTGTGTCTCACTCTGTAATTTTAGATTTTTTGTTTCATTTTTTTGTTGGCAGCCACACAAACAAAATTATCTATGGTATTGTTTTTTTTCCAAATGGAGCTCAGTAACATAAAATTAGTTCTTCATGATTGATGCTCTCAGATCAAATTAAATGGATCTGATGGATTAAAGTGTCAACTTACTAAGAACAAGTTAGTTGGTTCAGAAAATGAAAGAAAATAATTTACTTGCAACACACACAAGATTTTTAATCTTTGGGCTTGGGAGAATTTTGAATTTTCAAGTCAAAAGGCTCAGGTGCAAGTGAAGTCACAAGTCACCGGTGTTAGAGTCCAAGTTGATTTACAAGTCTTTTTTGATTTTGTCAAGTCAAGTCTAGAAATCAAATTTGTGACTCGAGTCTGACTTGAGTCCAAGTCATGTGACACAGGTTCACTCTTCTGGCATTAACAGTAGCCATCACCATGCATCCAATATTAAACAGCCACAAAAGGGCAGAAGGGCAGTGAAATTAATGAACGAAAAGGAAAGTGAGTGATTTTTCAGTGACCTTTTCTTAAAAGCCTTTTCTGAATTACTATTTGAAAATATATCATTTTAAATTTGACTTGATTATTTGCTGTACTGTTACAACAACATGAATATTAAATGTCCCACACTTGTCTTTGTGTTAGAGCAACAGCGTCACTTATGTAACCTTGATGAGAGAGACTGCTGATAAGTGTCGAGTGTTTACAAGTAAGAACGCTTGAATAAAGTGGAGAGTGGCACTATCAGCCTGGCACTGACTGTGCACAGAGGTGTTGTATTATGTTTGTGTAGGCAGAAACATAAAGTAGTGGGTTAATGCTCAGACTAGTGATGCCACCCAGTGCCATTGTTATATAATTGCACTACATTTGGAGAGCTTTCATTTTCAGATTTAATTTTACTAGTATTCATTACAAGTGCCATTTACAAGTACTCATAGGAGGAATGAGGCTACAAACTATTTAGCACTTTTATCAGAAAACATGAGGAAAAAATACATTTAATGTTAATATATTTTATCCAATAATAATAATAATAAATCTTCTAATGACCCTGAATAGATCAACAGTCTGGTTTAACCACATGTAGATACAATCCATGGTGGACAGTAACAAAATACATTTGCTTGAGTACTGTACTTGAGTACATTTTTTGAGTATCTGTACTTTACTTGAGTATTTGTTTTTTTTTTTTTGGAAACTTCTGACTTTCATTCCACTACATTTCGAAGACAAATATTGTACTTTTGACTCCACTACATTTCTAGGAAGGTTGTTGTTACTTTTTGACTGAGCACATCGTTGAAGTCAGCTGTTGCTGTTTTTTCTTTTCTAAAATGCAATTGGTCACATGCTGTGTTCCTCACAGAAAGAAACCAATCACAGTAGCTCCTCTCAAATGGGACTGATATAAAAGCAGAAATACGTCCAGGCGCACTAACAAGCACAAGCAAGCTCTCCCTCTTTCATTCAAACAAAAAGCGGTAATGGTGACGGCAGGAGAAAGACAAAATTAAATCTCAAGATGTTATTATAATTATTCATTATTCCAGGTAGTTTTTAAAGTTGGATTGTTTTTATCGGGGTGAAAAATACAGCATAATTCATGTATATACTGCCTCTGAAGACAGAAAGAAATCTCAGTTATTTAACAGACTTGGAGAACTCCTTACAGTTAACTTCAATTTGCTTTTATGCAGTGATTTTAATACAGTTACATCAGAAAATGACAATAGCTGTCCTTTTTGTTTTTGATTGTATTTCTATGCTGAAGTTTTTATAGGTGTTTCTATAAGCTTTGTGTAGCAGAGTGGTTCTACAAGCAGGTCAGTGCATCATTAGATGGTTTCAGAGAGTTACAAGCTTCTGTAAATGCATCATGAAAACAATACAGCATGTACTGATATTAGAAAATGTACTTTGTAATTTGTACTTTTGAATACTTAAGTATTTTTAAAACCAAGTACTCTAGTACTTTAACTCAAGTAAAAATGTGACTAAGCAACTTTCACTTGTAGTTGAGTAATATTTGACCAGGAGTATCTATACTTTGACTAAAGTACTGGGGTTGAGTACTTTGTGCACCACTGGATACAGTACTTGAGTGGAGTGGAATGCCTGTAAGAACCTCTCCTACCACCTGTGACCATACTTATGCTGACTTTGTGCAAGTCCAGAGTGTTGAACCAGTTTTTTTTTTTTTTTAAACCCTACCTGGGTAGACCTCCAGTGGATGATTTCTCTGCAGGGTGAGGACCAGAGACTGGGCAGTTGTGCTGAAGATCTGACGAGGGGCGAAGTTCACGCCGTCATTGACCTGGAAGTGAAAGCCACCCGTCAACGCACCTACAGACAAACAGAGTCAACATCAAGAAAACAGAGGAGTTATTCCTTCATTTATTCCATATTTACCTGTTGCTCTGAAAGTCTAGAAAAAGATAATAGCGACATATTCTCACCACTGTGCACGAACACCAGCTGTCCGGTTTGTATATGATTTTGGGTGAAGTTCAGGATGTGTCTGGAGGGGGCGCTCTTCAGGGCCAGGTGACCATTACTGGGTGGTGTGACGATGAACTCCAGCCCATCAGGCAGAGTGTCTGAGTCCTCTGCACTGAGATCACTTACAGTGATTTCTGTCACTGAACCCACCCATACCTGAGGAAACAAGAGATGGAAGAAGAAGTTATTAACTTTTGGGTAATGAACTTATTACTGAGAGTTAGGTGAGAAGATTGATACCACTCTCATGAAGCTAGTGCCAAAGTGCGATTAGCTTAGCTTAGCATAAAGACTGGAAACAGGTGAACAGCTAGTCTTCAAACTCTGCCTACCAGCAACTCTAAATTTTAAAATTAACATGTTATGTTCAGCTTGTTCAATCTCTACAAATATGTAAGAACAAGTTGTGGTTTTACTATTACTCTTTATGCTAAGCTAATTGCCTTATGCTTGTATAGAGTAATCATTAATAGTATCATTCAGACATGAGAGTAGTATCAGTCTTCTCATTTCTTCTCATCTCAGTATTTTGTAGACTTTTCTTGATCTATCTATCCATCCATCCATCCATCCATCCATCCATCTACCTACCTACCTTCAGACCCTTGTTGGCTACAATAACCGGAGTCTCATCATTGACAGGTGTGACGATGACGCGAACAGTGCAGGGCAGACTGTGCTTCCTGATTTCAGTCTGATTGGCCACAATGGTGAAGTTGTCTTCCTGTGTGTCACTGCCGTCATGGATGTAGGAGATATACTCACGTTCCACCTGGACAGAAAGTGGAGATAATCCATGTAGAGACTGATTCTAATATGGCCCTGATCAAACAAAGACTACAGAAACAGCAACATGGTTCCTCTCTAAATGAAATGCTGCTTTAACAAATGTGTATTGCTAATGAAAAACCCCTTATTGGATCAAGCAAAACTCTCTTTACAGCTTAAATCTTCTCAATTATGGCTTTGAGTCCAAATCTCCATCTCAAATTTTCAAACATGTCCTTTGTCTACCTCAGTGTGAGTGAAAGCAGTGATGGGCATCCCCGGGATCCGGCTGTGCTCCAAGTGTCCATGTCGCGGTGGAATGATGACCTGGTACAGGAAGTTCATCCCTGAGAAGTGATGACTGGCTACTTTGATGATGTCAGAGGTCAGCGGCAGGGACGAACCCTCATCAAGAGTCAAGTCAGACACCTAAAGAATCAAGCAGCAGACGACAGAACTGATTGACTGATTTGTTGGTGGGTCTCTTACAAGTTAGGTAACTGATCAATTGATCCCTGAGGTCATGTAACATTTACTTTCTGTACCTGTAGAGGGAGCAGGATGGGGATGATATCAATCACTAGCTTGACAGGTCCAACCTTCGTGACCCCGTTGGTTGCCTCCAACAGAACAGAGTCGTTGGTGCTTCCTGCAGCCTGCTGATGGTAGATGATCAATCCCTGGTTAAGGTCCTCCTGTGTGAAGGAGTTAGTCGGCGGCTCTCTGATGCCCTACATGGAAGAGTTGTGACAAAGTGTGAAAGGGATTGCTTATAGTGACATTAAAGCCCCTGAAAATGTGCTTCTAAATCTTTAGTGTGTCTCTGTAACATTAAATATTCAGTCAGATTTAAACCTAAGAAAATCTGGGATAAAAGTTGGTTGTAAAGTTACTTGATAGAAGTGCTGCTGTTCTCCGTTGTTGTTCTGGTGTTTGTCGTTAGAGGTAAACCTCTGAAGGGAGCCCAGGGTGGGATGTCTTTGAACAGTATAAACTATCTCTGACGGCTGGCTGTCCTCATGAACCACCTGCCCAAACAAAACAGTACAATATTAGCAAATAACACCTAAAGATGGCATCGTTCGGATGTACTCTAGAAGAAACTTACCTCCAAGTGTTCCCTGCTTATGGAGACATTGTGTCCCTCTGCCACCACCACCGGACGGTTATTTATGACTGTTGGTGGCCTTTGGTGACTCTCCAGGTAGATTTTTATTGACACGCCAATGTCCAGATGTACCTCCCTCCTCCCTCTGTCCAGTCGTCCCTCCGTGGTCCTCTCTCTTGCTCTTGCCGTCACATTGAACCAATCACACAGCTCGTGGCTGCCGTCGTGGTGATATGCCAGACGCTCCGCCAGCAAATCTCGCTGGGTAAATATTGTAATCGCGTCTACTTCTGTCACAGTCTCACGATTTCCATCATTAAAGCAGAGCACGCCGTGTTTAGGTGGAAAGAATACCTCAAATGTGACTTCCTGTGGGTCTCGGATGTCAAGGTTGCTGAAGACGCTGAGATTAGCAGAGGTCAAGGTTGTGATGCCCCCTCGCTGAACTGTGAGGCCTGTGTTGTTCTCAGCCTGAAGGTAAGGATCCTGGGCCATCACCTGCACCAGAGACAGATATAAATTATTTACAACAGCATCACTAGAGTTTATTGTCACACTAAAAATTCTGTTTGATATTAAATTAACAGGAAATAAATATCACAACTTCAGCACAAATTCAACAATTTCCTCCTACACATAGAGCTTAAATTACTCGATTTATTATCCTTCTCTGTGAAATAGAAATAAATAAAACCATAAAATACATAAAGTTTGAAGACACTGTAATCACCTCCAGCAGTGTTGAAACATAATGTTTCCCATCAGATACGAAAAGCACAAAACGCCCGAAACTCACTCCTCTGTGGACAAATAACACCTTTTTCTGAGAGGAGAGAAAAGAGGGGATTATGACTGAAAAGGTAAAAGCATAAGCAGGCATACATTTACAAACTGAAGTGCTCTTCAAGTGTAATGGAGTACTGTATGCAGAGGTCAAAGGCATGGATTTGCTGTTTTAAAGTGACTGTGTTCTTAAATCCCCTCCCTCCACACCTTTCCATCATTGGAACTGACTCTTAAGTTTGAACGGTGGTGTCTTTCAAAAACAAAATACAAAAGCACGTGTGAGGAATGGATTTAACTTTGTCTTTATCTGCTCTAACGTTAACCCTTTTACAGGGTTGTTTTAAAAAGTGTCAGATGGCAACAAAAAAGTCATCTGGAGACAGATTTTTCAGCTGAGTCAAGACGTTCATCAGCATTAGCATTATCTTACATTGGCTAACTACACTTCTGAAATCTGCAAGCATCAGTCGTCATTATTTATCAGTCATCATCATTTAATCAATAAAATTCATGGTCATCAGCGAGCTCAAACTCTTTTGTTTCATGCACACTAAGTACTAAGTACAGAGTGTTAATATTAGTCCAAATTCACTCAAGTTGACTGACATTATCACACAGAAACATCTGAAGACTGAAACAGCAAATCCATATACCTTTGACCTGGTCATTTTAAATATTCTACCACCTGGATGATCATGAATGTTCACAGATAAATGGTTCCAACCTGCTCGAGGTCTCGTTGTGTGAACTCGTACAGCTTGTGAGTGGTGTCACTGGCCAGCACCAGCTCACCCATGGGAATCCCCCTCCGCGTGTACACCAACCAACTGTCGTCAAAGTCTGAGTCGTCATCCCGGTAACGAAGGTCATTCAGAGTCAGCAACCTCTGTCCATCTCGGGCCACATGGAAAACTTTATCAACAACCCTGACAGGTCTCTGATCATTGACGAGCTGCACAGAAATATTAAAGGTGTGTTCGGCTGAGTTTCTGTCGTCTTTCTTGCTGGTGTGTTTGTGCGGTTTGTAAACTATAATTTGAAAAGTGAATGAATCCTGTTTTGTTTCACTGTCATCATGAACATACATGATCCTCTCCTCAAGAATATCCTGATTTGTGAAGGTCAGAATGTTGTCATTAATGGAAGTTGAGTTGGAAAAGTTGATCCTCCTGATCTGTCCATGCCTGGGGCTCACTGTGACGCTGTAGTGGACCTCCCGGTTACTTGCCGTTTGAGTGAACAGAATATCTTTACTAATGACTTTGCTTCCTCCTTCCAGCATTGAAAGACCTTTGTTTACAACAGTGACGGCGGATGACTCAGCTCTGATGTTGATTCTGAAGTCGTAACTTGTTGAGCTGGCGTGTGCTGAAAACACCTGAAAGCTGAACGTGTCTCTTGCGTCGTCGTTCAGCTTGTTGAGCAGCTCGTACTTCACCAAGCCATCAGTGATGTTCCTTTGACTGAAGGTTGAGTTCCTTTGTAGAACTGTGTCATTGAGGAACAGCCTCCCTTTTTTTGGTACTGTTAGGAGACTGAAGTAGAGGTCGCTCTCATTGAGTTTAACACCCTTAGAAATGACATGGAGGTCCTCAGGACTGACCACAGCAGACTGAACACCATTGAGCTCCATCTTGCTGCGCGTGATCTTGAAGTGGATCCAGCGTACCACAATTAGAAAAACAATCTCCTCGTAAGACTGGGAGCCGATGCTGATTTTACATTTGAAGTGATCGGTGATGTTGTTCTGAGACTGGAGACCACGGTAAGTGCTGACGTATCGGATCCGTTCTTTTTCCAGAAGCTTCTGAGAGAATGAAGTTGTCAGTTTCCATTCGCCGCTGGAGTGCAGCCGCTGGAGCTCACCATATTGTGGCAGCTCTGTAACATCATACTGGATGTCCACTGCTTGTTCAGCCACATTAACTTGTACTGCAAGGTGAAAGGGTGTGATGATGGAGGCCCCGCCTTGGTTTATCTCAAGTCCAGTGTTATTCACCAGTTTGTATTCGAGTGGCACCGCCATGATCCTCAAAACCACTGTGTTGCTCATCTGCGGAACGGAGAGGGAACAAGGAAACACCAGGAGTGACAATAGGAGGTAAGACGAGACAAAGAGAGAGGAAACCAGGGATGAGAGGAGGCAGTAGGAGATGAGAATGAAGAAATTAGATGAACAAGAGCAGATGGTTAATCAACCATATGTAGATGTAACATAATGACAATGTGTCTGTGCAACAAAACTAAGTCTGTCCCCCTGAAAGTTGACGATTCAAATCATCAGTCAGAGACCCCTCAGACCCCTCAAATTGAGCTGTTGTTTTGGGGGATTTTTTTGTCAGTTAGTGTGCAGTATACTTCAGGGGACTTTTTGGGCCACAAAAGTAGCTGCAGTGTGAGTGTTTTTTTTTTTCTCCTGTAAAATCATTCTACATTATCAAATTGTCCTGCCCACTTGGTGACGGACAAAATGACGACGTTGAGCTAAATGCTAAAGTCAACATGCCAGCATGCTTACAATGCCAATGCTAATATACTGATGTTTACCATGTTCACCAATTTATACCATGCAATTGATAAAATAAAACATTGACCTGTACTACTGTTCTTAATTTCATGACAATCTGTCCAATACCTGCGATTGAGATATATTATTTATGTCATGACTAAAGCCATGCGTAAAGCTGCTAGCATGGCGAACAATGTCCCAACCCTGTAGCTCACAGTCTTTATTTTGCAACTTATAGCTTTATTGCAAGCCATAAGTTGCATAAGTTACTTACCTTCTGTCCGTCGCTGACCCTGAGCGCCAACCTTGTAGTGGGGACCCCCATGTGGACAAAGCTGATCTTACCCTCCTCCAGATCATTCAGGGAGAACAAATTAATGGCCCTGGAAAGATAGCAATCTTGTTAACTTTCATGTTCAGCTCTGCTTGTTTGTCTGGTGTTACAAAAGGGGGTTGGTGGGAAGGACTGGCTACATAACAATAGAGAGGTCACATTATTTGGCTTCCATTTTGGTCTTGGTAAAGTGATGCAATGATGTTCTACACACATGGCAAGGAGAGGCTGCTAACATAAAAGAAAAAAAAAATCAGTTTCATTTGTATGTTTAGTCACCAGAATAACATGATGAATAAATGAGGAATAACACCTTGATTAAATATAGATTTATATACATACATTGATATAGCTTACTATCTATGAGCTTACTTACTTAATTTTTCTTATGTATACATTATATATACACGTAGCCACTTCTTCACCTCTATGATTGGTTGTAAGAAGATTTGCAAGGCACTGTAAAGCTTCACAAGCCGTAGCACAAACCTGCCGGGGTAATCCTGGTGCTCAAGGTGTCCGGCCTCAGTGTTGAGGTTTCCCAGGGAGCTGAACACCAGCTCTGCAGCACTGCTGTCAGGGTCTGACACTCTCAGCACATCTGTTGTCAGCTGAGGACATTGTTGGTATATTAATTTTCATTTAATACTAAAATTGAAAAAAGGACATATGCATACCATATCCTGCTGTACCTACCGGTCGTTTGGAATTCTCCACCAGAGTGAAAAGGTTTCCCTCCGGCAGGCTGAGCACCGGTGCATCATTAACAGGACTGATGCTGATGTCAAACCGGTGCAGGCGGTTGCCCTTCAGAAACAGAGGCAGCTCCTTCTTTTTGGTGGAGAGGACGGAAAACATGAAAAAGTCCTGCTGGGCCTCTGAACCACTGTGAACGTACATCACCCGGCCCTGCCACAGGTCCAGCATACTGAAAGTCCGGTCGGCCTCCTCTGTTCCTATTGTGATAGTCCTCTCCTGGCCCTCACCCAACATCCCATCAGAGTCTGCACTGAGGTCCACCCGAAGCTGGCCATGGACAGGCTGCGCCTCAATGCGGAACATCAACTGCGATGGATGAATACCCAGTTTCCGAAAATCCAGATTCACCTGGAAGAGATTGCAAAGATTAATAAACTGAACACCACTTTTATGATTTTTCTAAGTATTGTTGCTATGCTAATGCTAATTCATTTAAGTGTTTTCGGACTCATTCCTGCACCACTCTACAAGTAATCTGTCAAATAACTAAAAGTGAAAACTAGAAGGATATCAGGGGATAACCAGTCCTACCCTCATGTGTTTGGGTTCCAGTGGTGCCCGGCCTCCCTCTGCTACCTCTAGCTTCCTCAGAAACAAGAAGTTGGGGTTCCTCTTATTGTTCGTCATTGGTTGTGTGGTTGTAGTATCAGGATGTTCTGTTGGAGTAGTGGTGGTATCTGCATCTGAAGCTTGTCCTGTTTTACAGCCCACAGTGATGTCCTTTGTGATGACAGCATGAGGTAGGCCCATTCTTTGAGTGTTCACCCTAATTTCTCGGAGGCATCCTTTAAAGGAGCCACTTCCTCCAGACTGCTGACCCCCAGGCATCAGCCCAGCTTGCCTTGCCTCTGCGCGGGCTTCTTCGTCCAGCCCTCCCAGGAAGAGAGGTCCATTGAGCTGGATGACCTGGAGCTCCAGACTCAGGTCGGCCTTGATCAACTCCTCTCCCACCTTCAGCTGGACACTCTGAGGCAGCAGGTGTAGCTGAATGGGGTACCAAGTTTGGTTGCTGTGGACATATGTTAGAGAACGCAGCTCAGTCTTAGTCCCCTCTCCATTTCCAACTGTGGTCACCAGGTGACCATCTCTGATCTCTACAGCAACAAACCCTCCGCCATTGCCAGAGCTATACAGGATCATGCCATCTTCTTCTCTTGCAGAGGGGTGCATTTCACATTCAAACACCCCCTCCTGTGGCACCTCCCATGGTGGGAGAGAGATAAAGGCTTTAGAGCTGAAAAAACTTATAGAATCTTCTTCTGTTGCAGAAAACTGTGGACTACAGCCCAGAGACACCTCGTGGACACTCTTATACCCAGAATAAGGCCTTAGGCTGGACAGCAGGTTATGTTCATTGAAGACAACTTCATCCACACAACCTCTAAACCCGCTGGAGATGTTGAGAAGGTGTGGGTGGTTGAGTCCAACTGTCCCGCCGACAAAAAGCCCATCCTCGACACTGAGCTCCAGATCTGGTCCTGGCATGTGGAGGCTGGAATGAGAGTTTCGGTCTACGGTCATGGTGACATTATGGTGGTCATGGGTCAGCTTCATGGAGTGCCATGCCAGGTCGCTAAGATGGATCCCCTTCTCTGAACGAAGTGAACGCTCACCTGAGCCCAGGTCTAGACGTACCTGAGGGAATTTAAGGGAGAGGTGTGGAGGAAAAAAGTGAGGAAAGAAAGGATAAAATGTGAAATCTGTTTCTATGCTAAAACACACCTTTATCGCCTGGCATCACCAAAGAAATTCACAAATGCAAATTAGTCTGTAATATCTCATTTCATTCATTTGATTTTCAAGGTGCGTTATCAAAGGGTGCAGATCAAAATATCTCAGCCAATTGGACAGACTTATTTCCAATCAGACCAATTAAAGACATTACATAGGGCTATGTGACACATGCAATTTGACATGGTGGTTGGTCCATTTTCTAGCAGTACAAAAATGGCGGCCTTGTCACAAATGTTCACAAATTGCAGCTAAACAGTACACTAAAATGTGGCAAGAATTAGGGGACAGAGTAACAGAATCTTGATTCATATTTGATCAGAACTGTCTAGTTTGACAGTTTTGAGTTTCATGAGCCTGAGGCATTGCACTGAAAATGTGTGATATGTTTTCAAATCTTGACTGGTCCTGACTATTCTGTCAGTCATTGTATCAGAATCCCCCCCCCTTTAATAAACAGTTACAATTGGTCTGAAGAGACAAGAGAGGTGGGTGGAAATGTCTTTGTACTGAAGGGTGGCCAGACATATCTGCTAGAGCACATGAAACACAAGCTCCCAGATTCATCTGCTTCCAAGGCTACAAACTTTAATTAGTAAGACAAAGGCTTGCAGGAAAGGCAAAACACATAAAAGCAAACATGTTAATGAGATCTTGAGTGTGTACAACTGAAAATAGAATGAAGAGAGTTGTTAACTGTAGATCAAAAGATTATTCCACAAACACACAAGCGACTAAACTCTTTCATCAGCAGTGACATTGCTATTTGCTCGGAGGTTTCATTAAACTACTGTGGTCTTCTCTCTGAACCTGGGTCATGAAGCAACTTGTTCTGAAATGAAGACTGTGCCAGGGGCGTATTTTTTTTCTCTCTCCGAGCAATCCGACACCAAGCTGAGTGAGCTCAGTCTTTTCTCTGACTCTCCTCAGGATAGTAAATGCTGATTTATATGAGCTAAAATGGCCCAAGGGACAAATATTTCTCTGTGTTGCAAAGGTGTGAGGCATCTTTATGTGAGAGCCTCTGGTTAGGTTTAGTTAAACTAAACTAGATTCATATTACTCAAATGCAAATGGTCTTTCCCTGGTCAAAAAGCATATCTCATCATTGTCTCATCTTTTAAATGAACATTTAACACATTTGTCATGCAAGCTTTCTGCCACTTGCTTAGATTCCCGCCAGTTGCTTTTGATAAGTGTGGTTTAGCCTACCTGCAGGCGCCCAGAGATCAGCTCCAACAGCAAGAAGTCTCTGTGTCCAGCTGCCAAAAACAGCAGCCCCGCCTGACTTGAGGTTCGAAATCGTACATGGAGCAATGTCTGAACGGACGCCTCCACTGTCCGCAGGTGGATGTAGCCATCACCGTAGAACGACACTACAACAATGAAAAAGAGAACAAACAGGAAGTCCAGAAAGGTGAACCAGGTGGCCACTATATCATGAACAACTGTGATATTTGATGCTTACCAATGGCCCTGCAAAAAAACAAAGTTGAGATTATAATGTTCACTGTCAAGACTTACAGAAAGGTGCTAATTCAACTCTTCAGTATTGAGTCTGTCATTTGTGTCATTGTTGTTTACATTATATTGCAATGTGCTCGTACCTGCAGCCTAGTCAGAATCATATTAGCTTCATTTGACACAAGGTTTCATCCCAGTAAATTTTTACAAATTATTGTGAGGGTAAGTCAAAAAAGGGAAGCTGCAGATTTTATCCATGCTGGCATACTTTATCATTATTTTTTTTTTTATAACATTACATTCTCAGTTAAATCTATTAACACAATGAACATCTGGCCACCAAAGGCCTTAACCCAGTAAAGGCTATTCCATTAATCTCCATTGACCGGCTTGTCGATGTGGTGTCTGCTCTGCACTTCACACCTATCCGAAGTCAATTAATGACAACTAATGCATCCTGAACTGTTCTGACACTAATTAGACTTCACTGTTGACCCAGTGACGCACAAGGGACATTTAGTTGTATTTCTCAATGGCTGGGCTGCTCTTAAAATGAAAAGAGCATCATTAGTTGGTGCAAAGTGTAGGGGCACTGTTTTGTACAAACATGTAGCTATAACTCAAACTGGGAACCCATGGGCCAAATATAAATAAAAGTCGTAAATGGCAACTATTTAAAGAGGAAACAGACACCTTTCCAACTCTTCCCCTAGCATTTCACAACAACACCTGTACATGACACTAGATCTCTTTCTGTTTCTTCAGAGAGAAATAATCAACACCAATTTAGAAATACGAGAGAAGAAAGAAGCATGTTTACCTAAAGAGCTAAATTGAAAGCTGTTGTAATTACATAGTTTGAGTATTGCTTTGCACAAACAGCTAACTACAGCAGGGGTTGGGGTTGAGATGGAGGAGGAAGAACATGAGAGGAAAACACTGGGAGAAAAAGCGTGAATATGCTTATTAACTTAGTCTATAATTTCAACAGAATTTTTTCTGAGAAAATCGTGCCTGGTGGAAAGAGAGTCTTGTTAGGAACGAATCCAGATGGGGATAGGGCCATTAATTCATAGCCATTACACTGTGCAATCAACATTTAAGCCATATTTATGAATTAAAGCATAAAAGTTGTCTTTTTCCACCTTAAATTCATTCATGACCGTGGTTGAAACCTTGTGCCAGATCAACTATCCAGCTATGTGGCAGCCATGCAAATAGTTTATCAGGTATAATGATAACCCTCTTTAACACAGCTACACAGCTATGATGGAGGGGAATGTCATTAGCTTTGCTAATTAGCACTATGACATTTTGACCTGATGAAATGGGATCACCAGAATGATTAAAATGATCCTAATCCTGAAGGAAACATGAATGTCTCGACTAAAAACCACAATGTCAGCCTTATTGTGTTGCTAGAGGAAAAATCAGAGGGCATCCAATTTTAACAGGATGCATTATCTGGGAACATTATCTGGTTGAGATATTTCAGTTTTCCAGCTATCTGTCCACTGCCATTCCAATAGTCATGGCGTTATTGCGGCAAAAACTGCATGATGCAAGTCCATTGCATTTACACTTATGTTTTCCTTTAGCATGCTTTTGTCTGAAGCCCTGTGCAAATGAGGTACAACTGATCAACACTTTTGCCTTCTAGGTTTTATATAATCATGTATTTACTTGTATTTAGTAGTGACCACCCACTCAGATCTGTGAGTAAAAAACAGTGAAGCTGTCTTGATTTTAATCAGTTTGGCCTACAAACCAGTTGTATTGGAGCACCACACTTTAAAATGACCTGAAAGTTCATGGAAACGGTGACACACAGCAAATTGGGGTCAGGAGATGTGTGTGTGTGTGTGTGTTTGTGTGTTTGGCTGGGGATAGCTGACACTAAAAACTCTCAAGCTTTCTAAACAGTACAGCAGTATAAAGAGGCAGTGAAACTGAACACAAGAAAGAAATTTAAACAGTTAAGGATTTAAATGATAAAAAAAAGAAAGAAAGAAAAGACCAAAAACACAGTAAATTGTTTCATTCAACCGAAATCTTATCTCACTTATCTCAATAAAGAGAGCTAACATTAGTCGCATTAGTGGGAGAAAAACTTATGCCAAGAAATTTAATGAATAAATTACTTAGAAAAGCTGCTGGGTAGAGCTCATAAATTCTACACTGTAATCACATGACAGGTAACAATTTATGTACCCACATCACACAGCTTGACTTTTACCTGTAGGAAAATCATGGCCATTGAACATAATGTGTTTGGTTTTCTTGCAGGTGGTAAAACATCTGCCATGTTGGCCAACACTACTAATTAATTTATAAAATTATTTAGGAAATTAGGAGGTTTTAGTTGACTGACTTTAGGTAAAACAATTTTAAGGTGTAATTGTGAGCTCTTTGGCAAATGTTAAGGAACGAGTCTTCTTGATTAATAGTTTTTTTTGTGTGTGTTAACAATGGTTGTTAATATGCACCAATACCACTTCTTTTCCAGACCGAGTACAAGTACTTAATAATGCCATTACAGTTCTAACAAGAACTTTTAAAACTAAAAACTGATGCTTTTTTATAATGTTTTATTTTCATTAGATGGTCACTTTCTACATGTAACAAATCATTGTTGCTGTTTCGTGCTACAAGTGTAACCATAGTTAGAAGTAAGTTCCTTTACTGATTTTGTGTTCCTTATTAAGCTGTGCTGATGATGATGGTGTGTCCACAAAAAGAGGGCAAGCATCAGCAAACACCTTGAACTCTGTGTTGTGGCGGTTCTTTAGATGTTTACTTGTATCGAGCGGCTACTTTTTGTGATGTGGTATCGGGTGTAAGGTATCAGAGTAGTTTTATGAGTACAAGTAAGTGAGGACAGTATCGGACCAACATCCGATGCTGGTATCGGTACTGGTGCATCCCTAGTTGGTATTAGAAAAAATACAAATATGCTTTTAAAAAGGGATAGAAAATTATGGAGAAAATAATGATCAGGCATCAGGCGTCCTTCTTTTGCTTTCATTTCATGCTTACATTGGTCTCATATGCACATTAAGCCTTATTATTTTATTGCCTTTAAATCCCTGGTTGGGAAATGCACCGCCTGCAAAAACCAAACTTTAATATCAAGGCTGTTCTTATGTGTTATAAGACTGGTCCCAGTGAGAAGTACTCAGTCAGCAGGCTGGCCCAGCATGCTGTGCTGCATAAAGCCTATAAGCTTGCTGTCAGTATAACCCATGTCTGTCCATCTCTCTCTAATCTGCCTCTATGATACCAGTGAACATTGGATTATTAGTAATCTTCCTACGGTCACAGACACATCTCGAACGTGAATGCAGGACTTTAATGTGCTGTGATGAGCAGGTATGAGGATAGAGACATGTAGTCGTCTAAGGCAGTGCTGAAGGCCCTGAAGTATTTTTCCTGCACATGCTGCAGCCTTTGTTAGATGATATTTAAGTATTTAAGTATTTAGATTACAGCTCTAAGGCAGCTTTTCAAAACAACGTGAAGTATTAAGTGAAGTCTGATGTCTGATGTGGTTGGATTTAGAGACACTGATAAAACGGTCCCTTTTACACTCTAGAATAAACTGAATACTTTTATGCCACATGCAATTAAAAACTTTTTTAGGAAGAGCAACATTTATTATAATTTATTAACTGTATATCATATCTATTCTCTTCAAACTATAAAAAACAAAGGGTCCCAGCAGAGTTTTAATCTAACACATCCTGAGAAGTCTAATTTCAGCAAATATGTTGATCATATTTCTTCAGAAACTTAAGTTCAACTCACAATTTCAAGTCAAAAGACTTCAAGTTAGAAGAAATGTTCTGAAAATAAATAATAGAAATTTTAAGTTTAATTAACCTGAATAAATAAAATATGTCTAAATCTATGTAAACCTGTGTGATATATACAATGTACTTGTTTTATGCCATTTAAATCATTGGAGGAAAAATATCTTATAAACCAATCTTTAGGAGGGAACCTGGTGACATCAGTGTGACATCTGATCAGGTACTGACTGTCCCACTGCAGAACATAAATAAATACAAGCATCCAGCCAAAATGTAATCCAGTATTCAGCAGCATATCACCATATGTCTACGGGCAAAATTAAACTGGATTAAATATTAAGCTGCCAACTGTCACAGACACATTGTAACTTAATCAAAGGTTGTATAAACAACAATCCTGCATTTGCAACATTGCCATTATCTCCTGTGTTAATCCGTGGTGGAAAGTAACACAAATACAAATACATTTACTCAAAAACTGTCCTTAAGTACAATTTTGACACACTTGTAATTTACTTGTGATTATTTTCATTTTAAGGTACTTTATATTTCTGCTTCACTACATCTCTGTGGGAAATATTGTGCTCTATACTTCACTACATGTAGCTGTCTGTTTTAGTTACTTTTTGCATATAAAAACAGGATATAATGCAGCACTATAGTACTAATTCACCCAGTAGTACACAAAATATCTAGAATTTGCTCCACATTGACAAACTACAACATTAAAATGCTCTTATGTGTATTAATTAGCCATAAAATCAGAATATTATAATATTCTACAATAACATTCTGCTATAACATTCTGTCTAATGACTTTTTAAATATTACTAGAGCAACTTAAATAAAAGATCAGAGTACTTGTATGACTCTGGTGTTAATCCATTAAAATGAGATGGGATTCACTTCAGGACAACAACCACAGCTTGTGCATGAATTTTAAAAGTTAGCATCAATAGATTTATAAGAAAATGTTTTAGAAATAATATTTTCACCCGCTTCAAAAGCATTTTACAGCATTAGCAGTCCTATTCCTGGTAATAATATCAAAGCAAAAAATTCAACTTAAAATCTTTTATAATTGTTCTTAGTTTTAACTTTTATATCTTACAAGAAAAGTGCTTCTCTTGTGTCTGCAGTGTCTTACCTCCATAAACTTGTCCTGTGGAAATGAGCAGCAGCAGAAACACATCAGCCACAAAACTCCCCATCGTTTCTCAGGCCCTTAAAATCTAACTTGCATTTAGTTAAGAGCAACATCTGGCTGTTTGACTGTGCCGTCCATTATCTTTACTGTATATAATTGGCTCTGCATGTCATTTCCACCAGTAGCGACCTCCCTAACACTTACAGCCTCTGCACTTGGCTTTGGCTCACAGCCTTTAAAAAATGTACCTGTGAGCAGAGCCCAGAGAGGTGAGGCTCCACCCTCTGACCCTCCCCTTGAGTGTTGAAGTACCAAACGTGAACACCAGGGGTCGGTGTCATATAACATACAGACACAAAGAGGGAGAGAAAAATTGTGTAGAGGCCTTAACTTGAATGGGAAGCAAATTGTGCATTTCTGTTCAAGGGGAAACAGACTGGATCTCAAATCTCTTCAGACTACTGAAAATAGAGATGAAACTTTTTTTTTTTTTGAAAAAGTATGACAGTATTGCTAACTGAGCAGATTCTTAGTTTAACCAAATGTTTCTCAAACACAAACAAACAAGAGTTTGCTGATGCTATTGTGCTGATCTTTATTTCACTATAAACCAACTTGTATCCTTTTTTTTTATGTCAGTAGAGTAAGTAATATTTTGTGTTAGCAAAAAAAATAGAAGCAGCTTTCTACACAATTTCACAATCCCACGTTAAGCCAAAGATAGGGGTTTTTTTGGAAAAGGGTTTTCTGAATTAAAGTTGTAAATCTGATGTTATCTAATAATAATTATAATGCTAAAGATGAGTCTGCATACTTAGTTAATTGTTTTCAGTCAAATAATGATGCAGTTTTATTTCTGGTAAAACTATTTTGGGGTGGCATCTTTCCTCAGTTTACCTGCCTTTGGTAGATGAGCCAGAGAGTTTATTTTAAACTCTGTAGGCAGGAGTGCCAGAAAACCTTTGTTCAGTATTTTTGTTCAGTTCACTTCTTCTGAAATCTGAATTTTTTCTAAATATATTATGATGAATGCATATTTATTCACAGACTGTGTGCATTTTTGGTTGACTTTGAGAAGTAGTTTATATATAGTGTGGTCAAAGGGCAAATACGGCATCCTGGCCATAGCAGTACAACTACTTCCTGCAAACCAAATAGTTATGCAACTCACTGATTAATCTACTTTTTATTATAAAGTAAAACTTCCATCTAAGAAAACACAAAAAGGCTAAGACAAGGAGAGGTTAAAAACTCCTCAATAAAGAGGATCTATATGAAGCCTCCACCTAAATAAAAAATTGACAATGTTATTAAGACCTTAAAAATGCAGAAAAAATACAGAACAATGCAAAAAATAATATAAGTCATGGCAAACTAATAGTGACAAAATATGTTTGATAGCAACAACAGTGATAATAATATCCATTTGAAAGCATAATACACAATATACATTATTTGATCACAAAATATAAATGTCTGGAAAAGACGTGGACATCATGATGTCAGATGTACAATACTGAGAGAAACCTGACACACTTTTACTTAAAAATAAGAACAACAGGTTGAGGGAACAGGATGTGATTTCAAGTTGTTATAAGCCACAAAAGTGGACTTCTGTCACTAAAGGAGAAAGCTCAAAGAGATTTACTCAAAACATGACATTACTTCGACTGCAGATGAAACACAATTTGTACAGTGTGAAGTGGTTAAAATGTGTTGAGTTAAATTGGGCTTTTGGAAACTCACTGAAACAAACTACAGTTCAGTCAGACCAATGTTAAGTCATGCTAGCATCAGCGATTGTATGATTTACATGTATATTTTTTACATGTGTATATGTTTAAAAACTAAAATAACACATTAACTACTTTTCCTGAAACCATATTCTTTGGAACAGTATTTGACTTTTGGGTAAAGCAAACAATTGAGTTGGAAAATTGAATAATTTTAAGTTAATTTGCCTTAAACCTAAGTTGCATTAATGCAAACAGTTGATCTGAAAGCAATCAGGTTATTAAGTATGTCTGACTTAAGGCAATTTTGTTAATCTAGCTTGTTGAGTTGATTTGAAAAAACTTTCTTCATTCCTTTGTGTGTTCCCAATCAATTTGTGTGGTTTTTTTTTTTTTTACAGTTGTTCCAACAATTCTCTTTTTTCAGTGCAGTAAAGCACTCATTGAAATGAAATGAACTGACCTGCAGAGAGGCATAAAAGAGAGGAAAAGAAAAGCAGAGAAAGAAAACACTGATGTGAAAAATGGGAAGGAACAAAGTGTGCAAAATTGCTAAAACAGACGAGGAAATAAAAGGGAACAGGAGGTTAGAGGAGGGAAATGTCCTGTGGCTGATTGAGGTGAAGTGGAGGTTTGGGTGTGATTGTTCAAACTGCAGGACACACTCCCTAGTCCGTATCCTGAACCCCTCCCACCCTCTAACCTTCCACACACACACACACACACACACACATACTGAAATGTGCTGTTTTACTGCAGCTTTAGAGAGAGTTTGGTCCATTAAACTGTTGAAAGAACACATAAGGGCTTTTATTCGGCTGGTTATTCAAACTCTGCTTGGCTCTCACATGAGGTGGAGTGCTGGGTTTAGGTTTAGTTCCCAGGACGCTGAATAGTCGACTCTGCAGTCTGGTTCCTTAAGCAAAGGGGTCACACCCAAAATGGGTCACAGTTCAGCTGGTGACGGGTCCTCTCATGACGAGAGCGGTGGTGTGTTTTAATGAGCCTAGATCCCACGCTGAGAGGATTACCGTCTTGTCATTCGGGCTGGAAAAGTCTTTTAAGTGTCTTTTTTTTTAAACTCTCAAGCTAAACTACAGACAACTGAATGTTTACATTGAGTTCACGTGTGAGGAATTAATCCTTTCTATGCATCATGACCCATTTGAAGAGAAATTACTGAAGTTAAATGCAAAGTATTTTTCTTCTCTACTAATATAAACAAATGAATCGCACATACAAGGTCGTGGGTAAAGTGGTATTGCTAAACAACCCTGTAAACTCCAGCAGATATTTTATTAGTGCTTGGTGCTATTTTGGGAACTACTGTAAGTGATGAAGACCACAGTCTCTGCTCCAGCACATAACCTTTAAAAGGGTAATAATATAAAGGCATACTATATAGGATTTCCTTTAAAACCTCTGTATAGACTCATATAGACCCCCTAGAAGTGCAGAGACTCTGCCCTCTTCCTATATTTTATTATTTTCTCATTATTTCACTGTTTTTTGCAACTCACTGTAGGTTCTCTCGCATGTTTGGAGGGAAGTTTGAGACAAGGCATTTGCAATCTGCCAACTCACTGCTAGATGCAGCTAAATCAACACTGATCCTTTTATCATCAAATATCCAATTAGTCAATCAATTAACCAAAAGACTTTTTATCTCACGCCTATAGGGTTAAAAGCTGTGTGGGTGGATGTTTTTCTACACTTAAATGCACTTATGTGCAACATGCTCATCTAAACAATTAAAATTGTTTGGTCTTTGTTACCCTTTGAATCTACTAAGATGAGTCTCCAAGGTTCAAGGTTTCTTTATGAGTCCCCAAGAGTAAATCTGTTGTGTAGATGGGAGATTCAGCACCTCTTAACACAGAACAACACAGGCCTTGAGGATTGTTGGCGTCTCTCTGCGAGCAGCATCAGAGCTGTGAAACTGGTAGTGCACAAGTAAAGAACAGGAACCACCTGGCTGGGGACAAGGCAAACAGCATAGACCAGGAAGAAATGGAGGACTGGGACCGATTTAACTCGGCAGCAGCTAAAACAACAAAAAACACACCACACAGCTGGATGGACAGACCTAAAAGGCCTCTGCTTCTTAACCCTGTCACCAACACTTTGCTGTGCGTTCAAATGAACATGCAAAAAGACAGAAAATAGAAAAATGTTTCCCTCGTGGAAACAAAACGGATGACAATCTTTTCCCATCCTTCCTTCCTAACCTTTGTATCCTTTGTGCCAACACATGTAGGATACACGTGTAAATTCCAGATCTATTGATTTCTGGGTCGCTAAACAAACAATAAAAAAAGAACAAAACGCACCACACATTATTCACCTGTGCAGCCGAGTTGAATGAGTCACTGTGTTTTGATACTGGTGCAAAAATAAAGTTAATGGAAGAAGGCTTTAAACTGTGTGGGCTCCGGTATAAACCTTGGTCTAAGCCTTTAGTCCACTTCCAGTATAAATACAGTAATTGAGTGACACATCCATTCTCTATTTATGAGCCGGTTGCATAAGAGCAGAGAGGAAAGGGCTGCTGAGAAAGGAGCCTCAGACAGAGAGAAATATAGAGAGGCTGTCAGACAGAACAGAGAGTTAGAGGGTTGAGATCCATAGATAGACACAGATAATTAACAAGCTGCTGTTTTTCTTTGCTCTGGGCATTTTTAACATTTATCTTAAATATCATGACATTTTTAACAAAACTCGGCAAAGAGCAGCTCAGGACATTTGATCCACGGGGGAATGTGGGTGCGTGTGTGTGTGTGTGTGTGTGGCAGGGTATGACTTAAGCTATTTTCAGGGACACATTTCAAAATAAAGTAAACTGGGGACGGCTGGTGCAAAAGAGGACAAAAGCTGAAGAAACAGATTGTTATGTCAGTTGTTGAGGTTAGGGTAAGAGTTTTGTTGTCCCTTCAGGATTCTGCAGACTTTAGGGGGCCTAAAATGCCTGATTTCACTGCAGTTTTTCCCAAAAAAATTGTGATGCATGTCATGTTGCAATGTTTTTACAATTAAAATTGCAGGAGCAATTTAAAATTGCAAAAAAAGATATGAGCACAAAGGCTTAGTATTACAAAAACTCAAACAAAATATACTTTATTTGAAAATGAAAAAGTGCACCTGGAGGGTATTACAGCAATTGAACTGTAGAACTGCTATGACTGGTGGAAGCTACGATGACTGGTCAAATTTGTGGAAAGTTGCAGTGATTAGACAAAATGTCAAGAGTGTGCAAAATTCATGGAAATTGATTGAATTTGCAAGAATCGTTACAATTGCAACACTGCAAAATCCTGGAGGGACTGGTTAGGGCTAGGTAACCAGTGGTTAGGGGTAGGGTTAAGTCTCAAGGAAATACATGAAAGTCTATGGAATGTCCCCAAAAATGGCATAAGTGACCATGTGTGTGTGTGTCTGTGTGTGTGTGTGTGTGTGTGTGTGTGTGTGTGTCTGTGTGTGTGATGGAGGCGAGAGCTCAGCCAGCCATTCATTTGGTGTACTCTCTCCATCTCTGGCAAAGCTGCATTAAGTGGTAAGATATACCAGACTATTCACCATCAGTGAGTGTGTGTGTGTGTGTGTGTGTGTGTGTGTGCATGTATCACAATCTCATCTCCACAGGCACCTTTTCAAATGTTTAGGGGAACTTTTCAGATATTTGATATTTCTCTCCTCAAACATGCAATGCGATGCTGAGACCAGCTGCTACCTTTGCTTGCGGACACCTTAAGAGTCTTTGTTCGGTGTGTGTGTGTGTTTGTGTGTGTGTGTGTGTACTCACATGCGCAGGAAAGTGACTGAAGTGTGACTCACTTTGAGTCATGGCTGCTTTATTTAGCTAACTTGTTGAAAGAGAAGTGAAGACATAATAAGACATGAGAAGAGGTGATAAGAATCACAAAGATCATCAAAGATCTTCATCATCAAAGAAAATCTTGATAGAATCACTGGTATTTAACTGAGCGACAAAACAGAAAACAGACTAAATGCCGTCCTCTACTACTTGCCAATCTCAGATCCAGTCTGTTTTGAATCTGATCTTGTGAGTTAACAGGTGTTGCAGACTCTCACACACTACAGCCAAGCTAGCTGCTCTATGAAGCTGTACTTTAGCACAGTGGTTATGCTAATATGCATGCTAATATATTGGTATTGGTATATTGGTAATGGTATGTGGTTCACCATGTTCTACAGTTTACTGAGGTTGAGGCTGAGGCTGATGGGAAATGTCATTAGTTCAGCAGGTTTTGGTCATAGACTTAAAAGTGACATGGTTACATTTTTTACCTGATGACAGTGCATAATAAAAAGTTAAAGGAACAGTTCACCCAAATAATACAAATTTTTCCTCTTACATGTAGTGTTATCCATCTAGATCATTTGGCGTGAATTGCTGAGTTTTGGAAATATGGAGATGTCTGTGTTAATATATTTGAAATTCAAAAGCAATGTGTCTTTTCAGAAGTCATGACCTGGTTACTCAAGATAATCCACAGACCTTGTTGTGAGCATTTTCTTTTAGTTTCATGCTAGATTACTGGTGTGTAACATTACAGCCCAGCCAAGGAAGCCAGTACTAACATCCATCACTACCACAAACACGGGCCTCTCGTCCACGACTAGATGTACACTTCCCTCTGCACTGATACGATATCAGTACACACATCCTCAGTGCAATTTTGATTGTTTCCAAAATCATTCATTCATTCACTTCTCCCTACTCACTATTAGGGATTTCAATGTAGAGGACTGTACAGTGATGCACTAATTACATTGCTTTTCTTTCAGTGCAATGCATGATGGTATATAATGCTTGGTTAATGACGACCTGTAGCACACTACTGTTCATGATGTATTGTGGGATACTTTGAGTCCACTATGTAGGGTGTAATAATTTTCATTATACATTCAGACAGCACTACAATGAAATGGCAAACTCACTATGTAGTGGACTATATAGTGAATATTGAATGATTTTGGACACAGCCATTAACTTTTCATTGCAGGAAAAGCACAGTTGCAACTTCTAACATTAACAAGCTCCACTGAAGTATCCTAGTGAGTGCACAATGTCAAGGCCTAAAACAGGCAGTCTACATAGGAAGAAGCCATTGTCTATGCTACTTGTGTAACTTGTGTAACTTATGTTGTTATGCCTGTGCCTTTTGGGATATGACACGTGTCTAAACACCTACTATGATATGGCTAACTATCTACTTTGAGTTAAAATAAATGAATAAAATAAAGTTTTCTTGATTTCTAGTGTGCTGTATTGATGTATAATGATGTGCATGCACAGTAAAAGTTTTTAACATTCAAATTTGGAAGACTTTCAGTTGTGCAAACCTACAAAATTTAGGTGAAAAAAAAAATGTTTACAAAATCCACTGGCACAAATCCCAACTGCCATCTTACAATTTAATTTTCCTTTCCTCTTTATCAACCTATAAAACATGGACTGCTCTGAGAAAACAAAGATGGGCAACATCTGCTAGATCAGCACTTACAATGAAGAGTGACGGGAAGGGAAAGTGCAGAGAAGGAAGGATGGGACGGGATGAGAGGAAGCGACCTGTGCTTATCTTACATGTGTTTCTTTTTTTTTTTTCCAGAATGGAAAGAAAGAATTGGAAGAAGCCTGGTCACAAGTCAGGAGGTCTCGGTCTTCCATGCTTTCATTTTGAACACTCAGCTTCAGCAACACACACATAAGAGTGGTGATTCTGTTCCATAACAAGTGCATAGTCTTGGTCTGAATCTAATTTTTCCGATTACTTAACACGTTGAACACATACACACACTTAAAGGGACAGTTCAGCTTTTTTAAATTGGGGTTGTATGAGGTACTTGTTAATAGTCAGTGTATTACCCACAGTATATGCTGTGTGTATGCTATATTTAGAATATTGTCACTGCTTTGCATTGCTATCTGTTAGCCTTTTCCAACGGGACAGTGGTGTTATAGCAGCCAAATATCACTCTCTCCAAAGAAACAGACTCCACTGGTGAAATTAGTGATGTTACCTCACAGAACATGGAAGTTGCTGGTATACTGCTGCCTCGATCGTGAGTTTATTTGTGTTATTGTGTGACTTCAGTGTCTTAAGGGGTTGGTTTGGATTCACTGAAGTCATACAATTACACAAAGCAGTCGAAGCAGCAGTAGACCGGCATCTCCCATGTTCTGTGAAGTAAAATGACTGTTTTTGTCAAAGGAGTCCGGTTGCTTTTGAGAGAGTGATGGTTGGTTTATATGAAACCAGTCTCCCATTGCAAAAGGCTGCTGGGCATGTGCTGACCGTCATCTACGTTCAGTAATACACTGATTAAGGCTAAGTACCTCCTACAACCACACTTCAAATAATAACTTATCCCTTTTAACAAGTTTACAAGCATACAGACACACTTTCAAATACAAATACATGCATGCTTGCAAGTATTCATATGAATCCCTTAGTTGCACGTACAATTTTGCTCTCTCTACACACACACACACACACACACACACACACACACACACACAGAGAGCAGCTCAACTGACTCAATATCACGCTTTCAGCTGAAGACTGTTTTTCTCTCATTTCCACTCTTCCTCTCCATCACTGTGACAAAGGTCAGTCCCCAAAAACAATGGCTGCTGCCAGCAGCTGGTGGCCTGACTCACTGCCAAAGCGCTCGACCCTGCAGCTTATCGGCTGATTTAACATCGTTAAAGACTTCTAAGGAAAACATCATCTGAGTCACTGCTTCTGCCCAGTCATAACAACAAGCGTTCAAACTATGAAAGAAAAATGATGGACACAGTTCATCATGTAACTCACTAAGCTGAACTTTTGCTTGTTGCACATTTTTACAGTGCAACACACCAGTCATACAAGTGATCAATGACATGCACAGGCCACGGTAGTTTAACTGTGCAATGTACTGCCATAACTTTGTGGTTTGGTATTTTTCCAGTGTTTCAAACACTCGAACCCTGTGTTCTTAGTAGTTGGCCTTAAAAATAGACAAGACTTGTTTGCGAGTTTAAAAACAGGACATTTGTTACATATCATGTGCTGTACCCAAAGCTGGTCTCTCCCTGTGATCTTTCCCATGCAACGGCTAACTTGATTATCTATGGTGATACAATTTCTCAGTGTACGATTCACTTACCAAAAGCTATTTTTGTTGGAAGGGTGGACCTTTTTTTCGTCATCCTAGGACAATGAAACAAAAACAGCATGCTGCTAACATCATGATAATAATTATAAATATTTAATGTGCTTAGATAGAATATGAGGGGACAGAGTGTCAGGAAAACATATGATGGTCTTCATGGATGGATGAAATCTTTGAAGAACTCTTTTGTCAGGGTTCATCAAGGGTTTTTATTTGGAATATAATATAAAGGGGTTCTCTGTAGAACCCCATGTGTGGGCTCTGGACAAAACCCTTGGAATATAAAAAGGTTCTAGGGGTGGGTTCTTGTTAGCACCATTAAAAGTTTGAAAGATCCTGGATAGAACCGCCAGCGAGGGTTCTGGGTGGAACTCCATTACTCCATAGAAGGGGTCTCTGTAGAACATCTCATAGGGAGTTTTGAAAAACCTTTCACACAGGGATCTAGGTATAATCCTTTCACTGTATCAGAAATTCCATACTAACATTTTATTAAGCTCAAAAGTATGCAAGATTTTTTTTTAGTATGTCTAAAGCCTTAGTATGAAACCAGTCAATAACCAGTAATCACAGACAAAATAATGCAAAATAAATGGTTATGGTTTAGATGAATGAAAATTGAAAATGTAACAGATTAAACTGTTCTTTCTGTAAGCTGATAAGTTGTGATTTATGTCCTTTTATACCTACAACATGCGCAAAGATCTTGACTACGCATTAAGTCTGGTTCCACCACCATATATTTTTAAACCCAGAGTTCAGAGATTCTTTTGTCTCCAGCTAAATCAGCACCACTAGTATGACAACTCCTTACTGTCTTGCCTTTTTAAAAAAAAAAAACAACAACAGAGAGCCGTCTGGGAAGACAGGCAGTCTGAGGGACATATGAAAGAGCCAATTGTAAAGTTGGACTAATTAGGAGGCCACGATTGAGAGTCAAGGACAAAAACTGAGGTCAGAGGGTCACACTGCAACCTGGTCATTAAGTGAGTTAGATATGAATCAGCTATTGTTGTCTCCCAAAGTGTCTAATTTTGGGGGGCTTATAATTGAGCTTTTACTCCAATACAGAAAGTCTTCACTATATGAACGGATTCATTGGAAGCATGTAAGAGCCCCGTATGAGGATCTTCTCTCATTATTTCTCTTTCGTAGTTTACTGAAAGCTGCTATGCAGTGTACCATGCACACTGCATACAGGTAGCAATGATAGTCGCAGCAAAAGTAGAAGAACAATTGAGTGAATCAGATTACAATTTAATATAAAAGATACAGCTCATTATCATTACCAATGAACACAGCACTGACTCCTTCTTTTAAGATTATTTTTTGGGCTTTTTGCCTTTATTGAGATAGGACAGCTGAAGACATGACAGGAAAGGGGGGAGAGAGAAAGGGGATGACATGCAGCAAATGGGCTGTAGGCAGGAATCAAACCGGCAGCCGCTGCAGAGGACTGACAGCCTCAGTACATGGTGCGTACACTCTACCAACTGAGCTATAGTGGCGCCCGGCACTGACTCCTTCAGTAAGCTAAATGCTAATGAGTGGCTTTGCTAGATTTTTAATTTTTGCCATTTCCATGATGGCCTTGCGGGCCACATAAAACCTTTCAGCAGGCCACATCTGGCCCCCGGGCCACATTTTGCTCAGGTCTACTCTGTTGCAAAGTCACCTTACTTCATCCTTTGCTCACGACATAATGACTTTGGGTGCTAGAAGGCTTAACACATGTCATTTTGGAACAACTTGCTGAAACAGCTGATTCTGTCTTATTTTGTTGTTGTTTGTTTGTTTGAGAGGACAGTCTCCTCATTTCTTTAAAACAAAAAAAATAGCAAAATAATAATAATTATTACAGTATTAACTGCCAGAGGCCATTCTAGCCAGGAATAACAAATGCTGCTCTTATGTAATATGAATAATAGCTTTACCTCTGAAATGCCTTTTTGGAAACTACCATTTAGCGTTTGTAGCATTTTGTAGTATCCCTGTTCTCTCTCTTGCTCGCTCTCATTTGTTACAGGAGTGAATCACTCCCATGAGAGGAGCTGGAGTGGCACCTCACTCTATAAAAACAAGCAAACTCTTCCCTCCCTTTTGGCGCTGATGTTGACAAAAGAACTGACTGTAGCCCAGATTCAGGTCACAAATGGTTGACCTTTTATGAAAACCTTGTGTCCCTGTTCTGATATTCACATGAAAATCATCAAATCCAACTGAAGGATTACACGCTCTTCTATGAACTGAAGCCCTCTTCAATCTTATGAAACACTTTTAAATCAAGTTGGATAAACCCAGAAACAATTGGTAGTCTGGCTGGACTTTTTTTGAATGTTTTTATTCCTGAAAACTTGACATCTAAGAGATGCAATGTCTCCACAAGTTATGCATGATATAAAACTATTATAAAATAATTACTTTTAAAACATTTTTACAGTCAAACTGCACTGCTTAGACCACTAGTATCAGTTACTTCAGAGGATTACATAAACCATCTCCCAGGCTTAACTGAGCCAAAAGCAATTTTAGACTCAAACACACAGACAACCCCTCCCATCACAAACTGTCTGTCCCAAAACACATTTCTCAAGTGGCGGGAGTAAATGACAACATGAAAATGCAGACAAGCAGGAATGTTTGCTGTGACTCGTTAGTGACGCACTACTTGTTGTTGTGTTGTGCTGCAGTGCGCTTATTGTTGAGGAGGGACACTTCACACTTGTTGGGTGAAGAGGAGGAGGAGGAGGGGGAGAGTGGGGAAGGGACGGAGGGAGGGGTTCTGTTGTGAGAATGAAAAGTCGAGGGAGTTCTCTTTTCGTTTCCTCGTTTCCCTGAAAGGCCCCCTACTCCCCATCCTTTGGTCTGTCTCCCTCCCTCCCTCCCTCTGCCCCAACAACACTCATGTTGTTCCTAATGTCTTTCCTGTACAGGGGCAGGAGCTGTTCCCACAAAGTGTGGGACATCCCTCGCACACTCACACACGGAAAACACACCCTGCTCCCTGTACATGCAGACCTACATACTGAAGCAGATTCAACAGATACTTAAAGCTACCACAAGGAGTTTTTAACAGGTTATGAAACCATCTCAATTTAATATGGACGCCTCTATATGACCTACATAGGAAATTGAGACCATCCATGAGAAGACTGGTTGTTTCCATGTAGTTGTTATTAATGCCTGCCACCAAGTTGGATTCTCTGTGAAATCAGATGAACTGAGTCTGTGTTTTCCGAACAAAAGTTACAGTGAGTTGTACTTTTGCCAGCTAAAAAGAAGAAGGAGGAGACACAATTTCATTCTTGATATTACATTTTGTGGTTTTGATGGTGGAAACACTACCACTTTTGTCCACCGTGGGCTACAAAATCAACACAATATTGAAAATTCCTTGTAGTTTTAATGTACATCAGGAACTGAGGTTTGTTAGATGCCGCTGTGTATTCTAAACAATTTAGGACAAGTTGATATCATTAATTGAGTCATAAAAAATACATTTGGTTATGTTTTTGCACTGGCATTATTTTTTTTTCTTCAGAGTAAGTTCAGTTTGTGCTGAGCAAAGAGAGAGAGAGAAACTCCCCACAGCTAGGCCTGTGTGTTATCTTGAATGTATTCTGGTCATGATTTCCAGAAAGAGATGATGCTGTCGACTTTAATTTATTCTTTTTTCTTGTTATTTGAGGCCTTGAAAACCACAAGCCAAATGCCACCTGGTTCCATTACATTTGAGCAAAGGCAGACATTTCTATGGCGGATATCTCCAAAACTCAGCAACTCACCCCAAAACAATCTAGATGGATAAACAGGTAAGAGGAAAAACATGAAAAATGTGTGACTTGTCTGGTCAATGACTAACATTTGGAAAATTGTTCCATATTAAACTAAAAACAAATGTGAACTTGTTTTGCCATCACTTTTTTGAATCAAGAGGCATTTCCTGAACTTCCATTGGCATTTTGCCCAGACCTCCCATTAAATCCTGACTCATATCTGTACTCACATACAGGTCTGTGAAGATATAAATAAATGGGATCAATGAGACTTAAAAAGACTTCAGAATGATAGAGGTGAATTTAGTCGGCTAAATTTTTTTAACAGTGCCTGTTATGTAAGCTCCTGGCAAAGCATATTGTGTTGTTAGATAAGCCTGCAAAACAGCTTGTGCAAGGCCAGAGTTTGGAATAAACCTTTCGTGTGCGCCACAGAGCAGGGGAGAACACAAAGCTTGTTTCCTGTTTGTGTCGCATTCAAACCCCTCCCCTCCATTTCCTTCCCTTGGGTTCGGATTGTGCACCTGCACCTAAAGGCCACCATAAACACTTTCAGCTGCTTGTTCGGCACTCGACTGGACGCTGAATTCGTCAGCTGCACAACAACACATGTGAAGAAACAATGCGGCTCCTGGGTGAAAACAACTTTGTTTTTCACTGATCCTTGACAGAATGAATGGAAAGTCCAGGATGCTTTCAGATTCCTTTGCATTCCTCCCGTTTGGAGTTGACTGTTTACATTTGGTCACTGGGATGAATATAGATGTTATATCCATCTTTTTATGTAGAAGAATGAAAGGAATGTGACCAGCTGCTCTATTGTTTGTTAAAAGTCTTGGATTCTGGGTTACATATGGATGTGGTAGAAAAGAAGCACACTGGACAATGCATTAAGTACAAATATTTCTGGTTAATTGCCTTCATGTGACAATTAAGTTATTTGAAAAAGAAACAGCCATAAATTCAAACAAATTGTATCCAGAGCATGAAAATATATATTACACATAACAAGGGTTTGCAATGTAGTAAATTCTTTAGTTAGGGACTTTACTGTCTACTTTGTAGGAAATTTCTTTCAGCTCTACCACACAGCGTGAAAAACAATGAATGAAAGCCGACCACTGACAAATGGAAGAACTGTATGCAAAGACTGCCACGCTGTTCCCTGCAGAATCCATTGTGTGAAATAAACCACAAGTCAGGAGGTTATGGAAAATAATCTAAGAATAACAATTTAAAGAGTAGTCAGAGGTTAAATTCACCGTCTTTGGAAAATAATGAGGTCACGAATGTGTTAAGAATGTGCAGTGGTTGTGTTTACGTCCAGTTCATTTGTGTACCAATTTAGGGCAGTCATTAAAATATATATATATTAATACATAATGCACTTACATTTTTTTAAACAACAGCAGCTCAAACATGACACAATAAAACTGAATGGGTAAATATGGGAAATAAAATTAAAGGGCCCACCTGGCCATTTTCTACCCACTGCAACAGGGAAGGACAACATGAAATAAATACATATGTAAACAAGCAGCAACGTCACGGGAAAACTGGTTTCACAATTGAGAAGGTACAGGGACAGGCTAGGCCGGTTTAGGAAGTCCTCCTAGTATGGAAGATGACAGAGAAGGTCCAGTGAGTTTTAAGGATGAGTTCCAAACTTTATAGAAAGTGCCACTAAAGAGTAAAGCTTCATTATAAGACTGTGTCACAACTTCATCCTTGATCCAAAAGAGCAAAATATTTTTCCTAGCAGCAAAAGTTACTAAACTGAATAACCTCATGTGTTTGACACTTATAATATGACCATCTGGGTTCTAGCTCTATTGGAACACATATACCCCTTTTCCACACAAACGTGCTGGCCGGGTTTCACTTGGTTCAACTTGGGATTTGCATCTCTGCTATAATAGAGCTACTTCCTTTAAGGTGTGTCGTTTAACTGAAGACGAGTCAGGCTCAAATCAAGCATCTGTAAAATGGCAAACAAACTCTTCATTTTCTATAAATTCTTCATAATAAAAGTGTTATTTTGTTATTTAAAAGCTTTTACTATGAAGCAGCTGAATCAGGAATATTGGGTTTTCATCAGGAGTAATTTAATATGACTCCAATATGGCTGAAAGTGAATGTAAAATAGTAAAATAAAGCAATTATCTAAATGTAAAAACAGTGTCACAGGAGAGAAACTAAACTTCAAACCACAAACATTCAGTTAGAAGCTACAAAAGAATTGAGAGCTGAGCATATTTTTAAAAACGTCTTTCTTGTTGGTCTCCTGTTGTAATGGGAATGCAAATCGGCACGGTTTGACCCGGCATGGCCAAAAGTGACGCTGACATCACAAGTGACATCACAAAAATAATAAATCACACTCAGTCTATCCACAACATCAGACCAGTGGCTTTGTAGCTTGACACATGACCAGAGACATGAATGTAATTGCTAGTTGTATCGACTTTTAAGTTTATAAGGTAAATTTGGTCCAGTGTTGACTCTACTTTTAGCTCTGTCTTTGGTCTCTACCAACAAGATCTGACTCTTTAGCTGATGGATGCTCCACTTTCTTCACCAGCTGGTCACTAACTTTTCTCGTGCTGTTGTTTGGCACTCAGCAGTTGGGTTTTTAGAGAGGTATTTTTTGCTGACAGACAACAGCTGCCTGCTGCACCTGGCAGCAACACACAGCACCAAAACAATAATCTGAAAGACGCTAAAATGCTCTGTAGTGCTGAGCAGAACCACAGTGTTGGTGAAAACTGTTGGCGGGCGGTGTCACTATGATTAACACCTTTCACATACAGTCATGTGATCCACTGTTAATATAAAAATATTGATTATAGCAGCTTTGTAAGTGAATGTACAGCTACCAATTACTCAAAGAAAGCATGTTTTTCTTCTGTGGCTTTCATCTGGATTTGTTACACTCTGAGATTTCTCTCAACAAGATTGAACAGTCATTCTATGTCTGTGGGATGTCATCAGATCATACTGTTTACACCACTAATGAGGGCAGATTTTTAGTCATTGTGAAGAAGTGAAAGGGAAAAACAAGTTTCAATTATCCTGTAAAAATCAGAATGATTGATTGTAAAGAGGAAGGCAGCACCAGCAGAAGTCCTTAAAAAGAATCCAATCTGGTTTGGACATGTAGCTGAACACACACACACACACACACACACACACACACACACACACACACACACGCATAGAGTACACATACATTCCCTCCCGCTAAATCCAGTGCCACATCTGCAGACAGTGTAGGAGTGGTTTACAGTAAAACCACCGGAGCTACAGTGAAATTACAGAAGTAAATCAAAACACTCACAGACTGCACTCACTCCCAGATGTATCTTTACTTTTGTTTTTAGTAAGAGCGTGGGCAGCTCACATCCCACCTCAGACATCTTTCGGGTTTAACGCTTTATTGGGAGGATTGGGAAGCAGCAGAGTGGGCACTTCATACGGATATAGAAGCTGAAAGAAAAGCCTACGCTGTGCCTTTAAAAAAAGACAGTTACGTGAATATGTGTTTCACTGACTCCTTTTAAATATTTACTTTGCATGGGTTGTCAGCTTTAATTAGACAGTAAATGGGGTCATGAGAGGAGGGATAATTGAGACTAAGAGCTAAGGAGACAGAATGAGAGGAGAGACATGCGAACCAGTGCGTGAACTCTGCGAACCAGTCAGACCTTTATATGACAAGAGAACAATTAAAACATGGATATGAATAAGAATATCTTTAAAAACAAAATATGTTTCTTAGTCATTCCAAGATTCTGTCCACACAGGGGCCAACTTTCACCCACACAAGATTGTGCAAGTTTCCAAAGAAGACAGTTCATGGCTGTGACGGCAGCAATTTCATTGTTCACATGGCAAAAAAATAGTGTGCAAGTAGAGTATTGTTAACAGATTGTGTTCTTATTGACTCAGTTTTTTCTTTGCACAAGAAACCAAGTAAGCGTCTTTCCAAGTTGCTCCTTCATAACAAAAATAAAACCAGAGGAGGTCACTCAGTAGAGTGCAGATCTGCGCCAGACAAGTGTTTTGGTATAGTGCATTCTTGTTTTGTTTTTTTAAGACACATAGAATAGATGACAAGTCCAAACCTCTCAATTTAAACATTCAGAAGGTTAATGGTTTTGGCATAGAGCTAAAGAGTCAAATTGTCCCTAGAAACTGAAACTTTTTCAGGTTCATAACAAACCAAATGTCATGAAAATCAGTTCAGAATGAAGCGAGTTAATTTTGTAGTGAAGACTGTATCTCTCATTTGTTTGGAGATGGTGACAATACTAATAAAACTGAGATTTATTCTTCTTCTGTTGTGTCTAACTTTAGGGGATCATAACATATCAGCTATGGAACTAATCTGCCGATGCTAAGTCTTGCTTTTAGCCTAGCAGTTGTTCTATGTATGCCAGTATGTATTTGTGTTTGTGTCATCTTTTTTTGTTTTGTTTTATTTTATTTTTTTAATTTTTTTTTATTATTTTTGTTGTTGTTGTTGTTGTTGTTGTTGTTTTTGGGGGGGTGTTTGTTTTACTTTGTAAAGCTCTTTGGTCAGCTGCAGGTTATTTTTAAGCTCTGTGTTATAAATAAACTGACTTTAAACTTGTCTTGATAATGGGTCCAGTAGTGTGTGACATTAGCTGTGGACACACACACACACACACACACACACACACACACACACACACACACACACACACACACACAACTTAATCTTCTGAGTAAGTTACATCACCCAAATTAAACAAATTACATTTCTTCTGTAGTGACAAAACACACTAAGAGCATGTTTCTTACCAGTTGGCCATCAGCACACTACAGTATTGTAACTGTGGTGCTCTGATTCACATGTTTTCCATGGATTTGTTGGAAGGAAATTTATAGTTTTTGGCAGAACATTTAGTCTGAGGAGGGGTGGGTGAAAGAGTTCACCTGCTTGACGTCTTTTCACAGGTACTTCATATTTTATGTGCTCAGTATTCTGTAATATTTCTTCAAATTTCAAATAATTCGTAAAGTATGCACAAAGTTTCAGACAGTTAAAAGGTCTCTGACAAAAGAAAAACATAAAGTAAGCTTGAATTCACTGACATTTAACCTTCGAATATTTAAAAAGAAGTTAAGCTTTTGTCTCCCACCTTTCATATAAAGCAGATGTAGGTCAGTGTGAGGAATGTTGGAGTTTTTTTTATCCAACAAGAATGTAAGGTATAGGTTAATGTGTATGTGAATGTAGGTCATGTATGTGTACCTCCCATCCTTAGAGGATATCTGCATTTGTGACATGGAAGTTAGGGGCACATCCTGGAAACAGGCCCTCTGTCAGGCCACCATCCATCACCATCAACCATCACAAGAATCCCACTCAAAGAGACAAAGGGGTCAAACCTGGAGGAAGAGTAAGACAAGGAAAGTTGCAGCCTCTTTAGTTGGTGGAAAATCAAATTTGTTCCTCAAATGTGAAGCCTTGTTTAACAATTATTTGTAAATAATTTCTCACTTCATCAAGTTCAGGTAACTTGAGTCCAGTGGAAAGTTGATTCTCACTTGCAACAGCTGAGTTGTGTCCTCTTTTTGTGTAGGTGACAACACCAGTTCTTTTCCTGGTGAGCTGTGGTGCAGTTTTCTAGGAGCGAGAACCAAACTAAGAACACAAAACACAGAGGATTTCAGGCATGAGAGGATGATTGTTCGCATCTGATGGGCAACAGTTCCTCTCACTTGGTTTGATGCCTCTTCGCATGTTCATATCTGTTCTTAACAGCAGGAGAAAGCACACACACAGATGACGACTGACGTTCAAGCTTTGAGCTAGTCATCGATTACGTAATCAAACACCTGCATTTCCCCTGTTGTTTCCCCAAGTAAATGACAAAAAACAAAGAAGGAACAGCACAAAAGGATCATTTTAAATGCTTTAAAAGTTGACATACGTCCACAGATCTGTCTGCCAACCTGACGCATAATGGAGCATCTCTTCAGCGGTTCCTGTCATTTCATGGCTACTGTTGCCATGGGAGAAAGAGTTCCCTTTTCAGAACAGAAAGATGGATCACTTCAAAGCAGCAAAGCATTATGAAACAATATGCACACAAATGAATGGGGACTAGTGTGCATGTGTTGTTTTCACAGAGAGGGTGATGATGAGTGATCATTGCATATAACCTCAATGCAACTGGGTATGAGTCATGTAAACATGTTTTTGAGTAGTCAAATCATCATTAAAACTTATCTGAGACCTTTTGACCCTTTGGAGAAAAGTGTAAAATCTGTCTTAGGATCTTTTTCTTTGTTCTCTCTCCATTTAAAAAAACATTTACTCTCTAAAAAACACATAAAATAACTGAAAAAATGATGCATTATTTATTATCCTCATGATTTGTGCACAAATTTTCACCTCTAACCCTTGAAAAAGTTAAAGTAGTGAGAGATGTTGGTTAGCACACGTACTCCCTTGCTGCAATATTTTCGTTTTCCATATTTTACAACCTTAAGGGTCTTTCTTTTCTCCTGAATAGTGAAAAACAGATTACTGCCCACATATTGTCTCCAGACGGGGTCAGGGGGCTTCCAGTAGCTGAGTCAGACCTCTTACTGGAAGCCCGTGAGTCACCCGTCTTCCTCTCTCCCCCCTAATCCACCCCCTTCTTCTCCCCTCCTCATATATTCCACATATCAACAATTCCTCTTAATCCAAATGTTCCTTTATGCATGTAAACATAAATGCAAAAGGACAGCTAGAGCATGTTGGGATCTGAAGCATGTTGGTGTTGTTATGCAGCTACATTATTTCTTCTCTTTAACAACATTTAGGGTAAGTGCATGCATTCCTCAGAGAAAAGAATGTCACCATATAAAAGCCTCCAACCCCTTTGCCCCAGCACCCATTATACCCCCTCCCCTCCCCCGATTCTCGGGTTCTCCCCCCTTCTTGTCCCCCCTTTCCCGCACCGTAATGATCTCACCCAGCTGTCACTGTGTAATCCCACCCACACTCGCTACAGCACCAAAGTCTGTTGCTGCTGCTGGTGGCGGCTGACATCATTTGTTTTGTCCATGTCACCGCTTTCCCGGAAATCCAAAACACACTGCCAGTCTAAAGAGAGCAATGTTCTTTGGTATTTTGGTTCAAGTTTCAATAATGTAATCATTGTGAATGCTTAAGAATAGCTTTGTTACAGTTTAATTTATAATGTACAGTTGGAAATACTCAGGATTATGTTGTGCAACTTGGGTTCAAAGTAGAAAGTAGAAATACCGTTGATCCAACAGATCAACTGAATTAGATAAATTAGAAAAATATGGACAAAATATTACAAATGTAATTCAATATAAGACCGTGCAAGACAACAACATGAGTACTTATGGAATCAAAAAAATTAAATTGAGTTGAATCCTCAAATTCCTTAGAAATCAGTTGCTTATTTAAACATCCGATGGGCAGAGAGCAACATTAGCATTCATTCATTCAGGCCACCTGGTGAATGTAACAAGATTCACACTCCTTTTAGCTCTGTTTTTGGTCTCCACCAGCTCCTGAAGGCAACATCTGGCTCTTTAGTTGCTTAAATGCTCCGTTACCTAGTTGCTAACTGTGTCTGTCTGAGCAGGTAGCATTAGAGCTTAGCCCTCATTTGGTTTTTCGTTAATAATAAATGAACACTGGGGGCAAAACTGATGCTGAGAGTGAACTAAAGCAGTGACATGGCAGGCTGGAAAACCAAAACAATGAGCTGGAAGACTCTCCATAGAACTGAGGGAAATTTCAGTCTGGTGATAATACTCTACAAATGACTACTTTCATATACAAGTAGTCATGTGATCCATTGTTAATATAGAATTAGTAGTTATAGGCACTTTAATGTAATAACCATGTAATACCAATGTATTTAATTGCACAGGTGTAGCTAATACGAAGAGAAATGGTATTTTTAAGCACCTGTACAAGAGAAGAGAGCCTTTTCACAGCAGAGTCATACTGATATTAAATATGGATAAAAACAGGTGTTACTTCTGATACTACTTAAGGTTATATTTAGTGTAACAGAGTATTTCCAGTGAGCCAACAGTCAGAATAGCAGCTTCCTGACTCTGTTTGATCTGAATGCGTCAGAACCTTAATTAGCATCACTGATAACACCTGTGTTGAAGGTACTATTTGTGTCAAATTAGCTGCCGTGAAAAATGTCTATACAGTCTGAGTTTAGCAAATTTATATTTGATGATAGATGAACACGCACCAGCTTTCCCACTAAATTTCATCTGAAGTGAGTCACAGTTCTCAATTTCTTGGAAGAGACTATTTTTGTCTGTAAAACAATCTGTCATTGCTCAATGCCTCCCATGATTATTGTTGAGTGTTAGGCTGAAATTACTACTATCTACTTCATTTACTGAAAGATTATGAAGAAATAATGTTTAATTCAAAACCTGTGGCCTGAAAAAGTCAGACACTTAAACCTCTATATGAAGATGAAGGAAGGCACAGGTGCATTGTGTACAATAAAAATGATTTCTTATTTAATTTACACCTGTGCCTTACTTATTTCTTAATTTGCAGGTATTTACAATTAACTGTGCGCATCATCTGCTTACATTGTTCCTCCTGATGATGCTTGAAGTATCTACATGAGTGAGTTCTGATGATGTGAAAATGAGGAACATCTCTTGCATTATCTGTGTACATGAGAGAGACCTGTAGGCAAGATGATGAGTGGTTCTCTGGTGGTTTCCGTAAGAACAACTTAAACAAAGTGACCTTTATACTAAACGCCTGCACATCAGCTCAGCGCAGTTACACAGGGACACAGGCTAGTTTTTTCATGACTAATTTCTCTTCTCTAGCAGTTCGACTGTTTTCTAGCATGACAATGTGGGCAGACAAGAAGCAGAAAACATCCTAAACTCAGTTAAGCCACCTTTTCATTTAAGCATTTAAGCCTGTAGAAGTATGTGGCCTAGGTTTGAATCCTGAAGGATGCTGCCTTCCTATTTCCACATTATTACATTCTCTCCTTAGAAGAAAATTAAGTAATTGAAGTCATACTAAAAAGAAAGGGATGACGTATTTTTGTAGGCCGGCCCATAAGATAGTATCACTCTGGCTCCCTTCACAAAGAGCCTATAGGATTTTCCCATTGGATTTATCACTGAAAGAAAGCTGAATAACAATTTATGATACTTAATTTTTCTTCATAAATATAGTAGAGAGTTTTAAGCATGCATGCAGTCGCCTAAAAAACATTACAAGTTGTAAATGAACTCCACCATAATCGGCTTTTAGTCCCAGCTCAAATGACTCTGCAGCAGTCGCAGGTATTTATCAGCTCCAGATTCAATTTGTGATGTTAATATGACACCCTGGCGAAGGCAATAAAGGCTTATTGACTCTTTTGCTCCTTTTTTTTGCTCCTTTCTTTGACTTGGATCGTCAGCCAAGCACAGTTTGGACCCACTTAAAAATGTGTATTTAACTGATGACCACTCATCTTCATTGATAGTGGCTTTAAACGGTGGCACATTTCATTTCCTATAATTCTTCACAGTAAGAATCCCCTCTTATTTTGTCATATAAATAATAAACCTGTTGGACATTTTGGCTTTGAAGTTATCAACAGAAATAGACAGGGGACATACAGTGGCATAAACAAAATTAACTGTATGCTGAACACATCCACAAAAGAAATATTTGGGTCGTGGTGGTGGTTTTACTGTCATGGTGACCACTGGTTGAGGTTAATCTTATTTATATGGACATGCCTGATTTCATATGCCACTCTGACAGGAAATCTTCCTCAACAGCACTCTGACAGCTGTGGGCGTCAAGCAGCCAATCAAAAAAGCCAAACCTCATGAGGGTCCTCACCAGAGCGTCGCCACGGTCAAGTACCACCGGAAAGGGATGCGTGTGCGTGAGTGTGCATGGGCGTACTTTGTGTTTGAGCCGATTGTGAGCCACACATGGCTGAGCGCAGCCGGAAGCCGTGCGCTCGGGTGCCTGGTGTAGGAGTTGGGTTATTGAATTGAGAAAACCCTGCAGCCTGAAAGACTCAGAGATCAGCTATTCTCGCCTGAACGGTGATGTGTCAGAATGTAAGAGGCGTCAGTGATCAAAAAAGGAGTGCCGCCCACAACTTCAGGACCCGGCCGTAGTGTAAATCGAACGCTGTGTTTACGTAATTTGATGTTTATGCAATGAAAAGGACCGGACTGTGCTGAGGTGGAAGGCAGCGGTGTAGTGGCAGTTGAGGGGGTGGGTATGTTGTGCACCCACCTTGCTTTAATTACCATATTTCTGAGGAAATTAGACTGTTGGAGGGAGCATAGTATATATATTTAGAGTATATTCTAAACATTTAGAGAAAGAGATGAGATGTGTTTTTGTACTCTGACAAAGTTAAAGAAAAAAAAGTGCTGAATTTTGCTTAGTTTTAACCCTAAAAAGTCACACGCAGGACCAAGAGACTGCATGCAAGTAGAGGAAGATTCATTGTGCACATTCCTGTTGTTACATGAAAACCTAATTTAGATAATCTTGTTTTCACTTCAATTTAAGGATAACTTTGTGTTATGGGTTGAGTAATTTCTCCAACCTTGTGGGTTTGTGAAATCCTTTCAAAACCCCATCGCATATCAGGAAAACCATTGTCACCAAGACCTTTTTCTTTATTCCTGAAACAAAAGTTTATACAACCACATGAAATTAATGTAGTTACTGCAAATAAAGAAAAATCCTGTAAATTACCAGTTTGGTTTTACTACCTGCTGATATGTAGTGTACACACTATGGTTGAGAGTCAATAACTGTGTTTAACTGTGTTTTATAGATTTACTCAAAGTCAGGTACAATTTAGTGGTTTAGCAACATACAGTTACAGCTACCACCTCTGACCAGGTAATAATTACCTGTGACCACCGGTCTGGTACAACTGACCAGACGCAGATTGAGAGTGTGTTCATTATACTGCACCTTTACACACAAACATTGTATGTAAAAGTGGTATGTCGCACATTAGAAGGGTTATAAAGTAATCTGGATGTTGTAGCTTACTAACAGAAATGAGAACACCATCAAAAACACTTGATTTAATCTGCTTTCAACTGCATTACCATGCAACATTATCAGTTTTAACAAAAACATAAAAAGTTGCACAAATTAATATATGTGCTTTTAACAATCACCCAAATTACTGTGTCCTATGAAAGAGGCCTAATGAAGTAATGAACTCACAGATAATAAGCAGTTCTCCTCAGTTCTATGGAGCGGTGTAGTGACTTCCAGCTCATTCCTTTGGTTCTCTTGCCCACCATCATTTTTCTATGGCAACAGACAGTTAATTTAAGCCAACAAGCTTGTATAAACCCACTGAATGGTTCTTGCCCAATATCAGATAGACAGAGACAAATTTAGTGACTGGGTAGTGAACACAGTAGAAAAAAAATCTGGGTGGAAACCACTCACTGACACTGAGCGGTCGTGCTGTCCATCTTTGTATAAATATATTGCTCTGTATCCTCTGGATGTGTAGATAGACACTTTATATCCTTATATATGTGTATATTTAAATATATTGTGCGTGAAGCATGGAGGAACCACATTTTTTCTCTTTTTCTTTTATTGTGATAATAAATCATACTGATACCCTATAAGGCATATAAGATAAAGATTATATGGCTGTCAGATGTGTTTTCAGTGTGTGCCGTTGCCCGCGGGTGGCCAAAATGAATGAATGCAGCTTGAAGCCAAAAAATGTTTACTGTCAAGAATTAACATAAAAAGACATAAAAATACTATATACTATACTATCCCTATTGTTTCCAACACTGTTCCAACCCAGATAAATTTGTAATTTATTGAAAGTAAGTGCATTTCCTACTAGTGCTGGTTGCTATTTAATTTCTGTGAAACAATATATGTCGGATATGCCAGTGACGAAGGAAATCGACGAACATGTCTAAATGCAACATGAATAAAACTGTAGTAAATTACCTCATCCATGAACATGACTTCTACATGAATCATGTCAGGTAGATTTTCATCTGCACCTGTAGTTGTTTAACAAAAAAAAAAAAAAAAAAAAAAAAAAACTCCCATGATTCCTAGCTACTTCACGACATCATCAGACTACATCTTCTGTTACTGTCTGAATGTGAGAGAGAACTTACATATTGAGACTTTAATATGCAAAAATAATACCACGACATGCAATGCTGTTTCAAGGCCATTCTTTATATCACTATCATCTTTCTAGCAATAAAATAGTTGATTTTTTTTCTTTACACATGTGTCTTGTTATCCTGAATTCTCCCAGCAGCTGTCCCTCAACAGTGCTTACTGACATCATTTACAACATAAAACTTTATCAACACAAAATAAACAGCTCAGAGGCTTATACTCTTACAAACTCTTGATTTTTAAGACACTGAGACCCACTTACAGACACACACACAACCACATTCCAGGCGGAAACCTTACACCTTCCATATTTCAGCTCTCCAACAAAAACATTCACTGCTCCTGGCTGCGGTTGAAAAGAAAGAAGTCTACGGACTGCGAGCCAGCCAATCAGAGCCGCCGTAGATTTCGATTTTGCGACTCCTCCGCTGCGATTGGCCGGCGCTGCCTCTTGAGGCACCCTCCCCCGCGCTGCGATTGGTCGGTTTTCCCGGCTGTGTGGAAGTCATTTGAATACGCCTTTCTTTGAGGCTCATTACGGCGCTGCTGGTTCAAATTGACTCAACTATCAGGAGCTGAGACACAATGGAGGAGAGCACGGCGCGGACACACTGCTGAAAGACTTATCTGTGCGTTTTTACACCGTGCGGCTTCAGACGGAGCGGACATTACGACAAACAGTTGGGATAGTCTTGTTTGTTTTTCAGCTGCTTCTGCCAGTGCAAGAAAGTGCATTCGGACACTGGGCTGCATCACATAAGAGGTAAGTTGTCCAGGGTGTGGATGATGGAGTTATTTATAGAAACAAACAACGTTATTCTTGTTGGAGTTAAGTTTTATTGTCGGAAAATTATTTTAACTGTTTTAAAATCTCGTTTAGAACTCCACGCGATAATAAGACGTTACGTTTCTGAATTGAAAAGTTTGTAGTCACAAATTTATCTCTACAAGATTTTGCGTCATTGCGTTTTGACATCACTGAGTTGCCTACGTTTATCTCATGGCTGCAATTAGAGCTGAAACAATTAATTGATTATTTATCAACTGATTTTTTTGTAAAAATAAATAAATAAATAAATAAATGTGCAAATTCTCTGATTTCAGCCTCCCAAATGTGAATTCATTCAGGTTTATTTGGTCCTTATAATGTCTTAAGGCTGTGGTCAAAACAAGACATTTAAGGACGTCACATAGGGCTTTGGAAAACTGTGTGTTTTTCACCATTTTGTGACATTTTATATAGCAAACAAACTAACCGATTAATAAAGAAAATGATCAGCAGATTAGAATCAGAATTTAAAGCTACTACACGGAACTTAAACATTTTGTTGATTTTCGAGGTGCTTGTGGACAAAAGTGGTAGTGTTTCCACCATAATAACCATCAATATTAAAATTATCTAAATAGAAATCTCCTGTTTTTTTTTAACTGGCTGATGTGAACACAACCAGGTGGCAGCCATGAAGAATACCTGTACAGAAATATCCAATCTTCTCTTTAATGGTCTCCTTTGCTTATGTAGGTGGCATACAGGCATCAGTATTTAATTGAGACGATGTCATAACCAGTTTAAAATTACTTGTAGTAGCTTTGATTTCCTAAAATGAAACTTTATGGTAAAAAAAAGCCTGTTAACTCAAAAAGCTTTTGTTCAGTCTTGTGATATTTGAAAAAAAGAGTGCTAAAATTATCTTCCCTTATGTCTATTTTCCTCCTCTTACAGCTACATTTGTTGTTGTTATTGTTTACCACCCATGTGAATTTATAATTAGGCTGGCTGGCTGTCAGACGCAAACAAACCTTACTCACCACCAGCACCTGTGATGGGACTGTGGTTTGCACAGCATGGCTTTTTCACAGTCAGCTTTTACTTTTACTGTGTTATGACTCAGTCAGGAGCCCATAATGTAGACCAGGCATGGTGGCCTGCCTGGTGTGTGAATATGTGTGTGTGGTTGAGAGAGGGAGAATAACAGATTGTGCATGTGTCTGTAGGGAAAAGAAAAAAGAATGAGAGAAAGTGTATGTACTTCTGGCCAAAACAGACTTGAAACAGCTTTATTCCCTCCACACCTCTCTATATAAACAATAGTCCCTTGACTTGCCTCAATTCTCCATTACTTTCCAAGCTTATGAGGCAGGCTGCTTAAATAAACCTCAAATTAAAGGGTTTAACTTACTTAATAATTAACACAAAGGCAGTCTGGTGAGCATAACTAACATTTTGGGGCTTCAACTGGTCTAAAAACAATCATGTGCAGTTGGTTTCCAACTTTAATCTTAAAATAAAATGTTCTTTTTGTGCTGTAAACAGTGGTTTGTGGGAGCTGTAGGTTTATAGACAATAGAAAATGTGTGTTTGTGTGTGAAAGAGCTTTGGTTTATTATAGCCCAGCAGCAGCATAGGAGATAATGTGTCTTTATCCTTTCTGACTCTAGGTTAATACTGTACTAGCCTACCAGATCATACAAGGGACAGGTGTGGGTGAGTGTGTTTGTGTGCCTCTGTGCACTTGTAACCCTGTGGGTGTGTGTGTGTGTAGAGCCTACACACAAAGAAATGCATGCTTCAATGCCGTGTGTGTGGGACTGAAAGATGAAAAACAGGACCAGGCAGTGGGTGAATTGTACTCCACGCGTATCTCTGCAGCCAATCTGAGCGTGGCGTCTGTATCCGGCTCTGTTTGCCTGTCTATCAGATTTAGTTGCAGGTGCGGGTTTGTGAACTGGTCAGCGGGTCCCAGCGTCTGGTGTTTTGACAGCGGCTGACCCCATAGTATGCTTACTCAAGCGTGAGTGGAACAGTTTGTTCTGCGATGTTTCCTACTTTCGTTTGGCTCGTTTGGTCAGATGGTGATGACGCTCGAAGTTTGGTGGTGGTGATGCTGCAGAGTCACCTGAAATTTTCAAACCTCAAATGAGAGCTGTGGTCCTGTGGTATGGGTAAGAATGTTCTTATGCTTGGACAGCAAACTATAACAAAATCTTGACTGGTGTGTGTATTCAGCTGTTTATTCTTGAGATGGAAAAGTCCATGAAAGTGGAAGTAAGTGGACTGAAGAAGGGCTGCAACTAACAACTATTTTCATCATTAATTAATCAGCATAAATAAACAAATAAATGTCAAAGTAGTGAAAAATGGCCATTAAAACATCCTTTTGTCCAAGGTTGTCTTACATGTCTTGCTGTGTTTGACTAACAGTCCAGAAATCAAAAGTATTTCATTTCTAGTCACATAAGACAAAGAAAAGCTGCAAACCTTTACATTTGAAGAGGAGGAGCTGAGCACTGTTTGATATTTTTGCTTAAAAAATTGTCTTAAATAATTAACAGTCTGTCAAATCAGTTACAGTTTCTACCTGTAATTATGGGGATTGAACTAAGGCTGCAACTAAGAGTTATTGTAGTGCATATAAAAAATATTAAATCACATATGACAAAGAAAAGTCTTTGCATTTGAAGAGGAACAAAGTAGCCAATGCAACATGACATGTTACGATACAAAACCCTGGTTTCTCCCAATGTACAATGTATTTTTGATTTTTTTTTTTTCAAAACTACAGTCACCTTTTAGCACATGTAGGGCCCTGGCTTTTTTAAATTCTCAGTTCTGCAATTCCAGCCATGATTATTAACACAGAAACTATAGGCCCTACCTTATTGGTGCCATCACTCTGTTAAGAGTGAAAAAGACACTTAACCACCATCCCCTGTCAAAAAATACTTGCCACTGGGCCTGAAAATCCTGGATACGATACAATACGATACTCTCAAAGTTCTTTTTGCATTGTTGGGCAGCGCTGTTCAAGATTACACAGGTTAAAAGATACAAGGCATAAGACTCTTACCACAAATGTACAAAACACAATAAACATCAAGACAAATATACATCACTTATCACACTGATTTTGGTTTGGCAACAAAAATAATTTGTTGTCTGTTGTGTTCAAGTGGTTCAAAGTATCCCAGCACAGATTTCTTTTTAGGTCCTTGTTATGCCCCTCACTTTGTACAGAAACATACTTTTACCTGACTTTGACTGACCTGCGTAGAACATTTTAAAGCTCCTTGGTCGTGGTGCTATAGCAGGTGAAAGGTAACATAGCTGGAAGATACACACACATTAGCACAATTCAAAGGTGTGGCGAGTTAGTCAGGTCTGATAGCATTTAAAAGTTTCAGCAGGCCAAGTTTCATATCACCTCAAAATTAAGATCAGACTGTCATCACTAACTGAAAAATCATGTATTCATTTTATTTGGCCTAAATGACGTCCTGACTAGAGTCACTTCTCACACAGGAAATAACAAGTCAAGATTTGGGAGTGAAATCCCATCAACAGAGTGAAACCATCCTTCCAGAGAAAAATAGACTGACTTATGTGGGAGTATTCCTCTTTGGTATAAGTGCAGGTCACGGACCTCATCTCACAGGATCTCTGCGTATGATAGTGTGCTGTTTAAAGGGTTAACTCTTGTATGTGTAAAACTGTTTAGTGTGCAGCTTTGACAACACCAAGAGTAAGTGATACGAGTACAGCCTGGACTTTAACCTCATTTATTGTTACAAATGCGTCTGGCTGTCAAAGTTTCCCTCAGACTAACATGCTTGTCTTGCTCACACTCCTTGCCTGCTGCAACATATTAGTGTCAAAGTACATATGGTGCAAAGTAGGACAAAGATAGCACTGCATTACATTGGCCTTTAACTACTCTGATAAATTGTTTTACAGGTCCTGTTATCAGGTGCTTTTCTCTCTCACAGCATGTGTCCACGTTGTTTGAACCTACGTGTTGAACTTTACACAATTAAAGGGACTTGGGATCCCTATTATGAAAACCGATTATAGCACATCTGATGAGCCTTGTTGGGATGGATTTAATTACTTTCAAATAAACTGAGCAATATGGACAGAATATCCCAATCATAACAAAATAGACTATTTAATTTAGTCATTTAGATAACTTCATAGTACTTAAAGGGATAGTTCAGATAATTTAATGTGGAGTTAGATGAGGATACTTAACAATAGTCAGTGTGTTACTTACAGTAGATTACAGTCAGCAAACCCACAGTTTGGAGAAGCACAGAAGATAAGCAATCTACTGCTGGAGTTTGTACCAACCAAACCTTATGGACAAAATAAGTAATTTTACCTTACAGAACATGGAAGTTGCTGTTAGTTTGTATGACTGTGACTAAATGATGACTAAAGGCACCAATGTTGTTTTCTGGCTAGCAGCCCTGCTTAAAGGCTTCAGATATCATCAGAAAAAGAAGCAGGAGTCTTTGCAAACACATCTTCTCTTGTTCCTTCTGGCTCCTGTTGTGTTTAAGCATCAGGGGGTTTCACTATTATTAGGTCAGTGAGTGCGTAGATGCTCTCTGGGGTCAATTGGCTTTGAATAAGGACAATTTAATAAGGACTGGCCAAGTTAGCTGCAAAGTGCTTGGACACAATTCCTGATTATACTTTAGTGGTTTATAGTCTGTGGTGTGCTGTGCATGTATTCCTTGCACTTGACTTTGAGGTCTTTAAGCCACGTGCAGTTATATCTGTTTAAGTCAATATGGGAGTTTCGATATGCTCCTTTACTGAAGCCATCAAGACAAATTCCTGTTCCTTTATTGCACTTGGCAAATAAAAGTGTGGCTTTATGGTGCATTACCTAATAGTACCTGATACCTGTCAGGCAATAATAAAGGTTCACACCTTTCAGAAGAATGAGAAAGTCGGCTTTACTGGTTTTGACTGATGTGAAAATGATCCCGAGCCTCGGTTTGTGCAGAGGCAGGGCATCATACGGCCCGACGGTGGCAAGCCGAGTGTGTGAAAGCTGCTGTGTGTGTCTGATCTGCTGTGATCTGCTCTGATCTCTTCCTGGGGGTCTTTGTGTGGCTGTTAATGCCATGACAGGAGAGATAATACCTCTATTGTTGAACACCTCCCCCTCGTTCTCCCCCGCCCTTTTATAACTGGCCTCAGCATAGCTGGGTGTACCTTTTTAAAACCACATTATGTGATTTCTTTGAAAAAAAAAAAGTCTGCCTCAGGTTGAAAGATTTGTTTTTTTTTTCCATTTCTGGAACCAAGTGGAGTGAAGTTAGTCTGAAGCCAGCGGTGGCTCTGTTAATCTGCAGCTATCCAAGAAGGAAGCAGCTGAAAAGCAAATTGATGAACAGCAACACTTCCCACTAACCTATTTATTCTTGTCAGGTCCAAAAAATCTCTAAACAAACCATCAAACATTCATAAAGCAGTACAACTTTCCATTAAAAGACAAACAAAAGGTGGCATTCACGTACAGTAGGATATTTGCCAACTATCACATTCACTGAAATTGCCAAATTACGTTGTCTCTTGGCAGTAGTTTGGACAGATTTAACTGATTTAAAACCATTTAGCAAATGATATTTGCCTGCAGCTCCAACAAAGACTTAACTGATGATGGTTATGACATATTAGGCACCACACACTACATTCCATTGTGTCAAACTGATGTCACTTAAAGGTTCATTGTGTAAAATTTAGAGAGATTCATTGGCAGAATATGTCTGAAATGAAATATAATGCTCATAAGTATATTTTCATTAGTGTATAATCACTTGAAAATAAGAATCATTGCGTTTTCATGAAATTCGGATGAGCTATGTCTATCTTCAGAACGTGGGGCCTCTTCCACGCAGTCTCCCATGTTAAACCGCCATTAAAAATAGCCCAGAACGGACAAACCAAACACTGGCTGTAGATACTGCCTTTTGTGTTTTGTTTTAGCAGTAGGGTTGGCCCCCTACCATCATAGCACCGTGATTTAAAAGTCCTGTCTGTTTTTGAGGTAGTGTGTCTCCTCAGAGTTGCTGTAAGGCAGAAGTTTCATTCCATCTTTTGACGTGTGCAAGCAAAAATAGAAAGTAGCTGTTGCTGCTGTTCATTGCACTACCTTTACGTCTCCACATCCTGTTTACTATTATCTTATTAAATCTGTCCATTTAGGCCAACCCAAGATATTCATTGTGTCTTTTCTTTGGACCACTTAATCTGTCTTACAGACAAAATGTACAGCTATAGTCATACAAGGTATACGCTGGATGAAGACAGGGATTGCTGGTAACCCATTGTCCATTGCTGATGTTTCACTTAGGAAATTGTAGTCATATGCCAGTTTGGTTGACACCATCCAACCCTACCACCATAGGTTTTCCTACGCACTTGGAACAGGAGAGTGAGACTAAGTGTTTGCAGTCTGCAAGCTTGACGCTTTAAAGGCAAAATGTACTCTAAAGCTTATTTTTAAAAAGTTCAGCACAGGAGCAAATCCTGCTCACAAGAAACTGTATTCTTGTGGTTTTGTTGGTACAGTGTTCCAGCAAAACTAGCTAGATGTCTGCCTTTTCCTGTATTTATTTCAACATCAAACCTCTATGTAAGCCTGCAATTTCTCAAAGTTTACAAACAAGAGATTTCAAACAATGCCCTCAATATGAAATTATGCTCCCAACGTCATCATTAAGCCGTCCGTAGAGAATGTAACCTATGATTTAGAGCGAGTTAAGTTTCAGTGCTGCGGCATGGAAGCCGCAAACCATCCGAAGGGTCAACTTTTCAGGAAGTCAGTCTGGAAAAACCAGAGATTGGTTTTTAATTTTTAGACGTGTTTTCCATTTTGTGTAAGGTCACCTCTCGGTGCAAACACAAGCTCGGAGACAGAAAAACGGCATCCAAAGTGGAGTAAATATTACTCAGTGGAATCTTATCTCAACTTGACACTGCTCCAGATTACATATTGTAACTTCAGGAAGGTAAAGCCTCCGTAATCTTATAACCAAGTTAGAAAGAAAACAGCAGGGAGAGATCACAGGGTTCAGAAGACGGGCTGGCACTGGACTGGCTTACACTGGCATGACGCCAGGCACTGTGGTATACAAGAGTGTGTGTCTTTGTGTGTGCATGTCGCTCAAGCCATCATTTGTTTATGTGTGACATGCGTGTGTGTTTGGATTATACCGGCATGGGGCTAGGCGCCATCAGTGGACAAGGGTGTGTGTGTGTGTGTGTGTAAGATGTTGGCTCAGGCAGGCACTCCTCTGTCGGCGCTGTGATGGACAAACAAAAGTCTGCTGGATTCCTGCAGGGTTTTGTTTTCTGGCACAGTGTACGTGCGTGTGTATACGTCGCTGTGTGGGGTACGTGTGTGTGTGTCTGTGTGTGTGCGGCTTGATTTACGCTGGCATGTGGTTCCTAGACAGACAACAGTAGCAGGATAAAGAAGGCTCCAGAGTTAAAGCACGCCTTGGTGATGATCAGGGATCAGCTTACCTACCACAGATCCAATTATCTTCACCATTAAGACAAAAAAAATCACTGCTGTCTCGAGATCATCCATCTGTTGGCCTATTTGTTTTCCTTACACAGATCTGATGCCAAAAAACTATCCTTACACAGTGAAAAAAAATCTGTTTAAAAGCCGATTTGTAAAAATTTTTACCAACTAATGACTGAGGGAAAGTGGATTTCTCAAGGAGCTATCTTTCAACAGCTGAAAGCCAAAACGGTAAACAGGGGAGGGGTAAAATTATGTGATTAAGGGTCATTACTTTTACAGACACGTCTAAGTCTCTGCTTTGCATGATTGAGTTGCTCAAACAGATACTTTCACAACATGCAAACATAGTAATGGAACATTCCCAGGAAGTGAGCGGTGTTCTGACGTGGTATGACAGCAGGGAAAGTTCACATAAAGTAGAGTGACTTCTAATGAAAGATATTAATAGCAGCAGTTATTACTGATGTCGATGAATACCTGAAAGTTTTACGAGTATAAGCTGAATAGATTTGGGTTTGGGACTCCTGATTGAACAAAAAAAAAAAAACAATGTGAAGATGTCAAATGTCTCTCTGGAAGGAATTGATTCCTTTAGGAAACAGTCATACTTCATCATTCACACCTTCTCAAAGACTGGGCAATATGAGGAAATATGTAATGAGACAATAAGAATTTGTCTACACTTGCTGTGTTGTTTTTTCCTGTCATTTGTCGGGGTTTTCTGCAGACTTGCAACAGTCTATCCAATAGCTGTCAACTATTAAATGACTCACCAGCTATTTTGGTGGTTATAATGAGTCCTTTGTATCCAAATTCTCTGATTTCAGAGATGAGAGATCAGAATATTTTCACAATCTCAGTGTCTTTGGGTTGTGGACAAAACAAGACATTTGAGGATGTCACCTTGGGCTTTGGAAACGGTGATTAAAAAATGTCACCATTTTCTGACATTTTATGAACTGAACAGCTAATCGAAGACGTTATCAAGACATAAAGCCCCAGTGTCTAATTCTCGGAGGGGTTGCAGGATAAATCTGACGGGCCATGAGATGATTAATGGGATTACGTTAGATCTAAGTAGTCTGCTGCATATCAGCCTGGCCGATTGGGAGGTCCAATATTCAGCATCTTCAGATGCGATCACAATCAGTGTTGTTTTCAATCCAATGGCCAATAAGATAAATGAATTAAAAAATGTGCTACTTAGGCTCCAATGCAATGTTAAAAAGTTCTATTTCAATTTAACATATGCTTAAAGACATTTCAACAAAGTTTTGTGTTGTACTTGTGTTGTGTTATTCAAAATGTTAACAAGATTTTCACTTTTTTGGTGCAAATGTATAGGCTGTCAGTTCCAAATATTGGTTATTGGTTTCCTTGACGACTGATAATCAGTATTGGCCCTAAAAAAGCCATATCATTCAAACTGTAATACCTTGATATATCAGGTATTTTATTTAATGAATTCAACATAAATAGACATCAGCGGCTGTAGTAAGTAATAATTTGTTGGCGAGCTGATCCATATTGTCTGCTCCTAACCTCCTCCTTGTGTCTCGTCTACAGGTCATCATGCCTCCCACCACACCGTATGCTGGAAAGTTCAACTCTTACAGCAACAACAACAGCCATCCTCAGCCTCACAGCCCGTACCGCAGCGGCACCGCCCCAAAGCCTGCGAAGGAAAATGTCTACAACGGCACCTACTCCTCTGCAGAAAACCCCTACGACATACCGCAGCCTCACAGCTCGTACCGCAGCTCCTCTGTGTCCTCTGCGACTGCGAAGGAGCATCATTACAGCAGCAGCTGCGTGGTGTCGGAGAACCCGTACTCCTCGCCGCAGCCCCACAGCCCACGACAGCATAGCACTTCCTGTCCTGGGCGTGCGTATCGCCACAGCAGCGGCGGGAGCAGCAGCGAGCAGTCGTGTCGTAACAACTCTATTACAACGAAAAGCCGAATTTATGGACACGGCGTTACCGCTAGCTACGGGGAGATGTGTTATCATGACAACAGTTTGGTTTCAGCATCGCTTGAGGCGCTGATCCAGCACCTGGTTCCCACAGTCGACTACTACCCTGATGTAAGCATCAATTAATCTTTAAACCAGAAATCATGGTTCAACTTTAAATGATGTTACACCAAACTTTAAAACTTATTAAATTAAGAAAGTTTCAATTCAGTTTTTTTTTTTTTATCTGAACGTAGATTAAATTTAATTATGTTGCACCAAAATGTGAAACTCCAATTTGAAATGTGATCCAGAATACACTTTAAACTTACACTTGAGGAGGTTTATCCTTTAAAATATCCACCTTTTTGAGATGATTCAGCAAAATAAAAATATTACCTTTTAAAATATTAACTTTTAGCTAGCTGCTAGCTTACTTTCTAGCTCTCAACTAGCTAAAAAGTATATAAAATATCACATTGTTTGCTAGCTAGCTAAATAAGGATCCCCAGGTAAATTACAATTAAAGTCAGGTTTATATCAATAACATTTTGATTCATTATACAGAGAGCTCCGTTAGATCTAAACTCATTTTAAACCTAGTATTGCTAAACTCTGATACTCTTAAATGGAATTAATCTTTGTTGGTGCACACCAGTTGTTTTTAGTAATTTTAGTGGGTGTAAACAGAATGCCTGTCGTCCTTTCTTGTCCTCTGTTGTTTCTCTGAGAGCTTTTCTGTTTCCTCATCATCAGAGGTCGTATGTGTTCACCTTCCTGCTGAGTTCACGCCTCTTCCTGCACCCGTACGAGCTCATGACGAGGGTTTGTCACCTGTGTGTGGAGCAGCAGCGGTCTGGAGACGCCCTGCTGGATAAGGTGGGCAGATTACCCACACACACACACACACACACACACACACACACACACACACACACACAGAGGCACAATTATTCTTCTCATTTCACTCCCTCTCCCACACAAACTCACACCCACCTTAACACCGTCACACTCTCTAACCTACACACTTACACACACAAACCTCTGTAATTCTTTTTTTGGGAGAAAATAACTATTGACTATTTCATAAGCAAAGAATTTCCAGAGAAGACAGAGAGGGTTCAGATTGACACAAGGGAAATAAAACTGAAGAGAACACATTTAATGGGAACAATAAACAAACAGAGGAATATTGTTTCAAAAAGACGGTCCGCTTTGGGTACTTTTGTGAAGTTATAGACATAAAGGTCATGAAGTTTAGATTTTATCTCAACAGATTACACCAATAAATTATGTACAGTTATATAATGTCTACATCAGTGACAATTCAAATGCCATGTGATGTTTTGTAGATCCGTTTCCGTGAGGTGGCACCTAAGCTGGTGCAGCTGCTGACCGAGTGGACAGAGACGTTCCCGTACGACTTCAGGGACGAGAGGATGATGCGATGCCTCAAGGACATGACGCACCATGTGGCTCGAGGGGATGATGTTAGTGTCAAATCTTCTGGAATTAAGTTTTAAAATGATTTGTGATTCCTCTGGTCTTATTTTTCTGTTGCGAGTATCGCATCTAATGATGATATTGTGTTGGTGTTGTGCCTCCAGTACTCTTGGCGAGCCATGCAGCAGATGACGCAGCGGCTCATCAAGCGCCTCTCTGCCCTCGGCCAGTATGAGGAGGCCGTCGCTGCTCTCAACGCCGTGGCGATGGAACGGCCCGCTTCCCTGAAAAGCAAGCAGGCCTCTGGCCAGCGCAGCGACGTAATGAGTGTGTGCGATGACGCCTTCATCCTCGCCCAGCAGCTCACTCACATTGAACTGGTAGGAAGTTAGATGGGCAAAGATTTGGGACTCATTCTGTTGTAGTGTGTCATAAGTCTTCTGTGTAACCATCTGCTGTGAAATCTGACACTGAAATCTGTGATGAAATGTGTTCTTACATTCATTTTTATATCTTGACATGTGGTTACTACTTTAGAAGCCTTTTTTACTCATCTAAATGTATTATTTTGGTGGTGTACTGGAGATTTTTATTCCTTGGTTTTACTGCTTTCCCATAAACCCCTTTGTGTGGTCTCTTTTGCTGTGGTGTTTCATAATGAAGGTTTATTAATACTCAAATTTTATATAAAGATAAATTGTTTTCAGTTGTGCTGTTTTATCTGGCAGACCCAATCTTTAAACGTTCAGTTATCAATGTCCTGAGCGTTTCCTCTCCCTGTTTTCTGCCTTCAGGACAGACTGAGTTTTATTGGCCCTGAGGAGTTCATACAGACATTCGCCATGAAGGATCCCCTGGAGAACCATAAGGTACGACTGAGTTTGAAAAACATTTCCTAGTTTAAGTTTTCCTTCTAGTATTTTTTGTTGCTGATTAAATAGATTTGTAAATGCAGGGTTTGTGAAGCTCCTTGAAAAGTCTGAAATACAATCATCTGGATTTCAGGCCTTAAAATGTCTTACAATTTTGATAGTTCTTGAAAATTGATTGGATTATGAAGTTAAGGTTTTATAAAGTAGCGTTAACATCAATCTCACTTTTAAATGGTATTTGGGAAAAGATGTGAAAAATGTGCAGCATTGTCAGAAACTACAATAAATCCACGTTTCCCTTCTTCTGTTTTGTCTTTAAAATGTGTCCCTGTGCAGTTCTGGGACGTGAAGTCAGACATGGTCAAAATTCGTGAATGGGAATAGGAAAAGTTGCAAAAAAAAAATTACAATAAATCCATGTTACCTAGCTGGCTTCGTGCTACATCTTCAAGTGGAATGAACTTACATTCTTACAGTCTTACATTACGTGATTTGTATTGGCAGATTTTATTCAGAGATTAATTACCATACTTTTTGCCAGTAGGGAAGTGAAAGAAGTCTCAAATTGCGTTCCTGATGATCTTAAAAGGTCTTGAATTAAACTTGTGGAGACCTGCTGAAACACTGAAATGATTAAATCAGCCTTTCTATTATATTTCTATTAAGATTCAATGGTTGATTTCACAGAGTAATTCAGATTAGTAGTAATTTCAGTCAGAAATAGCAGTTTGGTGGATCTACAGCTAGAGATTTCTGCACACATGTTCTAAAATTGTAAAGATAAAAATACAGCAACATGACCTGTTTGTAATCATCAGCATCAAAGGAATGATAAAGAGAGTCATTCCTTGATTTCAAGTGTCTGTCTTTTGGGTCTGTTTTCAGTGTAATTTGTGGTCTGCTTCAGTTAATTTGCTTTAGAAACCACATAAAAGATCCTACTGCCAGATTTGGGGAATTTGTGCAGCTTTTTTTTTTCGAATTTAGCTTTTGAAAATGCATCAAACACAGCATGAAAGAGCCGTTCTGCGTACGTCTAAGTGTATCTGAAGGGCTCTCTGCCTCCTAAGTGGTCCTGTGAGTCAGCTGAAGGGTCGTTTTCAATCAGCGCTGCTGAGAACAAGCTTTCAGCCGCCGTTTGCGACCGGTCCGCGCCGCATCTCGGCCCTCACTGCTGCGGTGCCACTTATATAAGATCCACTTTGTATAAAAGAGCGGTTGAGTCAGCGTAAGGGGTCCTGAAGTGTAGAGGGGAAGTTTGGAGTGGAGTGGGCTGCCGGTGTTGTGTAAGCATTTAATAGAGGAATGAATCTACCGCGATTACATCATCACAGCCAAGTCAAGGTTATTTATACAATGCTTTTATAATGTTTATTTATATAAAAGTGCCTCTGGCAAGCAGGTTCACCGCTGCTTGTCTCACAGAATACCAAAAGCAGATGTAAATGAGATGGAAATAACAACGTACACGTCACAGACTCCACTGTGCAGGTCCACAGGTTGTGTGGGTGTGATGGCTGTCAAGATCCCATTTGCAGGAAAGGAAATAATAGAGTAGCAGCCGCCTGTTTCCTTGTATTTCTGTTCTTTATACGATTATCGATTGGTTACTCTCAAGAAAATTATGATGCAGAATTTCACACAGCTAAAAATTACAATAGCTATGTCCACAAATAATCAAAATTACAGCCCTGTCAGAGGAAAAGTGCCTCATGTGAATACCTCAATCTGAAGAGACTGGTAAGATCCTGCTGGATAGGAGGGAATCCGTTCAATAGCTCAATATTTGTGTTTGTTGTGTATTAATACTATCAATTAATACTATTTTTAGTGCTCCGAGCAAACTCCATCAAGTGAGATGAATGTATTCAAGGATAAAAAAAGAGTTGTTATTGTATTTTTTGACATTTACATCCCTGAAATACTGATAGAAACATGATATAGAAACACTGATAAAACACAACAAAATGCATCCTTTTCAGTCTGTGGACTTACGTGTGTTGACCATGTCATCTCCCTCCTGTTTTTTAGGGTTTCTTCCGGAAGCGTAAAACCAGTAACCTGGAGGCCTACGTCAACTGGTTCAACAGACTGAGTTACCTGGTGGCCACTGAGATCTGCATGGTACGTTTTGCTCGAAGGAACAGTTCAGAAACTCCAAGTCTGCCTCTGTTTTACACACACCAGAGTCCCTGGTGTTCGTTCTAAAACACAAAGGTCCAGCCAGCTATTTATAGTTTGATTTAAATCATTTGGGACCGACGCTAATTACATTCCAAAAACATGTGTTTACAAAGTAATAAAAAAATTCTTTTTGTGTTCTTTAATTACAGCCAGTGAAGAAGAAACACCGAGCACGGATCATAGAGTTCTTCATTGACGTGGCTCAGGAGTGTTTCAACATCGGCAACTTCAACTCCCTCATGGCCATCATCAGTGAGTGAAAAACAGACAGAAACTCACTTCTCATCAGCAGACAATTAAAAGCAGCCCCCACACTGTTTGAATGGCAGGTGATTTCTGGTAAATTAAGTGCAGAATCACCACGGTGCTTAAACCTGCGTCAGCGGCACACATCAAAGAAAGGAAAAAAATCTGATAAATGTGCTTGATATTTAGGAAATTATTTTAATGGATTCCACTTAAATCAGTAATTAACAAGCCACTTTGTCACATCTTTTTTTTAAGTAGTGGACACAGTTAAAATGTAGCTCTCACCATTTCTCTGTCCACTAGCCAGTAATCAAATTCAAAGTCAATAAATGTAGTGCCAGCTGGAGTTTTATAACGTTGAGCAGTTCATGGACGTACAAACCACATTAGTGGAGGCTTGAAGCTGTCCAGCCTGCTCGTTTTCTCAGATCTGCCACTGCAAATAAATCCTTTGTGTACTCACACTTTCTCTTGTCTTTCAGCTGGGATGAACATGAGTCCTGTTTCCAGACTGAAGAAAACCTGGAGTAAAGTCAACACCGACAAGTTTGAAATCCTTGAGGTGAGAAAAGCTGCACACATCAGTGTTTCACGAGATTTAATGCTGTAATTCGATTTTGTTTTAGGGATGCACAATAAAAATCTGGGCAGATAATGAGAATATATTAAAAACTGACAGAACTGTCATTTATTTTTGTTGACAGTGATGTCTGTTAGACTGTTAGACTGACAGTTTTGTTCACTAAATCTTAGCATTTCTTACCCTCACATGTGCAACTACAGGTTATATGAACTTCTTTTCAAAATACAAAAATTTTAAATTATCGATTATCTTACCAGTATGGATAAAAACCTCCTGATCAGGCATCCATGATTTTTAAAAATTATTTGAAATTCTCTGTTAAAGTGTAGGATTCCCAGCTCTTAGTGCATGCATATGTGTCAACATCTGCTGTGTCTGACCTCATTCAGCACCAGATGGACCCGTCCAGCAACTTCAGCAATTACCGCACCGCGCTCCGTGGCGCCACCCAGAGGTCAGAGACGGCACACAGCAGCCAGGAGAAGGTAAGACAGCACACTGGACTCATAAACAGGAAAAGGCCTAATGTACCAAATGTCAAGTCTTAATATAAACCTGTTTTTGTCTCTGTCCTCCAGATTGTGATTCCTTTCTTTAGTCTGCTCATTAAAGACATCTACTTCCTGAATGAAGGCTGTTCCAGTAGGCTGCCCAACGGACACATCAACTTTGAGGTCAGTCCACAACTCAAGAGATGGTTAAAAATTACACAGTATTTGAATGAATCAGGTTGAAGTCTGTGTCTTCGACTTGATTGTTTTTTTTTTTAACATTAACAGACAAATATAAGTGTTATAACTGTGATATAAACTCATTTAAACACAGTTAGAACTTATCATTCACTGTGACAGTATGTAACAGCCTCACAATAATGCTGTGGTTTAGGCCTTGAGAAGAGATGTAATGTGATGTAATGACTCCCCCTTGTGGCTAAAAGGCACACTGTCCTCTCTCTCAATGCTTTTCCTTACCAATAACAGAAACTTTTTTTTGTTCTTCTTGTTGTTCTTTATAATTTTGTTGGTTTAACGTATTTCCTGAATCTGTGAGAGCCAACCAGATCCATTTTGTTAAATTAGTGTCAGTGCTGAAAAAGTCTGTTGTCATTGTGTCTTAACAGAAACTGTGGGAACTTGCAAAGCAGGTGAGCGAGTTCCTGGTATGGCGCCAGGTGATTTGTCCGTTCGACAGAGACCGCCGCATCCTCCAGTACCTTGTCACCACGCCTGTCTTCAGCGAAGACGGTCAGTATGCAGTCCTCTGTGTTTATTCAGTCATACATAAATCACATGATTTTCACATGTCATCTGGCTATTTGCCATCAAGTAGGAGAACAAATCAAACTTTGTCTCGTTTTATCACTGCAGAGCTGCATTTGGCCTCGTATGAGAGTGAAGGACCTGAGAACAACATGGAGAAAGACAGTCGCAGGTCTCTTAGGTGGGTACATGCATTTGAAGCAAGCTGCGTTTACATGGACCTTAATATCTAAACCACATATAATCAGTCATATAATATGATCATTTCAGTCGGACTGAAGAATTATTGTCCATGAAAACCTAGCTACTGAAACCTTTTGCAAGTTAACATAATAAATAAAATAAATGCAATAATGCTGACTGTCAATGTTTTGATTTGCAGATCGTCCCTCCTGCATCGAGAGAATCGATCCTAAGAGAATGACAATCCTCTGGGCTCTACAGACTGTAAACGAACGAGGTGTTTTAAAGCTACAGGTTCCTCCATATTATCTTATGGACAAACTTTCACGTTCCCAAATACTGATCCACAAGACGACAAACGCAGCTGGGCCCATGAGCTCTCGGGGAGCATAAATGATTCATAAATCAGATACTGTAACATTGATGATCCTTGATGAGATTCATCCGGTGCCAAAGGATCTCAGAGCTTCAGTTAACACTAAAACCCTCTGCCTTGCAAGCGTTAATGGACTGAAATTCATAAATATTTTTTAACCCAATGATTCCCAAGAAGAGCTTGGATCATCATCTTCAACATCTGCTTCATCCAAGGCACTTAAGAGGATTTGCTGCAGAACATGTGGATTTTGTTTCTATCTCCAGCAGACCTCCATCATGACAGCCTCATACTGTGGAAGCAAGAAGGGCAGGTTTCTGAAAATGAGATCGATATGGACCCGATTTGTTATACTTAAACACTAGCACTGCTTCTCTGTGGATATCCGGGGTGAAAACCACACAGACAGAGAGAGGAGAGATCCACTCTGAGAGGAAAAGTTGATTATCATTGATTTGTATTATAAATAACAGACTAACAACTGCTTTTAGAAGTGGTGTTGTCTGCGCTGTCATCTTGTTGAGTGCATGATTTTAATGAGAACATCCAGTCCATTTGCTCTCAGTTTGCACACAGCACCAATTTCCAGCTATTTCACAGCCATTTTATCTAATTTAGACCCATAATGCGTCAGCTGCATATTTCCAGACACATTTTAGGGACACTTTTCATCAATCATGCTATTTGGTTGTAAACATTTTGTGATGTGTGCACTTCGGTGATGCAAAATCGTGCTAATCATGCAAGTGAAATCAAATGCACTTCAGTGGGTTCTTGTGTATTGTGTATTATAGGATTTGGTGACTCCTATTTTAAGGCGTCTGTCTTTCTATACAGTATTATGTTGTATTTTGTATCAGAAGGTTTAAAAAAAAAAGTTTCTTCTTTGTGTACTTTCTCTGAAGTTTCACCTTGAGCTTGTTGCTGGTTGGCTGGCTCTGCATTGGTAAGCTATATTTTGTTAATACAACACCAGTTTGTGTGTGATAGAGAAGTGTTGTGGGTCTGAATGGAGCACAAACTGATGTATGTGTGTGTGTATGACTTAAAAACAAACAGGATCCTCATCCTCCTCTTCATCTCATCTGTGATGATATGAGGGTGACATGATCCTTTCAAATCTGCCTGAGTGAACGTGAGGCTACTTTTATGTTTTTAAAAAAGCTCATTTTTGTGTTTCATTTTATAAGTGTTTTCACATGTATGCTTTTTCCAATCTTTATTTTTTTGTTGTGTATCACTTGTGTTGCCAGTCAGGGTACTTGTACTGAAGGTCTTTGTGAAAAGAGAATTATATTTTTTCTTTCAAATAAACAGAATAACTGAATAAAACTGTGTTCTTTGGTTTTACTGATGCACAGAACCAAGTCATAAAACACATAATAGAATTTGAAAATGCAATAACAACACCAGAATATAATTAAAGACATTTATTTACAATACACATTGAATCATAAAGTTTATCTTTGGGTGTACATGTCAGCCATCTTTGGTCAAAAACTGGAATAAAGTGAAAAGTGGATCCTCAGTGATTCTGAACTCTGGTGAAGTTAATGCAGCGGCCCTGCAGACAAACAAAAGACAAGTATAAATGTATAAAACAACACAAACAAACCAGAGGCGATTCATCTTATGTGTTAATTTATATAAAGAGCATGAATTGTTGACATTTAGACTGTTAATTTATAATGACTGAGTTGATGCAGTAAGCTGTTATTAGCCTGTTTGGTTCATAATTAGAGGGGAGAAATTTGGGCTGCATTATTATCTGTTATTATGTAATCAAATCACTGTCAAGTCAAGAGGGTGGATCCATTTTCTAATCAAATAGTCTGGTGACACTGAGGGAAAAAGTTAATTTTGGTGCCAGATGTCCAGATAGAAGAAATGAAAATCAAAGTATTCTAAACTGATAAGCAGCAGTGTTTTCTTTTGCTATCTGGTTGTTTTTTGGAGGGAAATACTACAGATGTTTCTTACCTTGTCCTGAGATGTTGGTCTCATGATCGCCACTCTGTCATACTGTCTCCTCAGTAAGGCCAGCAACGCATCAAAACGCCCCTGAAAGTCAAGTTAAATCTGATTACTTCATTAAAAAAAAAAAAACAAGATAAAAATACAGATATGTGTGCGTGTGTGTGTGTGTGTGTGTGTGTGTGTGTGTGTGTGCATGTCAGAATCAGATGGGTAGATATTGAAATATTGTCTGTTGTCTCACCTTGATGGGAGTATACCATTTAGACTGTGGGGGTGGGTGGTAGACGGGAGGAGGTCGTGGTGGGGGACGGGGAATGATGGGCTCCTCTACCTCCTCCGGCATTGTGACCACAGCATCTTTGGTTTTCTCTAGCCGTGACCCCTCCTCTGTGGAGCCCTTCTGCCCCCATCGCACCTATAGACCATGAGTAAATGGCTGCATTTATACAATCAGCACTTAACAATGTTGAGCCTTGCCTCAATTAATGTTTTTTAAAAATACTAAATTCTCTCTGTATTTTTATTGACCTCCATGCGTTTGATTCCTCCAGGACCTCTGCCGCCATAGTACGAAGCATCCACTGTGGGCCACCTGTGTTTTGGCAGAGGATCTTCGTCTGGTTCCTTGAAAACAATAAAAGTAAATTAACCTTTTACATGATAACCCAACATTTCACACTGTCACTATAGAAAGAAAAAGACATTTTAGCCAAGTCATTCAATCATACCTTTACTTACTATGAATTTAATGCAGTGAAAACATTTTTAAATGAACGAAGAGCAAACAGAAACCACCATGGCTGAAAGTCTGAGGCTGATGACCAAGTGATGCAGTACCACTAACAGCCAGCAGATGCTGCCACCATAAAGTCTCAAGCACCAGAGAGAGAGCCATCCTAACAGTATCAGCTTCATGAAATGATAACCTTTTTCTTTGTCTAAATATATAACTTCACTACTTTGATTTTGATGGCAATAAAAAACAGTTTTATTAAAAACAGAGTAAGGGTTAAAGAGTGAGTCATCATGCACAAAATGTTAAAAAAGAACATAAAAAAAACCACACAAAATGTCTCTATACTGCTCATGTGGTGTAATCCAAGTGTCCATAAGCCACAACATTAAAATTTGACCCAAAAAGACGCCATTTACACCATGTTTTTAGCCTTAATGTCAACTGTAGCTTCTCAGACATTTTGTGGGGTTTTCTGTGTGTTCTTTTTTACATTTTAAAACTGGTCACCATTGACTTCAATTATACTGGATTTGGCTGCAACGCTGTTTTCCGCTGAAGCTCTGGGAGTGTTTTGTGAACTGGAGATCTTCACCCATCCTCACATCAGCACAGGGGTGATTAGATATTGAGTGAAATTTCATTTTTGGGTGAGCTATCACTTTAAATCATCATACAAAGAGTAATAAAACATAAAATGGACCTAATCTCACCTAAACCTCTTAACCAACAAGGCTCTTTTACTTCAAGGAGAGCATTAAATCTGACTTAACTTAATTTTGCAAGTAAAGATCTTTAACTGTAACTTTCAGTTCTGCTTCTCAAAAGATTCTACACAGACGCTGCTCTTCATGAGACAGTATGGTTTTAATTTAGGTTTGTGCTAAACAGACCATCTTTCCAGATTCAATCCTAAAGTTTGGATACTGGACGATGTCGGCTCACTTGATATGACTCATCATGAGAAGCATTTTATCCTGCTTGCAAGCACTACAGAGAAAAAAAAATGTATACTTAAAAACTGGAAATCTGAAAAATCCCCAATAAACACTGGATCAGTGAACTCCCTCCTCCTGTCAAGAAAAAAACCCACTAACTTTGACTATGTCTGGGAACTCTTTCCTCGACATATTCTATATGTTTAGCTTTATTATTTCTGGACATTTGTATCTATTGTATCTATCTATTTATTATATATTGGTGTATTTCTACCTTTATTAACATCAAACATTTTAATTATGTAACAAATATACCACATGGGGATGGGAGGGTGGTGAAGGTATGTTATGTTTTTGTTTTTAATTTTTTTTTGTTGACTGTTATAGAAAAAGGCAATGTTTTTATATCTCTAGTGCATTTAAGTATTTTGTATTTTGTATATTTGCAATCAATATGTACATACAAATATGGACCATCTTTCCTTATACATGTTCATGAATAATACACTGTAGCCTGTTTTAAAAAACAGAAAACTCAGATGACTCTGACAAAGGCTACAAGCTGAAATCCTCTGCTTCTTATAAAATAGAGTCACTCCAACCACTGCCAAAACGGCAACATGTGGTAAAACCCAGACTTCAGAGTCAAAATGTCCTTTCATAGACCCACTGGTAATGTAAGAGAAATGTTTTTCACCAGTCTGTTGTTCACTTACAATGACAGGAGGTGGAGGAGGCGGGCGAGAGGGAGGTGGGTCTCTGATCACCTGTGAGAAACAATATGACTGAGTCATAAACAATCACTTCAGGGCACAAATAAAGAGCGTTACTGCAGGAACCCTGGCCAAACCGCAGCACCAACACTAACAATAGCACTGAATTATGGTTCGTGCTCCCACGAGGCCTGAATTGGAGATATTCACGCACACGCAGACTTTAAACTCACCACAGTGCAGCAGAGAGGCCAGAACCACCAGAGTAAAACCAGACCCAGTAAAAGCAACAGGGCCAACAGCAGCCAGAGCACCCAGATCCCATCTGACTGCAATAAAAACACACTCATCACACACACACATTATACCATACACCTGCAGATGTGTTTATGAAGCTTTTGTCATCGTTACACTGGCACCAATGCATGTGTCATACCCAGAGATACTTATTTTCACATTTAAAGAGGTTATAACAGAAGTCATGATGGATAACAGCTGACTGTTTTACTTACTAAGGTAAATTGCAGGTAATTATTGGCGATTAATTAATATTTAATATTTAATTAATATTTGTCTCTTAATTCTAGTTTGAATCCACAAATCTCATTCAAGCCTCATTTTTGGTGCTATGTGATTGTTACTCACACATGTTGTGGCGTAGATGGTGATGGGACTGGAGATGTAGGACTTTCCATTGTTCAAGCTGACCAGCACTTCAATTGATCTGCAATGATTAGACACAATCACTGAAAACAACATCAGAATGAGAGGAAACAGTTGCATGCATTTTGTGGAATTTCTTTCTTACCTAAAATCTGTAGTTAAATATAATCCTTTTATAAATCTCAATTGTAACTATTCACTTCCAATAAATCTCCACTGTCACATAGTCTGGTCATTATATGAAAGAAAATGTGCAATGCTGCCATGTTATTTGGCACTAATAGGAAACTTTGAGAGGGACATAACTGGACACAGGAAGAGTGAAAGCATTAATGAAGTAAAGCAAATTAAAATGGAGCAATTGTGTTCACCATTTTCTTTATTTAAAGGACCAGTGTGCAGGATTTAGTGGCATCGACTGTAGCAATGAGCTTGCAGATTGCAAATATTTAATCTCATCCTCCCTTTCCAAGCATGTATGAAAACATATTTGCCACATTCTGAAAAAAAATCCCTATACATCTGATACACTGAACCTTTAATGCCCCATCAACTACAAAGTTTGCGAAGCTTTAGTTATGTTTCTTAGTAACCTTGTCAGTTTCCCTGTTGACCTTCCAACATCATTAGCGCCAAGAACATTGAATCACCATAAAAAGGAAGCCATTTCCATTCATATTCTTATCATTTTTTGCCCACATTTCCTTGTGTGCCATTACAGTTTGTGGTTAAATATTGTTTGGTTCCAATTTTTGAGGTTGGACTCGGCTGATATCGTTTCAGCTTTGTCCCTGAGAGATTTACACAAACTGCGCCTGAGCGTTTCAGTGACGAGGGAGTGTTACAGAGTGGGTGAGACGTGATGGAAAATGAGAGGTGACTGGGGACGGATAGAGGGAGAGGGAGACAGCGCTGTTTGAAGTGGGTGAAGTTAGATCAGCTTTGGCTCGCTCTCTAAATGCCACAGAGATATTCTGGTCAGACTGGCTTCACTTCATCCAACACTTTGAGCTGTTCACAGATAGTTCTACTGTAAACACTGTTCTGCTTTCTCTCTCCGTTACACACACACACACACACACACACACACACACACACACACACACACACACACACACACACAACACAGTTCTAGTTTAGAACCTCAACCTGCTGTATTTGCACAGGCCCAGTTTTATGATACGCTCTTAGAAACAAATGTGCAAACTAGAACCATAAAAGATTCTTCGACTTGTCCTCATAAGAGAAACCCTTCTGGTTCCTGATAGAACCTTTTATAAATGCTCTGTTTGTAACACTTTCAGAGTTCTATCTGGGTTAAACAGAACCATCTATGAAAGGTTTTACCCAGAACCTCCCACGAGAAGTTCTATGCGGACCTCTCTATGATGTAATGGTTAACATGGTTGCTAACAAGAACCCACACCAGGGTTTCTACTGAGAATCCCTTCTATATTCTAAGAGTTTCATCTAGTTTTATATTCCAAGGGTTTACTCCAGAACCCACCCAAGGGGTTCTACTGAGAACCCGTTTATATTCCAAAGCTTTTATCTAGAACCCGCCCAGGGGTTTCTATCGAGAACCCTTTTATATTCCAAGGTTTTATCTAGAAACCAGCCATTCTACCGATAACCCCTTCATATTCTAAGGGTTGCACTTAGAACCCACCCATCGTTCTTCCAATACCTTTACTCATACAAGGAACCCTTTATTAACCATTTCTGCAAAATAGGGTTCTTCAAAAGCAAATAGTTCTGAGTAGAACCTCAGCCCTTCAGGAAGAATCCTTTTTGCAACCCTTATTTCTAAGAATATATAACTTATTGTTGTTTTAATTTACTGACAGAAAAGGCAGAATTCCTTTTACATGATTACAAATGAGGCATCTATGCTCCATCAACTTTGTGAAATGTTGCCACACCTCAGCGATGTCCCGACGTGACATTACTGCTCACCACTGGGTCGATGATGCACTTTATTGCCTGGAGCGAGTCGGTGTTGTCAGATGAATGCCAAAATAGTGATGTTATAAAATGATGTCATGCTGAATTACTTTGCAGGACTGTTATTTTTCTTGTATAAAAATTTGTTCTTTTTTTTCTATTTATGGTAAACACCCGCTCAGTGCTGCCTCAAAAGTGAGGCTGATAGAGCACAGAGATGCTCATGACTCTGATATCTGCAAGTACTTTCAGCAAACTCGCAGCCATTGGTGATAAATTATTTTGATCTTAAGGGTTTTATTGCAAACGAAACAAAAAAGAAAAAAACAAGGACAAAAACAGACTATATGACCCTGCATAATGAAAGCTTTGGTCACTATTTTAAAGTGTGGGTAGATTTAGAAATTCTTGTGCCTACTGTTCATTTTGTGGATACTGCACATACATCATTAACTTTAAATAACAATGACCAGAATGCTCTAATGTGACTATACAATAATATGATTTTTATTGCATTTTTTTTATTACAGTTGAGACTTTGGTCTGGCAGCAAGTTCAGTTCTTTTTTAACCTGCAGTTTGTTTACATTCGTGTCTTGACTTACTGTCCGACCTCGTGCAGAACAGGAGCTGGACACAGGAGATATCCGTCTCTAACTACTGTTGGCTTCTGGTCTGAGAAGAAACAGCACAAGTCAAACTGTTTCTGCCTATAAAGTCTGAAGTTTCTTGCAAAACTTTACAAAACAATTAAAAATACACAAAAATTACAAAAAAAAAAACTCTGTTAACATGTCATCCAGTTAATACCTAAATTCCAAAAAACTCGGAACAAACTTTTCTGGCCTATATTCAGTTGCATACTGTACAAAGACAAGATATGTAATATTAAAACTAATAAACTTAATTGTTTTTTGTAAATATACCCTCATTCTAAATTTGATGTTCCAAAAAGTTGGTACAAGGGCATATTTACCCTTTCTTTTAACAACACTCCAGGTGCTCAGTGGTCCAGGGTCACTGTTGTTGTATTTTGTGCTTCACCACATTTTCAATGACAGTGAGACAGGTCTGGATTTCAGGATGGCCAGTCTAGCAGCCAAACTCTTTTACTACAAAGACACACTGTTGTAACACATGCAGAATGTGTCTTGGCATTATCTTGGCAAGAAGCTGGACCATCTCTGAAAAAGATATTGTCTGGATGGCAGTATGTTGCTCCTAAAGCTGTATGCACCTACTGGTGACTTCACACATGTGCAAGTTACACATGATGCCATAGATACTAACACATCCCCATATCATTACAGATGCTGGTCCTTGAGCTTTGTGCTGGTAATAATCTGGATGGTCCTTTTCCTCCTTAGCCTAGAGGACACTATGTCCATGACTTCCAAAAACAATTTGAAATCCGAATTCGGACAGAGTACACCTTACTTTCCATCATCTTAGATGAGCTCAGGCCCAGAGAGGTATTCCACAACTTTCCCAGTTTATTAGTTTGAACATTAAATATCTTGTCTTTGTACTGTATTCAACTGAATACAAGTTGAAAAGCATTTTGTAAATCACTGCATTCTGTTTTCATGTACGTTTTACATAGCATCTCAACTTTTTTAGAATTGGGGTTTGTCACTTTGCCTCTTGGTGGACTCTGACTGGCCAGTAGGAATATGCTTTTGTCATTTTAACTCCTCAAAGTTAATCCATCATGGACAGTCATAGTGCTAGTGCATTATCAAATTTTATTTCACAGCTTTGTTGAACACTCGATTCTGATTGGTCAGTTACAACATCAATGGTCTGTCATTTCTGAACAGCAGACACTGCTATGAGTAACAGACTGTTGCTATGGACACAGCTCTGACTCTGGAGGAGTTAGTCCTAAAATCATTTCTAAGCCAATAAAATAGTTTCAAATCATTATTTTATATCAAATGATTTTTTTTTCAATAATGTGTGTGCATATTTTTGTCAATTTCAAAAAAATTCAAAGTAATGGAGCAACAGCAAAAGAAAGAATGAGAGGAATTCCATCAGGGTAGATAAAAACAAGCCTGTTGGAAAAACACAGTTATCCCTTCATGCCCTCTCAGTGACACCACCCCCTCACTTCGATCTCTTAATAGACTAATGAGACGGAGATACACAGACGCTCTCCCTCCCTCTGCTCAGTCACATAGTGTCTCCTCTGTTCTCCGGCTGAAGTCAATAAAAAGCAGCTACTGTTTGTTTCTGGACGTCATGACTCTGACTTTCCACTGCAGCACAGAGATCTGCACGTTGTTTCACATTTCACTTCATAGATGGTGTTATCCTGCAGGCCCCATGTGGCCACATGTTTTAAGCATCGCTGGTAATTAAACTTAAGCATCCAAGAACCTGTCGTGCATATATCAGCTGACATGCAATGAGCGTGTTGAGTGTGTGTCATGTACTGACCGTATGTTTTTTGATTGACAGTGAGGGAGCAGAGTACGTTTTCTGTCCTCTTGGAGCCGCTGAAGCCGGTGCCCCTCAACACCACATTGAAAGACTCTGGGGGACATCAGACACATTTCACCACTATGACATTGTACATTTTATAAGCATTAAACAGCAAATATGGTGACTGAGCAACTTAAAATCAACAAGACTCACAGTCTACAGCCGTGATGCCAGCAGCTTAGGTAGAATGATGCCTTTAGCTATATGCCAACATCAGTATGTTAACATGCCACATTTCTACTGCAGGAACTTTACCCAGGAACTAGGAAACTTTAGAGGAACTCTGAACTGCATTGTTGCCGCAGGGATCAGACCCTCTTCAGTTGTGCTTTCCAAAAGCACAGAAACTATTAGGTAGGCTGGACATTTCTGATTGGTTGATAATTCGCTGCATTTTATTTCAGTTGTTGTCCAGTGATGTCACAATTATGTCACTGGTGTTCGGGAAGAATTACAGCCTATTTCAATTTGGATTTCTAGCTTCCACCTCTGGGTAGCCAGGGGGCTTGCATCAGTTGGAGATGAATGTTTTTGTCATCTAACACTACATTTTGGCCAACAAAGTAATAGCTATGGGATAGGTTGGTGATACATGGCAACATGGGTGTGAGAGTCACAGTTTTGCCCACAATGCATCCTGGTACATGTCCGGCACAGCTACATAAGCAGGAGGACTCAGTTTCCTCAGTCAATATAGCACGCAACAAACTTCCTCACCAACTTACCATTCACACAAACACTCGACGGCTCTATTGTGAAAACGTCTGTGCACGTCTGCTTCAGGATCTGTGTGGAGATACAGATAACAGTAACAGCTCAGGTTATAAGACCGTAATGTCACTCTCACACTGTGTGCCAATGACTGGTTTTTGCGATGTGACCTCACCGAGCTGACGATGTCTTTGAGGGCATGAAACCCCGACAGCACTGGAAAGACCTGTTCTGTGCCATCTGCTATTTCAGCAAGCTGTGAAATGAAATAATTTTAATTTTAAGTTCTCATATATAAAAAAACCTTTACATTTCAGGGCTCACTTTTTGCCGCCTCTCTGGGAGGTCCTCTGCTTGATTCAGCTCAGTGCTTCAGCAGCATTTAGGGAGGAAAAGTCAGTTTAGAGGAGATGAAAGCTCTGGACAGCTGGCTGAAGCTTTCATCTCCTGCTTTAACGATAGCAGAACAGGAAGCTCGTCTGGCATTATCTAATTACAGAGTGATGTAATTATTTCCTCCTCAGACCACAAAGTACACTCGCTCAGTAACCAGACCAGAGAACTTTTGCACCCGTTGACTACTGAAGACTTTCCCGGTAATAAATTATACAGTTCAACAGTTCAACATGCATATTAATACTTAATATGCAAATCAACACTGTCACTATAATGTGATTAAAGCTGCTCCAACTGCAGACCAAACAACACTAATGCAGGAATGATTCAGGGCGGGCAGGGGGTTGTGCTACACTGATGCCACTTTAAATGAAATATTGTAGTATTGTATTTCTCAGCAAATTTAATCACATGTTTTTCTTGGCCCTGTAGATTTTATTATAGATAACTTATGACCTGATGTTGACTGTTCACATATCACAGCACTACTACAAACAACCCATATGGAAAAGAAAAAGAAAAGAAACAATTCACGTTGCTGCCAGCAGTAAATGTTTATGTTTATGTTTATGTTTTGTATTGTATGTCTCAGTTTTGCATTTTTTTTTCTCATACAACATCTGTATCTGGAAAGATGGAACAGGAATAAAACATTTTGTTTCAACATGTTAATAGGTCATTATTTATTCAACGATTAGATTTGTTTCCAGCATTCAAAACATGTGAGCATCTGCCCCATGTATGGAGGCTGGCAGTCCTCTGCAGCAACTACTGATTCGACTCCCATCTGCGGCCCTTTGCTATGTGTCATTCTCCCTCTCTTCATCCCAAAAAACATAACTTAAAAAGAAAACCACACACGTGAGCAACTATTGTCAGTTTCTGACAGAAAGAAAATAGCTAATTAATTGATGATAAAATGTTTTAAAGGTTGGCACATGGCACATGCAAAATGGAGAAAAGATTGACGTTATACTCAAAACGGGCAATGAATCTCAGGAGACACAGAGTGTAAACTGGAAAATAAAGGTCACATGTTGAAAATAATCATGAACTGTGGTTATTTTAGCCTAGATACATTAGAAAATAGCAATTAATTAATTCTTCAAAATATTTAGGGTTAAGTAACAATCAAGTAAACATTATGTCTGTTGCTGTAAGTAAAGTAAAGAACAGGGCATATTGGACTCAGCCTTGATACATGATGTGGTTACTGGTGTACTCAATGTCTGTAGTTTTTAATCAAATATGACACATACTAACTTATGCTTTTTATATATGCATATATCCCATTAAGTTTTTTGTTTTGTTTGATTGTTCTTTTTATTTGAAGATGTCATATATGTGACCTATTTCATATCTTGAAGGTTTTTACACACTACCTCAAAAATTTCAGTTTCTTTGTTGCCCAGCTCATCTAAGTTTGATATTACATATTATTATGTGTATTATTATATTGTATGTGGATTGAGTGTCATATATAATATTCAGTTCCAGATTATCCCATTTTACACACATTTACTAGGGACCATGTATCTGATTTGACTGTGATATTATTTTCAAGTTTCAGATAAAACATAAGCATTTAGTAAAATGTGTATAGATTTTTTCCATATAGGACTGAATACCAGTGGTTCTATTAGGATAATGTCTGTTTTTTCTCGTTAGCATTTCTTACAGTCAACACAGTCAGAAGAAGACATTTTTATTCAGCATGAAAAACAACTTTGAGGACACATTAGGTCACATCCTCACTCAGTTCAGTGTTTTCATTACTAACACAATGCTGCCTTTCAGTAACTTGATACCTGATATCACAGCAAGGAATCAAAAGTAACTCAAAACAAAATGTATTCCATGTTTTTACATAAACCGACTTCAGCATAAACTGCTTAGTTTTCTGCCAGCTGTGAGCTGTTCTGTCCTCAAGAGGTTTCAGTTGAATCAAAACAGACTAACCAATGAGGTCAAGGTAAGTTAATAAAGCTTTGCCAAAAAAAGCAGCTTATTGAAGTTCTGACCACAACTGAACACACACCGACACATAAACACACACACAGAAAGGCAAATAAAACCTCAGTGTTTGAACAACCAACAGTATCAGTATCAGTAACACAGAGAAGTTTTCTTTCTCACGAAAGCATGAAAAGTCAGAGGCCAACGAGAGAAAGCAAAGACAGAGGAGGTACAAAAAAAGTCCTTCTACCTGTTTGTGGTCAAAGTCCATGACCCCGATGCAGTACACTCTGGCTCCAAACCCTCTGGCTTTGTCAGCCTGGGAAGCAAACACAAGGTCTAAGTCATGTTCTGTGGCTTCTACTGACACAGTAAGACTGTGTTTGTTATCAGAAAAGAAGTCATTGATAAAAGATCAGCCTACAAAACATCATCAGTAAAGTGTTCCTGTGTGTGTTTGATACCTCCTGTATGCTCAGTTCATAGGGGTAGATGTCCAGCTTGCCATCAGTCAAAACAATGATGATGCTTGATGATGGCGGAGTTTGTGTCTTCATCTGGTTGGACACCTGAAGAGAGAAAGTTGACTCAAGCTCACACACAGGTTGTGCACATGTGCAGTTCTAAAAGGCTCCATTGCTGTATCTTTTGGACTGAAGAAACATTTTATGTTGCAAGACCCCACTGGACCTTTTAGAAATATAAGACCACATATCATCTATTTTACCAGATTATTCCTAATAATACAGCAGTTAACATTAGACAGAATGGACCAAAGTATACAAGGACAGACAAACTCTATAATAACTGAAAAATAATGATGTGACCATTTGTGTAAGGAGTGGGGTTGCTGGCAGGCAATGATACGTACTGCTCTCATGCCCTCGTGCATGTACGTTTCACCAGCAGGTTTGATTTGGCTCAGCCTCTCCAAACCATCATCGATCTGTGACCTGCACAGCCAGATCAGAAAACACAGACAACACAGTGTAAATAAAGACTGATGGGAGCTCTGTGTGATCTGGTTATTGGTTGTTTTTCAGTGAGGAGGAAGAGGAGGAGGGTGGGTTAATGAATGAGGCAGAGAAGAGGAGCAAGAAAAGGAAAGGTTTTTTAAAAAAAACTGAAGACGGTACCTGTCTCCAGTTAGTGGCAGTATTACAACTGCTCTGCTGGAGAAGACAATATAGGAGACCCTCATCCTGGGACTGAAACACACACACACACACACACAAAGAAAGTGTGAATCTGCAAATCTTCACAAGCAAACATCATCAGAAACTAAGTCTTATATCTTTTAAAGTCAACATTGAATTTAAAATAGCCTTATTATATAATCTTATTATTTCCTGCTACTCACTGTTTCTGTGTCTGTCTCTGGGTCCTTTAGAAACAGACATAACACATTTAATTTAATTAAATATCATATTTTACTGAATCTGAATCACGCACAACATGGGACGATCTTGGCGCCTCGCTCACCCTCTCATCTCCACATACACAATAGCGCCCCCCCTCCCACCCCTCCACCCCCATCGGTGTTACTTCCTTGCTGTAACCTTCAGGCAGTGAAGGGGTACAGAACTGTCTGTTGTGGTCAGCACCACCTTCAACATCTGGCTGGATGTTATGCTCTCATATTTAGCAACCCACTATTAAACCTAAAGATATCACACACACACACACACACACACACACACACACACACACACACACACACACACACACACACACACCCTCTGGACCATTACCCAGAGGGGTTTGGAGCAGTTGGTGGCCTTGTATGATGTCTGCTCCCCAAAATAGAAATGCCCTACTTTTCTACTCACTACTAGTGTTTGTACTGTAATTTAAAAACCTATAACGTCTCCTCACTCTTTAAATAGACTTTTTTGTGGTTCAATTTCTTCTAATTCAAATTTAATATGCCTGTTACTCTGCAAAGAACTTTTTCATTTTGTTTCAAACTGTGCTATATAAAGTTTATATTATTCCATATTTTTAGTAGAGGAGAAGATGAGCTGCAGAGAAAAGAGGGACAACCTTCGCAAAATTTAAAAGCACATAACAGCAGCTGTACTTACCTGACAAACCTGTTGGTGAGCTGCTCCACAAATCCATAGATCTCGTCCCAGTGTCCCGACACACTGCCTGACCTGCAAAAACAGGTAGCACCAAACATATAATATCAAATATAACGCAACACAAGATTGAACACCAAGCACGACCATCTCTGACAACAACAAAAGTGTATAATAACAGGGGAAGGTCATCAATTAAACCAAACCTCATTTGAATAGTGTATATTTTCTGTATTTGCATGCATTAAGTTTTGATGAAACTAGAAATAAGTCATACTGAGGCATGGAAACCTGTTTCCATCAATGCCATACAAGAAAAGATCCTGTAAATCATTTTAATGGTTACTTTTCTCAAAATAATGAGTTTCTGCAGGACAAAACAGACAGAATGGGTGTTGGTCACTATAATCTATTTTTGCTTTGAATAAATTGTTTTTTTCAAGTTGTAAACTGATTAGGATTTAGTTTGTTCACATTTAATAACAACATAATATACTGCGACTCTCTAAAGGTAAACATGCTCCAAGTAAACACCCCAAACCCTTATGGTCAGAACAGAAAAGATTAAAATAAACTGTCAGACATGCAGTGAAGCAGCTGAGGGACATGGAGAACTAAACACAACCTTACATGGAGAGGACTGAGTCAAGAAGACTGTCTCTACACTTAGGTAACAAATATTAAATTAATATACTGCTCTGACCCTGTTGGCTCCTTTATTCCAGTCAAGCAAACACATGCATGCAGGCAGAAGTAATCTGTTTTCACTCACCTGTCCAAGACAAAATAAATATCAAACGCTCCATCGCAAGAAGCGTCGTCGCCGTCATGCAGCGATGAATTCACGCAAACACCGAGGAAAAGTAGGACTTTGCAACATATCCATATTAGATCCATAATCCATGCGTTTCATGTCAGCTGTCATGAGTCCTTCGTCATGTTCACAGCATCAGGCAGCACAGCGGTTCACATGTTGGATCAGTGCAGAGTGGAGGACCTGTGTACTACAAGTGACAACAGTGACAATGAAATGAACAGGGCAGGACGCACAGCAGCCAGCTGCTGCACACCACCGACACTACAGCAGCAATCAAACAGGACACAACTTCCTGCAGGACTCTTCAAATTAAACTACAGACAGCAACACGGCGAAATATTACAACTATTTTATTACTAACCTACCTATAAAAATAAAAAAACATATTTTTTCAACTTTCAACTTTATATATATATATATATATATATATATATATATAAGCTATGCTATTGTATCTTACTCTATTAAGCTTTTATTTTGAAAGCAAAATCATTTATCTTCCTGTAGATGCCATCTTGGACTTGACTTTCACTTGCCAGGGCAGCTGGCATAAATAGTGACTGACTGAGAACAAAAATACAAAGAATGACAGACTGATGGTTCGGATGACTCAATATAACTACAATAGAAAATATCTGACCCATAAATAACCATAAACAATTTAAAACAGGGGTTGAAGAAAACCATTTTCTCCTTATAAAACAGTGAATACCTTCTCCTAAGTATTTGAAAAGTGTTTTATTAGGGCATCCAAGATTTACTAAAAGTTCAGTCAGTGAAGAATTCAGCAGTGGCTTATTACAGTGCATTTCCCACTGACTCATAAATCACTCTCCCAATAATGTACTGTATGCCTGATGTTTTTTTTTCTTTTCAGAACAAACAAGTGCATCATATTGCTGTAAATCTATTGCAGATGGAAAGCAGTATTGAATATGTTAACACAACGCCCTTGGTATGTCAGAGTGATTTGCTGCCCTGCATGAGTCCGATCCAACATGGGACTTCCCAAAAGCTGAAATTAAACCTTTGTCTCAAGACAAAAGACTGGGCTTTCTGATTCTTCCACGAATGTCTCTTAAACACCAGAACATGATGACGTCCTCAGAGGGACATTTTATCATTTCCCACATGTTTAATCTAAGATGTTCAACACATTCCAGGAGTTCTTTTGTGCACTGCTGTAATTATATATTTCTTTATTGTTGCAGGGATGCAATGCACTGACTGCTTGTGGCTTCCCAAAAGTTTAATTTCAGTCTGAAGTCGGATGAAGTCATGACAGAAAAACAACTCAAATAATTACATACCAAAGTTATTGTGTCAGCAAAATAGCATTTCGTGTGTCTAATCTTCTGTTACAGCCAGAGATCCCCCTCAGATACTTCATAGATGGCTGTTATGAATTATGTGATCTGTGCTCTCTTTCTGGGTGTAGTTGGACCAGATTAACACAAGGTCTCTTACATGTCCCCTCCAATCTGTACTTTCTCTTTTCTATTCTAATAATTTATTGTGCACAACTTGACTAAAATGGAGATGAAAGATGCAGATGCAGCCTTTTCAATCCAACTGTTTCGCTGATGGTCTTGGAACAAGTTGCTTTAGGGCAGGTCCACATCGGCCTTGTTCAGTTGGTTAAATTGAACCCTGAAGCACCCCGTTGGTGCAGTTTGTTTGGGTTGGTATGAATAATGGACTCTGGTGTGCCTTGAAGGGGTTCGTTTCTGGCGTGAACACCATTTAAACCAATCCCAGAAGCATGCCATTGTATGTACCAATTCATTGGCTAAAAAACATTTTCTCTTCCTGTTTTCGCCACTGGTGAACTAGTAGCACATTAGCTATCAAAAGGTGGACTGGCAGAGGACAAACCAGGACTCACGACAAAGTGGGAAATGTCTGCATCATTAAATTATTTAATACTGTTTTACGAGATGTTCCTGTGTGTGGTCCTCAAAGATCTGTTTACACACTTCAGATTTACACAAACATAATCAGAACCTGGTGGTGCTCCATATGATATACAAACTGGACCACATGTTGCCTTTTTACCCAGAACTGTATAACCTATAATTAAGCAACTTTTCCAACACATGACCTCTGTTTACAGTTTCAAATCAGTTTTACCTTTGTAAACGCAAACCAGACCAGTTGGAAAAATTAAACGCTTTATCATCCTTGCTTTGGTTCAATTCAGGAACCAGATCATGAGGTGTGAACCCTCAGTAAAAATGTACAATGATCAACCACAACATTAAAATCACTGACAGATCGGTGGCCTGGTGACTGATGTATAATATCAGTAAATGACAAAATGACGAAAATAGCTTTTCCAACCTTAAATCTACTTAAAGTGGAAATGAAAGGAAACTGGATGTTAAGATTTACATTTTAAACTGGAAACATTGCCTGTCAGAGCTGTATGCAAGAAGCACAACTGGTCTTCTCTTCCAGGCCAAAGGATCTCCTTTGACCTCAGCTGAAAAACAAAACAGAGACAGTGTTTCATCTTCATACCGCAGCTGATGAGACAGTTTGAACATTGTGTGACCACAGTCAATCCCTCCACCAAGTCAAAACAGATGAAATGTTTAGGGTGTGGCCACAAGTCCATCTTATTAAATGAAAAGCATTTGTTAGCAAACAATCTGCATTATAATTAAACCGTCCAAGGGCGTGATTTTCATTTCAGCTTTGGTGGGGAGAAATATCTCCGGGGGGGAAACTGTTCAAACCACTAAAATAAAAGACACTTTAGAACATATAATGCTTATATAGAGAGGACAGACTTGATTCTAAGCCTTTGAGGAAATTAATTAAATGTAGGATTTAAGAGATATTTTGCAGAGAGGTTCAGGATATTGGCCTGTTTTGCGTCCAAGTTGGATAAATGACTGCAGGTGCATTTCTCCACACTTACCAGTTGGTGGCAGTAATATGCTGCGTCGTCGTTTAAATAAAAAAAAGAAGAAGTAGCTGACGATATGTAGGTTATGTGTTTCTTTTTTACTAAAATGTGATCTTTTTTTAACACAATGTTAGCTTGATAGCCATCCGGATATGGCTGAACTGTCTGAACGGGGATATCGACAGTCGGACTGCTAATAATGGTGAGCTTTGTAACGCTGTTTTCAATCAGTGTCGCTGCCTGAAATCACGTCTGTCTGTAGCTAGCATGAACGTTAGCCGAGCCTGCTAACATGGTGGGACAATAACAAACCGGACTGACACACATTTAGAAGATGTCAGTGGTTGTTATTTGAAAAGCTTTATCTCTAAATGAAAGAGATAATACCCTCTGTGTTGAAGAGTCAACATTTTGCGGATGTAATACAGAGTGGTTAACAAACAACAATACTAACGTTAGCGTTAGCTTACTTGTAAACACATTGATTCAAATGGGGTCAATGGTAGAAAGTAACTAGTATGCACATTTACTAGAGTACTACACTCAAGTACAGTTTCGATGTTCTGTACTTTACTTGCGTAATTACAGTTTATGCTACTTTTGTGCTTCACTGCATTTTTCGAAGGCAATATTATACTTGTAACTGCACTACATTTATTTGACACCAGTAGTTACCAATAGTGGAATGTAACTAAGTACACTTGACTTGAGTATTTTCATTTTATTCAACTTTATGCTTATTATTGTACTTATTGTACTTTTAACTTCACTTCTTTGTCTGATAGCTTTAGTTGCTAGTTACTTTTCAGATTACAATGTTTGTGATGAACAGAAAGATTACGTGTTCCGTTGTGGGTTGAGAAAATTATCCTTTTTCTTCTAAAAATATAGAAATAATTTAAAAAGTCTCTTGGATTAGCTAGAAAATGCATTGAAAGTAGCTCAGATTTAAACATCTTCATCAGCAAAATGCAATATAATTATAAATGTAGCAGTAGTATTAAACCGAAACATGAGTACTTTTTTTGTTGACCTACTTTAATTGCATATTACTAAAACTACCTTTGTAACTGGTTTTTGAAATGGCTTCAATTTAATACTGATGCTTTGATATGATCTACTGAAGCAAACAAGACCATCAGCAAGAAGATCAGCTATTTCTGTGCAATTTTTTTTAATGCCTGTCATCATGTCTGATTCGCCTTGAAATCAGATAATATGCAGACTGGAAAAGGCTGTCTTTTAATTTTCCCAGCAAAGTTACTCTGAGTAGTACATTAGCCAATTAAAAAGAGATTAAATCATTTAGATAATTCTATTTTTTACTTTATATTTTATGGTTAAGGCAGTGGAAACACTACTACTTTTGTCAACTCTGTATGAAAGTTTCAGTAACAGTAACTTGAAAAACTAGTTTTACTGAGAATTATAATGAACTAAATGGAGCTAGTGCCCAATATGAACTGGTGTTTCCTGTTTTCTGCTCTCCCACTCAGCCTTAACCCCCCCGCCCCCCCAGCTTGCCTTGTACCAGAGGAGCAGAGGACAAGATGCTGCTGAAGATGCCCCAGAAGCTGCTGAAGACCGCTCACTACATCGAGCTGGGCAGCTACCAGCACTGGCCAGTGCTGATACCCCAGAGAATAAGACTGTACACCTACGAACAAATCCCCCTCTTCCTCAAAGAAAACCCCTACATCACAGATGGTTACAGGGCTCACTTGCCCTCCAAACTCTGCCTGAGGAGGTGGGAAATATACAGTTTTAATCTCAGAATTTAGGACTTATTCACTGCATTCCTGCATATCCTACATATTATTGTATATTATTTTATATTGTTGAGTGTTAGTGTGTATACAGACTGGCCTTGTTGATATATGTACATCTTTGTTTCTTCTTTTCTGTTGCAGTATTTTTATTCTGTCCAATGAGACGGTGAATATCTGGAGCCACCTTTTGGGCTTCCTGCTCTTCTTCTCTCTGGGGGTAAACGACCTCTCCTCAGTACTGCCTGCCTCTGGAGCTAACAGAGAGGACTACGTCATCTATGCTATAGGACTGTTCTGCTTCCAGGTAAGACTTAATTGGTTGAGTGGATGCTGTGAGAGTAACAAAAGCTGGGATTTTCACAGGGCTGGCCCCTTGAAAGTCAAAGATTAAAATCATCAGTTGGTGACCACCTTGTTGACTGAGATTCTTAAATTCTTTTTTTTGTAGCCTGTCAGTGTGCATCACAATAACAGGATAAATCAGATAGAAGCTTATAAAACTGCACAGGGAGAACATTTCAATGAGGAATTATAAATAACTAATGAGAGAAAGTGAAGCAAGTGGTTGGTCATTAAGTATCAGCTCTTGTTTTTTTAGCTGCATCATTGTATACAGAGCAATGCAACAGCATGACAGGTTGTAAAATTCCCAAACTGAATCTCAAAATCAGATTTAACCTGCTTTAGCTGCATTGCACGTGCCACGGTGTGCTGGGATTTTATACCATTATACACACACACTTATACTTTTTAGTCTCAGTGTGAGGAAATACAGTATTACACATCCACGGAGGCTAATGTAGGAATTTAGTGTGACTCACTTAACTGAAAAAAAAAGGAACAAATTGTCAAAGCTCCGTATCGAACAGCCAAATCTGATTAGGCTGACAAAATTCTGAACTGGATACAGCCCTAGATTTTCATCTCCCAGAGAAGTTAATGACATTACAGAAAGTACTGTACCCTCATCCAGAGCTTGTGGTGTTGTTAAGACATGAAAGTGAACGCAAAGATGTTGTTCAAGAAGAGCAGTGCTGTAATTCAGGGTTTTGACAGTCATACAGTGTGCTCCAGGCTTGATAAAATAAACTTTCCATAGTCCTCCCAGCATTCATGCTCATAAAACAAATGCATGATCTACATGTTTTCAGTAACAGTAATTACTGTTGGTATTTGTTCATTATGAACATTTAGTATTTGTACTTTGTATGAATAATTATGTAGGCGGTGTCCTGTGTTGTATTATATTTGTATGGTTTAACAAACTGATTCATGTAGGTCCATGTTTCCTGCCACAGGTTCAATGAGTTCACCTTTACCCACCCAGGTGTGTAACCTGTTTATAGGTGTAACTGTTGTAAAGGTGGGGTGCAGTGTATTGTGTTATAAAGAGCTACAGTGGGATGGTAATGTAGTTCAGAGTCCCTGAATTGTTCAAAGTAGAGACAGTGTTGTTTGTGTTTTAGCTGTGAATGGTTTGTGTTGTAGGTTGTGCAGCAGCAACTGATAATGGAATTGGAAACTTGTAATAAATCATAAATCAGTATGATTCCCACATGCAGTGAGTAGATAGTGTAGAATACTGTATGTTACCCTCCTACCCTCCTCCTAAAACCCTGTTCTCTGTCCACAGAGGTGCAAGTTGTGAGTATCTGTATTATGTTCTAAACATAATAATCACAATATCCACTGTCTTGTAATGGGTAATGTGTGTTTTTGTCCCAGGTATGCATGTTGTGTTCTGTGGGGTATCACCTGTTCTCATGCCACCGATCAGAGAAGACTTGCCGTCGCTGGCTGGCGCTGGACTACGCAGGCATCTCTGTTGGCATCCTGGGCTGTTATGTACCTGGGATCTTCTATGCTTTCTACTGTAATGCTGTAAGTATAAGATCTCAAGATCTCAAGTGATTTTTATCACAGTGATGAAGGCAGAATGAATTTTGGGAAAAAATGATGTGATCCCACATTTCCTCTGGTGGATTCTTTTTCATTTTCTGTTAATTAGGAAACACAAACTCCGGCTCTGATCTCATTCTCCTGTCTTGCAGTTTTGGCGACAGGTCTACCTGCTGACAGTCCTGTCCCTGATCCTGGCGGTCTTCTGCGCTCAGGTCCACCCTCGTTACCTCAGCAACGACTGGCGACGGATACGGATGACGATTTTCTGCTGCGTGGCCGGTATCAGTGTGATCCCTGCATGTCACTGGGTCTGGCTTAATGGAGGATTCACTGCAGATGTTGTACAGGTGAGGAAGTACAGTAATATTAACAGTTTTTACACTTCCATATACACTATTTTGCAGGTTTATTAAGAGAATATAATGTTTAGTCATACAGACTCTGGTTTTCTTTGTGTGTGCAGCTGTTCCTGCCTCGTGTCATGGTGATGTACCTGATAGCTGGATCTGCCTTCCTGTTCTACGTCACCAAGATCCCTGAACGCTACTTTCCTGGTGAGTCCTTCTCCTCTGTCTCTGTGTGTGTGAACAGGCCCCATGTGTTAAACCAGCTGAGACATGGATTTTGTTTTGTCAGCTTTAGCTTAGCTGCAGTTCAAAGTTTAAGACCGGCTTAAAACTGTGTTGTCCGGAACAAAATCACACAGCCTCTTAAAACTCGCTGCTCTGTCCTCAGAAGCTGTGGTTTAAACTGGCTTAGTCTAATAGTCGAGGCATTTTACCCAAAAGTGTGAGTCAACCTCACACAAATTGCAGCATAAACAAACAGATTTTGTGTCCTCAGTGTGTTCTAAGTGAGATAAAAAAGTCTTAAGGAATCAAATGAAGGGGAATTTTTGAAAATTGCCTGAATATTATCCCACCAAAAATGCCCTTTTCTACAGGCATTTTGTGAGGAAAAAGGGGTGAACCTCACACACAGTATGACATGCAATCGGACGAGTTTATTGCTCATAATAGTCACCGCTATATCATATAAAAAGTTCCAAGAGATCCAAGTGGTTGTTCAAAGGTGTTTCTCAACCCTGGTTCTGCTTTTTACTTCCTGAAATAATGTTTTAAGTCGACATCGCTGTTGGTATACCTGTAAACAAGGCAACATAAATTGATACTAATTCATATCAATTTGGCAATGACTAACAGAAATTTAAAACAAAATTATTTAAATATCTCTTAAAATAGCACTTTTATACGCTTTTCAAAATATTTGATCAGCATAAATGTTGGAAATGATGAACATAAAATGTGAGCTTTTCATGGGGAAACAAACATAACAGCAAGTCATTTTGACCCACCTCTGCATCTAAGGGACAAAAAGTTTCCCAACACCACTAGAGGTCATCATATCTGAGTTTTCTTCTTCTGCACATATGGAGTAACAGAGGTAAAAACTGGAAAAAGTTAAAAATTACTTTCACCATGTATTATCTTATGAAGGCAACTCTACAAAATAATTTAACTGTGTAAGTACAGTGTCACATCTACCTCAATTATTTTTTCTTTTTAATCTAGAAAATCAGACAGACTGGAGAGGCCAGTAAATGTAAGGTAGTACATGTAGTAAGTAATTATGAATTGTTCAGTCAACTGAAGCCAAACTCACAGAAATAATAACAATAATAATATAATAATGATGCTGTTGTAAGACTGATTGGCACTGCAGTTTTCATACAAACTACAGATCATTAATAATGCAGACTGTAAGGAGGCAGTCTTATTATTGTAGAGCTGAATGGTCTAATTTACATTTATTTGATATTGATAAAAACACTTTTGTTACAGTCAGTAGTGCATAAAGACTAGAAATTATAAAACACTAGACTATTAGTCTCAGTAGTATTTCTCAAAGTCTTTCATCAGCAGGTGATGTGATCAGCTGACCTGGAAAATGAGTGAGCGTATATTATTAAGGGCCTCTTGACTCATCGTAGAGAAAGTACAGGTGTTACTAATAACATCAGTGATGGCCCTGTTCTGTTCTAGTGTCCCTGTAAATCATGAGAGTGAACAATGAAAAATAAGAAAGATGGACAGACTGATATAAAACATATTTAGGTCTTATAATGGACATAATAAATATATTTTATGATATATAAGCTATTTTGAAAATATGTTGTATTGTATAACAGTTGACAAAACAATATCAGCTCCATTTACTTGCCGTTCTGAAACTCTCCACCACGATCTTCATCAGCAGATGGAGTTTGCCAGTTGTCATGAAATTTTAGATGTCCATTTTTGCCTGACTTCTTTCCATGTTATCTTAAAATAATGGGCAATTCACGCCTCAAGTCTTTGTCATTTCCCCCTGTTATAAATGTTCATTCTTGTACGAAGTATGAAAATGAACAAAAGCAATAATTTTGGAGTATTCTCCCTCTCCTCTCCCAGGCCAGATGAACTACCTGGGTGCCAGCCATCAGCTGTGGCACATACTGGTGGTAGTGATGTTTTACTGGTGGCATCAGACAGCTGTGCACATCATGCACTTCAGACACAGCCAGGCCTGCCCGACCCGGACCAGCAGCAGCTAAGTTCAGCTGATCAAAGAATGTTATCGGAAGGCAATCAGTTGCAGGCTAGTATCAGTTATCAGTTAAACTCACTATGTTAATATTCGGAGACTTCTTACCAGTTAGCTGCTGGTTAGATGTTGCTACCTGAAAGTTTTTCAACCACTCACTGCCAGCAGCTCCTGACTATTAGCTGCTAACAGAAGCTATTATCTTTCACTGAACTATCAGTTACTGTTTGGCTGCCTGTATCATGGCCAGCTGTTAAAGGCCAGTCTCTCCTCTAAGTCTGCTGTCTGTAACAGTGGATATCAGTTAGAGTGTTTAGGAGCTTCTGTAAATCCTAAAATCTCTTAACAAAGGTTGAACTGAGGTCAGAAGTGATGTAGCTGCACCACACTGATCCTTCTGATCGACAGAAAATAACCCTCGATGTTGCACCGCGTTATGATCAATGCATGAAACAAGAATTTCAGTTTATTTGTGCAAACGAACTAAGGTTTTGTGTTTTTTAAACTGGTGATCATGTTATATCATGGCTGGTTTAGATTGTGATTCTTTTTTGTATACAAGTATTGAAAAAATAACCTCTTTTGAATCGAACATAATAGCCTGTGTGAACAATGACTTTTTTTTGCATCTAATTTTGTTTTATCTATCAGATCCTATGAGATTAGATTGTATGAAATGTCTTGATGAAAGGTGGAACAGAGAACGGAACAGAAAAAGAAAGGAAAAAAAAAACATGAATACTGGAAATTCAGCATTTGGATACTGTGAATCATCTGTCTCTGGGAGAAACACTGTCTCAAAAGAATAAAAAAACAAACAAAAAAAAAAAAAAAACCTCTTTACAGTGGCCAGAAAGATCATATCAGTGTAAATCACAGAGCAGCAGAGTTAACCAACATTTTCTACAATCAACACCTTTACAGTAATTGTGATCATTAGAGTATTGGGTTTAATATTCTCAGTAAACAAGACGTGTAATCGCAACACAAGCGATAACAGGCTAAATCTACTCCACATCAGTCTCCTAACATCATGTTGCATGATTTTGAATCTAATTTATTAGTTTACTTTATTTGCCCAACACAGCTTTCACTTGTAGAAAAGAAAACATTTCTGGCCAGCAGATTAAGTACTATATTATATTACTATATTGAATGAGATTTTCTAACAATGCAGAGTTTATAGGGAGGTGGTTCATCCAAATCACAAGAAATATTTCCCACTTACCCTTACTGGTATACACATAGTTTTGGTAGTATGTGCTTTGAAATTTAATAGTTTTAGTTTTTGAATTGAAAAATGACAATTGAAAAAACTTTTTTTTTTTTTTTTTTAAGGACTTCTGTATACCTTTGTTAGAAAGTTACAGCAGAGTAACCAACACTTTCTGTTTGGCTGGTCATCACCAGGTGAATGAGAATGAAAAAAATGTTTATATATATTTTTTTGGGGGTGTTTGGGAGGAATGAGCCTTTATCAATAGCTTGAGTTGTACAATAAAGACAATGAAATCATATGTTTGCTGACAGTTCAGTGAGTGCTGGTCCAATGTAACCTCTAACATAAAGGCTAGGTGTCTGAAAAGTCCTTATTGTCTACGTGATGCTCTTGTTTAATTTTGGCCAGTGTTTCCACAGTACACTTTGGGACAATGTTTTGTGTTATGTTCTGTGTTTATATCATGTTTGTACTTCATTTGCCTTATTATCTTTGAGTATTTGTACTGTATACACACTGTTACAATGTGTTTTTGATCAAGAAGCCAACATAAACCAGAAAAAAAAGATCAAACTCCAACAATATCATCTTTGCTGTTACACCACAAGGCCAGTATGGTTTTAACTTTTTTTTTTAATGTAGAACAAAATAATATTTAGAACACGTTGTGAATATTAGTTGAGAGCACTTACTGCTTCAGAGCTGATAGGTGCTGAAAAAAGTGACTTTATTTTGCCTTTCTGAGTGTGTGCTTTTATTTTTGAATGTGAATTTTGGCCCTCTGATTATCATAAACTGCTTGATCTGTTTTTGAATGATCTCATGATTGTTTTATCCTGTTTGGGTTTCTCTTGAATATCGTTTGTATGATAAAACACTGGCACTGACCTACAAGATGTAAAATATTTATTTCAGTGCCTATGTGAAAATATATTTTTAAATATTTTGAATGAATAAAGAATGCTGGGAAATGATTTGTTGCTCAGTCCTTGTTTTTTGATAGCTCAGAATTAGTCCTGATATACTGCAGTTTGTTTTGTTTTTTGACTGCAGGAACATCTGAAAAAGCACAGTGAGAAAGAAGAAAGGTCTGACTTCTTGAAAGAAAATGAATTTTTATTGCTTTATCTAATAGTCGCATGTTCATTACTGAGGAGGAATTGTTTGGTTGTTTTGGCTGTTCACATTATTGAACAATAGAGGGCAGCATTGATACAAAAGTTGGAAATTTACAATAAAGAGAAAATGTGGGTGAGCATTTTCCATGTTTTTTTTGCCCCCCATTTGACCATTTTAGCCATTGGTTGTCTTCTATGGAGGTGAATGTTGCAGAGTGCAGGATTTTCTGTCCATCCAGTGTCAAGTGATTCACTTCAGTTAACAGTTTGATATGCTGGTTAAGCACAGGGACTTCGTGATGACTCAGTAGGTTACGGGGCAAATCACACATCCCAGCGTCAGTTACTGTAAATCCTCGTCTGTCAAACTTAACATTACAAAAAAAACAAAGAAAGGCGTCTTTCTTCATCTTGTTTTTTAATTACTGTCTGATGGCAATGTTGTCATCCAGCTGACTGCTGATTTTTTATCCCAGTGACTTTGTAGAAATTATAATTATGTTAGAAAATGATAGACTATCACTAAATCACCTCATCCAGTAATGAATATTTATACAAATGGTGTCAGACACAGTAATGATAGAAATCATCCATACAGTTGGCTTTGATTTTATTTTCACAAGGAAAGGAAACTTAATATTTTTTTTTATTATAACCATGCTATTGGAGCTGACATACTGTAGGCTATAGCTGTGTTTCCACTGCAGGAACTTTCATTAGGAACTAGGAACCTCTGGAGGATCTTGGCGTGTTTCCACCACAGGGACAAGGGTCTAAATTAAGTTCCAGGAGCATTAATTTACCCCCCAGAAAGTCAGTGCTCAGGGGGTAGTGCTTTCCTTAAGTACAGGAACTTTGCGGTGGGACCTGCAGCACTGAACATTTCTGATTGGTCGAGTACTCGCAACATTTTCTCAGCTACCATTTTTAAAAATCTGTAGCTGCAAATCATTTTGTTTTTTGTTCATTTTGCTCGGACACATCAACCTGGAGTTACAGAAGAAACCATACAACAGACAGACCAATGAGTTGGTTGAGCTGAAATTACACCTCTTCCAGTGTCCACCATGGGACCTAAATATGAATGGTGGCCTATGGTGAGTGACAAATTATTTGCTGATTCCTTTTGAACTGTGCCACAAATTGTTTGTTTGACATTTTCCGAATTTAAAACAAGACAGTTGTGTTTTGTGGCAGTTTTGTCGTAGTTTAGTTAAGTTTTATGTGAATCCACTCAGTGAACTACATCTTGCATCTCACACAATGTATATCATCAACACCAACATCGCTGTCCCTTGTAATGTTATCTTACCTTAAGTATTTTATCCTGGTCCTTTTGCCAGCTGGGAAGAGAAAGAATGAGTAGGGCCCGTTGTTGTGAGACTACATCTCTGTACAAAAACACACAGGCATTCTAGGTTCAGCAGCTAACGTTAGCTTTTGGAGGGAGAAAATCATGACATCATCATGAACTCTTTCTAATTATGTATCTTCACAGTCTGATACTTAAACAGTTTTACGACAAACCTGCTCGGCAAACCTTGATGTGTAAAATTATCTTCGGGTTTGAAAATCGTATGTCTAATACACAGCACAACTCAAACTGGATCAACAATATTTTCTCTCTCGCCTTTGATTACAGTTAATATTTTTTTCAGTTTTTGCAGTTAGGTCCCACTGTGGTCCTCTGTAAGGGCTGTGACTATGAGTAAAAACTGCTGTTGCTATTTCAACATCAAATATTTGCCTAATCTTTGCAGGTCTTTAGACCTGTGGGGGAACACAGACAGCAAAGGGCTGAAGGAGCCTTTTAGTTCCTTGAAAAGTAGTTCTGGGACTAAAAGTTCATTGTGTTTTAAGTGGAAAACATCTTTGTATTTTAAGGGTCGTGATTGTAGTATGAAACTTTATGAACCTCCTGAGGTTTTGGTTTTCAGGTGTAGACATACGTGTCTGTTTGAAATTAATGTAAATTGCTTGTAACTGTGTAAACTACTATTTAAAAAAAAAAAAAAAAATCATATTTTCAGTTTCAGTAAAGTGAAAACCTCATTTTGAGACTTTCTTTCAGTTCTGTTGCAGTAATGTAATGAACCATAGATCAAATGCTTGACATGTGCATGACTTTTCATTTTCTTTCACATAAACATATTTAATCATTGACAATCTTGCTTACTCTTAAAGTTAATAAGTAAAATATAGCTGAATGTGTAACTACACTATATACAGTATGTAAGCGAATATCTGCTGTTTTTGGGAGGGGCAGTCTTATGAAATGCTGCAGCAGTGCAGTGCTATCATTTAGGATGACTTTGACGATCAGAAGTTGTGCTGTAAGTGTTAACGGTGTGATGATTATGTTAGAAAATAACAGCCATGAGTGTATTACCTCATGAACTAATGGATGGTTGTGGGGAGTCTGACACAGCAGAACAGAGATGCCTGTTAAAGCTGCCAAGGTTGTCTACAATCATCATAATCATTATATTGGGAAACTTTCATTCAGGCGATTTTTCATTATAAGGTGTTGCTGACTTCAATATAAACTGGCAATATCTTTCACACTTTCATATATAAATACAGCCTTAGCTGCTTTGAGACAAGAAATTCTTCTCCAGTGACAAAAAGTGCCACTTCATATTTACTTTACTTTTCATACTTTCTGTTTTTTATGAGTCACGTGTAGTTGAGCAAGCTTGGTATCTCAGTCAACTTTCTCCTTCTCCTGCACTACATATATGCTAGGCTAGGCTCATCTATGTTGAAAAGAACACCATATTTTGAGCATGTTAAAAGACACTTCTGTAGGATCTGTATCACATCTTAAGTTGGCTAATGTTGGCAAAATGCTAGCTAAATAACTAACTAATCCTTGATGTATTAGGTAGCTAATTTGCAAACATTTTTTCAAACATTAATTAGCTCATTAACTGGCATGACATTAGAGAACTTAGGTTTTGACCATGTATGTCACTTTTACAGGAAAGGGAGAAAGTGGACTGTGGTTCCCAGTTTGCTCAACTCTTATTGGAGAACAGAGCAAAAAGGGGCGGGACTTGGAAGGGCAAATTCCATTGAATACTGTTTATATCAAGGTCTGCAGGTTACATATTCTAACCATAACATTATTCCTGGAAATAGAGATTGCTCCTGAGTTTTTCAAATGTCATTTTAAACTAACACTTTAAACTGCAGGCCATAAAACCACAACAAGGAGCTAAAAGATGCTAAAACACTCCAAAGAGCTGAGGGGAACTGCAAAATTGAATTGTAATTTTAAGTTCGGACCACTTTCGCATTATGTGTAGTCATTTGTTATATTGTAACTAAAGAAATATTTATTGGTGCAGTTTTAATATTCCTTCCTTTGGCATCATAATATGATTTAAAACAACATTTGACATTTTTAGATATTCCCTTGATGTGATAAATGTCTGTTAAAAATGTCAATAATTCAGTCACAGACACAAGCACGTCACTAAAAACTTGTCAGTTTAATTCAAGTATTAAACATTAAGGCAGTGTTCATATATGAGTGTTGAAGTGTCAACACAATGTTAAAAATGAAAGTCGACCAGACTTTCACTAAAACTTGTGACGTAATCACTGTCATAATTTGAATTAAATTAATACATGGGGACAAGGTTTGATGACAAAATTATTGTATGAAAATACAAAATGATAATTTTCTAAATTTACAAATAAGAATCTCTACATCTTATTACAATGCCAGTTCATCAACACTTGTCTTTTTAACATGGACATGTTCACATAAAAGTACAAAAACATTGTTTTTGAAGTTGGGGTACTTTCAAAAACATAGTTATAGTTTAAACTTAAAAGAATGCACCAACAGGATCAGAGACACAGAGATAAACAGTGATTTAACAGAGACAAAATCTGCTCTTATTTTGAAAGTCACAAAACATTTGATTTAAGAAACCAGTGGCAGTGAAGTAAATATGCAGCATCACCTGCTGCCATCAGTTTACTCAGAAAAAATATACATTTCAGAAGCACCATATGATGACATCCAGCACCTCAGAAGAGATCTGAGATGTCCGTAAATCCTTTATTTGTGGGAAAATAGATCATCATTGTGGGAGAATAGATCATACTCAACAAGACTATGTTGAGCGACCAGGAAAGAGGACAAAAGTTTGAAGAGAGTTTGAAGGCAAAGCTCTATCTGTCCAAGTCACATAAAGCTTCTGTTCCCCCATAAATGAGTCCTTTCCTCTTTAATTTAGGAAGAGATTAACTGTCCTTTAACAAATGATTTTGAGGCCCGGGATAATTGTTGACATCTCAGGAAATACCGCTGACTGGCTGAATTTCCATGTCTGAACTCTGGACTCTTGGAATTGGGCCATTATGGACTTTGGCCAAAGGCTTAAAGTGATATAAAAAGTTAAAACAGATTTGCAGTGACACAACTGTGTCATATGAAATACCCAGGCAATAAAATTTGTTTCAAGATGACTTCATATTAATAACTCAGACAACTGACAGAATTAAAGAGACCACATTTTTGATTACGAACATTCATACTAAACTACTGTAAAATAAAGCACTAATCTAACACATTGTACAGATTAAATGTAAGTTACCATGCTACTTTTACTAGACATCAGTCTGTGATATCACTGATAGTGAAGATCATGGACAGTCCCTGAAAAGTCATGAGACACAAACTGTGATCTGTGAGTCCCAGCATTCAGATTCAGTGATTCAAAATAGGCCACTTCTGTCTGAAGTTCAAAACTATGGGTGTGTTCCATTTGTATTTCCTACTGCTCATTTCCCTCTCTTTCCTACAATCAGGAAGTCATTCAGGGCAAGTAAGTAAAGTATGGGAGGAAAGAGAGAAAGCACCACAGTTGGGACAGCCCATAACAGATTAAGTAACAACCAACTTAAAAATTTGTCTCCTTTTCTTTATTTGTGTCTATTTTTGAAACAGAATTACACACCAACAAAAGGTGAAACAATTGTGGCCACTGAGTGTGATTTTTATGGGTAAACAAAGGCAGTAACAACTTAATATCATATGAAAAGGTTCCATTTTTCTGCTTTTATAAGTGGAAATTTGTAAAAATTTGAAGCCATTTGACAGCCATGGTAAAATTTGCTGATCAGTGAATATATTTCATTACCTTCCATTCATTTTACTTGTATTCAAAGGCCAACTTCACTTTTTTTCAACTTGATTTTCATTGTTCTGATGTGGAGAGTGTAATGCTGCTTCCTGTGACACAAATCGTGACTTCAGAGAGACAATTTTCTTTTAATCTCTTCACTATCCTCGATATTCACTCTTCTTCTTATCTAATCTCTCATTCTCTCTGTGCAAATCCATAGCATATTAGACTTGCAACCTTTTATTTTCAAAATGATCTTAGCCTCATGAGCTAGCCTCTGTTATGCTGTATTTTGTGCATATAAAAACCAAAGTAATATGTCCACAGATGGAACTCGGACAGTACTGTGTGTACAACTGATTTAATGAGACAAAAAAGACAGAAGTGCTAATAAACAGCTTTTCACTACTGTTGAGGCACGGAGCAGCTAACTTGGATATTGAAGTCTGGGCTGTTGAGACTTTCCAAATTGGATTCCATGTTCCAGTTGAAATTTCCAGCTGGAATTTCTGAGTTAAAATAGAACGCACCATTAGCTCCAAGCCTAGCCTAGCTTAACCTCTAGTCACCAGACAGCTAATGGAACCTCAATAAATGTGTTATGGTTGTTTGTGTTAACTGTTTTGTCTTTGCAGATGGGGTGTTGCTTTAGAAATTTCTTACTGCTAATATGCAGGGCTACTTAAACAAACGAGAGTTAGGAAACATATATTAAGAAAGAGGCCTCTGCAGTTTCTGTACCCTTGAAGGCGTGTCCTGAAAGGGGCACTCGAAGGCACCATCCTGGCTTTTGTTGGATTTCCACCCTTTTTTTTTCTTCATTCTCTAGTCACATGACACACGTTTAAAAAATAATTGCACTTTTCTCCTTATTACTTTGTTTAATTAAATGCCTGTCTTTCCAGCGGTAATATCACATTTTAAATCTTACAAAACTACTTTTAGGTTTTCTAAGGAAAAGACATGGAGAAATGGAACAAACCACATTATTTTCTGTATCCCCAGCTTCTTTTTCCAGCTGCTCTACACCACAGAGTCTTCTGACCTGCTATCTGCTGCTGCAAATGTACTGTTTGCATGAAGAACTGCAGCGTGAACTGTATGGAACAGCATGGTGCTCATGTCTTCGTCATTCTTCCCAAAGAATTGTCCTTTCTGCAGGGTATCAATGACTGAGGTGTTACAGTTGGCAAGGAGCACACTCACCCCAATCTCTTTATATTCCTTGACCAGCCCTTTAAATGTGGCCATGCCTGTTGAGTCTATGAAGGGGATGATAGAGCAGTCTAAAATTATAGTGTGGAAATCCAGTTCTCTTTGGACAAGTCCAATAACAACCTCTCCGTTGTTTTTATCCCCATTTGCCTTGGCCTGTTTTGAGGACATCTCTTTGGCCTTCTTCTCTGCCTTTCTCCTCTTAGTCATCTCCAAGAAAGGTTCAACTCCGACAGCTTTGTAGAGGGATTTGAGGAATGAGTCCTTGTTGGCGTAGTACAGAGGAGCCTGGAAGCGGAAGACCTGAACCCGAGGTGGCGGCATGAGGTCCTCGTATTCATCCATGTCCTCGTAAAGATCGGTGCCATTGGCCCGGCCCAGGAGAGAGACCTGACATCAGATTACATGAGACTGTAAGGCCAATTTGTCTTTCACTAAATATCTGATACAAGTCATGGCTGTTTCTGATCTGCAAAACCTGCAATCAATTTTCAGTACTTTTCACATCCTGAAATTTTTGTCTTTGGTATCAGTTTTCAAAAGCCACTATCAGCATCAAGTGCATTACTCACCTTAGGGTTCTGGGTCTTAAAGATGACACAGATCATGGAAAAAACTATGCCGACCAGGAGGCCAATCTCCACACTGATCAGAGCCGTGGCTGACATGGTGACCAGCCACACGATGGCGTCGTTCCGGCTGGCACGCCACTTGGCCGGAACGTCCTTGAACTTCCTCAGTGCCCCCCGAAGGCTGACAATGATGATACAGGCAAGAACACACTTCTGGAGATCATAGAAGAATGGTGCGAAGAAGAGGAGGACGAGAAGGACAACCAGGGCACTGATCAAACTTGATACCTAATGGAGGAACAGAGAAATGATGAGAAATGGAGACTAAGAAAGAAATACAGAGATGTTTTTAGTGAAAGCCTTCCATAAAGTTAATATGAACAGTAGGTTCTGCACATAACCAAGGATAGAGTTATGAAAGTGATATTCTTAGAGACCATTTCCTCAGGCAGGAAAGCAAGAACAGTGTAAAAAGAAAAGTAGATCAGTATTTGCCTTATGCAGAACTTTTTCCCCAAGGTGTATTTGACATGAGAGACTTCATACAATCACAATCCCTGGGGCATCCCATTTGTCATCATTGAGCGATTCATTATCTGATTGTTAAGTAAATAAGATAGTGCGAATGTTTTTTCCAGATCTGTGTAAGCATGAAAGAGTTGTGACGACATACTAAGTCTATTGCACACCTAAAATCTATAAAAGATTCCATTATTGCAGCAGAATGTAGCTCAATAAATGTATATGTATGTGAAAATGTCACCTTATAGATTCAAAGAAAGCATGCCATCAATCTGAATCCTCAAAACAAAGAAAATGATTGGACATTTTTCAAAAGTATGAAATTTACCTGTGTCTGGCAGCCTGTTGAGTCCTTCACCATAGTTTTTGCCAGTGCTGCACTGGTGGTGAAACAGTGGAAGAAGGAGGGGATGATGTTACAGAAGCCAATGGCTAGCATCTCCTGGTTAGGACGAACGGTGTAGCCATTTTTCTTAGCAAACATCTCAGACAGCGACACTGTGAAGGCAAAACTACAAGACAAAAAGAAATTTTGTTAACCAATGGACTCTGTGAGTTAATATTTACCCTCATAAAAATTTGACCCATCTCCTGACCTTGTAATTATTAGCATTCAAGAATCATCCAACAAACGTCTCTTTAATCTATTTCAAGAAATATTTAAGCCAAGTCACTTGATGAGTGCCAACCATCATTCAAATTAACACATTTCCTTTTTTAAGAACATATATAATAAGGAGGAAATGTCCATAGTTGTGTGTATTTTGGGGAAAAAAGTGCAATTAGATCTCGGTCTGGACAGTGACAGCACATAACTCTGCGGGACGGTAGTCCAGCTTCTAGCACACATATGAGACACATGCTGATGCCAAGCTAATGTGTTGTTAAATTTGTTGTACATTACCTAATGACTGCCAGAGGAATGGCATCTAGTGCAACCTGTGCCATCAGACCAAAGCTGGGGACCTGGGGAGGAATGAATCCTGTGGGGATGTGACCAGAGACACTGGAGCTGTAACGACTGTTCAGCTCTCCAAAGTGACTGGCCAGTGTAGCTCCTGCCACCACGATCAGCTCAGTTGGCAGAGGGATCTTTAGACGATCCTTGAAGCGCTCCTGGATCTCCTTTCCTGCCACTATAATTAAAAATTCAATGTTATTCTATGTTAAAGAAAATTAAGAATTTGAATTTAGTCTATATCTAAGGCCATTACTAAACAATTGACATCCATAAATCTAACACATAAAACAGAGTTCTTTACCTAATACAGAGATACAAATGGCGCTAGTGATGAGGTCACACAGGTTGGTCTTATGAATGTTGGTGAGGATGTTGATCCAGGTGACGACGACTGTGCCGTAGCCCTGGTGACGGGGAATCTTTAGACCCAACAGGTATTTGGCCTGCACGGTCAGGATGGTAAAAGAAGCTCCAGTGGCAAAACCATCCAGCATAGGAGCTGAAAGGTATACAGAGACGAAGCCTAACCGAAACACAGCCATCATGACCTAGTGAGGGCATCGGGGGGTGGAGGAGGACAGGAGGAGGGAGAGGGAGATTGGATTGACTCAGAAAGTGAAAGGTACACACTTTTGTACAGACATTCATAGTTGTCAAATAATGTACCCCAATGACTTTGATGACCACAGTGGCTTTTCATCTCGACACCATGAGGTTCACATTTTTGGTTCAGTGTGAAATTTCTCAGCCACTGTTGGATGGATAGCCTTGACATTTGCATTTGCATTCCCACATAATGAATTGTTGGCTAATAACTGGTTCTCCCCTGATTTTTTATCTAGCACCATCATCTGTTCAACACTTCATATTGTTCAATACCTTGGTTTGTGACCAAATCTATTAAATAAGTAGGTCTAATGAAATGGCATGCTAACATGCTAAGATACTGACCACAGTAAACATTCCCATGAAACATGAGCAACTTTGAGTTTTGAGTCCTAAACAAGTCACAATATAACAGCGATTTTCCAGCCTCATTGATTTACAAAGTTATTTGGTGCTTAAGTTAATGATAGTTGTTGTGTCACTGTTAGTTCATTTTCTAGCTGCACGTTTTGCATCCTGCAATCCTTTAATTCAGATTTACAGTGTTTTATTTCATGCAGTAGAGCTTCAGGACAGTAAAATCAGAACACAACTGTTCCTTACCTGGTAGATGCCAGCCAGGAATGTCAGGGCAGCAGCAATGCTGATGGCGTAACACTCCTTCTCGCACTGCAGACCCAGGAGCTCCACACTGTGACGGTTACTTGTCAGGTTAGTGCCAAGCGTGACATTGGACACAGTCCCATACGATGTGGAGTCCTCATTGAGGTCAAAACCTGCCAGGAACAACTCCTTATCCACCACCTGCAGGCAAGTAGAACCCACTTGTGATCAGTTATCATATCTGACCTCTTACCAGTGACCAGTAGTAGCAGAAATAGCAACAATATCAGCTGACCAAGTTTAGTACCTGGTGGAACCTCTGTCAACTCCCTCTTTTCCTGTTTCCTGTGTGCTATGCACTAGGTTAACCTATGTTGAGAAAAAAAAAACTAATTTTGATGATGATTAAAAGATGTTGTTCTGGGATGTGTAAAAGTGGCATATAGTCACATCCTAAGTTACTGTTTGACAACAAGCTGGTTAGACACTAGACAACTAGCTTGCTAATGATTAAGGTAGATTAGCTAAGTAATTGTTTTGCTCACATTTGCTCATGATGCAAATATGTATACTGTAGGCTTATATGAAGCTTTTACAGGTCTCCAGCAACATTTTTAACCATAGACAATAGCACATGGGAAACAGGAAAGGAGAAATTTTGTTACAAATGGGGCGGGACTTTGCCACAGACACACTGATACTAATGATATGTCAAAACTAATTGTTAGTCAAGCAACATGAATTATTACCCATTACTTTTCATTAACATTTCAAAATAAACAAAACAATAAAGAATAATGAATAGGTTTAGCCTACAAAGAGTCTGTATGCAAAACAATGTGTTCATGGGAAATTTCCTTCAACATTTAATCAAAGAGTTAAGTTCTACAATCAATGCTTGCCACTTGTGATTCATTACCTGTCCAACCATGAGGCTCATGAGGCTAAAGATCCCCACAGAGACATGTCTGGATGTCCCCATAAGGAAGTAGATGATGTTGGCATAAAATGATGTATATAAACCGTAGATGGGCTCCACTCCTGCCAGCAGGCAGTAGGCGATTGCCTGTGGTACCAAGATGATACCGACAATCAAGCCCGACATCGAATCTCCCCAGATGTACTCTCTGAGCTTGTATTTAGGCAGCCAGCGCACCACAGGGAAGAAGCCGGTTAGGGTGGATCGGACTCTGGGCACAGAGCAGATCACCCCCTGCTTCAGCTTGGATTTGAGGGCTGAAACTGTGGGCTGTCGCTGGCGAATCCGCCGTTCCAGGAGAGGTGGCGGAGGTGCCGGTGCCGGTGTGGTCCCTGTGACCTTGGTGGTCTCCTCCATGGTGTTAGGGTGGAAGAGGAGGCAGCACGGTGAGAGGAAGAGGGAGGGGATGTGGATAACGTGGTCAGCTGTGCTCCTGGGAGAGCATCATCAAAAGAAAATGAGGGAGGGGGAGAGGAGGGGTAGATATACAGGACAGACAGGGAAATTTTAACAGTCAGTGGAGATGACTTCAGTCAGTAGATAAGATACTGTATCTTCTTGTTAGATCACTTTCATGTTGTCATGTTTGCTGTGGTAGGTTTGAATTCTGGGACATTTACACATTTACTTTGTATTAGGAACAGTGCTATTTTTGTCCTCTTCTGAGAGAGCTGCTATGACTAAGACTAAGACTTTTCAGTATCTAGGCATAGGCCTAATGAATTTTCAACTTAATTCTTCATTGGCATTTGACCAGATAATCTTTTGTATCATAGCCAACACCTCTCCAAGTCAGTGTACAAGGCACCCTTGTGGTACTGTGGTCTGATATATTGGTTGAGGTTGAGTAAGGACAGCCTAATAATAAAAATATGCCAGAGCAATGACAGCACTAAGAAAATGTCTATATAGAGCAAGAAAGCCAGTGACCATTTTCACCATGAAATCCATTTTTGTGCTGCTTATGTGGGAAATAGAAATATTTAAAAATGGAAAATGATGCTAACTTTTAAATATTTTAGCCACAATGAGCAGAATGGTTCCAGATATGGAAATGTCCATCACTTGGTCCACTGCTGTTGAATGGAATACTATGAAATTTTGCACAGACATTCATGGTTCCAAGAGGATGAAGCTGAAGCTGATATATTTGTTTTTTAGTGAAATATTTCAACAACTATGGTTCCCAAAGGTTGAATCCAATGACTTTTGTGATGCCACCAACAGTTGAAAGTTGATTTAAGCTGCTACATTTATGTGTCCCTCAGGATGAATTGTAATAATGATTAATTTTGATGTAGCCCCATCATCAGGTCACAACTTTAATTTGTCCAATATTGGTTAATGACCAAAATCCTGCAAAACTAATGCCTGTAGCCTCTGCTGTATTTGCTGTGCCTAATAAAAGCCTCACAGACCTGCTAGCATGGATGTGCTCTGTTAACCCCATTTTAAAATGGTTACTAATTCCCACTTTTCAAACAGCCCTCACGGCTTTTTTAAAAAAAACCCTAATGACGCTACCTCCAAATGAAAACAAGAGATCAACACATTTATGACACTCAGGAATGTGATTGGCAGGTAATGGAAGGCCTTTTCCATTGTTGTCAGTAGCAGCCGCGTCTTAGCTGAGATAACCATGTTATATAAACCATAAAACACTATAAATGACACTTTATCAGCTACTGACATCACAACAACAATGTTGTGTGCTGCTGTGATTTCGACTTCCTGTGGGAATGCTGGCAACTCTCATGGACTGATATGAGAGTGGGGTAAAGAATGGAGGGATGAATGTGTACTCACATTACATTATTTATTATTTTTCAGTTGTTTTAATCAGATTTAAGTTTCAGTGTGTCTTTTTTCTTCTTTGCTGATTTTTCTACTCGCTGTTTCTCAGCAGTTTTACTTTGCAGGGCAGTGATTGTTAACGTTGTATGGAATTGACCCTTTAAATACAATAACACAGAGCCAAGTTTGTCTCCACATGGGTCTTGCAATTCCAACCTGACTTTTTTTTAACAGATAAAAGACACAGGAGATAAATAACAATTCTACGTAGCTTTGAGGTACAACACACAAAGTGAAAGAACAGAAGAACTATTGAACATTAGTGTTTAACGCGCCTGCCAACAGATACAAACTGTCCACCTAAACAAAGTTTTCTTTCAAGTAGAGAAACATACACACCTGATTAACTACTGAACACGACAAAAGTCACACTAAGGACCTTTCAGAACCAAAAGCTTCGATTTATTTCACTGTCAACCCTGAACAGCACTGACAACAATAGATTAAAGCTGTTTCTGTGAACCATTTCTAATCAATGTTCTCCGCACTTTAATCATGTGAAAGCCTCCCACCACTTCCTTTGAGGGCGGAGCTCGCCTTTCATGTATAGATGAGATCTTTTCTTTCCAGTCATGTTGAAGAGTCTAAAGAAGTGAAAATTAATTACTCACAGCTTAAATAGTACAGAAAGCATAGAGATGACTCTGCTGGTGTCTTTTTTTCACACCAATTTACATCAAGTCATGTAAGGTCTTCAGTGTCACAGCAACAGTATCAACTTTGTTTCAGTCTACTGCCGTGAAACAGCCCAAAGGTCATTGTTCTGGATTCATCTTACATGTGCAATACTTACTGAAAAAATAAAGTATGATTGTGTTGGACAAAAGTGTCAAGATATATGATACATCAGCTTTTATGCTGGAATACAGTGACTTTTAAAATCCTTTAGTATCAGTCCATGTGCTGAGTCCCCAAAGACAATGCTAAACTACTGAAGCCAGGACTATTACATGGAATCCCATTTCTACAAAAAGGGATCCTGTAAGTCATTCTAATAAGAAATGTTCATGAAATAAGTACTTAAAGTATTTCAATATAATGACAGATCTCAAAATAATGAGCTGCTTTCCAGGGCCAGACACTCTGTGCAGTAGTTTAGGGCAGCAACCACTATTGGGGGCACACAAGATCACTGTAACTTTGGTTGCTCACTTTGGGGCCACAGTAGCCTTGATGCCCCGCCCCTTGCTGCCCCAGCGGATTTTGCCATTTTCTCCTCTGCCTCTTTTCTGTCGATACAGTTTTTAGGCACCAGTGTTTTTGTTGTGATTCAGATTGGGCAACAGCAAGTGAAATGCTGTGCACATAACCAGTGGTGGATTAGATTTCAAGCCTTGAACTGCTGGAAACTGGGGGATTAAGTGTTACAGAGAGAGGCAGAGAGAGAAGGTGCTTGTTCGGACGAGCATGAGGAAAGGGAGCTGCAAATATCAGCAGAAGTACCAACATGATATAAACTTTCTTTGATCACGAAGCCTGATGTTACTCCACAGTTCTGTGGTTTACACTGCAGACTGGAGTCTCTGTTATCAGTGACAAAGAGCTAAATCCACATTACATTTGTTTGTCTCCTTTATGAGTTTTCATTGCTGAAGCCAATATGTAGATCCTGTTAGTCAAATTTTGCGATACCAACTCATTATTTTGGGATAGTATCTAAAAATAGTGTATAAAATCATCCTAAACCCTTAAGTATTTCTTTGGACTTACTGCCCTGGCATTTGCACTTTGTGCCCTTAAAAAAACTGACAACACCAATGGCCAAGTGGCGTTTGTGCACCTAAAATGATGAAATTCCAGGCCTGCTCCAGGCATGTTCTAATGAAAAATATTTAAACTAAAATTAATAATACATTCCTTACTTTCTAGCCAGCTTGCCAGATTAAAATTATTGTGGCTATGTCCAGTTTAATTAATTAAAAATCAAAACAAGACAAGAAATGTTGCAAGGAAACATTACTATGGTAGCATAGCTAACAGGCAAAGTGTGTGTGTCCATTCTGTTATGACAATGTTGAGGCCACCAAAATCCCAGGACTGGCCCTGCTGGTAATCTAATGTAGTATTACAAAATAATGAGACACTTCTCAAAATAATGACTTAGTATTTTGCAATACTTAAGTCATCATTTTGAGATATTTAGTCATCATTTTGACATAATATGTCATTATTTTTAGATATTTAGTCATTATTTTAAGATAAAGAAATTATTTTAGAAAGTCTCTAATTATAATGACTTTCAGGATCTTTTTTTCATCACACTGGTGGAAATGGACTTCCATACTATTGCCCCAATAGACTTTCAATTGCAAAACACTACAATAAAGATAGAACATGATGTAATCATGAAAGCTGTTAGTTTCACAACTTGACAACCAAAGATGAATCAATTAAATTTGTACTACATTCAGCATGAAGGGTCCAACACTCTTGACTTCACGTTTGCTTTGCTACAGAGGGAACAGGTGGTTTTAAAGAGATGCTAATAATTGTCAGAACCTCCATGTTTAACTCAACTAGCAAAGCCAACAGTCAAGGAATGGATTTAACGTTCAGGAAAATCATAAAGGCTACTTTCAGGGCAAGAAACAGTGACTGAATGTTGAAAATGTTTCAACAAAATACAAGACCTGAAGACAGAAGAACTGCTACTCTGAGATACAATTACTTTGTTCCAGATGGTCATCATGAAATGACCAAACAACACCTCTGTCATTCAGTAATGCTCTCCACAGACTGAAAATAGAAATCAAACTGCAGCAAAATGGTAGGATATCTTGTCAGTCTTACCTGTCCAGATGTAGACATTATAACTTGCATAACTGACAATTAGATTGTAGTACATGAAAAATGCCAATTGCACATTAATACATAATAATAACGTATTAATAACATAATAACATACATAATAACTATTCTTCAGGCATTTTCCAGATGGACTAAAAACCCACTTTTAAAGCATCAGCGCTCATTTCTTGAACATCTAAATCAAAATGAACAGAACACACAGTTCCAGTCAGTAATGTGTAATAATACACTCACCTGAAGAGTCACGGCCACAGGAACAAACTGAAGCTCAAGTATCTGATGTGTCGTAATTAAATCAGCTCTGCCTTAACTAATTCTCATTCTCTGCCTATCTCTGTCTTCTGCTCTCTATATGTCACTCTTTGTCTGTCTCTGATGTCATCTGAGCAGTCAGACAGCAAGAGATCTGAGTGTGATCTCTGCTGGATAAATAGGAAGATAAGAGCAGCCCTTTGCTCACCCTCACACTCCTCCCTATTGGCTTGATCACCAAGTGTGGGTGGGGCTTGACATCACTTCCACCAACTGAAAGGCATTTGTGAGTGTGTGTGTATGTGTGTGTGTGTGTGTGTGTGTGTAGATGGGCCAACTCTGGGCAAGAGGTTAAATGCAGTTAGTTTTTTACTGGATCACAGTGTTTATCTGCCCAGAGGCCGGCCGGGTCCTGCATTCGTGTTTGTGAAGTGAAAATGAGAGACTCGTATGTCAGCATGTCAGACTGTTTAAATACATCCTGCAGAAACAGTGGATTACACAGCAAACAGAAGATAAGCTGGGTCTGCGGTGCAACAAGCAAAGAGGTGTCACTGTTATCTGTGTGAAGTGCGCAGGAAACAACCCATAAATGTGTTAAATACACTCATATCAGGTTGTGTATACCTGCCAGGTTGGATTAAGAACTAACACACATGCGATGGATTAGATTTTTTGTTACTTATCATAATTGTGGTAACACTTTATTTGAAGGGGTGTGTATAAGACTGTAATCATTCTGTCATATCCATGTCATGAAACCTGTCATGAACATTAAGTCATTAAGTGTCATTGGGTCAGCAAAGCTGACATTATTTAAGATGTCTTTCTTATGACAACTTGCTAAACCTGACACCTCAAAAAAGGGAGGATTTCGAAACCAAGGTGGGGGATCTGGAGGTCCTAAAATCTGAGTTTCATAGACTTTGTTTCTTGAATTCTGGCAACTTTTAAAGAATGAAAATAACAAAATAATAACCAACATTTTTCACTTTTTCATTTTTTCTATAAATGGTACTTATTAGCTGGAAAACACAGTCCCACAGTATCACACAGTCCACTTTCAAATTTGATTACAGAAACAAAGAAAAGTAATATTTATTAAATGTTTCTCTGAAGTTAGACTGCTCTTAGAAAAAAATGTGCCCCTTTCCTTTATAACCTTGTCCACTGGACGAGCACCCGAGTAGGAACTCGAGAACCGCCGATCTGATCAACTTCACACTAAACACAGCTCTCCCCTGGGTCCTCAGCAATGCCCCCTCTAAGTGTGAAGTCAGTTGGATGTACAGTTCTTGAGATATGCGAACAGTCATACACATGTTGTATGGCACAAAGCGGTCTAGACAAAAACATTTTTTTAATATAAGCCTTGCCCACAGCATTTGAGCAAAAATTGAGGGCCACCATATGAAATATGAAAAATCTGAAAAAGTTACTTTTTGCCTGCCTGATCCAGATATGTTCTGTGCCAAATTTGGTGACAATTACTGAGTTTGTAGAATAGGCAAAAAACAGATTTGGAGAAAATTCAAAATGTCAGAAATCGATCAAGACGCCAAATTGCGTGGCTCATATGAATAGACTTATCTGGACCCAGCAAGCAGAGGTGGCTTTAGAAGACAGGCCAACAGGGGCCAGTCCCCCGTAAGAGTTTGGAATCCTCTTTGCCCTACACGGGGGTGGGGTGTGAGCGGTCTACAATAACACTAATGTTATCATTTTTCTGCAATGATAAGGTACTGACACTGAAACTGAAAGAAATGCCAAATGTATGTTGGGGGTTTTTGAAAGTCTGAAGAATGTGAAGTGCTTTTTTTTTGTCTTTCCCATCTGATTAAGCCACTGTGGTATAGAACCACCAATGCAGACACATGCAGACGGCAAAGACACCCTTTAAACAAATTCTGTCAGTGTAACATGTATCATTATAGGAAATAAGGCTGAGTTAACTGATGTTCTGATTTTAAAAAGAACAGGGTAAAAATTCACAGTCTGAGACAAAAGTGGGTCTATGCATGTGCAAGTGTGTGGGTGTGCCCCTGTGTGCATTATATACTGGACTGAATGGCATCATTGTCAGTATGAAGACTTTGCAGTTCACTTTTTTATGTTCGTCTAATGCAATCAGTCACAGGCAATACCAAGATGGTCGAAGTGTCCATCTGTCTTGTTACATTTTCTGTGCCCTCACTGCAAAACAAAAAGGCACTTGACCTGAGAGGATTACTGCACTGCCCCTTTAAATCCACCGGCAGCATCTGTCTGTCTACATGTCTGCTTCATCACATCATGATTTTTGGTAAGACACAAGACAAAAGAGGAAGAACTCACCCAGAGAGAAGGAGCAGCCTGAATGCAAACAGGAGGCAGCATCAGCCATCCCTCCCTGTCTGGTGCCTCTGCATCCACCATCAGTCTCTTCTCCTCCTCTGTACCGCCGTCCACTCTGCTGCTCATTCACTGCATTTGTCTTCTTCCTGCTTCCGTCTGCAAAGCATGATGGGAGCAGCACCCCCCGTGTCGTCCCTGTTCATGGATTGGAGCCGAGCGGAGGGGGAGGGTAGAGAGGAGAGGAGATGGAGGGAGGGAGGGAGCAGGGACTGTTGGCAGTGGATGGTAGTTACCATGGTAACTAAGCTCCAGCTGATGTGTGTGTATGTGTGTGTGTGTGTGTGTGTGCATGGACAACATCATCTCCAAAACTCCTGCTCCACTCTTGCACATTAATTGAAAGTAAAAATGGATCAAAAGGATGTTTCATAACATAATGATGTCGCAGTGAACAAAAACAGTTTTCATAAAAGCTTCCATTTGGTGTGTTTGTGTCTTTCCTCACATCTGCACAGATTTTGATGCCTTTGAAGGTATTCACGATATCTTTTAACTAATATACTGCTAAAACTGTATTTGTCTGTATTTTGGGGCATCATAAAACTCAAAAGTGATCTATTTCAGCAGCTGCTCAGATTGATTTTTTAAAACGGTGCACTAAAACAATGAGAATTTTGACTACACATGAACAACACAGCATAATCCCACTATCAGACTTCTCTGTATGTATGCACGTCCTTTGGGCATCTTGGGAACCGTTCATCCCATCGACTTCACAATTGGCCGGTGTATTTCTGAAGACCCGAGGAAGTGCAGCGTTTAATTTGGTGTGATTTGGCCAGATGGTGGAGCTATAACAAAGAATCTATACATATAAGTCACACCCATTTGTATGTAAATGGATTTTTCTGCTGTTTTTTGTTGTTGTTGTTTACCTGATAAAGTCTACACACGTGACTGTGTTGCTGAGGACACAAGATGCAAGTGCGAAGCTGATGAGTGGTTCTCTTCCAGGGACCAGGCAATCATCAAGTTAATACTGGAGCATTCTTGTTACTTATTTGCAAAACAGGCTTCACCAGTTTAACACTCTAAACTCTGCCTCTGGCATGCACACCAGAACATTTTGGGTGCTTTTGGATTTTATTGTCAGAGTGTCAGTTGAAGAACTGAACAGGCAAAAAAGATAAGATAAGATGGTGATGTATTAACCTGTGAGTTTCCCTAAAAGTTTCAGTAACAACTAATTGTACAATAATACTACATGTATACTGAATATGTGGTATTGGATAAGCTGCTCTAACCAATAGTTACAGTACTGTAGTCACAGTATGAGGCTATACTGTTAGCATGACATTGGCTTTAAACTGCTGGATGATACAGGTTTGTTTAAATGGTGGGGATGGGGTCATTCGAGCCACAAAGCCTGGGGTAAGTTGAGCCAGTGTTGGGTCACATTCTCAACATTTTATTACCAAAGTTACAGGAAGTTAATCTGTTAGACTCAAACAAAACTCCAAATATATGAGATACAATGTGCAGAAAACTTTACTTACATATTAACAAAATCTTCCCCCAAAATCAAGAAGGGCTAAGCCTGGAATATATTTACACTGACTGAATAAAATAAACAAACTACTTTTCAAATTACCAACATCTACTCAGTAGAGAGTTAGACTTGACGAACATTAATGAATGTTATGATCCAACACATGTTCTCATCTGAACTCCTTATGGAACTAATTTTTGTGTGAGATCTGATGTGGCTTAGAAAGCTCAGACAGCTAGTTAAGGGCCAAGTTTGGTAACTGAGAGGTTTTTTGGGATCATTAGATTTAAATTGTGTCTGTTCGGTAAAGACATTTTTTTTTTATTACATTCCAGCTGGAAACAAAAAAGTTCCATGTTCTTGTGGGAGTTTGAAGTTGCTTTTTATATTAAAGGTACAACACAATTTTTTTCCTTGTCCTGTAGTGCTATTTATCCATCCTTGCTTGTGGTGTTCAAATCTAAAAAATTCCAAATTAACATCCTGATAACCCCATGACACACCACCACTTAACCTTCTCTTCTCCAGCATTTCTCAAGGGTCCTACAGCAGACATAGAGCGCAAGACTTAAGTCATTCTAATTATTAACTCCTTGAGTTGAGAAACCACTTGTCTGTCAGGAACATAAATGTTTAAGGAAGATTAGCTGCAACCTCGGAAAAGTCATGCACACAGAATGCCTGTTGTCAAGTTGTTGCTGACTTGGATGACCTCTAAAAAAGTTTTAGTCTTGGTTTACATGACTCAGCTGGACGAATTAGTGAAGTGAAAGGCACGATGTACTTGTTCTCACAATCTAACCAATGGAGATGTAGTGCAGCTGTTACTCAACATCTTTCCCGACATAGAGTAATAATTATGTTTTAGTTAAATAGTTACTAGCAGCATGAAAAAAGGAAACTTTTGCTGTTTGCATCAAGCTGGAAAATAACAACTTGTAACCAAATAGAAGGTCGTTTGCTTTCACAGGCAAAAACATTATCTCAATTATCTAGAGACAGTTTCTTTCTTTCTTCTTTCTTTGTTTAAATTTTTAATTTTAGTGTGCTGTTACAGCTAAGTTTCTATTTCTACTCTCTTGACTTGATTGCTTATTTATTGATCTGTGCCTGGCATATTTAAGCACCAATATTTGCCATTGATATGTGTGCATAGGTGCATTAAATACATTTTTGGACAGGACAATGAAGTTGTTAAAATATGACCCACTGAATCATTTTAGTGTTGCTTTATTTAATTGAAGAAGCCTTGGAGAAAAAAGGATAAAATCAGCAAATTAAACCTGCAGCAATGATAAAACAATGCTACAGTAAAACCAAAACAATAAATGGCTGCTTAGGTTTTGCACTTTCAGAATGTGTCTTACTTTTGTAACATAAAGTGTAAAATTTTCACAGCAGACATTCGATCTTGCCACAGAAGGAAAAGCACAGATGTTAGTGATAACATTAATGATGGTTCAGTTCTGTCCAAGTGTCCCAGAAACCCATGACAGCATGACATCATTAAGTATATAATTTATACCTGTGCTTTTCCCGCTGTGACAAAATGAGTCACTCACCAGTCTGAACACACCAGTGGACAAGTTTAAAATGCAAAAGCCAGGTTTAGTTGCTGGTGTTGTAGCTACATCTAGTGGCAGTAAGGAGAGAATCAGGGAGGATGTTGGAGCTGATATTACAGCTGCTCTGTCTGTCTGCAGGCTGATACACACTCAGTGTCAGTGCTGTGTGGTAATTACATTATTTATTTACATAAAAACAGTTGTGATACTTCAAGCCTCTGCCTGTCAGGATGACAGTATTTGCAAGCAGGATTTGGGAACCATATGGCTCATATGACTTACACATGGAAGCAACACTGTAGCTACAAGCTGCCATGTAATGTAGCTTGACTAGTTCATTTAAGACATTTTCACTGGACCTCTGTAGAGCTGACATCTTCAGGTCAGTTGATCGATTAGTTGGTTATGTTCTTGTCCGACCAAATTCTCATTGGTTGGACAGTTGATGGTGCTGGTCTTGAGTCATTTTTGTCAAGGGGCGGGACATGCACAGTCTTGATGTATTTTATTTCTGAGTGAGAAGCTATTTACTGAACAATTGCCACAATCCACACTACACCATTCACTGTAGCTGAGCAGATGAAGTTTGTTTTTGATGATAAAATGAGTGTATGCATTTTTACTTTATCAGCCGTTCAATCTCAGTGACAGATTAATACTGAGACCCGGCTTCAAGCTCAAAAGTTTATGTTGTTTTAGTGCTTATTATGTAGATTAAAGTGTTGAACTTGGCTTTAGCATATTGTACAGCTAATGTGGCTGTATATTCCCACAGGCTGAGGGGATGTCGGTCAAACTGAGAGAGTTAAGAGAAACTGTGTGAACGTTAAGCCTCATTTGAAGCAGCTTCATTAGAGCAGTCCATCAGCTGCCAGTAACTGTTTCTTATGCTGCTTTTTTGTGAAAGTTTATATTGAAGCATTATGTTTGCAGAAGGTGGTGTGGCCCTCCTTGTCGGTGTGTGTGTTGCTGCTTTATATAAATTCACTTGTTAAACGTGGCCTTAAGGTAAGCAAGACATTTCACAAAACACAGGGTAACCCTGTTTGGGGCTCCCATCCACTGTGTGACAGCCAGTCCTGGATTCATATAGAAAACTGTGCACTGGTCTTTAGCTGAGGTGGGAAAGTTAACTAGACATACATTTGCAAAACTAACCACTCATTTGTCGATCTTAAAATCTTTTCTTTTTAAAAAACAAAAAATATAGATTTAAATAAATGTCACCCTTTGTGTTGCATGTCACAGTTTGTTTTTGATAGTGGGATGGGCCCATTTGCCCCCTGTGGCTGTTTTTTGGGGAAAAAAACCTTGTCAAGTACAGACTGTATAATGAATAGTGGATATTTCTGTAGCCACAGTTACATCACCACTTGGTTGGTGGACTTCTTTTTGAAAAATCGAGATAGGCAATATGGCCATCACCATCGTGTTTTCTCTTTCTTGATTAGATCTTGATTGGATCAGACTGAGAATCCGAGTACACTGTGGTAGCAACATGTCAGTCATAAGGTAGCCATAACCTAAAGCAGATCCTGCTTGTTTTACTCCAAAATGAACATGATGCTCTATTAAAAAAGACTTGAAACTATTGATTGAGGCCATACTGTAAATTTGTGAGGGAACTGTTTACTGAGGTAATAAATCATGTGAGAAGTGGGGGCATTTTCTCATATACAATCAAACTTCTTTTTGCAGACAGCAGAGTCGCCCCCTGATGGCCATAGAGAGAGTGCAGGTTTAAGGCACTTCCAGACTGGCTTCACATTTCAGACATAGAGGCTACACCACTATTTAATGTATTTTATGCTGACAAGGAGCAGCAGTTGTTTATTGTCTGGCCTCAGAGGGCAGTAATTAATCTTTGACAGGATGGCAGAAAGAAGATGCTGCACCAGTTTTTAGTTCTACAAGGGAAAAAAAAATATGAAGATTGACTGCTTGGTTTGGCAATCGTGCCATGAACTTCCCATAGCTGCTTCCCTGAGCTTTTCTATGGGAAACATCCTGAATGTGGTTAGACCCAGGGTTACTGCTTTGATGTTGAGGCTGACCATACAGTCTGTGGGCTGACCTCTTCCCTCCACCTGGAAGGAGTTAAGTAATAAATCCCCCAGAAGGCTTTATTCAAAAATCACATTTTAAATCCAAGAGCAAATTGTTTTTTCAGTGGACATTTCTGTTAGAAAAGCAGATTAGGATGGATTCACACAAGAACAAAAACTTACATGACTAATTTGTTGCAGCCCATAGAAGGATAAAACGCCGGATCTGTGTCTCATGGGGTTAAAAATAATTTCATGTTCCTGTGTTAACTTCAGACAAATCTCAGAGCCAAGATGCTTTTAGAAAACCCAGCAGGTCCAGCTCTGGCACTGCTGTGCTCTGACACAAAGCCTGGAGATCTTCATGCTTTAGATGGTACGTAAGCCCGCAGAGATTGTGTTGGAGTCAGTGAGGTTTGAGAGGGCTCACGGAATAATGAATTCCACCTCTGGAGTTTTCCTGATTGGTTAATAGCCAGCAGACTCAGGGGTCAGCACCAATCAACCCAGCAAATAAGCTCAAAGATTGTTTTCAGCGGCGGAGGGGATGATTGGGAATAATCATATTTGCTGTTACCAAATAGGCTCCCTGACGAGGGGCTTTGTGTGTAATTGCTGCCTGCCACCGCCAACAGTAATAAAGGCTTGTTAAATGTGTTTGAGGCCCACACAGATAATAATAATGTTAGTCTGCGCTTGATGCTCGTGTTGTTTTACTGAAGACATGAGCACATCACGGAGCTCAAGTGATGATGTGTAAATCATTGACAAAAGATATGCAAAGACTAAAATAGCTATCCACCTGCCTAAAATGGCCAAAAATGTATTTGATTGAAAAAAAAAAGTGAGTTGATGAGATGTGAGTATTTACCATATTTGACAGGTGCTGGGTAGTGGTTCTCAAAATAGAGACTGGGACCCCTCCAGGTGATCACAAAGTGAATTTATGGGGGTCATGATGTGATACATAAGTAGGAAAGGACAGTGTTTCGTCTGTGCAGATTTATTGAAGTGTGTATTTGTCTTGTTTTTATAACTTGGATGTGTAAAGTCATGAGTTAACTTATTTTTATTCTGTTTACTATTATTACTACTTTCAGTCAATGCATGCCCAGTGACTGAAGGGAGGGAGCCATCTTTTTTTTTTTTTCCATACATTTTATGGGCCATGAAACAATAGAGACACTTTGGTAGCAGGTGAGCATAATGGGGAATTTAGCAGCTAAAGAGCCAGATATTTCCCTTCAGGAGCTGGTGGAGACCAAAACAGAGCTAAAAGGCAGTGAATATTTCACTCCCATTCATCAGCGTTCCAGAGACGTGACTATAAATGAATGATACTTTTGCTCCAAAGCTGCTGGATGTGTGAAAAAGTTTGTGTTTGCTAATTACTTTGTGAAACTTAAAAAGTTATTTTTTTTACTATGTAAAAATGTTTACAGCTTCCACCAACAAATGAAGAAATACATTCATGCAGGTTTAATGAGCCACAACTTCGTTACTCTGCCAAATTTAAACTAACACTTATGTTGGGTTCTCTCTCTTGGAAAAATTTACATGGTTCAAAAGACATGATAAATCTGACATAACTCTGTCCTCTTCGGTCTTTCAGTTTATCCAACAGTTTAGGCACCAAAATCTGCACCTAGAAATAAATCAGTTTACACCAAATTATTGTCAAACTTTCTGTTTATTTATCATCTCCATCACACACAGTAAAGATGAAGTACAGGACACAGTGGACTATTAAAAGTTGTCACATTGTAACAAGACATTCATTTAGCTCATCGTCTTTGTAGCTGGACGTTGGGGTTGTGCACTGAAAATAAAAAGGGAACATGATGAGTTAACTTGTTTTCTGTGGCAGAAATGCAGAAAGAAATGGAAATGAAAATGCAGATAATCAGTGATGACTGTAGGCGGCTGAGTTGGCTTCACACCTCAGTGTGTCAATCTCCTAAATGAGCTGTGATAGACAGAGAGAGTTCAGAGATGGAAAATGAGCATCAGATGTCGGAGGAGAATTAAACCGGTGTTACAAAGAAATTCTTGAATCTGCCTTTGAATCAAATCTCTAGTCACTAGTGCTGCCAAACTCACTGAGAAACACAGCCAACTCTGCAGCTCTATATTAATTTTAGATGTATTTAGCTGCTTTAGGGCACTTTTTACTCATTATTTTGTTTTTTTCAAGCTCTGGCTCTCATGGGTCGCCCCATGTAGGAAGATGTTGAAAGCAGAATAGCTAAATACCCAACACAAAACCGAAGAGAGCCAAAATGAGTGGCTGGTAAAGTAAAAACAAAGACCTAATCAGAGTGAACATTGGAACAGAGGGGCCAGAAACAGATTTTTTTTCTGCCCTCTAGTGGTCAAAAATCACTGCTTTAAAACACAGTCCAACTATCAACCAACTCAAGATGCAGATAAGCCTCTTCATTTGAGAGACATCAGACCTGAATATTCACCTCTGCCTAATGAAGAAAATATTAATATAGTTTATCAAAATGTTCCAATTTTCCATTCTGAAATTCACTGTGGGGAGAACAACAAACAGCACTTGTGCTGGAGAATGTGTGTCAGTGCTAAATTAACTCCAACTTTGTTTTATTTTTGTCAAACTTCATGTTTCAAGGTGTCTCTCTTTCATGATGGGATTTTTTAAATGCACAGCACACTTTATGTACATTTAAAGGAATTGTGCTCATTTCACAAGGCTTCAATCCAGACCTTTTTTTTTTTTTGCAGATTCCTGAAACTTTTACTTTATGAGATAAATCTGCTGTATGGCGATGTGTGTGAATGCTTTGTACTTTCAGTGCTTTGAAACGTGACTTAATAATTTACAAAAGAATACAGAGTAAGTTCCCTCGCTGCAGCGATGTAGAGCTGCACAACAAAACCAACAGTCGGCTGTGGTCGGAGATGCAACCAAGCTGAAAATTTAAACCCACAGAGGTAAGTGCAACAATATTTTATGTGCCGTGACAGGTTTAGGCGAGTGTTTCAACACAACGGTGAACTATAGAAAAGTCTGTATGATGCTATATTTCATCACAAACTGCCTGACTGTTAAGTAATTAATTTCTAATTTCGCATCATCAGCCTTCTGGTGTTTTACAGCTGAACACAAATTGTTTAAATGATTGTAATGAATACATCCACTGTTGAGGTCACATCCAGCAGACGCAGGGTGTGGTCAATGCTGGTAAAAGGCAAGAATAGAAAGTGCTGCACAATGAACTGAACTTAAATCTTAATCTTTAATATTTGAACTTGTTTCTCCTTCACAACATGGCCCTGAAAATGCCGCTTTGAAGCTATGGTGGGTTGTCATCGTTGAGGTTAAAAAGAAGGGAAGAGGCCTCCTGCTTCTCTCATCATGTTAGCCAGTCGGGCTCGGAGTCTGCTGTAGTTTTCTGAGATCGGTGGCACTGGACTGCTGACTTGATCTTTACGTCCTGTGATCCAGATGTTCAACTGAGATGAACAGTTCTTTGGGTTTTAGAATGAGGAAAGACCTGGAAACAAATTGTCAGTGTGTGTCAATCCACGGACACAAGTACAGCCGGTACTTTAATTATGCACCAATATGCTGGATTTTTCTCACAAAGAGTCAGATTTGAGCACTAGTCTGATGGCTCTAACCTTTAGACGACCCCAGACGGCATCAACATACGTGTAAAAAAGTCTGATGACGCTGGATCATTGAGTGTATGTCCAGGTATGACAACATCCTCATAAACAGGTCACATCAATTCACAGACAAGACGGCGTTGTCTCTACATCAACTCCAAGTCCCCCCACATCAGCTGATGATATTGCAGCTCTGTCAAGTTGTCCTCATAGTGGTCCAAGAGAGTCCTGGGACTCCTGCTCGTTGGCCAGTATCGTCCGTCCGTTGTCGCTGTAGCTCCGGTTTGGCAGGAAGGACAGTCTGAAAAAGAGACGTCTTTAGTAAACCTGATTAAATGAAACCCTATTCTTAAAAATTCTTTTAGCATATTTATTCAGCAGTAGCCATTCCATTTTTTACACTCTGTAATTACAGTACATCTGTATTAGGGAAATAACTATATACAAAAAATCATATTACAATTATTTTGGAAGATATTACATTATAAAAAATATATATGATTTCTATGATTAGTAGGGTGGGGCGTCTTTGTAGCACCATTTAATTTCCTTCATAGTGGTGGAACTTAATATTTTGATTAAGTGTTCAGCCCCAGTATTAAGTAGTTTACAGTGTTAGTGGTGGAGTCTGCCATTCCCACGCAGGGTTAAAATTGCCTACCTACAAACAAGGGATTCACGTTTTAGCATGTAATTGAACGTTACGTTTGTAATTTGATCTCAGTGATATCAGCCTCCCTGTTCACTCTCCCACAGCTGTGACAGAGCTGTATTAAGTCAACATAAATGCCAACCCAACATTTCTCATAGTTTAAAGGTGCAAATGCAAATAACTCATGAGGTTATCACTGGCCGTGATTGCTAATCAAAAATGCATCTACAAAACAAGACAACAGTCATTTTGGCATTTTTTTTGACAGTGGATTTGAAAATATTCACATTTGAGGCCTAAAACAGAGAATTTGGACCTTTTTGTCTGGAGAAATTATGCAAAATAATTAGATGATTGATCAAAATAGTTTTGCTAGTACTCTGATCTCAGGACATCTATCATCACAAAGATTGGCACAGTGCAAATTAAATAAATAAGTATAATAAGAAATCTGCCTCAAGCAGAAAGATTTGATTGGTATTGTAGGAAAAGGTCAGGACAAAGGCTTAATGTCAAGGCAGACACAATTGTATGATAGCTCTGCTGGCAGAGAAGAGTTTCTGTAGCACAGTCAGTGGGAACAGAAGAGGACATAGGCATGGGAAATTAATGAAGAACGACTGGGAACCACTCCTGACATTCTTCTCAAAGACGGCAGCGAAGTCTTCTACGAAGAGGGAGGAAGAGGAGGGAGACGGGCCAGTTTCTGAAGCATACAATCAGATATTTGTACATAAAAATGTCAAAGGGATATTTTAACATTTGTTTTTGCAATTACAATTTAGGTATTAAGTGCAACGTTTGAATCTAAAAAAGTTAAATATTTATTGATTTCCTGTATACTGTATATTTTCACTAGTCTATTTACAACCAACTTAGGCTGAGGTCATTAAAAAAACAGCAAAATGGATTTATTTATAATCTGAATGATTGTTTGTAAAAGATGTTCTGGCAGTTTTACAGCCATGACAGTTGTGTCAGATGTCAATTATGATAAAAATAATGTGAAATAGTGAAAGCCTCCTGCATGGTTAGGAGCAAAAAAAGAGAGACGACTTGCAGTACGTCCCCAGTAGGAACCAAAGTTAGACATACATCAGGCTAATACTGACTTTTTATTAAAGATCTTGGCAGTTTGTCAGTCAGATAACACAAAAGCAAACTACAAGAGGATGATGCCAGTTATTTTAGCTCACACACTCTTTGATACCTTATCTGTAAATATGCCCTAGTCACTATATACAGAGTAGATCTACTTAAATGGACAGATCACACCAAAATAAAAAAAAAATAGATATTTTTCCCCAGGCTTGTAGTGATATTTATCCATTTAGATTCTTGGTTGTACAGGTGTCTGCTTTCTCTCCAATATAATGGGACTAAATGGCACTGTCCTGTTGTGCTCAAAGTTGTGAGCAGTTTCATGTAGGAACTACTTTCCTTGCAATAGAAGAAAAAAAGATCCAGTGGACTCTACTACAGAAAGAAAGCAGTTCCTACATGAAACTACTTGCAACAAGGTGTGTTTACTATCTTGACTAACCAGGTCATGATTTTTGGAAACAGACACTGGTATAGATTTTTTCAAATGTAATTTTTGGTGCTTTGAGCATCACACGACTAGTGCTATTTAATCCCTTTGTATTGGAGGCAGACATATCTACAGCCAATATCTCCAAAACTCTGCAACACACACAAAAAAAATCTAGATGGATAAATAGCACTGCAAGTCAGTTGAAAAATATGTTTTTGATTTTGGGGTGAACTGTCAGTTTAAACAACAACTTGCCACCAGTTGAAAATCTTTTTTTTCTGACTTCCAGTGGCTGAAGTTCTCACCGTTTTCAACTTTTTCTACAAACAAAAATGTATAATGTACAGAGCAATTTGAAATATGCAACAATCACATAAAAATGTGACAATTTTCACATCTTAAACAGCAATTGTGCAAATTAACCACTGGCTCTAACTAATTTGTGTATGTTTCTGCAAGCTTTTTTTCCAAACATATCAGACCATATCCCGTGTAATGCCTGCATAACTTACTGCTTTAACACAAAAATGTCCTAATTGGATCAATAAAGCATCTCATTTATCTATACATGGTTTTCACTTGACAGCAACAAATGTTTCTTCCATCTGGTGCCGTTAACTTAATTCAGTACTGATGAGACAGTGATGGTTATTTACTGTGTGGAAGAAAACTTAGTACCAGAGTGACGAGCCATTTTGGGAAATGTGCATTGAAGGTTAAAAAACCCCAAAAACTGTGGTTTAAATTCTCCATTCAGTCCAGCACGTTCTTCACTGTTAACCATTTGAGCGTTCCACTGAGAGAATGGAGAGCAGCTTGTCTTTCCACCAGTGTGTCTTTGGTTAAACTGTGAATTAACTCAATCCCAGTACAAATCAAATCTAATGTAGCCCGAAGTGGCAGAAAGTCCTTTACTGTGGAGAAATTTAGTAACGTGTCCCCTGTGTGTGACGACTGTATGACCTCAAGGGACGAGTACAAAACACACAGACACACTCAGACACAGGCAAACACACACCTGAACGGACGTCCGGGTGGATTACTTCTGGTAAGTCCCTGTAGTTAGCTGTTATCAGACCATTCGTTACAATGACCACACACACACACACACACACACACACACACACACACACACACACACAGTCCCATGTAGAGGTATGTCCAGGGTGAGGAGGTGACGGGGGAACATAAACAGAAATGTTCTCTAACTTCAGCTCCTCTGTTTAGCATGTTTTCTGTACAGAAAGTCTGTTTACTTTCCAAACACAACTCCGTCCGTCTGTCTGTCTGTCCGTCTGTCCGTCTGTCTGTCACACAGTTGTGGATGGGAATAGCCTCCAGAGAAGGATCAGTATTAGACAACACCAGCTTGAAATACTGAGGAGGAAATTCAGGGAAACAGGCATCTGGATTACAAACAAACATGGAATGAGACTCTTGAGGTCAAAAACCTCAACCACAAATATCCAGCCCTACAAATTACATTTACACACAACTAATTTGAATTGGCGAGCATGTTGGAGGAAATGTAATTGCAGCGACATTTTGTTCCAATGCAGTGTGGCACGTGTGACATCCAAGAGAAACGTCACAAGGAGGAGCTCAGGAGGACTTATGGTTAAAAAGCATAGGTCTATGATATCAGAGACCGGTGTTAGTGTCCTGTCCAGGAGTTCTCAATAAGACTTTTCGGACAAAGTCATTGTTTTGCAAGTCACAAATCTCAAGTCTCGAAATCAAGAAAAGGCACGTCTTAGTCCTTCACCAGCCATAATGTGAGTTTCCAACCTCACTGATTTACAAAGTTTACAATGGTTCATTCATTCATTGTCCGTTACCACATATCCTTGATGGGTTGCAGGGGGCTGGAGCCTATCCCAGCTGACCCTGGGGTACACCCTGGACATTCATCACAGGGCTGACACATAGAGATAGACAACCACTCACACTCATGTCCCGGAAAAACCCACACGGACACGAGGAGAACATGCAAACTCCATACAGAAAGGCCCTGCCCCAGCCACAAACTCCCCAACGCCCCGGCTGGCTGGGGGAGTCAAACTCAGGACCTTCTTGCTGGGAGGCAGCAGTGCTAACCACTGCTCCACCGTGTCACCCAATTTAGTTAGTTGTGTGTCAATATAGGTGCAATTTGTAAAAACAAACAAACAGCAAACAAACAAACAAACAAACAAAAAAACCCCTTTGGTCTCATTTTTTCCAGTTGTAGCTCAGTAATGTTAGTTCTTCATGATTCTCTCCTGTAACTTGATTGTTGGGTTAAAATGTTTTTGGTGTACTGTTTAGCTTAAATATGAGAAAGATTGCGTCCAGCTTCCAACAGAACCTCCCAAAGTTTTGATCAAACTTTTAAACTAGGCAGTGCTGATCAATATTCTGTTACTACATTGTCTATCTCTTGCCTAAAATGTTTTAAGAAACATTTTGTTGTAATATGAGAGACAAACCCAAGCAACCCAAGTCGCAGTGTGTCACCCACCAGCTCCACCCTCTCTTTGGTATTGTGCGTGCACAGGTTGCAAAAACCAATAAGTGATGTCATGGTTGGTTCACACACACACACACACACGCACACACTCACACACAAACAGCTGAAGTCTAAGTAACTACAGTTCAAGTCATCTGGCTCGAGTCCCCACAACTGCAAAGTAATTGTGGGTAGTGATACATTTCCTACAAAACATGTAGAGAGTGAATTTGCCTGATTGTAAGAAAGCGTGTACGTCTGTATGTGTAGATTTGACTATAACTCTGAGAAAAACAGTGCTATATTCGTGACAAACTGTGTCAATCAGTGTGTTCAGACCACATTATCTGAATAAAGTATTCATATGTGTTTACACCCCTGACATCCATAGTGTCCTGGGCTTGTTCTGTGTATTCTCTGCATAAACAGAGTTCAACTTGAGTAACTAAGTGGTCTGAAAAATGATACTGGCTGCTTCTCTTTGGAACCACAAGAACCAACAACAAACCTCTGCCAGCAACAGCTGTCCCAACTGCCTTGAGGAAGATTAGAAGTTTATTGAGTTTATTTTAATTGAATGGTCATGCAGAAATCCTTAAATAGACCCTCCTGCAAAATCTTTCCCCCCCATCTATTGCTCTTTATGAGGCAAATCAAAACCCGGCTTATCCCAGAGATCAGACCCTGCTCAACATTATGTGAAAACTACATGCAGTGTCTTTGCGGGGATGAAATCAAAACCACATTAATTCAATCATAAATAAATTCATGCTTACATTTATTGTCATTATATTAATGTTTTCCTCAACATCTTGGGGCATTTTGGATTCAGTTTCATGAGTTAAGATGCTGTTTATGCTTCCTAGTGCTACAAATGAATCACATTCAGTTGAGACACAGGTCACTCTGCTAGACGTTCATATATGGTATTAGTCACGAGCGAGACATGTTATATACACGTTATCTGTAAGGCTAAAGCAGATGTTTTGATTACACATATCAGATGATATATGACACTTAAATACATACACATTAAATATATTATTCCAGTGTATAGCACATACCGTCCTTCAAACATTGAGTGTTTTTTGGCCTTTAACCACAAGCACTGCAGCTTAATATAACAGAACATTAAAAAAAAAAGGGGGGGGGGTGTTGGAATTTTCCCACAACTTAAATCAAATCCTATAACATCAGTTTCATGAAGAAACCGCAGGGCTAACGCTTTGTCCAGAGATAGTTTAGTGGTTAACTCCCACCAGAGCTTTCCCTCCTGTGTCTCCTCTAATCTGTCTCACTTTCTGCTATTTCACTGTCCCAACAGTAAGCAAATAGGAAAAGGAAAAGGTGAAAGTGATTTGTATTGCAATACATGTGCAGTTTGGTAATTTTGAGGGCAGTGAAACAGTGCATAAGGCTGTGTCAGCTGTCAATTATGATAAAAAATAAAGAGAAAAAGCAAAAACCTCCTGCATGGTTAGGAGGAAAAGAAAGGAGAGACGACTTGTGGTATTTGACTAATTTCTCTCATGGGAATCTTAAAATATGTTTCTGTTTCTATTCTGATTCTATAAGAAGTGACTGAAATTGAACAGAGCAGCAGGGCTGATGACTGCAGAGCTGATGTACTCTTAAGCTTAAATGAGCAATATATAACAATTGTGAGTCCAAAAATTAGTACTACTGTTCAAACAGCCAGTTGGGGCCATAGATGATATATTAAATAGGTTGAAATCCTATTTAATATAAAGTCTATGATTGAAGCAAGTTGTTTCTGCTGCTCCCTCTTATGGATTTATGACCTGTACTGCAGCCAGCCACCAGGGGGCGATCAAGACGTTTAACTTTAAGAGAGCTGTCATGTTGAGCATCTTCATCATTTAACTATAAAAGAAGGAAGCTCTGTCTGTGCGTATGCATGTCCTTTGATTTTCTCAACAACCTTTCATCAGATTGTCCTCACGCTCAACATGAGTATTGCTGAGGACCCGATTGATATTATGTACAATTTTGCTGTTTGAAATTTGCTACATGAAAGGCTTATATATCTCCTGAATGTTTTGTGCTATTCCCACCACATTGTTGGATATGTGTTAACATGCTATCTGAGTGACCAGGAAAAAGAATCTCTTGCTCTTTGCATATTTCAAGAACAATTCATCCGATTGACTTCATACTTGGCAGGTGTATTGCTGAAGACCCAAGGGAGTGAAGACATGAGTGTGAAGTCAATTGGATGTGTGGTTCTTGAGAAAGCTGCAAGCAACCATACCAAGCAACCAAGCAATTTGTCTGAACGGGCATGTGCTCCGATCGGGCACTACACTAGTATATGTCAACGGTCCAGTGGCTCCTGGGAAATTGCCACAATAAGCACATTGCATTCATCACTGCAATCAGCATTTCCCACAATCATTCATTAAAACTTAGTTTGCAAAACAGGATGTGGTCATTTTGGTCATGCTGGATCATTTTTTAAATATTGCAGGGAGTAATGCAACAAGAAGGAGCAACAAATAACAACACAGGGAGGTGCAGTTTTCACCAAATCATCTGCAACTCCTCAGCAAGATAACCAAGTTTACTGTCTGCTGTTGTGTGGGAAATTACTTCCGCTGTGTGCACCATGAAATCAGATCTCAGTTGCAATTATTACTGACTGACTTCCTTATTAAAACCAAATGAATTTGCTTGGGTGTGTTGTAAACAGATAAACCATCTGCTCCTCTATCTGTTCTAAGACCGCAACTTTAAAACCAGCAAACAGAGAGATTTAGATTTGACACTGGTTCAAATAAGACATCACGAAGATTTATTTTTTTAGTCCTGATTGTGCAAATGAATCGAAGAAATTAAGTTACTTTAAAACAGAAAAGTATTTCATCTGACAATGTGAGAATATTATATTCCTGAGCTGCACTTTCAAAGTCATCCATTAACTTTCAAGGTGTCCATTTACTATAATTTCATCATTCCTCAAACTCAAGACGTTTCAGTGGAGACATGCCTGCGTGCCGGAGAAGCAGCAGCAGAAAAAAAAGGCCAGTTAAAAACAGCCCAGTAAAGGTCATGTATTCAGCTCGCTGTTAGCTGCATCTGGCGCCTGTACGCTGCCAGATTTGCTGTTATCCGTCAGTTAGTTTGATCTGTGGCTGTGAATTCCAGTCTGAAAAATTCAAACAGTAGATCAAAACACACATCAAAAAGCTACATGTGCAGGAAAAGATCGTGAGAAAGGAGGACTCCTTGATCTGATTTTTAAAGGGATTGTAGTGGGGATTTCAACTGACAGCTGGCATTTCAGATGAGGTTTTTGAAGATATTTATTGTTTTATTTATTGTTTACATGGTGGTTTGTGTATGTTGGCTGCTATGTTTCTGCTGCTTCAGGCTGTTGATTATTTTCTGATGGGTTGCTCTTGCTATGATAGGTGGATATTTGACCAACAAAATGGGTTTTGCATTCCTTTAAATGGGAAAACAGAAAAAAATACAAATGCTTAAGTCCTTCAGTTTTATGAGAATTTAATTAAGGATGCTTCCCTACCCAAGGTCTCATGAAATTCTGACCCTAAGATGTCTTTGATGACCACTATAAGGCTGTGATCATGACTGATGCATATGTTTGCAATCGTATCAAACACATCCTCCAAAACTTCCCTGTAGCTTTCTCCCTGTCCCACACAAGTAACTTGTGTGAAAAACATCATCTGATCCGTAATGTGACCTTAAGAGAGACCGACACGAGGTTTGTGTTCCTTTAATTTTGTGCTAATATCTTTGGAGGACATTAAATAATCAAATTTCACTCTTATCTCCTGTCTTTGGGAGCTGAAGCAGTGAGGAAGGAGTGCTGATGGAGAAGACAGATAAGGTGTGTTTTCCCACAGGAACACTGAGGAGCAGGACCATACTTATTTTACTTTATCATAGAAGAAAAGAAGAAGCACTTTAAAGCTTCTACAAAGAAGTTTCATATTTTGTTGATTTTAGAGCCCCCTGTGGACAAAAGCAGTAGTGTTTCTACTGTTATAATCAAAAAATGTCAGGTCAAAACTAACATTATGTTAAAATAAATCTCCCCCTGCTTCTTTTAACTAGCTAACATACGACTCACTGTAATTTTGTCTGGCAAAATGTAAACGCAGGCTCATTTCATCTGATTTCAAGGAGAAGTCGACCTGGTGGCAGGCATTAAGGAAAACAGATTGTCTTGTTTGGTTACGCAGGTCATGTTGAGGCACAAAGTAAATCAAGACTTTTACTTCACTTTTCTTTTCTCTGTCTGTGCACACACTTCAACACTTGTGTCCACACTTGCACAGATATAGACCGACGAGCACAGACTGAACCCTTGCTTGGACCGTTCCAGAACCCGAGGGAAATTCATTGGCTAATTGGTCGTGTGAATTCACTGCGATACCCTGGAATCTGGGCCAGTAAGGCTTCACTGTTTCCAGTACAACAAATATGTCGGACAGATCAACTGGGAGCCAAAATCCGAGTACCCTGGGATCTAGTTTTTATAATTTAGGAGAACCTGAACTGACCTGAAGTGTGTTGACACACTAAGCACACCTACATTTAGAAGCACATTACAAGTTAATTTCACTTGGCATAAGACTGATTTTAACTTAAAGTTTTCAAGGCAACTGAAAACATCTTTTACTTTTATATAACTTAAAATCAAATCAGAGTTTACAGTAAACACTGCTATGATATATAAGTCCTTCCTGTGGTAAACAAAGTGCAATATGGAAATCTATGGCAGGGCAACCAGGATTTGTGTTTTGACACAGGACACTCAGCCATATTAATAATATTATTACAGCCTTTTAGAGACCCAGACTTTTACGTCTGTTGCTTCCTATACACTATAAACAATGTCACTTCCCCCTTCCCTAAATTTTGTTTTGCTCCTTGTGTTAAATCTATAAGATGTCTGCGGCTCTTGTCCAGGCAGATTCACACAAACTTTAAGATTTCACATCTCTCTACCTGACACCAAACTGAATGAAAACATCAGTCAAAAACTATGGATGAACTGAGAATGGTACATAAATAATACACACAACAAAAAGTCCTAAGTGACTAAGTGATTTTGGTATTATTATGTGTGAACCTTTCATGCCAGAAGCTCATAAAATTGAGAACAGAAAGTGATAAAGGAGGAATGAATTTGGCTCAGGACCCTCATCGTCTTCTAACATCAAAACATGTTCTGAGAAATCTGAGACGCTCAACTGGAGTGTTTTTGCCTCAGAAAATTAAAAATAGCAACCACACAGTGACAAATGTGCGCTAAAGATGCCTTTAAAATGAAGCTGGAGGCACAAACGCGCCTTTGAAAACAAACTTTTGACACTGACCGACTGAACCAGAAACTGCATGATTTGGCATCAGTCCACACTGTTGTCCTGCAGCCCCCTCTCTGAGTGTGATCTGGGTTTCTAGGACAGAAAACCCTTTGCGTTTCATGTTTGGTTTTCTGTTATTTTGCTGTGGATGGTACAGAAGCAGCCATCCTAAAGAAGAAATCTTTTTATGCATGACCTGACACCATCTCCCAACAGATCTTACAAGGAATAAATTCAGCACAGTCTTCATTAATATATAAGATGTTATTTTTATTAGCATCATACTGGCAAATGTTGACTGTCTGACTGGATCACTCAGGTTTGTGTGAGTGTTCTTTCCTTTAGAGATCCAGTGTGTGAGATTTAGATGGATCTACCGGCAGAATATCGAAGCAGTCAGTTGGCTGGATCTACAATCTCACCCACTGTAAAAAAAAAAAGAAAAAAAAGAAAAAAAAAGAAACACATAACTTGGGAGAAACCAGCTGCAAAACCATTTTTGTTTACTCAAGTGAGGGCTAATTTAATGTGTCAACTTAGGTTAAATAGTTCACTCATGCTTTACTACATATATTTACTTATGTATACAAGTTCACTCAAAGTGTAAAGTTTGTCAAACATAATTTTACTAACTCATGTACTTAAGAAAACTATTTCCTATAAACTGTGTGTTCTTGTAGACTGAAAACATACATCAGCACTGCATAAAAAAACATATTTGGTCAGAATAATAAAGTTAAGTTTGATTAAGACAGCACTTTGAAAAAACTTCTTAACCTAAGTTGACACAACAAATTAACCTTTAGTTGAGTGAACTCAAAAAAGGCTTTGCAGCTAGTTACTTTTTTAAGTTTTCTCACCATTTCTTTTCTTTGTTTTACTGTGTAGATGCCACTGAATCCTGCACACTGGACCTTTAAACTTGGACCTCAGTCATTCTGTGTTAGAAATCCATGTATGGGTTTCTGTAATTTCCTATTATGTCATACTATACTGAAAAACTGATATTTCCAGATCAAAAGCAAACATTATAAGAAAAAATTGTTTAAATAATACTTTAGAGTGCTATGTAGTTAACTGGAGTGAGTTCAGTATATTTTCTTAATGTGGGTCTGCATATCATATTTTATTCTATATTGAATTTATCATTATTATTATTATTATTAAAGATATTTTGTCCATATCACTCTGCTTCATTGCTGCTTCCCATCATATAGCAAGCACCGGCTTTAAGAAAACAAAGTAAATCCCCTCCTCTCTCCAAACAGAGCTTGCTTTGTTAGAGAAGAATGAAAATGATTTCATCTGACTTTAAGTCCTGTTCTCCTTCCATCCCATTAAAGTTAAACCAACTCACTTCCTGTTCAGAGATGGACCACCTGATAGAGAGCTGCTGCTTCTATTTTAGACACTCTAAGTCTGTGTTTGCATATGTGTGCGTGCTTTCACATGAAAGATGATCTCATTTATCTTTTATTTGCATTTTTTAACATTATATCCTTTTTGTTGGATTATATTGTGCCTGCAATCATTAAAACTTTCCAACTATCTTGTGGCTCAATGCAAATTATTAATGAAAATGATACAGTGAATATATTATAGCAGCATTTCTCATCCTTTTTGGGGGTTTACCATCAATGGTTAGACTGATTTTATATTAGAAAACACATGTGGTTTGCAGAGAGGTCAAACTAGCTTGATTGAACTATCTCACAAAACATCATGTGGGCTTCTTCTGTTCCTCAGGACTATTAGTACATTCAAAGATTCCCACATTTTTACCAGAAGTTTCAGACCTACTCTATTTTCTCCTCTATTCCATTTGCCTGGTTCAGTCTGATGCTTTTAGCCACTGCTGTTATTCATCACTTCCTGTACCTGTATGACAGTGGCAGGACTTAACTGTGAAATCGAGAACTGAGTCAATCAGTTACACTCTCTTTGTTGGCAACATTGGCCTAGTCTTCAAACTTGTTATTATGAAGGGACAGGAAGAGGAACAGGTCACTCACTTTAAATATCTGGGAACAATCATTGACCTTTCAGACCAACACACAGTGGAATACATTTTCAAAAAGGCACCCTGACTACGGTTTACAGGTCACACACTCACCATATTTCCACCGAAGGTAATTTCCCCAGGGGCTAGGAACCTTTGGAGGAACTTTCCACCACAGGGACAAAAGCCTGTTATAAGTTCTTGCTTGTAGGGTAGTACTTTCCAGAAGTACAGGGCTTGCAACACTGAGCACCAGAGGGTCAACCAGGTTAGCAAGATCACTGGAAATAAACAACAGCAACTCCAGAACCTACTGTATACAACTGGTTCATGACTCGAGGTCCCACTACAAAACCAAGCAGTCAGTTATGCCCTCTGCTGTGGCCATCTACACAGAGCCTGAGCACTGAAGCTGCTGAAAATGTATTTTGGCTGCTCTTTACTGTCTGTCATGCACTGTTTTGCCAGAATGCTGAAAGTAAAGGACAAGTTTTTCTTATTTTATCTTTCTTATTTTATTCTAAACGTTTTGTCAGGGACTAATTAAATGTTTATATAGGGCTTATAAATGCTAAATAGACAGACTTTATTGTAAGTAACCGAATCGTGTGTTTTCTCTCAGCTCAAAACCAAGTGTGTTTGATGCATTAGACCAGTCCATTAGACCAGTTGAGTGCCCAAATAAATAAAATACTATTTGAGATTTCTATCTGCAGTACACCTTTTATAACACATTTAAACGTGTTTTATTGATAAAAGGAGAAAAGAACCTGTTAACTGCAGCCCGAGAATGTATTTCTTATTTATACAGTTTTAACATGTGTATAATGTCAGTGTCAAGATGATAAAGGGTGATGCATAAATGGCAGAAAAAATGGTCATGAATCAACTACTACCAGAATGTATTGGTAAGGCTTATAGTGACTTTGGTTGCGATGGATTGTCATCAGTGATAAGAACAGAAAACATTGTCTGTCTCAAAGAAAGGAATTAATTAAAAAAAACAACAACCTGTGTGTATGTGTGTGTGAAGCCATTGTGTCAGCTTCTGCAGCTTCAGCAAGTCTCTCCCATCTGTTCAGATTTTCAATCGCTTATCAATCAATACCCAAGAGTGGCAGTTGTTTATGTTTAATACAATTAAAATAAAATAAAGTGATCGACGTGCAGTCTAGCCAGGAGTTTTATCTGGCTGCACCAGAAATGTTGGACCAAACTCTAAAGGCTCCAGGACTACTGGCCTATCACAAACTCAGACAAAAACACGCAACCTGCCTGCCAGTCAAACACCCACAATCGCACGGCTTTGTCAGTCACTCTAACTTTAGTATGAAAAACACAACTATCCAGATTCAATCTTTTGGCAAACCCTGAAACAGTGAGAAGCTGCAGCCAAAATCCATCTGGAAAGCAGCAGAAGAACATCAGAACTGATAGATTATGGCAGATCTGACAGCGGAAGAGGCGGCCATCATGAGCTTGAACCTGCTCGTCATCTTCCATTGTCCCGTCTTAGCATTCATTCACATAAAGACTGGTTGCCTGTTACTAATTTCTGATGGCATCCAAATCTATGCAGTTTTTTCAGGGCAGTGTTACACCCAACAAGTTTTTGCAAGCCACAATATGAACCACTGATCTAATGAACTTGGGTGAATCCCAGGCTATAGTGGAAAACAATGAAGCTCAGCAAGAATTGAGTTCTTGCAATATTAGTATTTGTTTCTGGAAAAATCCAAAGAAGAAGAGGAGAATGTGGACCCAGTCATGGTGGGTGAAAAGAGGTCAACTTGAGACACCAATTGTGCAAGCTGAAGTTAAGTATTTGTAGTATGCTAAGTATCTTAGAATTGCATTCATAAACATTTGTGCATTCGTGCAGTCAAACTGTGAGAGGGTTCATCCTTGAACCTCTCTCAACGTCGTCGTAACGTCAGAACAACGTTTGGAAGTCACGACCAAAGATAGCACCACGTTTCTTTCATGGTGGTCCGTCTTTCATCTGGGACAGCCCAAAACTGCACAGTGTGAAGCTGGATATTACTGAAACAAAATTCTTGTGACCACAGCACTGAAAGACTTTGTCACATTATTTATTTCTGATGATCCCCATTTTCTTTCAAATAAAGAACTGAAGGAGGATGGAAGTTGACATTTGTTTACAAAATTAAAGGTCCAGTGTGTAAGATATGCAGGGATTTATTGGTAGAAATTGACTCTAATATTCATAGGTATGTTTTCTTTAAAAAAGAAAAACACAGTCTATTCTGTAAAAAGAAAAAACAGAAGACTGATGGAATGATGATTTATTATAAAAAACAATGATTATTCATTATAAAAACTCTCTGTTGTAACAGTCTCAGTTTTCATTTTGGCTTTGAACAGGTGGACATATTTTCCATAAAGGCATAAATCTTTCTTATCATTAAACCTGTCAGATGTTATTCTGTCTTACCTTTCAAGTACATTACAGCGAAATCTGTCTGGGATCCATTTCGATGACTAACCCACGAGTTACGAAAACCTGCTTGCTGTTGCTAAGGAAACAAATAGAAAAAACACTCAAGGCAAAATATTATTTTTACGAAATCTCTTTAAATGTCTGGTTCAATGGGGGGCTTACAGCACACAGAACATCACAGCAAGATGGAGAGAAACTGGAGGTAGAAAGTCAGGAGGTGGTCTTTCTCTCCTCAGAGTGATTTCAGCAAAGTGCGTGACCACAGAGTGGAGCCGCTCAGCAACCAAACAGCAGAGGGTCGAAACTGAAGTGAGCTCTGTGAGTATGTTCAACTGAGTGAAAAGCTGGCTGTTGTTAAAATGCACCAGCAGATTTCTCTGAATAAGTATAGTACACACAAAAATCAGCCAATGAGCCTGATGGTTATATTTAAAACAGAATAATAAGCAGTGGCTTTTATTCAAATCAAGACATAAGTTAAAGGTAGAATCAGTTGGATTTGTCTGAGCTGTAGTGAACACACCAGAATGATACCAGGATGTCAAATACCTACAATATGGGTTGATGAAGCATCCTGAGCACTGCAAAATACTGAGCAAAATAAAGAAATACAGGCAGGAAAACTGGAAATTGAGATTCCAATAGTTACTAGAACTCTTAAACAAACTAACTCCCCTTTCAGGGGAACCAATTTAATGGGACACGAAACAAAACATAACAAAGGCCGGCGCCTTTGTTATGTTTTGTTTCGTGTTATTTATGTGAAACTTTGGTTAATCACTGCCAAGCAAGGTGGCACGCACAGCACTTGGCAAGCTTCAGCACAGCTGAACATTGGGTGTGAGCTCAAATCACATTGTGTCTGAGAGGGCCAAAGGATCTCCAAAATGAGGCCTCATCCTCCGGGCACCATGAACGTATGTAAAAATGTCGTGGCAGTCCATATTACTGCGCCTGTGTGTTCTCATACTGGAGTATATCATAACTAACGTCCTGAAACAAGGACAATCTTCTCAAAAACATCATTAATATTATCATGCAACTATTTTATCAAATTACTTTAGGCCAACAAACAAATAACAGTTTTTCCAATGCAGTGGTTTCTTCAGATTATGTTCCATGCTATAATAGTAGTGTACCATCCATGTGATGCAAAAATATTTGTTAGTAAGTGTGAACAAAGCGCAGTTCATAATCAGACAGATACAGATACATGCTTGTTTGACAGAGATCAGTTCTGTCTCTGTCCTAGATTCCTTTCTTTCTGCCTTTTTTCTTAGTCTTTTTTTTAACTGCTGTGCCTACTTAAATTGAGTTTATAGTGCCCTTCCTCAGAATAGTTTCTTCCCTGACATTTATCTCACTGTACATTTTACAACCCATTAAACACTTACAGCAATGAGCTACCAGATTATCTCCTCCACACGCGCGCACACACACACACACACACACACACACACGCACACACACACACACACACACACACACACACACACACACACACACACACACACACACACACAGAGACAGTTTATAGTTCATTAAGTAACGAGGGACAGTAAAGTCACATGTAATGTTTGGCATGCAGGGAGAGGCTACTGAAGCTCCGAGAACACACGTCTGTCAGTTTCCTAGAAAACAATTTAACTGATCTGAACTAAACTGGACTGAGATGAACTGAATTACTGTGTCTTCATCGCTCCTTTGGGGAAAATTGGCTGTTCAGACAGAGCTGAAAGGAAAAGCACATGATCAGAATGATGAAAACAAATGTGCAAACAAATCCAAAGAATGCATGATCCCCAAATTTAATATCAGCTCTGCACAGTGCACATGCTGACTGCCAGTGTTTGTGTCAGACTTGAACTGAGCCGTTATATTGAGTCTGTTATTTTTCTCTCTGTTGATCAGACGGAGAAATGAAAAGTATGTGATTCACCTGAAGCTAAAACAAGGACAGCAGTTACAGATTGACAGAAACTTCTGACGTTACAACACCACCAACTGCTCTGTTGTAAAGCTGAACATACATTGTATAATGACATATGGGAGTCGGACACAAGTTCAAACTGTTTACATCTATATACTGTATGCGTGCGCGCGCACACACACACACACACACTGCTGTCTATCTCTGCAAATCTTTGAGTGTCAGTTATTTCAGACACTTTTTATTTTATTTCTGTCGAGTTTGAACGATGATGACAAAGTTAGCTAACTAGATAATACTGCTAACGGTTAAGACAAGTCCTCAAATACAAGATCAACATGTAACAAGCTAAGAAAAGTGCAGTTACTATTTTTACTAATTTAACACTGGGCGAAAACACTCACACTAACAGTTACTAACACCTGTATCTTGTCTTCAGAGGTAAAGGAGGAAACAGTCTATTCTGTAAAGAAAACAGAAAATTGGTGAAATGATGATTTATTATAAAGAAAACAATGGTTATTCATTATAAAAACTCTCTGTTGTAATAGTCTTAGTTTTCATTTTGGCTTTAAACACATGGACATATTTTCCATAAAGGCATAAATCTTTTTTATCGTACAAACAAATCGAAAATACACTCAAGGCAAAATATTATCTTTTACAAAAACTCTTTAAATGTCTCTACCTGCAGTTGTGCAGAATGAACATGTGATTCACATCAACTACACAAAATAACCCAAAAATAAAAGGGATTATGGGTAGCAGAAGATCAGCGCTAACATAATTAGCAGCAGGTGCTCATGCTTGGAAAGTAAAGCAGAAATTAAACAAATCATCAGATTTGTTTCAACTCATTTGTTGTTAAAATGTCCAACCTGGCACGATGTAAGATTATCAAAACTTTTTCCAGTAAATAAACTGTTGGTGAGTCATGTGATTTTTGCTTACTGGTCCTGCTCTGCTAAGAAAAATGAGGCAGTAAGTAACACAACAAAATGCAACAAAGCTGACATTCCTGGAATATTTTGGATAGTTTGCAGGTGTGATCACAGCCCTACTCATCATCACGCACAGCATTTGTCCACCTTGTGTTGTTGGTGACGTCAGCTGGAAAACATGTAGAGTAGTCCAGCATTCGTAACACTGAGGGACTGAATCTGCTTACAGTACGATGGTAAGCTGCGATAGTGAAAGTCCCATCAGAGGCCTGGAAACAGATCTGAAGTTCAATCACAATGTTTCAACGAACTGAAATGAAGTTATTTTTCCTGCTCAGTGTTGTTTTTAGCCATATCTCTCTGTCTGTCTGGCCGACAGTCAGCTGAGGTGATGTCCTGGAGGAGTTTTGGCTGAGGATCACTTTCTACTGACAATACTATGAAATGAAATCAGTTATAAATAATCTGCTTGTGACAGAGTGCTGCACATCTTCCTGTTTGCTTCCTTATCAAGTCTAATGTGTTCCTTATTTTTTTGCTATTTTTTTAAATTTGTTTTTCCTCTAATGTATGAATATGCACAACAAATTTCTTGGTGTTCTGCTTATCAGATATTTTGCATCTGTTGCAGGCAGGTGACATTTCTAGCATGAAGGATTTTCATTACAATCTGGCCAATCAAAAAGTTAGATAGCTGAAAGACACGACTGACACACTGACTTCACCATCCTTTTTTGTATATAGGTATAGTCTCAATTTCCTGAGTAATTTTAAAAATAGGACCACTGAAATCTCAGCCTCTTTAACACATCCTGGATCTAAATGAGAATTTGGGAAGCACAATGGATTTAAATCTCTACAACCAAACACAGAAAACACAACGTCAATCTCTGACTTAAGAGTTAACAGGACAAGCATGTCTAAGTAACTTAGTGATTTAAAATACTATGTCATTACACTAAAATAAATGGCATATGATTACATTAAGTCCACAAATAGCTTTAATATGCTTAGGTAAGGACATGCACAAGGCTAAAGTTACTTGTCTGAGCGACAGTCCATTTGCCCTCTACAGCTAATCTGCCCCTGGAGTAAAAAAAAAATGCTGTTGCTGTTATGGCTGCTAAAGTTAGACCAAATTAAATTGCCATATCATCCAATTTTTTTTTTTTTTTTTAACTGGTATGCCACAGTGGGATACAGAGATTGGATGGCCCAGAGTTGATTAAAAAACAAACAAACAAAAAAAAACAATAAAGGTGACATAATGCCTATGCCGCCTGCCATATGACACTTCAGCATCCAAACTTGGTATTGTTGCTGTTGTGGAACAACAGTGGTGGAAATGATTATCATCAAATGGTATAAACAACAGGATGCCCTGTGAATAAAAAAAATATTTTTGTACTATAATGCTATAATGTGCAGGCCTGTTTTATATTAACAATGAATCAAATAACTACTTGCACGTAAAATAAGTTACTTGTCATGATGAGCCCACAGAAAGTTATCTCCTTACTCTGCAATTCTCCTCAGCGCCATGGAGCATCTTAGAGTCTTTCAGCTCATCTTCTGGCTTTTGCAACTTTACCGTTTTGGTTCACTCTCACAGCTCTCACAGGGCTGTTTACAACTGGAGCAGGTGGCCTTTTATTATGCAAAACCCTCTGATTAATCTATTGTGTACTGTCTGCCCAGAACCAATCACCAGCTGAAGAGCTAGATATTTCCCTCAGGAGTTGGTATTGACCAAAACGAGAGCAAAAAGAGCAGGATATTAGACTGACATTGAGTGTCTAGAAACTGTCTGCTGGATGTGTAAGTAAGAAGTTTGTCAAATCAGCTTAAAAGGGGATAATATGTTATGTGTTTAAAGTTTGTTTCTGTTGCCCCCAGGTTTTTTTCACAGCAGAAATTTTAACTTGTCATAGTAGGAAAAACACAGATATTACTGATAATATAAACATATACAGCCCACTAGGATCAAATGTGATCATTAAACTTGTGATTTTCCTACTCAAAACCATGAAACTGGTCTATGCACTTTGCTGTACAATGCTTCACAAGATCTGAATCACATGGACAGATTGTAATTTAACAAATACTTATTTTAACTAATTCAGCTTTTGTTTAAAGGCTGAGTAATTGTGAAGCTGAGTTTCAAGTCCATGAAACACCCAGAAGGTCTCCAGTGCCCAAAATCATTTTTAAAGGAAGCAATGAAAACGAAAACAAAGAAAGCCTTTTGTCTGTCACAGGAAAAAAATGCCTTAATTGAATTTCAAAGAGCTGATTTGCCCAGGTGGGTCCACTCTGTGCTCCAATTTGTCACCATGGAAACTATGTTTCTGTTACTGAGGACAGCAGCGAGAGGCGGATGCAGAGACCGAGGGAGAGATGAGTTTCATTTAGAATCACAGATGAGTTCAGAGCGCCAAACCGAGTCTAAAACTGAGGAGGAAGAGTCGTGACAGCAGCCGATGTTCTCGACCCAAAGTGGAGAAGGCAGAGATCATGACAACAGTCATATGTTTTTTTTATTATGCTGCATATTTTTATTATTTATATGTAAGCTCTTTCCTTCATTTCTTTATCTTTTGTTCTAGTAAAAAAGATGATTGACATTAATTCTGTTTTTTACAGCTAGAGATGAGAAAGGCAGGGACGCCCTGCTGCGCCAGTGGAGACCTTAATTGCACATCATTTCCATGTCATAACTCAACACATAAATGCCAGGAAAAAATGTCTTTTCAAAAAAAAACTTTCAATCATAATTTTTTAAAGATAATTCTAAACATCAACTTGGTAAAGAGAGACAGAAAAAGGTGGCAAGTAACAAGGCAAGGAGTGTGAGAAAAAAAAGGTGATTATAGAAACAAGACAGGCATTTCACACCGATGTTAAAAAGGAGATAAAATTCCTCTGGGTAAGAAAAAGACAGAGTGACAGAGAGAAAAGGCATCTGGAGGTTTTTAGGTTTCAATCAAACAATAATAAATCATACAAGTCTCATAATAAATCACAGACCGGAGTGTTTACACTTCTCCAGCCTGTCTGTCCAAACTAAGCATCTGTGGTCGACAAAACACGCTCCTTTCCACCTGTGACCCGCTTCTCATTCATACAGTTACACACCTTCACACCTGCAGAAAGTGTCGCAGCCTGTACAACCACAATCCGAGCCATAATAACATTCATATAATGATTTTCAGGTATCTAGCAAGGTTGCACTCTCCTGATGATGTGGAGGACAAACCACGTGAGAGCAACAAGCGATCGTCCGTAATCACACGGAATTTTCACACAGTCCTGAAGGATGAAACCACGCAACCTCAACCAAGATGGACAAAACTATTTTAGGATGCTATTTTCCCAAGACAAGAAGCAGCTTAGTCTTTGGTTCTGGTTCTTTTTCCTGGAATATCTTACCAGACTTAAAGCTGGGGTAAGTTCTTTATTTTTTGCATAATTGGGCAAAAGTTCTATAATAACCTTTAAGCATAATGTAATACAAGCTGTCTGAGTGACAACTAGACTTGTACTCCTCCTCCTCCTTTTTAGGCCTTATTAAATCTAGGCCTTGAAGATCACAGAACAAATAAAAGGTTTTGTATAACCACAGCTTGAACTTGAGCCATGGCCTTTAAAGACTCGTGACTTAACGCTACATGACAGTAGAAATACGCGCACGGACTTTGGACAAAAGAGCTGGCAGCTTCAAATAAATTTATTGTCCGGTCCAATTCAGATATTTGCATTCACACGTAGAGCTCCTCTGGGTAATTTCTGCCATAAGTGCAGAGTTGCAGTGCGTGGACAAAAGGGGCTTATGGCATCATCACAAGGATTGTATTCTCTGATTTGACAAAGTACCTAAAGAGCCACAGAAGGCATTAGACATAATAATTCACAATATTAGTGCCCCTTTAATATAACCCTCAGATCATTTACATTGTGTTTAATACTTTTCCAGTTTCATTATTTCAGAATTTTAACAACTATTTTATGTTGTATATTTGCACTCACAGCTCATTTGTCCTCTTCCCTGCTGAAACCGTCTGCAGGGACCTAATTTCCCTACATGGAGCTGAATGTTTTATCTTAACAATCAAAACACAGAAACATTCAGGATGGAAAAAAAACAGCATTGATTGAGCACAGCGGCAGGGCTCCGAGCCAAAGAGTCATTTCTCGAATCCCACATGACCTCCATTCCAGAGAAATTTCAAATTCTGCTGTTTTCATATCACTAAACAGCTGTGCTCTACTTTGGATCGACTGCCAGAAAGTTGAATCACATAACAATCATGCTGATTGTACATGGCTGATTGCAGCCATATTCATGGCATCTCACAAGACTTATGATCTCCATGCTGAGCCGAAGGTGAACTCAGGACGAATCACACTGACCCTAATTTAACTGGTACAGGAAGAGTTCGACATTGTGATTTGTAGCTTGTTATTTTCCTCTCCAGACACTTGCCACTTTGAGGAAACAAGTTTCCATAATAGCACTTCCTGGCTTCCCTAAAATGTCTAACTACAGGCTACTTTATGATGTTGAATAAGCACAGAAATGGACCTGTTCACCTGCACAGGTTTGCCTGTTAAAGCTAGGCAGGTACTTTGCACATTCAGCCCAAATCAACCACTTATATTACACCTTTCAGCCTTCTTTGACTCACTCCCATACTTTTATTTATGAGTTCAAACTCACACATTCAGCCCACACTGTTTTAAGCACTGATGTCAGCTGCTCCGAAGGAGGTAAGATGACAGAGAAACTACTGAGGACCAGAGGAAAAGTGAGATTCAACAAAAAAAAAATCCACTGTTTCAGATGATTTTGTAGCTAATTTATAAAAAGCAAATATTCAGCATTTACAGTCACTTTTAACCACCTACAGAATCAATCATTGTGCTGATGATGTGTTTATTTTGTCTAATATGAAAGTTTTTGTTGAGTTGAGTTTGGTCACTGAATTAATATCAGCTTAAAGGACAGCTACTTTACTTAACATGAAAGGCCCTTTAAAGGGGTCACTAGGCAATTCTGGAGAAAGATTGTTGATTGTTGAGGCTCCCGTCACAGGCTCGATTTTCCACAGAATAAAAAGAGAGTCAAGAGGAAGAGCAGAAGACTAGTTTTCTATTACATTCTCCTTAAAGGTGATTATGGAACCTTAATGCCAAAAATAAGCTGTCTACCTACGCTTTGACCTCAAACTAAACCTTTAATTAGGATAAAGGTAGACATGGGGCTGTGGGCCCTATTTGACACTGCAATTTGAAGATTAAGCAGGCAACTATATTGTTCCCAGATTGTCAGCAGTTATTTACATGTAAATACAGGAAACAAAACTGAGTTAAAGGTCCAGTTTGTAAGATTTCAAGGGATTTATTGGCAGGAATTGATATTCATATGTATATTTTCATTAGTATATAATCCCCTGAATATAAGAATCCTTGTTTTTTGTTACCTTAGAATAAGCTGTTTATATCTAAAAAAGGGCGCTGGAACATGTTTTTTTACAAGCTGGGGTGAACACCCCCCCACCCCCCCCACCCCCCCCCTGGATCTGCACAGTGCAAGTTCTGTACAATAGCCATGGACAAACCAAACACTGGTTTTAGAATTTTTCAAAAAGGATGGACCCAGGGGAGTCAAAACAAGGACCCTGGGGACGGTGCGACTATATTTACTCAACAGCTTTAACCTGTCTCAGATGGTCTAGGTGTCTCCCCCCCACCCTCTTTCTCTACTGGAGGGCACAACACAAGGTCTTTGTTATGACTCTAACCACAAACAAGTGTCCACCATCCACTGCTGGAGCTGTCAGTGTCTACAGTCTGAGTGTGTTTGCCTGTTTGCTGTCAGGACCACTCAGAAAAACGGCCTCAGGATTTTCAAGTGGAAAAAGATCACACTGATGCTGTTTCTTCCACGAACACGTTTTGCTAGCAGAGCAGAAAAGTGCAGGGAATCATAAGCTAAAACACATTTGTTACTGAAAAATAGTAATGAAATACTACATTCAATATATACAACATAAACATGGAAAGCAGATTCATCTTATTTTAACCTTTATCAATGCCAAGACATCACAAGTCAATAAGGTTCATTTAAGGATTCAGGAACGTTACAGCTACAAATTAAATCTGGATAAACCAGACAGGAAGAGCAGCTTTGAATTCATTTTCATTTTATCGGATCATACTGGTGGTTTTCAGGTTCTTCCATATAGTTTCACCTACTACACACTCAATATTACTGCTGATCAGTTTCCAAAGTATTCTTAGTTTTCTGTTGTTTTTCTTCCCTGTACTCAGCAACTTTTGTCCACTTGAATGTCAGTTCGCACAAATGATGAAGAAAGGCATTAAAATGTGACGCGACTTGCAGAGATAGTTTGTAAAGAAAAAATGAGACCACCACTAAAATATTACCTTTTAAACAAAACTAATGCAAAATGATTGGTTATAGAAAAATCAACCTTTTAAACTTATAATCCAAAAACACGGCAAGCACCAAGCTGAAATCCTCTCCTGCCACGATATGGGCTTTAGTCAGTCTTTAGTAGAACAACTGTTTTATAAGGTGTCACAAGTTGAAGGTAGGCTTGGGCAATGTCTACTAAACACTGAGGTCCACGGTTCAACAGCATGATGGATGATATCACTGCTATATTTCTGTCATGAGCTTCAGCAAACATGGTACAACTTTTGATATATGTTCAAATTTAAAAAACAAATATATTAAAAAAAGTAAAATAATTTTTATTTCTGCAGCTAAATTGAAACACTTTCACTAGAAAGAAAGTTTTTTCTTTAGTAAATCAGATGCAAGGATCTAGGGGGGTTTCTTTTAAATCACAATGTTAAAATGGTGAAGGTAAATAAAGAACAGAAGACACCTTTTTGTTATTTTAAAAACGACACAGCAGAGAAACACCCACACGAACACATCACTGTCTGCCCACAGACTGTGCCTAAACACCTAGACAAAATAATTTGACAGGATTCTTCCAGTAATTTCACTCTCCGGTATCCTGCTGGCTGTAATCTGATTGTCTGAGTCTGTTTTCTGTCCGAGACAGATTTTAAGAGGACATCAGATTTGCGTTAACACTGTTTGCCTTTCTGTTTCCTACGCACAAAGACAGAAAGCCCAAAAAATGCACACAGACACCACGGAAACACATACACACATTAGACACGTCATGACAAAACCCACTATGACCAGAGCAGAGTCATAAGGTCAGCGTGTTTCTATACTGCAGACACACACTTGCATGTGTATACACAGCACCGTGGAGCTATGACAAAAGAAATCACTGCTTAGAAAATCTGTCAGCACTAATTAACAGGCAATAAAAAAAGAAGAAAATCCAGAATTTGTGGAGAGCGTCATGTTAGACAATATCAGAAGGTCTCGCTCGTGCCTTTGCTTGTGCATATTTTGTATAAATTCATTTGTCAGCTGTCTCTTTGACTGTGTGCGTGTGTGTTGCCTCTGTCTCTCTGTGGTGGTGAAGTACTTGTGTTAAAGTTAAACAGTGCAGACACAAGCAGGTCATCTCCTCCATCATCCCCACTCGAAGAAGCTGAGAGCACAAACACAGACGTCAACTAAATCACCACCATTAATGTCAACAGAAACCCTGCTCTAAAGAAAACAAGACTGCTGGACTATTATCGTGATATCATAAATTATATTTCAATTAAAGATATGTATCTTTAAAAAAAGACAAATTTGAAGAAAATCAATCGAACCCTCCCGTTTCAACGCCTTAGCTGACCCTGAAATGTCACAGTTGCATGAACAAGTGACTTACTTTCAAGCGAACAAGCATTTCATAAGAGGAGGTGTCAGTGTTTTCTTTTTTATTGAGGGCTTTAAAAAGGCAATAAATAAAAAGGCAATAAAGTTTAAAGTCAGCGATAATACTCATAGAAAAGCACCTGAGATCCTTTTAGTCTAAGTACAACAGACAATATAATTATAGTTAAATAAAGTCTGTTAATAGGCACTTTACATTCAGTTAGTAGAGACAGCTTTTATGTCAAATTATATTTAACTAGAAGAGTGCATTCAATAGAGTGCAGATCTCCATAAGGCAATCCTTAAAGAACGTTTGGATGTTACCCTTTTTGAATGATTTTGTCACAATTATCATTCTTGAGGTATGGCTAAAAACATGTTTTGTGAGGTCAGTTCATCCTTGAGTCCAGGTGGACATTTGTGCCAAGTTTGAAGAGATTCTCTCAAGGTGTTGAATGACCCAAGAACATAATAACCACAAGTGAGGTTAAAACGCCTCCACTGCATTTCTTTGAAAAATGTCACACCTACTACAACCTAAATTCACAGTATATTTGAATATGTATCAACTCAAGAAAAGCCTTAATAAGATTAATCAGAAGGCTAAACTGCATAACTTCACAAAACTAAATCTTTCATTCAAACAAGACATAGTAATGTCTGCTGCTGGTTCATTTCTTCTATCTGCTGCATGTTGTTGTTACTGTCTGTGTTGTCTTCTAAGCTTCAATTGTTCCACTTCCTTATTACATTAATCTAAAGGAAACTATGTACACAAAACATACTGCACGTGTGCCAAAACTACAGCCTGAATTTTATCTTTTAAGCTTAGCTTAGATCATATTTCCTGATGGGATGTGATAGATAGAAAAGCATATGGCACAGACTTCATATCTGCGATACAAGTACACACTTTGCTCCAGAAGTGACTGATCTGACTATTATGTTCATTTTACACAAGTCCAGGACATGTTTTTCCAGTAAAATGTTCCATCCGCAGAACACCACAGCTGCTTTGACCATGAACATTTATTTCTAGAGAAGTACCGGCTTGTTCATACCTGTCATTTACACATTAAGGCATGACACATGGCCTAAATGAATAAATAATGACTTAATTCAATGAAGGTTATGGTTGCACCATGACATCATGTCTTCCTGCTGGTGTTCATGTGCCGTCAATCTCTGATCTACTTGACAGGATATAAGGATAACTGAAATAAAATTTTCTATTATTAAAAATGTCTTCTAAAAGCAGAGATCTAACCTAATCTGTGCAGTCAACTATACAGTATGTCACCTTGTACAAATATTAAAATGCAGTGTCCTTGTTACACCTTTTTGTAGCTGATTCAACTTAAAAATGTCAGGTAACTGAACTTAGGTTGAATTAGAACAAGATCGTGGATACAAGCGGCCAAAATGGGTTTTCTCAGGAGGGTGGCCGGCATCTCCCTTGGGGAGAGGGTAAGAAGCTCAGTCATCCGTGAGAGACTCAGAATAGAGCCGCTGCTGCTTTGTGTAGAAAGGAGCCAGTTGAGGTTGTTTGGGCATCTCGTAAGGATGCCACCTGGTCACCTCCCTAGGAAGGTGTTCCAGGCACGTTTAGCTGGGAGGAGGCCGTGGGGCCAAAGGATCATGTCTCCACCCTGGCCTGGGAACGCCTCAGGATCCCCCAGTCACAGCTGGTTAATGTGGTCGGGGAAAGGGATGTCTGGGCTCCCCTGCTGGAACTGTTACCTCTGCAACCCGACTTCAGATAAGCGGTTGGAGATGGATGGATGGATGGATAATGGATGGATTTATGTTTTGAAAAGCCACTCGTGTTGACTGAACTGGGGAAATATGTTCAATAGGTTTAAGATATTAAGTAGAACCAACAACTCAACTTGTCATACTGACAAACATTACAAATTTGATTTTACATTTTCTGTGTGAAGAGTCAGTTCCACATTTCACACAAAGAACTTGCCAGCTGCAGCTGCTCCTGTTGGAGCTACTTTGTTCCAACACTGGCACAAAGACAATATGTCAAACTGCTTCCAGTGACTTTATTAAATTGTGAGTGTCAGGAAGTATGGACTGAAATCAACACTAACCTTCATTGTGGTTTGCAAAGTTGCCATTATTGTGAAAGCAAATAACCAAAACTTATCTTGATGTATATTAGAGAATCAGTTATTAACTATATTAACTATTAAAACATATGCTCAGTGCGCAGTGTATATGGTCTTCAACTAATTAGGCTGTATCAGCTTTATAAATTTTAATACACTGAATTTAGAAAGTTGCAAAAGGACTCCTGCACACTGTCAGACTTGCAATATACCATTTATTTGTAGTTTCAGTACTAGACCTTCATCAGGTCTATTTTTCTTCTTCTTTTTTTTTTTTTTTTTGCCTGATGAAGGTTTAACACTGAAACGTCACAAATAAATGGTATGTTGCAAGTTTGACAGTGTGTGGGAGTCGTTTTGCAACTTTTTGGTCTATTTGCCTCTGCACTTTTCTCATCTAATAGATGAACAAAGTTTTCCTTTGTTCTAAGGTAAACTGAACTCAAAAATCAGAGTTGTTGATTTAAAATGTATACTCCACTAATATCAGCAGCTGGCTGACTAGTCTAAATTCTGAAATTCTCTCCTAAACTATCCAGTAAAGTGCAACTGAGACATACAAATACAAAGACAAAAGACAGTCCAGTAGCCCACTGGCAGTCAGTCAACACTGTTCTTTGATGGTCTTTTAACAGAGAGGACTATACACACACTGTCTTAGACTTATTTACTCACACATATTGTTATTCACAGCAGAATTGAGGTTGTCATATTTGTCGTCAGTCCCACAAGAATGCAGTGCACTCAACCAACCAATGCGAGAGCCTGTATGTCTAAGGGCTCTCGGATTGGTTGGTCTTTATATATAAATCTATTGTTGGCCTGGTTCCTTCATATTCTCATGTCTTCATGTGTAGAAACCAAGATCAATATGGCCTTCACTCTCGTAATATTCTACAAACGCTGGTTCTGACAGTGAGAACAGAACTTTTAAATATGCTGCTTCTTGGTTCTGCAATAATCCACAGAATGATCTCAAACTGTGCAGAGCAGACCAACTCCCTTGGTCAATGTGACTGTTCCAAAATTCTTACCTAAATCATTTCAGAAATTGTACACACAACATTTATGTTTTTGTCCCTGATCTTGTCTTCCATGCTAATTCCATACTGTGTTTTTTTTTTACTCATTTGTTGTGTGTGACAGAACTTGCAATGGTGTTTTATGCTGCCCTCTTGGCCAGGTCACTCTTGAAAAAGACATTTTTAATTTCAATGAGGCTTTTACCTGGTTAAATAAATAAATAAAAATTGTGAAAAAGGACAGGCGATCAGACAGCTGGTACAAGTAATAAATATTTAGTTTCCACTTAGTAAGTAAGTTAGTGTGTTTACCTCAGTGCCATTGAAGTCCCATTGACCGACGCCGCTGAGCACGCTCTGTGGGTGTGTCCATAGGAGCAGCTCCCATGCCGTGAGTAACGCTCATCCCCACAGCAGAGAATCACCAGAAACGCCCTTCGAAACGCCCGGTTCAGAAAGGCGTACAGGAAAGGGTTCAACCCTGAGTTAATGTACCCCAGCCACAGCCAGGCTGTCCACAGCTGCCAGGGCACTGAGTAATGGATGAAGGGGTCCACTACGTTCGTGATGAAGAAGGGCGCCCAGCATAGGCAGAAACAACCCATTATAACTGCCAGCGTCTTTGCAGCCTTAGTCTCAACACGCATGCGGCTGTTCGACATGGGAGCGTGCTCCGAGGAGGAGGAGCCCGTCGTTGTCCTGATGCGGTAGTGGTCCAATGGATCTGAGGAAGTGGAGGCCCTTACGGTGATCACTGGAGTCGTCCCAGTGACAGGAGCGGAGCCGGCCCGCTGCAGTGTCTCGATCTGCCGCACGTGGGTCATGGCGGTGACATAGATACGCTGGTAGGCCAGGACCATGAGGGCTAATGGGACGTAGAAGGCCACCGCAGAACAGATCAGGGCGTACGGCCGGTTGACCAGAAACACACAGCTTGTGTCGTTGGAGCCGGACAATGCTCGCCTCTCCTCAATCTGGAAAGGAGAGAAGACAGGGACACAAAAATAATCAACATGAACAAGGAGCAAGTTATGTATGACTTTAGCTGACACTGGTGACCAACGGGAACTTTATATAAAAAACACACCAAGGTCAGAATTAGACAACTTTTCAGTGCGACTTGTATGCAACTGAAATTTCATCATTATGAATATGATTGGAAGTTATGGGAATTAATAGTTCAATATTTTGTGTGTTAAAGAACCACTGTGTAAAATCTATTTTCATCACCTGAAAATAATAATTGTGTTTTCATTTAGACTGGCTGTAAACAATGAAACATTCAAGCAATTATCTGCACTTTGCAAAGGGTCATTGTAACTACATTTGCAACTTTGTATCTTATTTCATATTGTTTTCTTACTGGATAATATCAGGTCAAATGTCACTTTATCGTGAGCTATTCATTTGTTAATGCTTGATATGCTGTATGATATTAAGTGCATGTCAGGAGAGGAGGGATTTAATAATCAATCATCATAATCATAATCATAATATAGATTGTAGTAATAGCAACAACTTTTAGATTAGCTGACAAGACAGACAACAGATGTTAGTAAAATGTTCAACCAACTGTCATGTAAATGTTAACTAAGCCAGTTGTCTATTATTAATGTTATGTTGTGTTTTACTTCTCTATGTTGAACCACCATGTTTCTACAGTGGCAAAGAACAGAAAAAAACAAACAAAGGCACTAAAGAGAGCCTTCTGCAAGTTTTGCAACCTGGGTTCTCCTTTTCAGATGATAGATGCCACTGAATCCTGCAAACTGGTCTCTTAAGTGTTGATCTTGAGCCACGAGGCGATTAGCCTAGTTCAGCATTAAGACAAGAGAAAACTGCTAACCCAGCTCTAAAGTTCAAAAAGTATTTTTACTTTTCTGTTTGTCTAAGTATTAAACAAACAAGATACATTTTAATCAGTAAGCTTTAGAGGTGATGGTAGGAGTGCTTTTGAACTTAGCTGCTAAGCTTGGCTCAACAAAGAGGTAATACTGTAAACACTATAATAATATAGTAGTGCTTTTAATCGTTATTTCCTTTTCTACAAGTCCTCTACAAAAGCTTTAACCTATCTGGCCAGCTGCCCGTGTCTTTGTCCTCAATTGAAAACATGAGCAGGTCAGAGTAAATTGAAAATCCTGCGAGTTAAGAAGCGCCTCAAGCTGAATTTTATCTCATCCTCTTTGTGTAGTGGCTGGACTTGAGTACTGATGAACTACCATCTGAGCTCTGTACACCATCAAACTGGTCATTTTGTGTAATGGAGCAGTAAAATCCCATCCTACAAGCATTTAAAAGATATTTTCCACATAATACACAGGCTGAGAGAAGGCAGAGATTCCTCCGTTTCTAATCACCATGCTCAAAGAGCATGAGCCTCATTTTTTTGGTGAAAATAGTGCAGACAACTCAAACCATGCACATATACTGTCCTGCATCATTAAACTTGTGTCACAATTATTGAATCAGTTCTTGTGGGTTTGTGCGAGCTGGAGGGAGAAGAAATTTCAGTTTCAAACAATTCCTTTTTGGGAACAGGAGTGCAATGGACATTTTTGGAATTTCTGAGAGACAGACAAGATAAACGTACACACAACATATAAAATATTTAACTAAAACCTGGTTTAAATGTGCAGACATAAGTCATTTGAGGTCCTCTGCATTTTTCTCTGTGCCCTATGACTTTAAGACATCCAGCCAGCTTTTAAAAACAGAAGATTGTTGTTTGGATGTTGGCTGACTGAAAGACAAAGAAAAGAACTGCGTATTTCATTAACTCTGGCTGAATAAATTCATCCATCCCGGTCTGCCTCTGGGAGTCCTGCAGCTCATTTCAAGGCAGCTCTGAAATAACCTCACGCCAAAACATATCCAAAGCAGCAGAAAATGCCTGTTGAAGTGCTGTCTTTGCTCGCAGCAAGAGAGCCTCCACAGGGACTGGAATTGTTTTGTGATCACTGCATTACCTTGTCATTGTTCAAGGGATTGGAAACGTTATTAGAAAGAGAGAATATTAGCTTGGAAAGGTTTGTGCTGCACCTGCCCTCACAGAAAGAACATCTCTCTCTTGAGGCGTTTGAGGGAGGTACATGAACTCTTCAGTGTGATACTTTGTTAAAATATACAGTATATTTTGTTGATGTAATACAGTTTTTAATAATAATAATAATAATGTAACCAGCTTTTTTTTTTGAGTCATTACAGCGTCACCTCCTTGATTTCTGATCTTATCTGCTGAGGACTCACAATGTCCTCGATGCCGATGGCGTTCCAGCTTTGCATGATGGGTAGAAAGGAGATGAACGTGGGGATGAGCCAGCAGCCGCTCAACATCACTGCCACTCTGACCGGGGTCATCTTGTGTCTGTAGACCAGAGGCTGGCAGCAGATAGCGTAATACCTGGGATGATACACACATGGGCATAAACATACTGTACAGTTTAGCTTTTCAATTGATCATCTGTAAACGGAGAATTAAACTTCCTCACTGTTTTAATGCGTCATCTACAAATAAAGTCTTTAACTCAAAATGAAATGATACACATAGGAGACGTATTCGTTATTTATTTTTATTAATTTATCATTATTATTTTGACTTATTTTTGACTTATTTGACATTTTAGTGGACTTATATGGAGGAATCTTTATGTGCTTTTTCTTGTTTCTGAATATAGGTATTAAATAACAGTGATTTAAGAAGTTTACATCTCAGAGCTTAAGTAGAAATGAAAGGAATGTAAAAGGAAAATTTATGAATTAGGTTTAACTGCTTGAGTAAAAGTACTAATACCTCAATGTAAAAGTAAACAAGTAAAACAAGGAAAAATCTTACACTTACAATGTCACTTAAGTAAAAGTATATAGGTATAATCAGGAAAATCTACTTTAAATATTACAGGTCAGAGTACTCAATGCAGAAAAATGTCACTTGTGACTGTTATATTGTTATATATTATATAATTATATTATTATTACTAATGCATTAATGTGTAAGCAGGATTTTACTGTTGTAGTTGGTTGAGTTACGTTAGTTTATTTTGAATTATACTGTATAATCCATATTTCATTATAGACAAATAAGCTAATTATTTTCTTTCCTTTTGGTTTGGTTTCTTTTTGTAATTCTGACAATAATAAGAAATGCCTTCACAATTATCAAAAGTAAGACTTCTACATTTTTCGGATTATTTTTAAAAAATAGCAAAGAAAAGCAGAAACTTCTCAAATTTTTGAGGCTGGAACCCTGAAATGTTTTTTCCATGAGAAATAACAAATTCAGTCAATCAACTTATTGGTTAATTAACTAATGTTTGGTTTCAGCTGTACATGTCTAAATTGTTGCATAGTTCAATAAAAAATATGCTTCATATATTTTGTATGAAAAAAAAAAAAATTCTACAGGAACTAGTGACTACAGCTGCTTGATAAGTGTAGTGGCGTAAAAAGTATAAAGCAGCATGAAAAGAAAAGACACAATCAAAGAACAAGTACCTCATATTTGTACTTCACCTCTAACATCTCTGTCTCACACACACACACTGACACACAAACCTGTCCAGTGCAATGCAGCAGAGGTGCAGGATGGACGCTGTAGTCAACAGGACGTCCAGAGACGTTCGGACCAGGCAGAAGATCTCTCCGTACCGCCAGTGGCCAGTGGTCAGCTCGATTGCAGCGAAGGGCATCACCACCAAAGCGACCAGCAGGTCAGCAAACGCCAGCGACACAATGAAGTAGTTTGTCTTCTTCTTTCTAAGAGGGGAGGAGACAAGAAGACAAAATTATTTATTTCATCTGTGCTCATGAGCTTTTGTCTGCACTTATGTATTTTCTGTATGTGGTTATGTACTCTTGTATGTATTCTTTAATTTGTTGTACATGCCATCGGTCTGTTTTTGTCCCTTCTTAAATTAAATAAACATAACATAAAAACAACATAAAATTATCCACAAATGTCCAGTCAGTGAGACATGGTGTACTGTGTGGTGTACAGTACCAGCATGTCTCCTGTGACTTCAATAAGTTTAAATCTCTAACCTTTCAAGGTGTTGCTGCTCATTTGCCAGCTGTCAGTGTGACTTTGCAGAAATATGAAGCGGCTGGCCGGTGTCCAGTTTAACATTAATAAATAAAGACTGATGTCTGTTTTTATGTTTTGAGAATTAAATGAGAGCTAAATACCTTTTCATAACTCCTCATTTATAGATCAGGTTTTTCAGGATTTCTTGTAGCTTTACCAAATAACAATTTACCATTAATTTAAAAATAGCTTGATCAATATATTTTTTTTTGTGCTTTTATAAAGCTTTCTTTGAAGTAATCAATAACAGATCTGTAAATAATATACTAATCATTTATTAATGTTTTGTTCATCATTTGTCCTATTTGATTGTAAAGATGTGTAAATAGATACTAAATCGACAGTGGTACTACAGACTTACAACAGATTTGTGAAATATCTGATTTTTCAGTAATTCAGAATATATTATTTAATTACTTGCTAATAATTTATTTGTAAATTGTTTATGATCATTTCATGATTTACTTAAAGTTTATAGATGAATAACATCACATTAGTGATATGTTAACACTAAATAATATCTGCAAATGTATATCAATATTTTGTAAAGGATTAGTTCATTGGTTTATAAAGCATTTAGTTAAGTTATAAAGTTAGAAAGTGTTACCCTTTGTTTTTAGGAAAGTCATGAAATGTCACAGATACCAAATACCTTACCTGTCCAAAGAGGGTGTTTGAGGACAGGCTCTCTGTAATGTGAGTGCTTTGACATTTGATGGGTTTGCACATCAAACACCCCAAAACAGGTTTCATTTAAGTGTGGAAAAACAAAAAAAAACTGAAACTAAATATCAGCCCAACCTGATTTGCTAGTACAACAATACATATGCAGTTTGATTACAGAGACAATGCTAACATTGTTACTGTTGTTGTAGAAGTTTTTAACACTGTTTCCCAGAATGCGTTTTCAATACAAACAGGATAATCTTTCAACATCTGACCTTAATGCCAAAAACTTTCCAACATGTACCACAACTTTTACATCAATTTCTTACTTTGCTAGTTAAAGAAAGCAAAATGTGGCATACAAGATCTACTTTACAGGGTGAATTTTATGGCTGAATGTGGTTTTTACAGATTCTAGCAGCTGCAGACAGAACCCTGTCATTTCACTGCGACTTAAAAGCCAGATCCAAACACTGTTTCTGCTCTCCACCCGAGACAAAGACATCAGGCTCACCGTAGATGTCTGTCCTTACAGAGTGCCACCATGACCAGCAGGTTTCCAAACACTGTCATGATGATAATGATGGAGAGAAAGATGGTGAGAACAATCGTCTCCAGAGAGCTCAAGAGTTCCTGATCCTGCTGTTGTTCCTGTTTCTGTCCTGTGTTTATTCTGTCATCCAACAAACTGCAAAAAAACAACAGCAAAAAAACACAAGATGTCAATCAGCCTTTTGAAATTCCTGATATCAGATTTTTGGGGGTTTTGGGGTTATATTTTGCTCATGTGCACTAAAAACTGTTTTATTGGTTGTCATAAACTACAAAAATACAATTTTAACTCTTTAGAGCAGAATACTACAACAGTGTATTAGGGCCATTGCAGGTAAGAAAAAAAAAACTGTGCCATGAGGGAGTTACATTTCCAGGAAAAAAAAGCAAAATTTCCTAGATTAAATTTGCAAATTTACAAGAAAAAAAACAACAACTTTCTGTCATTTTGCAAGGCTTTGATCTAACTTTAGCAGTTCCTGATCAGGATTGAATCGGTATGTTGTTTTGCATGTAACATGACTGATTGTGTATCAGGAACTACAAATCAAAGAACAGATGCAAGGGATTTGCGGTACAGCTGGACACGATAATACAAATCCACAAATTAATAGTTTCTCAAGTATTTCCTTTTTGCTAAATCCAACTGCAAAGTGGCCCATAACTTCCACTGATGCAGAAAGTAGGTGGTGCTGAGGGGCCTACAGCACCCCCTAAAACCAGGCATTAAAATCAGCAGTTGATAAAAGTGTGACACCGATCTGATATTAGGGGCTAGAAAAACTCTGATCTTGATATGTCAGCCATTATTCTTGATAGAGAATATAGAATATATGTATATAAACACATATTTTTTGCAATGATTCCTCAAATGTGGTTATTAAACACAAAACAACGGACAGATAGTAAGATATGCAATTGAGGAACAATATTTTACAGTTTAGTGATACTAATAATTATTGCCAAAAAGGACAGCAGGACAGTGAAAGCACAAACTTTCACTGTTATTTTTAGTAATCATAATTATTTTTAATAAATACAATGCAACCAGAACAAAATATATGCACATATTAATGCCGATTTAAGAAAAATGATGATATACATATAAAATGGTGTCTATAAAGCTTTAAAAAATGAAATCAATCTACCTTATGTTCTGTATTAAAAAATCATACTGGACAAAATATATGCTGGTTAAAATTATGACTTACTGTTCAGGTGATGCTGTGGCCATCACTGGTCATCTGCACTGAGGTCAGCAGAGGATACTCCTCATCACCCCATGCTCTGGCCCTGTCCACACACACACACACACACACACACACACACACACACACACACACACACACACACACACACACACACACACACACACACACATTCATGTAACTGTGCTGGCAATAAGTCTGCATTTTTCTGAAAATAGTATCCAGCTTGCGTGTACAAACAAGCTAGATTTCTTGATATTTTTCCAGCTCGACCAAAAATGTGGTATTTGTACCTCAAATAAGTAACTGGATCGCAGCTTGAAAGCGTGTGATATTTATAAGACAAACAGGCTGCAACAGGCAGCAGCTGTGTGTGCCAGATTCCATCAGCATGTTAGTTTGTCTGTGTAATGCAATAATAACACCATGCTTTAGTGAGAACCACAAGGGAAATTCTCCTTTTCGTATTCCCTTGTCAGGAGAGGTCAAAGGTCATCTCCTGATCAGCACTTCTGGGACAGGTAGGGATTCAGCTGAAGGACAGTGTGTCTGACCCTGCAGCCCTTATTTAACCCGGTAAATAAGGTAAACATAGTGATTTTACCAACAACAGCCCGAGGTGACAAGAGGACAATTACTTTACAAACAGATGAGGGAGGTCAATGCATTAATTGTGGGTCATTGTCCACCTTTGTCCATTTTACGTCCCTTTCTTCCGTCAAATCAATAAGTTCTGATTCAGGGTAATATACAGCTTATCTTTGTGCCTGGCTGATCACAGCTGTCTAAATCCAAGAACATTATTTGTAATCCATCCTCAAAGAACAAAGCCATTTTAACATTTGTATTTTATGGCTTGAGCTTTGCCACCACCTTTTTTCCTCTGTGTGGATTGACTGATGTTGTTGCCCATTCACTAGTGGTGATGCATAGGTGCTTGCACAAAAAAGGTTTTGAATTGGAAATGAGGAGAGAAAAGGCCCATTATGACAACAATCAATATTTTTTCATTTAGTTCAGATATCAATATCCAATCTTTCATTCTGTGTCTTAATGGCAGTTTTGAAAATTATTATTCTATGAAGAGGATATCACTGCTTTATAAGTGGTGTTATAAGTAAATAAATTTATTTAATTACAGACCATTACAAATACTCCATGTTTTAAAAGTAGCAAGCTGTCACACATTGAAAAAAAACTGAACAGATAAAAAACTTTGATGCATCAAAACATGTTTTATCATCACATCGTACAGTAGCCTACTGAATCCCAATAAAATCTAATTGTGAGGTGCCAAGAGATTCCCACCTCTACAATTCAGGGGTGGATCGACAGACTGACAGAGCAAACACTGCTGTCCATGGAGCCATGCTGCTATTATGGCTTAAAATAGATTCACTGTAAAATATAGAGAGAAATTTATTGCACCAAGGCGAGACACAACTACATAATGTTACTCATGATATTTACTATATTTACAATAAATGAGAGGATTACGTCAAAATCGACCAGTGTGACAGGAAATGACAGAAGTGGTTTAACATGGCTGGAGTCACGCTCTGAAGTGCAGCAGAGCGCCTTTCATCGGTACAGTTGAAGATGCCTTATCAGCTTTAAGCACCTATTACGACATCTGCTGTCTATCTGCCTTTTTATGACAGCTGTCTGGTCTTATTGCACTTCATGGTCAATATTATCACCTGACAGCCGGTGACAGCCGGCAATCATGTCAACAACACCTCCTTCCTGCAGGAAGATCACCATTTACAATTTGTCACGTCTGCGCGTATCATGTAGTCCAGTAACAATTCTCAGTGCAGTGTTGGCTGTAAGGCTTTGATTTTTATCTTAACACATTTTCCTAAGACTGAATCTCGGTCGAGAATCATTTGACTCGTCTTAATAGAGAGTTACATTACACATCCGGAAGACTGGTATTGATTTCTTACTGGTCCCCACAGACAAAAAGGCTGTGAACACCTGCCCAAGTCAACAGCTTTTCCAGTTCTGAACGGGTTTAGATGTATATTCTACACAAATATGTACCAGTGATTTTTTTTTTCTGTTCAAATGTCCTGAAAATTGAGCTGAAACTGATACCAAAACAGAGGTGACATGAAGAGTTCAGGGTGTTTTCCGTTAACAACTCCACTTCCTTGAGATAACACAAGCCAGACCGATTACACCAAAGCCTCATTGTACTTACATCATATTATCTGTACTTAGAGGGGCCATTAAGACACCGTGTCCTTTTTCTGTACACATGAGGACCAGGGACAGATTATAAAATGCCACCACCATCTTCCCGGTCAACTACCCACACAGATGATTTATGATTACTTCATCCAGTGATCCCAAACCATCGCTGCATGCAGCCAAGAGGGTATTTCTTCAGTTTGGGGCAAGTACAGTGAAAGATTGAGGAGTAGTTGAACTATTTTAAAGAAAACTTATTTTTTTTACAGAACATAGTGCAAATTTTCTTTTCTTTCTTTTTTCTTTTTCAGTTTTATTGCCATGATTTTATGTAAATTTGATCTTTTTCCTTAACTGAAGTAGTACCCTGATGGTATTTTGGATTTTTTATGTGGTTAGGTTAAGGAAAAGATCATGGTAAAATAAGTAGTTTAGTTATGCAAGTGAACCTAAGAAAACATAAGTGAACATATGAACTTAACTTTTGCAGGGCAACTTACATAATTCTTATACATTGTGTAAGTTTAAAGAAGCCAATGCTGACTCTTGATTATGGAAAATCAAGAGTCAGCATTGGAAGATGAACCTCTGTGTTTGTTTTACTGTCTTCCTCTTTTCCACCTGACTTTGACATCATAGTTTGTGGCATAGGGGCGCTGACCAAGCTGCCATATTCGACACATTAAGAGTGAGAACAGGCTGGTTTAGGGGACAAAAACACAGACACTGGATTAGAAATTGGCATGGTGCTGATCACTTAGTATATTTAATGCCATATCTGTAATATACTGTAATATCTACTACCAGGCTGACTGCACAGGACATGCCTGTCACTTGTCTTGAATATCACATGCCGCTGTTTAGAGATTGCGAGACTAGTTTGCGAGCAAGAAATAGAAAGTTAAAAATGATGAAAAATGATTGAGACACCCAGCACTCACAAGAGGTACAAGTACAAATGCAAACCTGCCCAACTCTACTGAGAAAAAAAGAGAGCAAGCCTACACATCGACAATCCCAGGATCACTGTGTCTTGAATGGAGGCATTTTGTAATGACGTATGACAGTAGCAAATAAAATAAAATTCAAATCAGTCCCTACTTGAAGGCATCCATGCCATTGTACTCAGTAATACATATGAAAAGTGGCTGAGGTTGTTTTTGTGAACGATGAACAAAATGTCACACCTCCACACGCCTGGCTAATAAACAAATGCCATGAGACCTAAAAAGCATTTAATTTGAGGCCTTTAGGGGCCCCTGACCCCTTGGGTACCTCGGCTTATACCTGTATCCATGATTAGGACACAAAAACACTGATTATACACACAGTAAACATAATTAAATGTCAAGTTGCTGAAGGAATAATTCAGCTCGACAATGGTGCACAGATTGGATAGTGTTCAGCTCTGCATTCTCATTAAAACACCCAGTTTTCAATAACACACTGGAAAATGACTGATTACTGTTTGCCTCTTAAATGGTCCGTAGAGAAACTGTAATAAGAATTTCTCTCTCGCACACAGAAATCATCACTGAACAACAACACTAACACTGCCCACTGTCACACCGGTTGCTCACTCAGTTACTCACACATCGGAATCTAAGGAATGAGAAAATATTTGCTCAATCTGAATTTCAACGATAGGAAAAAAGACGAGAGCGAGAAGGGAGAGGAGCGATGTTTCTGACAGGTCGCTGTGGTTCTCCTGTGTGATGTGCGTCCAAGGAGGCGTGTTTTCACAGCTCACCGTGTCCATTTCACATCTGAATGACACAGAGTTGAAATGAACAGAATGAACTCTGGAGAGCAGTGAGCAGGAAGAGGCTGCATTTTGTCTACTTTATGTCCTGTATAGCCCAAAGTTATTATTGTCTTTATTGCTATTCAAAAAAGGTTATTTTGATTTTATTCACATTTTACCCTCACCCTTACTGTCATCACTACTGACTATGATCAAAGCTGTGGAAATATACACTAAAACTCAATTGTGCACCAGAAGTGAAACTAACTGAATGGCAGGAAAGAGAAACAAGATACAGATGAACTAGAGGTCAGGTACCTTAACCCCAAAGTCCAGTTTCCCTTGATTAGTGTACTGTGATTAGTGATTAGTGATTAGTTCATGTGTACTCACGGTTTGCATCAGGTGTGAAAACTACTCTACCAAAACCAAGGAAGTGGACTGCCATTGGGATCTTGTGATTGGCAGACTTTTCAACAAGATGTTGCATAAATAATTCAAGTGTAACTCAGAACAACATTACTGATGTGAAAACTGAGCATCTGAGGAGAGGAGTCTATAGCTATGCTAGCAGCTCTTTGAGACTACTTACACACTGGGGTGCTTTCAGCTAAATGCTAACATCAGCTTGTTAAGTTAAATTTCTTCATCATCTTAGTTTCCCATATTAACATGCTATCATTAGCACTAAACAACACTACAGCTAAGGCTGATGGGAATGTCAGTTCTGTGGATACTTAATCATAAGTCTAAGTATTGGACAAATCAAAATTCTGATGGCACTAGGTGAAAAACTAAGGGATCACTAATGTTATTACAATCCATCCATCCATCAATTTTCTTCCATGCAGGGTTGGGTCATGGTGGCAGCAGGTTACACAGTGTATTCCAGATGTCCCTCTCCCCCGCACCGCTTTCCAGCTTCTCCTGTGGGATTCAGAGGCAAGATAAGATATGTAATCCTTCCAGCAAGTTCTGCATCCACCCAGGGTCTTCTCACAGTTGGACATACCCAGGAATACGTCCAGGAAGCATCCTCATCCAGCCTGTAAAATGATCGTCTAGGTCAAATGTTCAAGCTGCTTATTCCCCCCAGCTTATCTGTCGAGTGGCAACCTCTAGTTGAATGTAGCTCGACCAGTAAGTCGAAAGCTTTGACTGGCTCAGCTCCCTCTTCACCATGATGGTCCAGGTCCACGCCCGCACTACTGCTGATACTGCGCTAGCAATCCATCATCAGGCCAACAATTTTATGGCAATCCATCCAGTAGTTCAAATCTGAACCTCATGGTAGTGCTAAAGGTAATGTCAGGCAAAAGTCAGTGAGATTCATCCTCTGGGCACAATGAATATCTGTACAAAACCTGGTGCCAATCCATCAAACTGGTGCTGAGATGTTTCACCGTATAAATGAAAACCTGCTTGCTGGTGATGCTGAATTTACAGTCAGGGAATCATCATCATCATCGTCATTTCGAAGCATTTTGTGAACCAAATCCATCCAAACTTTGTTTAGGATATTTCAATCCAGACCAAAGCATTGGACCGACACCAATTTTGGTATCCACTTGAGCCATGCCTACTAGTGTGGCTAAAAGAAAAATGCAGACATACAGATTTAGTTTGTCAGAGGTAGTGCTGCTCTGGAAGAAGAAATCATCTCAGAGGGCAGAGCCAAAAGCCTCTGTGGCATGGCTTTGTGGCATAAATGAACTGGCACGATCCCCTGCTGCAGTCAACTTGCTGACATTGTCTTTAGATTCCACAGATTTTTCACATCTGCCTTCCCTTTTAAAAAGTGTAAGGCATCAAACCAACAATATCAAGTCATGCAGACAGACAGTCAGAGACAGACAGATTGATAGATGTGGACCGAGGCTGACTGATAAACAAAAACAAACAGGCAGACAGACGATGTAGGAGGACGGACTGACTCATCTGATGTGAGCTGTAATTAGAAGATGCTCACTTGCCATCTGGGAAGCTTCCTACGGAGCTGGACAAACTGCTTACCTGATGCATGTCTGAAAACCTGATCTGCTTGATTAAAGACAAAGCTTATGTTCCTGTCAAAGACATCCCTGGGAGGATTTCGTTTTCTGTTGATTTTATCCCATCATGATCAGATTGGCCATGCCCTCAACAACCACCGCATCACTTGAATTCTGTTGACGGTCTGCGAAAACGGGCGCACTTAACAGGTGTGGAACTGTAAATGGACACATTATTGTGATTCAAAGGATATTAAAGGAAAATGGGTCAACCATGAAGAGGAGAAGATGGACATTGAATTTTGTCTGCCAAAAGACAATTTTATCGACAGCACATCAGCCTCAAGCTCTCAAAAAGTGTCATGAGGCCAGTGAGAAGACACTGACATGCTGACAATCATTAACTTACTGAAGCACGTTATTGTGTTTGCTATCACTTGGACTCACTCTATAGAGCTACTTTTACTTTCACATCAGGACTAGGGTCAGGTACTAGATTCTTTTAAGGGTAATTTGGGGGACTTTTAATGGTACTGAAAGCATTACATCGGTATAACCCAGTACCAATTCAATCTATGCCAAAGTTCAGTACATGAGTGACAGAGTAACTAGAGTAGAGAGAAAGAGAACAGAGAACCATGTCACCCCTGAAGCTTCTTCAAGTCACAAAATGGAGTGAGAGAGAGCATCAGGACAATGGCGAGCTAAAAGCAGTTCTGTTTGATAAGTTGACATGACACAAATATTTTGGAATGGAGTACTATTAATGAGGAAATATTGCAGTATGCAAGTACTAATGTAGTAGCAACAGCAATAACATAACAGGACGATTATCACATGTGCTTCTTTTGAGACACATACAACAGCATTAAATAGCTGGGTTTCTATTGTTCAAAATGTTCTAAGTAAGTAACAAGAATGAAATTGAGAAGTTTGGATGTTTTTACTACTGAAATATATTTTTTGTTTTTAGAGAGAGAGCAAAGGAAAAGAAAAAAAGGTACTGTTGGTTTCCAAACTTCTGGTACTGGGACCATATCAGCTCAGATGTGAACAGTACCCAACCCTAATACAGGCTTGAGTATTTTATGATTTTACCTTAAATTAAATTCCTCATCTGTAAATCTGTTTCTGTTTCCTCATTTCAAATTCCACTCTACATAAACAATGGTTTCCCATTTAAACAAGAATAATTTGCAATATGGTGAGTCTTAACAATGTGCCCATGAGTGTGTGCTGAGATCATTTGTAGTTGTAATGTAACAAAAGTCTAAAGGTTGCAAATTATATTAATCCTATTAAGCAGTAGTGTGTGGTGTGACCATTGTATCCATGGTTATCACAACATGCAGTAAATTAAATGCTTTTTAAGTCTCCACTCACTTGTTTTCTTGTCAGGTGGGAAGTAAATAATTCTCACATAATCTCACACCTCAGATTGTGAGAGGGCTGTACCGTGTGTCTGTGTTTGTCTATGTGTTCATATGCACATTTGTTTGTTTGTATGTGGAGGAGGAGTCCTTGGTCCTGTTGCCAAGGAGACTGAGAGGTATCATGCTCTGCAGACTCTCCTCCTGTAATTTAAAATGCTTGAGTAAGGAAGACTGGCTCTTAAACAAACTACTGTCGGGGCAGAGGCTCTCTCACCAGACGCTGCGCTGCAAAGTGTTTAGTGTCTGTGAAATGGCTTTTGATCACTATTACTTGTGCATTAGAATGTGGAATTCAAAGAAAGTAGGACGACATTTCATATTTTTCTCAAAAAATGATATAACACACACACCAACGAGACACAGTGTTAGACTTCAGTATCGTGATCCCAATCAAATATAGGCTGTACTAGGCCAGTATTGGGTCAATACTATCAGCTGACTAAAATATTAGTCTGTCTCTACTAAAAACTACAGTGCACAGCTGTTATAGGAAAACATTTAGCATTTTTTTATTTGAAGTATATATTCATGATTTTTTTTTTTTTTCACGTCTTCAGTAGGAACTAATGGACTGAGTTCCTACTGAAGATATAAATCCTAAATGGTGTGCACCACAGACAGGATGAAGACATTGTACAGTGTGCAGAAACAGACTAAAATAGCATTGGTGTTGGTCTTTTCATGGGATTTTTTGACAACAACAAAATTCACAAGTAGAAGAGAAGAAGAAACATGCACACCCCTTGGCTGGTCTCTTTTGTGGTGCAGGGAATCAAATCCCCCCAAAATCCACGTCAAAGAAAAAAGTCAATTCCTGCACACACTCATTACCTCTGCATTGATTTATGTCAAAAGGTGTCGCAAAGACCTTTCTCATGACATATCTATCAATCAGAAAGTGGCATGGTTCTTAAACACAGCTTATAGCTGCATGACAGTCCAAAGCTGTGTTAGAGGTATGCCCATAGTCATAATAGCAAAACTTAAATCCACATGGATTATTACATTTTCTTGGGCCCACTTCCTCAGTGGACCCTTCTTCTTCATTTGGTGATTCCTACAGTACATTGCATCCATGCAGTTTCCATGCAGATTGTGCAGATGTGGAAAATGATTGCAACAGCATGGTGTGGGCTCGAAGATAAACACACTTCTTAAGCTAGAGATGCATTTGATACCAGTCTACTTAACTGCTATTGTTATTATGACTGAATACATTTTCTACAACGAATCTTGTGCTAAATGACGGCACTGAAAAAAAAAAAATACGCTTGCACTTTTCTTTTAGGTGTGTAAATATTTTTGGAGTGTGTGTGTGTGTGTGCATGTCTTTAATCACTTGCCAAATGTTAATGGTTGGTATATGATTAGGACTCACTGGTGGAGGTTTTGTTTGCTCATAACTTAAGATCTGCAAACACTGAACACCCTGGTTGTTATGGAAAGATGACAAACTCATTTTGCCACTATTTTTTACAGCTGCATAACTTCAAGAGTGCAAAACAGAAAGCAGAGCTCCTGTCAGTTTAACTCAGGAATGATCAACCAACACGCAGAAAACACCATCCGGTCTATGTCTCACACACACAAACACACACACACACACACACACACACACACACACACACTGAGCCACAGAGTTTTGAATTTACACTATTAACTGAAAGCAGCAGCAGGAAACAGAGGAACCGGAGAAATGACAGAACGTGTAAAGTTTGCACAAGAACCAATTGGTTTGGGACGCCAATCAAAACCATGAAATAACTGTCCAACACCACGAGCAGCAGCCAGCACACCAAGACAACACACACACACACACACACACACACACTTTCTCTGGTTGGCGTCTTCAGTAGAACCATGTAACACTAAACTCTCAAATGCAACCAAAGCACATTATGTTTTTAAATCTGTGGTGGAAACAGCATTTAGAGTGAACTAAAAGTCACTGAAAACCCTCTGTGGAAAAACAGTTTGAAGTGGTACACTAATCTGTTTCTGTTTACTTCACTGCAGGGATCACCAATCGATCAAACAAATGTCTTCTGCCTTAGATTCTATGTTGAGCCTTGATATAGATGAGAGCAGCACAACTGGGTACTTTGCCATTGCCTCACGCCCCTGCCCTGCCTCTTTTTGAGTGAAAGCAGCCTCTAATTTGACAGGCTGTAAGTGCAAAGTCTAACAATATTTAGAAAAAAATAATTAAATAGTGATTGATGAGTGTACTTTCATTCTGCCTCCATCAAAGTGGATGAACCCGACATATAGACAAATCTGGGGAAGTACAAGAAGTAAACAAGCTGTAACGTCTCCCTACAGTATGCGAGTGCATGATTGAGGGTGTGGAAGTGCACAGTTTCCTATTTTTACAGGTACTTCTTATGTAACGTTACTCTTAACAATTATGTTTAGAAAGTTGGGAGGAACCGCTGTTCAAACAGCAGTGACAAACTTCAACTTTAAACAAAAACGGAATGCAAAATACATTCGCCCTCACTTCATGATGAGTGCCCCTTCCTGACACCATAAGACTTCTCTATATAGATTTACTCGGAGTACTTCATCAGTTACTGAGGGCCACTGTCTAACGTCACTGTCAGCAGGCAACAGAAGAAACGGTGTCTACAGGAACCCCAGACCTGCAGAAGACTTTGTGAGAGTGATCATTTTAACCGAAACCATGGGAGAGTTTCACAAATCTTGGGTTCCTTAGTAAACACAGCCGGCAGAGACCAAAAGTGACACACCACTGTCTCTATTCTGCTATTCTCATCTGTGCTTATTCCGCACAAAGCTCCACTTCCTCTGTTAGTTTATGTCATTTACAAGGTTCTCATTATTATTATTATTATTACAGAGTAGGTTAGCTCCCTACCCTCTGCTCCTGACAGTCTTTTGAGTGGGCACATTGCTAAAACTTCCTTCTAAAAGCAGGTGTTTTACAGTATGATCACATTTTTCACAGTTAAATCTATAGTTACACCATAACTAGAACTCTTCTCTAATTTTTCCCAATCTGCAGGCACCCGCATCATTTACTCAGTAACATTATCAGCTAACCTGTGTTAGTGTTTGGCACAGACGTACACATATTGACTGTCTCACACTTTGCCCTGCTAATGCTAACAACCCAGCTCCAGTTTTGGAATAGTCACTTGAAAAATATAATTGAGCACTTATCAAGTGTTACTCATTGTAATTGAGGTACTTTACTAATTACTCAGCAGCAAAAGTAATTAGATACATTAGGCTCTTTACATTATTTTTGTCACACACCTGTCAGCTCCATTACACAGGTGGAAAGGTCCATTTTTTTCAAGTACCTGCTGTTGTTATATCAGCCACTAAAAATAGGCACTTGTCAGATGAGATAAAGATGGAATATCCTTGCTGCACCCCTGAGGGGAGTCATTTATCTGTAGGTGCAGGATGTTTCTGTAGTGACAGCAGCGCACCTTGAACCCTCTGGGAGAAGTTGCTGTAATGACAGACCCTGGTGGACAAAGTCTGCTAAGCATTATCTCATTATCGCAAACCAGGGTCTAATGGAGAGGGGAAAAGATTAGATTAAATAAAAAACATGACAACTTCAGCTGCCGTGTTTTTGAGTCCATATAAGCTCTGCAGATTTGAAAGTTAACTGTAACAAATAGGTTCAGTCATGAATGTCAGAAAAAAGAAGTAAACTCATCATAAAAGTTCTTATAGTTTTAAGCACTGAAAAAACCCCATAAACTTTTATTCAAATGGGTGTGCATGACACCTGTCAGGCACATTAAGTCTTTATGAATGTTTATGACTGTTGTCATCAAGTATCTTTTTGTCAATTATGCAATTTAATGTCATGTCTTGGTTAGTGTCAAGTTGTCATAACAGACATCTTAAACTATGTCAACTTTGCATTAGAAATTGCAAAATTTACGAAATACAACACTTGATGACAGCAGTCATAAACATTCATATAGACTACTTCATGTTCAAGACAGATGTCATGACATGGTTATGACAGTGTAATGACAGTCTTATGCACACCCCAACGATCATCGTCAGCCCATCCATCGCCGATTGGAAATATCATCGTCCCCACTCCCATCTTCTCCTGTCCTCTTGGGTCTCAGCTGGGAGATGTGTGCAAGCAGTGAATTCACTATGTTACGCATGCTGCTTATGTTCACTACGTCCAATAGACAAAATAAACTCATAAAGTGCCTAGAAATTGCATGTTCTCACACTTATTTTCCATTTTAAACAGAGAAATACAACCGTACACCTTCTGAATTCAAGTTTCCCTCTTTTACCGAACTAAGACGACCTTAATTGGGTCATTAATGCCTCAGAAAACACACTTTATTTAAACTTGACATAAAAACATGTAAAACTCAGCAAAACTGTCTTTGTTAGTCTGTCCACTCTTCCAGCAATCACCAACTCTGGTTTGGTCAAAATAAATCCTCACTTTACCATGTGAAAAGAGTTTAAAAGTCTGACTCTGCAGGTTGCTCACCTCTCACTCGTCACCCGACTCAGTGCACTCATGGTTCGGCTGAGTGAGTGTGTACTGCGCTGCTGGATGAGAGTGTGGTGCAGAGCAGCGGCTGTCAATCGACAGACGATATGGCCATCCAATCGCCCAACCCTACACCCAACTATCAACAATTTTGAAATAAATAAAATTATTTTCCATCATCTACAAACTTGTTCTGTGTGAACATGACTGCACGTAATTATCCCGTATTTTCCTAATATGGACCCCAGGAAGGATAGTTGTTGCTAGGGTAATAACTAAAGGGGATCCAAATAAACAATAAACTCTCAAAAAGCCACAAGTCAACATTTTACATCCAGAAATCATCCCCACTGTGGAGCAAAATGAATCTGCTGCAACAGACAAGGTTGAAGAAAACCCCCAACGTATCCACAAATCAATAATGTCACCTACAATTACTGAATATTCAAAACCCCGTCATTTTCCCTCATTTTCTCCCTCAGAGAAGAGGTGCGGACTTTTCCATGTGCTCACAGGGACGCTCTAAATCACACACTGGCTGGCTGCACTCATGAGCAAGATGCGACTCTGAGTGGATGGAGCGTGTCGTCTGAATACAGCTGTGTGGGTGAAGGTAATGGGTTGTGAGCGGGTAATTGAGCATACTGGGCTCGCCACAATAAAAGTGCCAGCTCATTGGATGATGGGGGTAAACGGAGAAAGACTACAGAATAAAGTGAATAACGCACAAACATGCATGGAAGTGTGCGCGCGCACACACACACACACACACACACACAAAGTGAACAAATGTGAGAGACAGGCAGGCTGTGGAAATAAAGCATCTACACTGCAGGGCCATCACCCACCGTGTGCCTCCCCATGGATTTAGTTAAGACTGATCAGTTTTCCACTTTCTCATAGCACCACTGTCCACATCAATATCTCCTTCTGCACACGTGCTGCCGAAATTGAGCTTAAAATAGGCCTTTGCTCAAGGAAACAATTATACACTGCCCAATATAAAAGAATGTTAAAAAAAGCTCTTTTATAGAAAGATTTTACACCAAATCCAGCAATATAAATACTGAAAGCAACAACTATTTAAAATATTGTCAGTCCCTCTTCATTCAGATGTATAATATTTAACTTGACGTTATGCATGGCCTCCTTCCAAGTCCAGATATTCAAATAAAACTCCCGACCAAACATAAAATTCTTTTTCCACAAAAATGTGAATGTGATAATATTTAACTGAATCTAACTAGATTAGTTGTCCGGCACCAGTGAAGAGACGGACATCTGAGTAACGTCATCTAATCTTACAGAATAAAAGGTTTCATTCAGCTCATATACTTGACACATTTAATGAGAAGAGAAAAATCTTCCTTGTTCCTCTAGAAAACAAACCCTACACTGTCATCCTTATACCCGTTTCTTTCAGTGTGTAACTTGTAGCATAAATAGATGTCCAACAATGACTTATACATTTCCAAGACGAGCTTGAAATTTAATTCTAACTGCACTGAAAGAAAAACATACTAACAGCCACATAAATTACACTGCAAATCAGTGGGCTTGTAGCCAAAGTTCGGATTTCCCTTCTGCACATAACGACAGCTGACTATTATCTACTTTGGGGTAACTGAGCTCTGTGCTTTCTCATTGGTATGTGGGATATAAACCAAGCGTGTGCTCATACATGAGAATGTCAAAGAAGTTTCAAACAACTGCAGAATGACAGCTGACCCCCCCAACCACCATGACCACCCCCGTGAAAATCATGTTTAACCTTGTTAACATGTCCATATAGTGCTTTTTATGTGTTACAAGAAATATCAGGAGCGCAATAAACAGTAAACCACTGTGTGTGGGCACTTATTACTTTAAAACTGCAGAGAGAACAACAGCAAACAAACAAAGAGATTCAGTCAGACTGAGTATATGACATCATAGACCTAATGAACCAATCCTGTTAATTGAGGGGATGGCGCTATACATTTTAGCTGTGATGCCCCGCCCACAGGAGAAGCTGAATGTAGTTATCAGCTAGCAAAACAGAGAAGGTGCCAGGTAGGGGTGGGGTCGGGGGGTTGTGGGGTGTGTGGAGAGGGCAGGGACTATTTGCATATTCATGAATCCTTGAACACTTACCAAGGTTGGTTGTTTTATCAGTTTATAAATACAGATGTTATGGCAATTCATTATGTACTTTTATAAGTTTGTGTCCCAGGAAGATGCCAAATTTCTGCTTTCAGTCTGACGGAGAGCACTAGCACAGTTATTCAGGTGTAGGTGCAGTTGTGTGTATTTGAGTGGGTGGGTGGGTGGGGGGGGGGTTAGTTACTAGTTGTTCTTTTCATACTGGACAAAAATAAACAGTTGCAAATGTCTTCTAAAATGAGGCCTGACAACGCTGACTGTGTTCAGACAAACCAGAAACAAAACCAGAAGGGAGAGGGCACAATACCCAGAGAAATGGGTATGTACCCATCATTTACATGCAACAGAACCAAAAGAAAGAGTTTATACCAGTGTATCAACGTGACAGTACTGTGTTGAGTTTACTACCAACAATATGATAACTTATCTCCAGCGATAACCAGGAGCCAAAAAGTGTAGACGGATCTGTTGTTTTAGGTGAGGTGACATTGATAATGAATAAGGCCTGGCTAACCCTGGGAATCAGGCTAATGAGTTGGCGTGGGTACAGACGGCCTAAATTTAGCCGGAAGGCGGCGGCTTGCTCGTAAATGTCTACAGGGAGTGGCTAATAAGGACAGCACAGTGGGTGATAGCAGGGACAAGACGTTAACCGTTTCTGGTCAAAGCACGGATCAGACAGGGCTGATCACCCAAATCACTAAATATACCCTTTTACCTTCATTTTCCAGAGGCAGGTAACATGAATGTATTTACTCTCACTCAATGGTATTCTGTTTCGCCTGCCTAACTCATTTACAGATGCTCTTTTACAGTGGCCTTGGCTGTCAGTCTGCACATGGCTGCTCGCCAGTCTTTGAGGGTTCAGTTTCTGGATGAGGCACAAGCGCTTATTTTCTTCTCAGATAACCAAAATCCAATTTAAATGTTATCCAGATTCTTTGTTTGACAAATAAATAATAATAAATTGTCTAATAATGGTGAATCACTGTGAATGCTTATTTTCACAAATTTCCTTTTATTTATTCCGTCTTCTTCCCAGATGCTGCCAGAGGTTACACAATCAGCACTACTTATTCCTGGGAAACAACTTAAGGGAAGATGAGTGATGGGGATCTATTGGTTCTTATTCTCAACGCTGAAAAGGACCAATGCTGTGTGGTTGAAGGATTACACAGCATGGACGCCATGTAATATGTTTTGTCCATGTGGACGAGCCAAAAGATGCTGGCAAGCTAACGCTGGTTTGGACGAGATTTACTGAGAATAGGAGTCATGTCAAGGGAGAGCAAGGAAAGTGATTTATAACCAGAGAGAGGATTTGAACAATGGCCTAGGGAGCTGCTATTGGACGACACCATTGCATTGGGCTCGTTTGAAAATACTTACTAAATATAAATCATCCCTTCTTAATATCTGTTGTACTTAATGCTTTAACAAAGACTGCAGGCTATAGGCTGTGGCTTATCATGGTCGTCTTGTTGAGCTGCCCTGTCATTTTATTATCTTTGATTGCATTACTGAAATACGGAAATATTTCAAGTGAGATCAGCGGACAAGACCATAAATCCACTGTCCACCCCTACCATTCGACCAGTCAAATATGCGTTCGATCAAAATTAGACTCATGAAAACTGCGTGCTGGATGAAATCTGTCAAAATGATCATCTATGTACAATCAAAATTCTCCAAAAAGACAAAATATTTACCACCATAATAAGGAATATAAACAATATATGTTGATAAACATTATTTTGACACTAAACTATGGCCGCAAGTAAATAAGTTGGATAGTTTTATCTATATAGCACTTTTCAGAACTGTGGTTTCATGGATGGATTATGAGATAAAGGGCCCAGACACAGATAGCAACAAGATTTTGCGTTGTTTTGTGTTTCTGTGTAGTTGCTGTCATTTTGTGAGATCATATTACATCTCTAGTTTTGTTTTGTGTGTCTCCTTGTTGTTGTTTTCTTCCATTTTGTGGTCATTCTGTGTCATTTTGCATATCTTTGTGGTTGTTTTGCGTCTCCTCATCTCTTTGCTGCCGTCATAGTTCTTGCAGGTGAATCCACTTTCTCTTTCTGGTTTTGGTTTCCTCGAGGTCATATTGTCTCTCCGTAGTGGCCTTGGGCTTGTTTTGCCCCTTTTTGGGGTCACTTTGCTTGTTACTGTGTTCATTTTGTGTCACCTTGTAGTCACACTGTGGGGTGTACCTCAGTGAGTGCTTGTGTTCAGTAAATTACAGTTAGGCAGGTTTAAGACAGGTTACTTCAAGTTTAAAAAACTGTGAAAACACATCACCAGACATGAGGAAAAATGTTTCCTGCACATGCCACCTGATTTTTGCACCTTTACTTACAGGAATATTGCAATATTAGAACAGTCCTCATGCTCTTTTCACAACTTTTTTCGCATAAATAAAAATCACTTTTCACAACTTGTCAGCAGCCATCTCTCTGCCTGTCTCAATCCCTCTCTTTATATCTTTCTCTCACTCACAAACACACAAACACACTCTCACAATCTCACATAATGTAAACAGTACAATCTACAGTGTATCAGGGCAGTTACTGTTGTACAGCGCTATTAAAATGTTTACAGTCAATTACAAGCCTAATCAATTGAAAAGCAGCCAAATACACACTGCCGCCTACCCCTGCTGAAGTACATTTACATCAATGAATGACATGTGTGTGTGCATGTGAGCTTCAGCGTGGATACAGTAATAGGTGTGTAAGTGTGTGCGTTGTTCATGTTCCTAATATACAAACTGTACTGTGATAAAGTAACAAGGACGGAGAAATTGCAGCATGTCTGCCATGAAATGTCAGCAATCAGTTCACAGTGTTCGGGATAATTGAACAACAGCAGACCTTTTCATGTGTCCCGACACTCAGAAAACATTTTTTGAGATGCTGATATGAAACAAACTTTTTGTAATCTTTCCAACAAACCCAGGAGTCAGTGGACGGATGCCCCTAAACTCTCCTCCTCTCGTCCCTTCACAATTGCCATTTTTTCACGTATTTTGCACATCTACTGTATATTTACTCATCGATATTCACAGATGGACACACCTCCCATAAAACAAGTGATAAGACTTAAAGTTCAACTCAAGTTTAAAGGCACAGTTCCCACCCCAGATCAAAAGTACATATTTTTCCTCTGGCCTGTAGCGATTTTTATCCATCTAGATTGTTTTGCCATAGAGATGTCTGCCTTCTTTCATATGTAATGGCACTAGAGATAGCGCTCAGCTTGTGTTGTTAATTCTGACAACAAATTTAAATTTAATTTTAGTCATAGTCTTGAGTATAATGCCAATTTAGTTTCAGTCATCTCAATTGTTTTAGTTTTAGTTTACTTTTAGTTGACTAAATATAAGATTTTTGTTTTTGACTCTAACGGGTTTAGTAAAAGTATATCAAAATCACAATATGGCCAAGTGGGAAACACTAATTAACATGTTTCAGCATTTTCCAACATTTTAAACACCAAACAACTAATAATCCATCAAGAAAATAATCGAAAGATTAAACGACAGTTGCAGCCTTACTCCTTGCCACACAAAGATGAGCTCTGTTTGGATCTGGTCCCAACTCATCCCTCTCCAACATTTTTATCTTGTTTTTATTCGTTAACTTAAGTCTTTAAAAGCTTTCATCATATTTTGGTCATCATAAACTAATTTTTATTTAATTATCAGCTAATTTTTTTGGTAAAAAGAAATGTTGACTAAAACTGTTATAAAAATTATTGGTCAACAAATGTAACAATGCAAAGCTAAAAAGAATAAAAAATAAATTTGCAAAATTCAGTGTCTCTCCAGAAATCATGGCAAAGTAGTTTTTTATGCAGAGACAGCAGAAAATGTTTCACCCTGTCAAATATAGAAACAGATTTCCTGTTTTATATCCTATTAAACTGAACATTGGCTCTTGACAGACAATTAAAGACATTTAAGAACATCATCTTGGACTCTGACAAACTGGGATGGACATTTTTCACAATCTTCTGAAATGTAATAGACCAAATGATTAACTGATTTATCAAGAAAATAATCTGCAGATTAGTTGATAATGAAAACAATAGTTAGGTGCAGCCTATATATACACACACACATATATATGTATATACATATATATATGTGTATATATATATACATATATATATGTGTATATATATGTATATATATATATATACATATATATATGTATGTGTGTGTGTGTGTGTGTGTGTGTGTGTGTGTGTGTGTGTGTGAATGATAACTGATGAAAGTCTTTCACAGGTGTCAGGGTGAAGAAGTGAGACCATTTTAAACTCATAAACACCAAAAGTGAAGATGAAGATGAATTCACAGCTCATACAACCCGCTGCCATGTCAATAAATAAACGACAATTAGAAACGTACAAAAAATGTAGATAAATATACTCAAAACACAATGAACGGTCTTTTAAAGGTCTAATTCGAGTTTTCAGTTCTTTAAATTTTAATTAATTAAAATGTCATTATCATCTGGATGTTTCAACACGCAGCAAAACACGACTCTGTAAAGGACAACAAAAATACCACAAATTGAAATTCCTCTTAAACCAGTTCTTCTTCGTTTTTTTTTTTTTCTGTTTCTGTTTGTCAAACTTTTCAAAGAAATATCATGTAACGTGCTCACCTGTACCGGGCTCCTCGCCTCCGTTCCTCCGACCCAGCAGCCCCACTGTGCGCTGGTGCGTCTCACTCTCATGCTCCTACTAGGATAGAAAACGCCGCGTGCCCAGAGAGTCCGATCTGCACGAGCTGCAGATGAGTGACACTGGGCGACAGTCCGCCTCGTGCCATGGAGAGAGACAGAGACAGAGAGACAAAGACACAGAGACATGATCGATGCTGCCATCTTGTGGCCATATAGTGCAATGACACAGACCAGATACAGACAGCTACAGGACCCAAAAAATGTTCAATAGGTCAATATGTTTTTGTTCCTAGTCATTCTAATCGTAAATATTTTAAATTGCATTTTTGTTCTAGTGATAATGCCAACTGTGGATATCTGTAATAACATTTTTTACTTGTCCAATGTATTTTTGGATATTCAAAATTACAAACAAAAAATTGGGACACTGTATAAAAAGCAAATGAAAATAGAATATGATAAATTGCAAATCCTTTTTGACCCCAATTCAGTGGGAAATGGTACATAATATTTAAATGTTCAAATTGTTAACTCAATTGTTTTTTTTTTTTTTTTTTTTTTTTTTAATCATTCTGAATTTGATGCCTGCAACAGTTGGGACAGGGGCAACAAAAGACTGGGAAAGTTGTGTAATTCTCCACAAACACCTGTCTGAAACATTCCACGGGAGACCAGGCTGAAAATCAACATTGGATGCCCATGACCATCAACCCCTCAGGCGGCACTGCATTAAGAACCCACATGATTGTAAATCTTACATGATATTACTATATGTGCTTGAGAACAGCTTGAAAAACCTTTGTCAGTAAACACAGCTCATTGCCGCATCTACAAATGTGAGTAAGACTCTGTCATGCCAAACAGTCACATCCAGGAATGCCACAGACTTGTCTTTGGTCTGAGCTTGCTTGAAATGGACTGATGACAAGTGGAAAAGTGTCCTGGGGTCTGATGAGTCCACATTCCAGATTGTTTGATAGATGGATGCCCTGTCCTCCGGGCCAAAGAGGAAAGGGACCATCCAGATAGTGATCAAAATTCAAAATCCTGCATCAATGATGGTATTGGGGGTGGCTAACTGTCACATCTGTAAACTATTGATGCTGAAAGGTACATACAGGTTTTCAGAGTAACATATACTGCCATCCAATGTCTTTTTCAAGGACTTTACTGCTTGTTTTAGCAAGACAAAAAATCACATTCAGCACGTGTTATAACAGCATGGCTTCGTGGTAAAAGACTGTGACATCAATTCATACATTAGTTAATGCTTAACAGGATAAACTCACAGTTAATTAATAGTTAACTAATGTGCCTAGTAATCATTTACTAATGCTAGTCATGTAAACTATGGCATGCAGTTAATGTTAAGTAATGCATTAATTCATGCATTTGTTCATGCATTAATTCATGCACAAGATTCTGGTGGGCTGAACTCAGCCAGACCATTTTACCTCAGTCACAACTTTTGGCTTTTCATTTGCACACAAGCTAAACTGTGGGCACGAGGGATGCCGAGCTGGCAGTCGACATGTAAAGAGAGTGAATCAATTTGTCTTGCATTGACTGTGTGGCAAGTCTTGCAAGCAAACAAAAGGACTAAGCCGTTGTTCCAACTATGCAATCTGATGATGACGGTGGAAGAGGGTGGGAAAGTACTAGGGGGAAAAACAGACAAAGAAGGGGTAAAACTAGTTCATTGCAGAAGTCAGAAGGAGGGAGAGATCAGTGGGGAATGGCAAAGGTGATGAGAATGGACGCTGGCAGCTAGTCAGAAGAATTTAAAGTGATCTTTAAGTTGAAGTGAGGGAAGTCAGGGTTTAGCTCGTTTAACAAATTCAGCTTGCTAGGGCTCTGAGAGAAGAGCTGGGAAAAATTCTAAATGCAGGGGATTTCGGCAGATGGGAGGTTAATTGCATTTTGTAAGTCTGCTGCTCAGTTGGCCAAAGCTGTTGCACTGGACACGATAAGGAATAATCAAGTGGAAAGGTTTGTTCCAGGGAGAAAGGCTTGTATGTAAAGAGTGATTTTAGGGTTTTGCTTGAAATCTCTATGGAGGAGTTGGTGGTGCACAGGTGTCTGAGGCTACTCAAATAAGAGGTATTCAGGATGGAGCCAAGTGTTATTCTACAGCTGTGGTGTTAACTTTTCAGGAAGAGGCTCTCCCAGAACATGTGTTCCTTGTGTGTTTGTCCTTTAAAGTTCATCCACAGAAGAGGCCACCTTTGAGGTGCTTTAAATGACAGAGGTACAGCCGTGAGATCTCTAATTGTAAGGAGAAGGTGATTAAATTTGGCTCTTATGGTGGAGGGCACATTGCTGGAAGTCATGAGTGTGAGCAGTACAAACAAACTAAAAACAATTCAGATGTGGTAAGACGAGTGGTGCAGGTGCTTTTGAAGGAAAAGCAGCATTAATATGTATACAAGAAAGATGGCTGACACCAACTTTGAATTTGTGCGTCTATGGAAAGATTGAAATACTCCTGGGGGAGGTTGTGCAGTGTTTGTAAGAGAAGGAATCCAGTGCAAGAGAGCAAATGTAACATCAGATCTTGCATGTGTGGTGACAGAAGTATGGAGCTCAACAGGGAGGCTTTCTGTGTTTTTATAAGCAAAGATAAGAACGGTGCATTACTAGAAGATTTTCTGGATAAATATTCACTTGTAAGGGCGACATTTCAGGTTGGTAATGGGAGTCTGTCATGCTTTAACTTTTGTATCAGCTGATGGATGTGCAGGTGGAGAGGGAAAGCACTGTGGGGCAGACTGGGACAAGTTTAAAGAGCTGCTCTTGGCAGATTTTTCCTGTCCAGATGGAAGGAAATGAAGAGGTTGTAAGCAACAGGGAGAGGGCTGACTTATTAGTGAGGACTTCAGAGAGTACACAGCGCTAACAGTTTGGGAGGGGAGGGACAGCTGAGGAGGGGAGCATACTTGAGAAGGAAGGACATAAACTTGAGATAAACACAGATAACAGTGATGGGATTAATGTGTTCTTCTCCATGTAAGAGTTTAAGGGTGTGATAAGACAAGGGTGTAATACCACTCCAGGGATGGCTTGGTGTATGAAATATTTAAGTACATGGATGACTTTGCACTGAAGGAGATGTTATCCTTGATAAATACAGTCTGAGACTAAGAGTAGAAGCATGCAGTGCTTGTTCCAATTTTAAAACCTGGAAAGGAAGTTGGCAGCCCTGGATCATATAGACCAACTGCAGTTACACAGTTATGTGTAATTTAATTAAGTAGGTTAAGCCTAGGTCGAGCAACAATGGATTCAGTTCTAGTGTTAGACAGAGACATTAAGAGAGCTCTGGTGAACAAGGAGATGGTGATTAGTGTCTTCCTAGCTAATAAAGAGGGCCTGTGATATGCTGTGTGACAGAGGACATGGTAATAAAGTTATATGCTGCATGAATTCAGGGCATAATGATGAACTGGACAAAAGATTTTTTGAGATCCTATTTCATACAGGTAAGAGTTGAGGTAAGTGTTTACGCTGCATTTAGAGTGTTCCCACTCTAAATGCAGATAACGGGAGCCTGCAGGGCAGTGTTATCAGTCCTATCCTGCTTAATATAATGGTAAATGATATGGTTTGATGAAGTGGGGGATGGTTTCAGTAGATCTCTTTTTGCAGTTGATGAAGCAATATGCAAGAGAGGCCACAATGTTGGGTATTTGATGAAGCTGAGGGAGAGTGCTTTGGAAAGGTGGAGGCTTGGGCTCATAAGTAGAGTTTTAGGATATCTGTGGCAAAGACAGAATATATGATTTTTGGCAGAAAGAGGAAGACAGATGGTCAAGAGCTTGAGATATATAGAGAGCCTCTTGAAAGAGTCAAGGTCTTTAGGTTTCTAGGAATATGGCCAGATGAAAATTTGACATATAGAACACATGTTGAGAAAATGGTGAGTAAGTGTGAGAAAGTTGTAAATATTATGCAGTGCTTGACAGGCTGCTCCTGGGGAACTGACAAGAGCATAATGCTAATAATCCATAAGGCTGTGATAAGAGCAGTCTTAACGCCAATCCCGGCACTCCTGCTGGAAACAGGAGGTCCCACTGAGGTTGTGATGTGCAAAATTAGCAATGAATCACTGAATAAAGTTCAAGAGTTTTGAAGCAGGACTTCCAATCAATAGCTAGACCAGACACAGTTGGTGAGATACAAATGATGGTGCACAAATTGCAGAAGTTGTAGTGTGGGTTTGTTATCAGTGTCAGCACACATTAAGGTGGAGGAAAACGAAGTGGTGGACAGGGCAGCTCAGGCAAATTTAGGCAGGGAAACTGCTGATGTTCAGGTGTCAGGTGTTGGCAGAGTGGAGTGCAGGAGCATCTTCAAGGATAGAGTAAATCAAGGTAGCAAGAGTGGGATGCCAACAGCTGGATGCCCCAGTGGGATGCCAACAGCAAAAGAGAGCAACTGGGATATCATGGACTTCCTGGGAGTCACAGGTCTATACCAGACGATATAGACCTCAGAGGCTAAATGACACATTGACGGCCTGACATTGGTGGGGGGCAGCAATGCACAAAACAGTGCCTTGTTTGCTGGAAAAGAAGTCACAACTTTTGCTCCTTCGGGAAGGGATTTCTCCAACAACCACGGTGATTCAAAGACAAACAAACATGCAATTAATATAACAGAAAAGTGCTTGTTTAACCCTACAGTGTGAGCACTGTAGGGTTAAAGAGCACTCAATTTATTTAAACAGCAAATCAACAAGATCGCAAATCAAACAAACTGTGTAAATTGAATTGTTTCGGTGTGGTTGGCTGCAGATTAAATGAACCTGTGTAGATAAATTAATGAGGTGAGAGTGTGAATGACTGTTACCATGTGTACAAACAGTCTTTAATTGGAAACTATTCACTGTAATCACACTTGTACCTTTATCATATTAATTCAAAGTTACATGTCAATATAGTGGTATAAGAAACTCCTACAAAGTCTTCACTAAATTTATTATATGAGTTTGGACAGACATGGAAGTTCTGCGAGTACAACTGCAATTTGACAGGCTAGTGGAGACAACTGTGAGGCAATAAATCTATTTTTTAACAGCTCTGTTTTATATGACCATTGGCAGTGGCTGCCAGAGGCTGCAAGTGATCAACAACTGCTTCGTTTTGAAATCTTGTTTCAGCTCAGGACAATATATATGGAGGTCATGTTAATGTTGGCAGAACTTACCAAATCTCTGCTGCCTGCATCTGACAGTTGTGATGGTATTGCAGTAGCTGCTTCAACATCTGTTGCCTGGCGGGGTCTGCACTCCAATGAATGGACTCTTCTAGTTGATTGTGCGTTGTGTCTCTTTTTGGCAAACTAATTTCACTTAAATTATACGGAGGTGGAAAGAGAGTCTGTAACCATAACTGCACTGAAGCATACAAAAAGGGCAATTAATTCAATTCTGTTCTGTTCAGTTCAATTCAATTTTCTTGCTCTGTCATATCATAAAGTTATCTCAGGGCACTATTTAAATAGAGCAGGTCTACACTGTACTTTTTATAAACCCAATTGTTTCCAACAAGAGCAAGCACTGAGACGAATTACACTTAATGAATAGTGAAAAGGTGTGTGTATGTGGATGTGTGTGTGTGAGAGTAAGAGTAAGAGTAAGAGTAAGAGAGAGGCATTGGGGAAGAGAAATAATGTGAGAACAAAAAAAGAAGAAACACTCATTTAAGACCAGCACTGATTATTATTTTTTTTTTTTACAAAATATTATCATGTGTATCATTAACATAATACCAATATCTAATTTTTAAAACATCACAGTTATCTATATTGTGACATCCCTATTCCACACATGGGAGAAGTAAGCCTTTAAATCTTTCTGCCAGAAAGGGCTTAGTAAGACAAGGTTAATAGTCTATGTTATGTTATACAGATGTCTGCCTTCTCTCCAGTATGATGGCCTTAAATGGCACTCAGTTTGTGGTGTTCAAAGCACCAAAACAATTACATTTGAAATACTCAAAACCACAGTCTCGTTCCAAAAACCATGACCTGATCACTCATGATAATCCAAAAACCTTGTTGTGAGCAGTTTGTAGGAGTTGCTTTGTGTCTTCACCTGAATTACTTTCTTTTCTACTAGAAAGACAGTAGTTCCTACATGAAACTGCTCACAACAGGGTCTGTGGGTTATCTAGGGTAACTGGGTCATGATTTTTGAAAAGAGACATTACTGTTGAGTTTTTCAAATGAAGAAGCATGCCATTTAGTCCCATTATATTGGAGAAGCCAGACATCTCTGCATTTGAAAACTCTCACATATCACATCTTACAGCTCACACATCACTTGTTTTAACAGGTCAGGGGAAAAATATGTATTTTTGATTTTGGGTTGAACTGTCCCTTTAAAGTCTCCTCGCCCTGAAATGAATATTCCTCTAGATCCGCCTCTGGTAGTGAGAGCCACACACAGATCTTCTCGTACAGTACCAGCAGTGGCAGCAGAAGAAAATACACACTAGGAACGACAAAGAACGAACAGTATCGCATAGATAACAGGTGACCCTAAATTACGGACAGCACCTGAACGCGTCACTGTCTGGTGCAGCTGGATACTTTCGGTTACCTCAGAAAAAACAGTACCATCCATGAGATAGCAGTAATTTGACACACAGGTCGTTCCTGCAGAGAGGCACGCGGATTAAAAAGGATTAACAAGCAATGACAGCAGGATTTATTCTGAACCTGAACCGAGTCTTAATAAAGTTTAGAGTCACTGTTTGAACAAAGAGTCGTTATCATTTTTGAGAAACCTCCGCGAAATCCCGTTTTCGGCTCTGAATGTCTAAACTACCAGGAAATGCAGGTGTGTCGGTGCTCGGGGATAAGTCTCTGGAGTTTTACCGGGACCCGGTGAGCTTCTGCCGGCAGAGGATCGAGAAACACGGAAGCAGAGTGTTTCAGTGCCGGCTGCTGAACAGACCGACCGCCTTCATCTGCTCCGTACAGGGGATGAGAGAGCTGCTGTGTGGTATGTTGTCTGTCTGTGTGTGTCTGTGAGCCACAGGTGAGCGCCAGCATCACAGGGTTCACCTGGAAGTGCAGGTTTTGTAGACCTTTCATAGCGGCCATATTGATACGAAATAGCAGAGTAAACACGTGTTACCAACGATACTGATTAAGGTCCCGTTCCATTTAGCAGAGCCTTTCCAATGTGCCAGCAGCAGCAACCAGATTGTAATTATTATAATTATTAACACTGTGTTTACCGTACCGTACTACTTGATGCTAAACTTGCTGTCCCGAAAAAAGTTTTTGTTTATTTATTTATATATTAAATTTAAAAACATACGACAGGGCTTTCGTCAGACAACATATTGCAGGTAATAAATGCAGTACTGAATTATACACAGTGTTTATATATTAGGGCTGCAACCAACGATTAATCAGTTGATTAGTTTGTCAATCAGTTGTTAAATGTTTCGTCTATAAAGTGTCAGAGGACGGTGGAAAGTATCGATCAGTGTGTTCCAAAGTCCAAAATGACTTCCAGAAATGTCTTGTTTTGTCCACAACCTCTAAAATATCCAGTTTATTGTCACAAAGGAGTAAAGAAACCACAAAATATTCAGATTTTGACTCAAAATGACTCAAACTGATTATCAAATAAGTTGATGATTAGTTATTTGATTAACTGTTGCAGCTCTACCTATCAATAAAATAAAATAGCACAATAGTTCACCTGAAAATCAAATTAAATTCCTCTGGTCTATACTGCTATTTATCCATAGAGACTGTTCTGGTATGAATTGCCAAGTTTGTAATATATTGGCCATAGAGATTATCATCTTCTCTGGACTACTATGAGACTAAATGGCACAAGTCCTGTGGTGATCAAGGCACTTTATATTAGAAAGAAAATAGTTTCAGTAGATTCTAAAGTAGATCTGGTAGATTCTACTGCAGAAACAAAGTAGCTCCTCTATATAAACTGCTCACAAAAAGGTCTGTGGATTATTTTGAACAACCAGGTCATGATTTTTTAACAGAGACACTAGTTTTGATTTTTCCATATGTATTTTTTAGCGCTTTTAGCACCACAGGACCTGTGCCATTTAGTCCTATTATATTTGAGAGAAAGTAGACACCTCCACTCCTGATATCTCCAAAACTCTGCTACTCACAGCAGAAAAATCTATATGGATAAACAGCGCTACAGGCCAAGCGAAAAATCTGTTTGATTTTGGATTGAACTGTCCCTTTAACAACATGCATTCCAAAAACACCCATGTTTTACACAAATACATTCATTAGACACATATCAGAAACACTAACTGATAATACATGCAAGTATCCACTAATCTATCATTAACAAACTAAAAACATATACTGATGTGATATGACTTAGAGTTTTTGTAAGACAAGTAAAATTAATGTGAGCATTGGCACAAGCAGTGGCATAACAAAAGAAAAGAAAATGGTATTCATAGTAGGGTTTTAGACTTGTATGACCAAAGAAAATATTTTTTTCATTTTGACCCAGTCCCTATGGGAAACATTGACTGAATAGAGGGAGTGATTACAGGGCTCTTTTAATCTGCAGTTGAGATAGATTCACACAATGTGAGGGCAAGAAAATCTATATTTTGGAACCTTGGTACAATATTGTGAAGGGAAATATTGGTAACTTCATGAGATGTGATACCTGTGTGGTTTAATTATCTGTATCACTATGTACTCTTACAGTTAAATGAGTGTGTCTGGAGTGTCTGGTGAGCTCATGGTGACCTTGTCTCCGCTGCCTCAGGATAATGAGTCAGATTTTCTCATGCAAAGGAAGAATGGGGAAGTTTCCTCTGTATGTATGAATTCACCCCAGGATTAGTCTGATCAGTCATGGGAGAGCCTCGTGATGTTGCTGGGCGAGTGGGAGGGAGGATGTAACTCATAATAACTTTTCATGTGGTCTTATTATTGCCTGCTACCCTTTAATGTAATCTAATAGTTGCACTATTAACATATATGAAATTTAATAACTATATTAATATATTTTTTTTATTATATTAATATCCTTTTTCCCAGCAGCCATTTTGACCTGAAATAGTAGGGTAGACACAGGTGTTACAAATGGTACTAATTAAGAGTCAGGGTTGCTGTTGGCACTAAATGGATTTTAATTAGTATCATTGGGTACACCTGTGTTTACTATTACTACTTATTATACTACTACTATTTCCTATCAATATGCCTGAAATGAAAAAGGTCTGTCAACATGCTTATAACCCTCCTAGCCTGCTTTGTCTTTAGCACACGCACACTTGCAGGCAGAATTAAACCCTGAAATGCACATTGTGTGTTTGACTGTGCACTAACTCTGTGAGCAGTGTGTATACAGTTTGTGTGTTTCTAATAAAGTCCATGTTGTTTGTTTCAGAGAAGTCCAATGTGTTTTTAAAGGATCCAACTGACTTGATGACCAACATGTACGGTGACACTGTTGTCACCACTAATGGTAAACACATATACACACAAAACCCTTCAAATCACACAAAATAAAGGTGGTAAGGTAGCTCCTAGATGCTCAAATATTATAGCATTACATTAGCTGATCAACAGAAAATTAATCCGCAACAGTCTTGATAATCCATTAATTTTCCAAGCAAAAATTGTATGAATGTACTGGTACCTTTTCCACGAATATGATTGGTTTCTGATGGTTTTATTTTCTATTGAACTGAATATCTTTGGGTTTTGGACAGTTGGTTGGACAAAACATTTGAAGATACTGGACATGCTAAACAAGAAAATAATCTGTAGATTAATCATTAATAAAAATAATCATTAGTTGCAGCCTCTCTTGCTCTATAGAAACATTTTAAGCTCAGCCTTGTCAAGCATGTTAGATACTAAAGCAAACAATACTAAAAGTTTAAAAAAAGCAGCTACTGATGATTTCTGCTTTTAAACCACACTTTTGTCTCTCACATCAATATATACCATAATATATACTATACACTCTTATATTACAAGATCAAAACTATAAAAATGTGCTTAAATTCAGCTGCAAAAAAAAAAAAAAATGAGTAACCTGTATTTGTGTGTTTTAGGGGAGGAGGCATGTCTTCTTCGTCTGTCTCTCACCAGCTTGTTCACTGGACGTTGCTTGGAATCATCCAGTGATTATATCACCAGGTAGGGGATAATTCTTAGAATAATGTTGCAACATTAAATAATATTACATGTTGTTGTTGTAATGTGGTTATGTTATAAGAATTTGGTGGTTAGTCATAGGAAGACTTTAAATGAGTTTAAATTGGCCTATGAAGCTTACCCTTGTTCTTAGTCTAGATTTCTGTTGAGAATGTCTTGCTCAATGGTTTTCCATGATGGCTAAAAAATGGTGCCAAAGACATTTGTGACACAACTGCAAAAGCCTGTGTCCAAACATGTTCAAAGTTTCTGACTTTCTGTTACTTGGAGCCACAGACCCTGACAATAATTATGCAATGCGGTGATTCTAATGTTGGATTAACAAGTGAATGTTGCTCATATTATTGTTTCAGTGTACAGAGTGTAGCAGAATGCACCACCAGGACATATTTTTCAATAATTTTATCTTGTTTTACTCTAAAGTGTGTGTTTGGCTGTTTCTCTCTGCAGTGTATGTGAGCGTTGCCTGAAAGAGCTCTCTCTCAGGTAACACTTAACCTAAACCTCCAGCTCTCAAGTTATTTACATTCATTCTTCTGGCAGACACTTTTGTCCAATGCGTCACTGTGTGTGTAAACAATGACAAAAAGTACACAGCAGACCATCTCTGTGCTTCCTCATATTCTTGTTGGCTGTGGTTTCTTATTTTGGTCTGTCTTTTGAAGTTTCAAGTTCCTCTGTCCTCATATATGTACATACAGTTGAAGTCGCAGCATTTCATTCAAGTCACTTCATCTTTACATTACAGGCTAATTGTTTTGGGAAAGTAAATGTAACCTATGTAACTAATAGATGTGTGATCTGTGTGTGTAGTGGCCAGCCAGAGTGTGCATACTCTGCCTTCAAGCGTCTCGGGACAGAGTTGGTGTTGGGCCTTTTCCTGAATGTACGAGCGGAGGAACAGCCTGAACTTTACCAGGAGATTGTGCAGCTCTGCACCCAGCACTGGCATGGTAGGGACACAAAGACTTGCTGAATACATATACATAATGTAAGACACTCATTCGAAAAGTTCAAACCTCAAAGTATCTTTTTTGCAATCCGGACTCATACAAAACACAAAAACAACTAAGCACTGGTGGGCAACCATGACAGAGCAGGACACTGTTTACAGAGTGCTTCAGTAGGAGGCTCAGAGTGTTCAGGTCAAAGTACAAGTAAACAGTATAAGCAATCTGTGCAAATGATCAATCTACAGGCAACAGTTAAATACTGGATGCTATTTAATACGTGAATACCTGCAGGAGTGAAGGAAACCTTGTGTTTCTTGGTCCTCATAACAGCAATCTTTAAATGAAACCCTAAGAGTACAGTAACAGTTCAAACTCTGAAGGGGATGATCTTGGCACTCTAGAAGGGAAGTGGTCCTCCTAAACACCTCCTAGTTTTTCAGATCTGTAAGCTGGCCTTAACTCTTCCCTGAATTATTACTTGCCACTTGCATGAAGCTACCAAATCTGTTCCCATAACAAGCAGCAATATGAGAGTTAAAATTCATTCAGTTGATATTTGCAGTGGGTTTCACCATAAAATATGTCACAAAAATACAGTATGTATTGCATACAACAGTACTCACACTACACCCCCACATACACAATCATTAAAAATACAACTCCTAAAACAAGAATACACACATTTCAGTATGCATATTCTAAAAAATACAACTCTACCTACTCAACCAAATATCGGTACCTTTGGTGGTGGTTAGTACAGGCCAGGATTAGTAGTTTTTCTGAAATTGATTATCATGTCTTTAATTTTTGATCCATTTAACTGAAAGAGGGACTCATCACACTAAGCTACAAAGTCAGAATCTTTCTTTCTCTTGACTATTTAGCAAGTCAGTTTTGTTGGTCTGCAATGCAGTATTACAAAATGTCCCACTTCCCCTTTCATTGCAATTCAAGCAACACTTTTCTTTCTATTCTTTTCTTTTCTTTTCTTCAATTATGCTTGCTGAACACCTCCTCCTGCTCTGTGTCTGCAGGTCTGATCTCTGCTCCGGTGAACGTTAAGGTTCCTATGTGGTCGTCAGGTTTCTCCACCGCTCTGGACGCCAGAGACAAACTGATGGACATCATCAAAGACAAACTGGAGAATGACAAACAGGGGTGAGACTGCCTGTGTCTCTGTACCTGTGACTCATACACACAGACGCACTCATACAGTTCCTAGTAAAGACAGAAGGAACTGCCCAGCTGCTTCTCTTCTTCCCCCATCGGTCTCTTGCATCCTCTTTCTTTCTTGTCTCTGTTTTATTTTCTCTTGCATACAGATATACTCACGCGATTTTATGATTATTCTCAAAGACAATGTATGAAATACAATAGAGGCAGGCACACATCTGTGTTCTCAGATTTGAAGCACAAGCAAGAATTGGGCTTCTCCTTGTTTGTGTCTTGTTTGCAAGCATGGCATAAACCAGTTATCTACACCAGAGGATGCAGAAATGATTACCACACTTGCTACAAATCGACAGGCTTGTAATATGTCCTCTTTTTTTCAATATGCCAACTTTTCCACCTTAGCCAACCATTGCATTTTGCTTATTCAGTTCCTTTTTTATATGCAAATTGAAAATGTACATGTACAGTAAGTATGTGGAAATCTACATAATGACTATCTTTCTCCTGCTTTTGCTGCTTTCTCAAATCCTGTTGGTCAGGTCATGGGTTTTGAAAGACAGCTACATTACCCGCTGAATTGGGGAGTCTGACATCTATCTATACTCAAGCACAGGTAGTTTAAAACTGGAAAGTTAATTTTTTTTTCTTATTTTCCTTTATTGAAACACAGACGTCTACATTTGCCAGTACTTCTTTGTTCTTTCACCACAGCATTTTTATTAATTGGGTGCTAAAATAATAACAATATCCTATTCATTTCTACATAGGCAGATTTAGAAAAATCTATTTTAAAAAAGTTGTTTAAAAGCTATTTAGATTAGTGATGATGACTTGTTCAGGACTTGAGACCCAAAGTTTAGGACTTGGGAGTTGAATTGGGACTTGCTTGTCTTGACTCGGGACTTCATTTGGGAACTGAGTGCAAAGACTTGAGACTTGCTTATGACTTGCTAAACAATGACTTGATCCCACCTCTGTTTTATAACAACCATGCTATTAATTAGTACTGGTTTGTTGAAAGTAGCATCTCTTAATCTGAATTCTGCTCTCTCCTCTCTGCTTTTTCAGTTTTGTCGGCTCTCTTGGCTCTTTGCCACTGCCGGACCACAGCTCTGCCTCCCAGCATCTCCTGCTGTTCATCTCAGCTCTGATCCCCAAAGCTCTGGCATCGCTGCTCACCTCCTTCACCCTGGCACTCAGTGGAAATGAACAGGTATCCAAACACAGCTCTAGTGTTATTGCCTGCTTCTTTGTGCTTTAAATTAAATTATCAAACAAAAATCCTCCTCCATATTCAGGAGAAGACACGTCGGCGAGCAATGCAAGACCCTGATTACCTGCACAGAGTGCTGCTGGAGGTTCAGAGACTCTGGCCTCCTTTCATTGGTGGACGTAGGATAGCTGATCAGGTAGGACTGCTTGCCAGGGGACTGTTTGGCTTACTGCTTTTCATGTAGTACTGAATGAGTGTTCTGTGTTTTTCATCCTGAATTTGAGAGATCCAGTGTCACTTTCTCTGAAGCCATTATAACAAAGATTTGGTTGTGATGACTGGTGATCTGCACTGGTCTGTGAGAAATAGGGGCATCATTGTCTGCTGACCACTGTCTGACCACATCTGTGGAAAAGCAGAATAAACTACTAGTCCCTAGATCATGAACATTATAAGCAACTCAAAAAGCAAAAATAAGAGCAAACTTAAGTAAGTACAATGAAAAAAAAGAATGTTTGGAGTTTTATATACAGAAGAAACGTGAATAAAAATCCTATCTTTTCTTAAGCTGAGGATTTACTTTTCATCTGGTTGTTTTAGTGGGGCCGTTAAATAGACAAACTATTAAAACTCCAAGTATGTTCAGGTTACTGAAATACTGATACTACTAAAAGAACAAGCATTTTAAAGTTATGTTTTTGATTGTGGGCCATAAACAGAAAAATATAGTGTCACAGGCTAGATAATAGAAAAATACCTAGTTTTGATTTCAAATACACTGTAAGAAAATCAGTGTTTCTAGACTAGAAAGCCCCATCTGATCTATCATCTATAGAAAATGTATTGAACAGGCAGAGGTAGCCAATTCACAACAAAATTATCAACCATTGGTCATTCCGCCATTATATCAACTGAGGTAAATATTTTCATCAACTAGTTATCAATTATTGTAGGTGAAGTTGTTGTGTGGCAGTGACATCTAGTGTTTAACCTAAGAAGTACAATGACAGGGCTTGCTAGTAGTTTTTCAAGATGAGTTTAATTTAGTGTTTAAACTGTGATGTGTAATGTGTATGCAGCACAGTTCATCACATGCCCAAGCCATATTCTGCTTTATTTTAAAAACTTTACAGCCCATTTAAAAATAGGCAATGAGCCACAGTTGGCCTGTGGGCCATAGTTTGACCACCCCAAGTTTAGCTGTTGTAGGGTAACTTAATTCCCTCCAGAGGAAACTCTGTGATAATAAACACTGTTGTATAAGATGTCTCCTATTTCTGTTCACATTGAAGGATTTGTGATGGTCATTGTAACTTAATGTATTTGTACTCCTGTAGACTAAAAAGTGACACAAGCCGGGATGTTGTTTGCAGTGTTGCACTTTTTGCCTCTAGATGGCGACATTTTATTATGGATGGAAATGTCTTCCACTGTCAAGTCCTTTCACTGTGCAGTTAGAGAGACACAAACCACACAAACACTTTTTAATACACTATACGAGCCCTGCACTAAATACCACTTTGGTCAGTCTTCAATCATGTTTAGCTTTTGTTGTCATTCTATCTCATGAGGCTTTCAGCTACTATTGGTTGGTGTCCTGTAACAACCTCTTTATTTTTGAGACTTTCTCTGGCTGCATTAAAAAATGCAGGTGAGGCAGAAACTACAGTAAAAGAAATAATACTAAGTGATTCCTATTACTATTAGCATTGTATGTCAGTTTCAACAGAGGTCTGACTATCAGTATTTGAGCAGTGAACGTGTTAAAATGGGAACATGATGCATAAAAGTGAAATTCATTGAACTGGTATTATGTGTTTCCATTATTTTGTACACCCCTGGTTTGTTCGTAAATTCTTCCATGCAGCCATCATTTCCACATGCTTCATTTACTGGTGACTTATTATCTATGCAGGTCTATAACTTGTATTGATGTGTAAATCTGTATGCTAAGCATCTTATATCCTGGTGTCCTACTGTATTTGTTTCAGCATTGATTTTCATTCATTATAACGACTGCTCTCTGTTTGACATCACCACTGTGAGCCAATAGTGTGCCACTTTTACGAAGCTGTGTCCTCTCAATTGGATGGCTGCTTACTCAGAGGGCGGGGCGTTTGGCTGTCTTTGATCATTGTGACCTCATCAAACAGCCTTACGCAACAGCCCAATCAGGCATTGATCCGTCTCTGTGATTGATCGGCTCCGCTCCCCCGGAAGGAAGCCAGTTGGAGGGTGTGTGGGGGTCAGGGTTTGGCGGTGGGAGTGATGCATGCTGGTGACACTGTGAAGCCGAGTGGAAAGTCATTTGTCACTTCTTGGAAATGCACCAGTACACTTTGATTCCTGCACGGTCTCAGTGGGACACAGGGTCATAACGTGTGGGGTTTTAGAGAACTTTAGAGAAGAAAGAACTCAAACAACTGCTGTATTTAATTTTTAAAGCCATTAAGTCCACAAAGGTCATAATATAAAACAACGAAAATGAAAAATTAAGATGGATTTGTTATTATTGGGAGAGGAAAGAGTGCTAGAATATCGATGCTCACTAGACCACATTATTTGTGTTGAAAAGCAAAGTAACGCTTTATTTGAAGGGCTGTGCATAAGACTAAGGAGTTTTGCAGGAGTCTTGTTTGTTGTCATGATGTTGTCGTGTCAGTCTAATGCACACTCCTTCAAACAAGGCGTTGCAGGAAGTAATTAAGTCAAAGTACAAAAACAGCTCTTTTGAGTACCACTTACATTTAATTAATGACATATTGCCACTTGTGTAAGTGCCAATATGGCAGCCTGACTGTAACCACATCCAGATGAATACAAAACTCCAGTGTTTCATTCTGAAGTCTCATATAATATACTTTTTTAAAAAGTTGAATAGTATAATGAATTCAACATAGGAAAGTATGGCACATTTTTATTCCTTTCTTTGTGCTTTGTTCAAAACATTGTCAAATTAAGACACTGCAGTGATGTTTTGATATTGAATTAATAACAAGGAACACAAACAGAAAGAGTGACAGTTGCCCTGTCACCAGGTAGTACTTTTATAAAACCACAAACACACTACAGATAAAAAGAAAAGCCAGAGGGAAGTTCTTCATCTGGGGTGAAAAGAGTCGATGAGATGTTTATGTGTGCAGGTGGGGGTGTAAGAAAGAGAGAAGATTATTAGTATTCACAATCAGGTGGAAAAAGTAGAAGCCTCATCCAGGTGGAACTAAGATATGCAAGAGTTTGAGCAACTTGAATGTGTGTGTGTGTGTGTGTGTGTGTGTGTGTGTGTGTGTGTGTGTGTGTGTGTGTATGTGTGTGTGCATGCGTGTGTGTGTGTGCATGCGTGTGTGTGTGTGTCTGAGAGCAAGAGTGAGACAGAATGAACCAAGCGAGGGCAGCGACATTTCTCAGTAAGAACCGGAGAAAGAAAGAGATTTGTAAAAGATTTTCCACTCCAACAGAGAGAGAGGCAGAGAGAAAAATGAGAAAGAGGGTAGAGCAAAGAGAAACAGTGATCATGTTCTCTGGCAGTCCATTAGTGCAGCTACTAATGGAAGTAGTGAAAAGATGAATTAAAAGGGCAGCAATTGGGTAAGTGGTCTTTTTGCCCCAAGGTGGCTCCTTTTACCAGAGCTTAGTGGAGAAAAACAGCTCAGGAGATTTTTATTTAAGATTTAAAAATAATTTGAGCCAAACATCAGGGTTCAAGAAGCCTCCAATTAATTTTGGTTCAAAGGGATGTTAACAGCATATTCCTAAAGTTGCATCATTTCCGTGCTCCCAGTTCAGTTTTTGAGCAATGACACAACATGTAAATCTCCATCTGTTGTAAAAGGAGGATTGAGCTTTTGCCTGCTTACCCAGTTCAGTAACAAGGGGTGAAAACCAGTCTCAGCCCAGTGAGCAGTACAGTGTGTTCATCCAGCCAGGTGTCAGAATTATCTTGGTGACCTTTATAAGGATAAACTCTACTTTTCAACACTTGGATGTTCATTAAATTCTCAGTGCAGACAGGTACAGATTTGTGTATTAAGTCATCATTTAAAGTGATGCTTCAAAGCCAGAGACGGAGATTATCACAGAACTATTAGACCAGCATTTTCTTTTGTTTATAGTCAAGCCATATTGAGTAGATACAAAGAAATAGATTTTATTGTCAGTTAACTTTAATGTACTATCAGGAGTTAACTGCTTATGAAACAGTCTCAAATTTAATACTGATGCCTCTATATCACCTACATAAGCAAGCGATACCATTAGCGAGAAGATTGACTGTGTTCTTAAGGCCTGCCACTGGGTCAGATTCTCCATAGAATAAGATTGATCAGGCCTATATGTTTACATTGTCCAACGCAAAGTTATAGTGAGTAGTATGTTATCCATTTAAAAGGAAGCAGGATGAGATTTTTATTTAGATAATTTAATTTTTGACTTAATATTTTGTGGTTATGGTGGTGAAAACACTACAACTTTTGACCATAGGGGCCTAAAAAATCAACAATCCTTTCAGTAGCTTTAAATAAGACTGTATATAATAATGTGATGTCTCCCTCTGTATGTGTGTAGGACTCCACGCTTGCAGGATATCAAGTCCCAAAGGGTTATGGTGCGATCTATATCAGCCACTCTGTCCACCGCGACCCAGAGGTGTTTCAAGAGCCGGACAACTTCCTGCCGGAGAGATGGAGCGGAAAGTAAGGATCATAGATTTATCTTTCTGTTTATTAAGATTAGACCTTGCAGAGAAAGGCTTAATAGTCTTACGTGCTTCCTCCTCCCAGTAAAGAGGTTCAGACTTTTTAAGAACAACATTAAAGGGATAGTTTGGATTATTTGCAGTGGGGTTGTATGGGGTACTTATCAACAATTAGTGTATTGCTGACAGCAGATGGCAGTCAGCACACCCCTAGTTTGAAGCAAGAGGAGCAGAAAATAGACCAGAATTTGATGCCACAAATGATGAAGTGCTTCAGCTTTTAAAACTGGGAAAGAAAAGTTTGGATTTCTTACTGTTGTTACTACTGCCTTCACCTATACATCTAACTGACAGGTTCTAGAAAGCAGTGAACTGTCCAGACTGATGAAACAGCTTTTCAAGGGAATGATGATAGTCATTGAATAGTCTAGTAAATAATAATATGGATGAATGGTCATTAAATTGAGTATACAACTGTGATTTTAATTTATTTCATCATGATGGTTGTTCTTTTTCCAAGAGATCTTCTTATTAACTGTTTCAGACAACCGAACCTGTACCTTTTTCATGACCACATTTTAAGTGGCTTATCCTTAAAGATTGACAGAGAATCGTCTGTTCACACACCCTACCTGCCATTCACTGTGGCTAACTGGGTTCACACAGATGTACACACACAAACACTCTGACCATTAGAAGGAGTAAGAGGGAGGAAGCTTTCAGTGCCCTGACACATTAAGGGTCGAGGAAGTGCGTCATGAAAAGCCATTTTCATAAAAAACTGAAAGAAAAAGAAGAAAAATATAGCATTTTGCCAGCACTGGGTGATGTTTAAAAAGAGAAGGAACAAAACTGAAGAGAAAATGAAAGGGATAGTCAAATAGATGATGAACATGTATAGACTGAAGTGTCAGAAATATGCATGATACAAAAATAGCCAGAAAATATAAGTAGTGTTTACTTGATCCTTATTTTAGTGCAGTATGCTGCTAAAAAAGGAGAAATATTTTACTCAGCTAACAACTGAGAAACATAGCCCTTAAGGAAAGAGTTGCAACAGTGACAGGAAGCAGCCATATGACTCTCTGAAACTGTACTTGTGTGCAGGTAACCATAGCAGCAGTACTTCTGCTGCATGCGATGCTACTAAGAGCTGTTCTTACATTCAAATTTAGCCTATTACAATTAGAGCAAGTGTTTTGTATATTTACACAGTTCACTAGATTAAATCAGGTTGCATCACCCAAATTAGTTCTTACATAAAGGTTTGTTTCTACTAAATATTGTAACCACCAGCTGTGACTGTTACATAGCTAATTGAACCAGTTGATAAAGCTAACATTATCTTGCTAATACTATATTAGCAGTTGGAGTGAGGTCTTTAAGAAGCTATATAGTTTATAGTTTATGGTCAACATAACTGAGCTGATGCTTAATCAAAAACCTGATAGATAATGACTTGAACTGGGAGAACGTTTTATTATTTTTTACAAAAAAAACAACAAAAAAACATAATACATCTTAACTTACAAACCATGTGCTAATAACTCTAGATTAATGACCAAATATTGTTTGGTTAGCTTTGTTAGATATTATATATTATTCTTAATGTTGTAAATCAGTAGTTGAGATCTCCTTAGTAGTTACTAAGAAATGAAATATTCTCACTCAAATTTAATGATGGATTTACAACTATCTGGTGCTATGTAATCCAGCTGTTTTGACCTTACCATGAGATTTACTGACTAATTAACAAAGGTTAATAAACAGATGATGATTGAATACAGCTTCTCTTTTTCCTGAGGCCACTGGCCGTGATAGAAGTGTGGTAATTCATGATAAAATGTTCTATGGACCAAAATAATGGATGTGTTTTAGACAAAGATGTCCTCAGTCAAATTGTGTATGCTCACCCCTTAATTCCATACACAGTAAACTAGTTATCAACTTTTTTCTCATGGTCTAGACTGTAGCATGCTTTATAATTCTTTTTTGGAAAATAATACTCATTAATGCCACACATACATACACCCACATTGTTACCATGGCAACTGATGCAGATAGATTAACAATGCCTGAGCACACAAATCTGATCTGATCACTTTCACATATGCTGAACAGCACAGACAGACAGACAACTAGACATAAAACAAACAGATGTGTTTGGCTTTTGAACACAATAGAGATAAACATAGAAGACCAGCTGTGGGTTGACATCCTTCACTCACACCTGTCTGCTACCTGCTGTGGTCAAGTGCAACCCAACCTGGGTCCTTCACTAATTCAGTCGTTTTTCTATTCACCCACTCCCTCCATTCACCTTTTTATTCTCATTCATGCTTGTTCATTCATTCAGGTGACAGAGAAGAAGAGGGGGAAAAAAGTCTATGAATGTATGTATGTAGGTAGCTGCTGCCATGGAAACAGGTCACCTGACACCATCTTTACCAATAGGGATTCCCCCTGTGTGTGTGTGTGTGTGTGTGTGTGTGTGTGTGTGTGTGTGTGTGTGTGTGTGTATGCGTGCGTGCGCAGGGTGGGGGAGAAAAATGTCCTGGGGGGAAATAGAGAAATGAGTCAGAAGATCTGATCCTGCTTCTTGTGTGTGCGTGTGTGTGAGAACAAAATGAGGGAGAGTCCTCTTTTTGTTTGGGGCTTCCCTCTATCGGTTAAATATAACCACCATTATAAAACCCTTTTAGTGGAACTGACAAACTGATGAATAAAACAGACACACTAGCACGCTGCATCAGTTTAAGCAATTTCAAAGGAAGGATTACCCTCTTTTTTTTCTTGTTTTGCTGCTGCAAACATGAACACAAAGCAGTCTCTGATTACCTTGTACAACTCTGTCACAAAGTCATTTCTCAAGGTCATGAAATTATTTATTTTTATAGTCAAACTCTAAATTTCTCAGTTGATTTGTCTGGTTGTGAAGTGTTGCTGTGCAATACTGCTTTATTATTTTATTCTAATTTTTTTTTCCTACAGCAGAAACATCCACTGCATGACCTTGTGGATTTATCAAGGGTAAAGCTTCATTCTTTTACCTCATTCAGGGAAATCTTTATGGTTACATCATCAATTCTCCTGAAGTAAACACTACTGCATATGATTTATACATTAGATTAAACAAATGACATTCATTTTTAAACTGTAATATTTAAAGACAGTTGATCTCAAATACGTTTTTGATGATCTGCTCATATACAACACAGTGTTAACTTAGTAATGAGTGCCATTTTACATTGACTGAAGTGTGCATAAAAGCAACAGAACACTCAGCTGAAGAAAAATCTATGAATGAACAGACAGGTGCTGCTGCCATAGTAACTGGCCACCTCACACCCCTTTTTACCAATGGGGATTCCCTCTGCAGCTTGTGTGTGCGTGTGTGTGTGTGCGTGTGTGTGTGTGTGTGTGTGTGTGTGTGTGGGTGTGTGTGTGTGCGCTCTGCCGGATGAGATGGAGTTAAGGAATGAGTCATAGGAGATTTTCCTTCAGACAAGATGATGTAAAATCAAGTTTCTAACATATAATACAAATAAACCAAAAAGGAAATACAGAAATGAAGCATGTGAGCATTCTGGGCAGTAAAGAGTAAGTCTTGGAATCTGGTAATTCTGTGTAGAATAGAAAAGAATAAAAACACAGAAGTCCCTTATTATCATTGCACAGAATACAACAAAATTTAGTAGCAATTCTAGTGGTGCACACACACATGAAACAAAAGCATTGGATATTGCACAGTTGGTGAATTGTAGTGTCTCTATATGCAAGTAATCAGTCAACAATACTGAACCAAAAATAAATTTATTCCACTATCGAGTAATAAAGTTAATGCTCTTTTTCCACTGCATGGCACAAGTTGTGGATAATACCTGGTACACTATACTTTTACTGGTATCCCCTCGATCGAGGTTCCAAGTGATACTAAAAGGTGGAGTGAAAACACTGCAGAACACTGAATGGTCAAAGAGAAGGACTCGCACGACATGAACATCCTGCACATCAACCACAAATTGTGACTGTAATTTGCCCACAAAACCACACCGTGGTCAAGTGATGAAGTGCAGACATTACTCTGTTTGGCAGATCCTCACCTTTAAAATGCTGGAACCAATATTTAGCATTTTAGCTTGAAAAATGACTGGAATGATTAATCGATTATCAAAACAGTTGGAAATTAAATTTCTTTCAATTAAGAAAAGACTCTAATACCAAAACTGGGTTGATTCAAGTAGATCTGAGCTGCAGCGTGGCTTTATTTATCTATACCATGCATCAGGTCTCCATTGTGTTAAAAATGGAGATCACTCACAGGGTCACTCGTTACACTGGATGACATAATCCTTCATGTAGTTTATTTTGAGAAGATCCCACAAACACCATCCTGCTTCTATCAGTACTCACCAGTGCACCAGATTCAAATTTAAAACAAAATCTGTTGTGTTAGTGACACGTTTTTAATATATTTACTTAACTGTATAAAATTTTATGTTTTGATTTGAGTATGTGTATACTATCATGTGTAAATTTCCATCAAGCTGAATAAATTAGCTGTCTGTCTGTCTATAACTGTCTTTCCGTATGCCTGTCTGTTTGCTTTAGCTACCCTTCCAACCCTCCATTTATCTTCCGGTCTGTTTCCTTTTCCTCCTACCTGCTTCTTTCTCTGCTTCTCCATCTGTCAGTCTTCCTGGAGATTTTTTTCCCTGTCTGCCTTGATAGTTGCCCGGCTTCTCTCCTCGCCACCTGCCTGTTTAATTTAATGACTGCAGTCCTGTTACATAATGAGCCCACCTACAGTAACAACAGTTTAACCACGTCGTCTGTTTGTGTTTGTGTGTTTCTGTGTGATATATTGTCCGCAGTGTGTGTCCCAGTACATATTGTCAGCCTCTGTGTGTGTGTGCTTTTCCAGTTGGAAGCAAATAGCGGAGCTGGCAAGTTAACGTCCTATCAGCCAGACGCCCACACAGGCTCTGGCTGTAGATAAATGAATCGGAAACGCTACCAAACACAGATAAAAATCCGAGCTACTGCAGCGGGTCGTGTTGCTAGTTTCAGATAAATCTAAGAACAGGGAGTTTCCTTCTTGTCAACAAAAATACTGACACACGTTTTCATTTGAACTGCAAATCTTCAGATTAGAGTGAGGTTGCTAGATTAGCATTTTCTCCATTGGGATAGATTGAAAATGTATGAATGCTAAGAAATCATATAAGTCCATAAAGATAACTTCAGGCCTGTTTGTCATGGTGTTTGTGTACGTCATGGTGACATTACAGGCTCATTTAATTGATTCAAACTGTTGTTTTGGTAGTAGATTAAATGATTTGTTATAATTGCTAAAATTATGTAAAACTTTCCCAGAAATAAGTGTGTAACTTGGCTCAGTAATTACAGGAAAAACAGTGTTTTGAACATGTGCATTATTTTAGTTAGTTCAAGATTAATCTCATGGTTCCAGATGAATTTCCTTTAAAGAGCTGCTCAATTTAAACCCATGTAAGTACATATTCATAATTCATTTATAATCATAAACCTAATGCCAAAAGGTCTATATGCCCAATTGAATGTTTGGTTGTACTCAAATTGATGTTTTGACATTGTCTTCTGTGACCTTCAGCTGTGCACTGAGATAAAGTTTCAAGATGATGCTAGTTTTGCATTTGGAATTAATTGGAAGTCTAGCAGATGATCCCACTCTGTTTTACCTCAGAAGTTACAAATTACAGTAGTGGCAAGAGTACTGGAAAAAATACTCATGTACAAGTACTGTTACATAAAATATTACTCAGTTACAAGTAAATGTACTAGTGTTAGAAAAATACTTAAGTAAAAGTAGAAAGTATACTTCTGAAGAACAACACAGAGTATTAGTTCCAGTTTAACCATTGATGTTTAATGCATTATCAGTAAACTGCTTTTGGTACCCAGAAGATGGAAATACAATCTGTTTATTGTAATTAAAAAAAATTTAAAATGCAAAGGAACATGTTTTTACAGATTTTTAGTTTGGTATCCCACACTCTAAACATTTTCTAGAAAAATCCTCTTTCAAATCCCTTTTCAGTGTTTTATCACCTTCCCTTTTCTGTTCTTTTTATTCATTTAGCACCAAATTGTGTTCATGTTAGACAATTTCTTACTGGACATAATCAATAACATGTGACCTCTTCATCCCACCAAAGTCATTTTCAAGCTACAAGCATTTAACATTTTTCACATTAGTCATGTTTCCAAAGAATTTGCAAGTAAATGTGAAGCAAACTTTTGAAATGCCACATCAAAGGAAAAAAAAAAAAAAAGCTAACATTTAGTGAATGACCTAGGCCACCCAAAGCGTAGTTTTGTCAGAAGTTGGTGGGATAAGCTACATTAATAAATAGAGTAGAAGAAATAGAGGAATAAAACCAGTTGTTTGTCAATTGGCAGCAAACCTAAACCGGTCACCTTGGGCGTCTGCATTGACAGAGGTCTTCAGAAATGATTTTCATTCGAGCAAGTTGTAAATATTCTTTCATGTCAGCTGTATTCCTGACAGCAGAAACTGCTTCTTCTTCTCTGTTCACTAATGTTCAGACTGAATATCAGTGAGACGCATTCATGTTCAGCAGGTTAAACATGGGACATGAAGACAGAAGCAAATACACCCCTGAACAACAGCGAGCAGCCAGAAATAAAAGATTTTTAGTGTTCAGCTGTAGCCCTTCGATTAAAACTCACGCTTGAATGGATGAATTGGGCTCAGAGCTCGGTCATGGCGTTTCAGACTCCTCTCTCATTACAAGTTACAGTAGAAAAATTAATTATACTGTACAATAGATAATACTTCTCTGATTTACTTCCTGTCCATTCAGCATATTTGATACAGCCTCGTGCTGGTCTGCGTGGTAAGACTTCCCCGCTCTCTGTGTCTCACTATTACAGGACTACATTGTACACTGCACATCTTGTTTCAGGATGAGCCTAATAGAACATTAAACCATCAGACAGAGAACACTAATATTCTCCTCTCTCTCTCTCTCTCTCTCTCTCTCACACACACACACACACACACACACACACACACACACACACACACACACACACACACACACACAAAGCCCTCACACACACACTGGACCCAGACTATACACACCACTAATGCTTCCTGTTTGCCTTTAATCAGAGCTCAGGTTTCAGGAAGACAGGATGCATTAGTGGTGAGAGGGGAGAAATGGCCTGCATTATCAGGCTGTTGACAAACCTGTCGGCTGGAAACAACCAGCATCTCTTTATTTTAAGTATATTTTTAGAGGAGATACAGCAGGTATGGCAGGGAGAGTCAGACAGACATCACTGTGTCAAGTTGTGACGATGATTCAGGTCCCCGTTGTGTTGTCGTGCACCCTCAGACTTCATTCATTTTATACAGAGCCCAAGTGATTTTCTCTTGATTTCCACAAGAGAGGTTATCATTTTATTGGCTCTGATGCCACAGAGAGGTCAGAGGTTGATGTTTGTTGTTCGAAAATGCATTTCCAGTTCAGATGGGTACAATTTTGAGTCCTTGAGCTTTGACACTTAAGAGTACCCTGTGGCGTTTTTGACCTCTAGTAACACTATGGAGCAATGTTGATCCATGTTACATTTGTATTATGGATGGTGCACATTCCTGTTGTTTTAATGCTATTCTGTCTGTGGAAGGAACAGTAGAGCAGTTTGCATACAAAGATGGTTAAAGAAAACTGCAAGCTAGCACATATAGACATAAAATGGCTTTTATGAAGAAAATATTTAAAACATATTTTAATTAATTGTGTTTTGTTACACTGAATGCAATCATAACTTTTGTTTGTTTAAACAAAACTGCACAGGGCACATTTAAATTCTCTGGTTCCACCAGAATCAAATTTGGACAGGTACGTTCATGTGTGCCATGAGTTTGATGGCTGCTACTTAAAGTCAGCATAAAACACAAAACCAGTTTTAAAACATAGTTTATATTTTAAAAATACATTTAAAAAAGTATAGAGTGTAAACAAAACTTGGGGAACAATGATTGTTACCTGCAAAACAGACTCTGTGTGTAGCATGTATTTGCATGCCAGCTATGTTTTCTGAGGAGATTTTAAAAGGATAGATGATTGGTACTGTGTGCATATTAAGTTTTGCCAAGATAATGCAGTGGGTTATACGGGCTTGGAAACTATATTAACTGGTACAGAATTAATTAAATAGATCATTTTAACCACAGAATCATGGATATGGTTTGATTTGATGGATAATTATTGCCTCTGGTACAATGAGGTATTTATTTTCATTTATTTATACATATTTTTTAAGTAAAAAAAAAAAGCTCAGTCTTTATTGTCTTGCCTGGAATTCGACTTGCACCATAGCAAAGCCAGACAGTGTTCAGTAACTGTTTTGTTACAGACCTTGAAAAAACAAGAAAAAAAAAGTGTCATATTTTGTGTGCTACTATATTTTTTATAGTAGCGTTGTATCTGAGTTTAAAATTCTGCTATTGTGACAACTTGACAACCACATTCACCATCTTAGTTTAGCATGGGTTTAGTATGCTAGCATTTGCTAATTAGCAATAACAAAGTATTGGACAAATTGGAATATTGGACCTGATGTTGGTGCCACATGAAAAGTCAAGGGATCACCAAAGTTATTAAAATTCATCCTCTGGGAACCATGAATGTGTGCAAAATTCAGTGGGATCGATCTAATAGTTGTCGAGATATTTCAGTCTGGATCAAAGAGGTCGACTGACCAACAGACCAACACTTTGACGATATGAAACAGTCAAAGCGCTGTTGTTTGTGTCAAGACATGCACCCTCTACTGTGCCTGATCTGATCACATCTGCATGCAGTTATAAATTATATATGAACAGTGTTTACTTATTTGTTCAGTGACCACTGGCTACCCTTTGAGTTGTATCATTGGTTGAGAGACGTGATGTCTGCCCGTCATCACCTGATCTGAACAGTGCCTTCTTTTGTTAGACTCGCAAAACAGAAACATGAAGTGGTCATTATTCTGCTGAGAACAGACAATGGATGGAATTCAGGTTTTGTCCTGTTGAGCGCTCTGATTCGTCAGATTATTGATTTATTCGTCTCTGATTTCTTTGCACACGTTTTTCATTAGTGTGTAACCATGTACCTTATGTTTTTGTTTCTGCAGGAATGCAGGCCAGGAGCACCTTCTGTGTTCGTTCGGCAGTGGGCCCAGAAGCTGCATTGGGATGAAACTTGCCGATGTCTTCCTTAAGGTGACTCCATTTTCTTTGCTCAAAACACAAATAAATACATACATGTACACACACTCTCATTAGTGCCATGTCTCACTCAGTCTATAAAATTGTCTTATTTTTTCCACTTTATTTCTGACTTGCATTAAATGAATGCTGTTTAGCTTATTTGTGGTGTATCAGCCTCAGCTCTGCATTTTTCATTTTGAGCTTCTGGGTCACATTTGGAGGGAAGTTTACTCACTGGACTGAGTGAAAGGTTGATGGAAAATTTACTTCTGATGTGCTGATCCTCTCCAGGGAGGGAGGAGAGGAAGCAACAAAGCTGAAAAAATGTCGACTGTGTAGTTTAAATTAGTAGAAACAGTACTGAAATACAAACGATAACACTTGGGTGAGATGGAGGCAACTAGTTAGGTTGTCCACATTAGTCCACAGTAATTAAACCAATGTAACAAACCTCTCTTTGTTTAAAAAATTTTACATGCGCCTGTAATCAGACTTGCCGACCTGAGGGAAAAAAGATGTTTTCAGCACGTGTTGTTAACAAAGCAGAACAGTTATCATTAGCATGAGCCTTTGAAGCCCCAAATACTTGTGTTTAGTTGCGACCAAACAAAAATACAATGCATTAATATATTTACATTCCACCTGCATGTGTGAACACGTTCTCTTCACACTCAATGTAATAGTAACAGAACTGGGTTAACTGTCCATATTAGTATTTTCTTTTAGAGCTGAATATCTCACTCAGAATCTTGAAGGCACAACACTACTGTAACTATCAATGACTGACATGATACGGAATATGAAGAAAGAATCAAGTCAGTCTAATTAGTTCAGAGTTTTAAAGTTTAACACCCACTTAATCAAATAAGAGAGAAACCAACAGTGACAAAGAGAGAGGTGAACCATCCCCAGTCATTCAGTAAAAAGGGCACTGCTCGTGGGAATGATGAAATGCTTGGCTGTGTGAGGGTGTGTTTGTGTGTGTGTTTGTTTATTTGAGATATCAGACCGGGTGCTAAAGAGCCCAGGTACAGACTGTCCTGTTTGAACCACCTGCCAGTCCCCACGATAGCACTCACCATAGCCACCACTGCCTATATACTCCAGAGAGACACACACACATGTGTATACACACTCTATGGAAGGCACCAGAAAGAGACAGGTGTGTTACAGGTGTGACAACAGGAAGGAGAGAGATTTAGTTCCCATGTGAGGATGTTCCCTCTGGGAACAGCTGTGTGTGTGTTGTGAGCCTTGACACTGGGGAGTAGGGGGTGACACCAGCGTGAAAACAACCTCTGTGAACCAGTGGATTCCCATTGTTTTAATTGGAAACTTTTGCAAGGATCCCCTCTGATTTTCAGTAATCATAGCCAAACCTCCGATAAAAGCATAGAATATTTAATTTTGTTTTAACAAACTTAATGGACTCTTTCTGAAGCCCCACCTTCCATATTAAGTGTTGCAAACTTCTTGCACAGCATATATGCTGTTTACAGTGATAAAGAGAGCAGTTTTATCAACTACTTTTTTTGCTCGCTGTTTTTTTTATCAGCTATTCCTAGCAAGGTAGCTAAGCTAACACCATAAGTTGGTTAAAAAAGTTGTCTGGCTGCCTTCTAAGGGTTTCCAGGTGACTCTTTTTGAAAGGAGAACCATTTAAAAGAGTCTTAATTAGTTCTTGATAGCGACACAGATGACATCATGCTAAAAACATCCAAGGCAAAAAGTCAACATCCTCACAAGATGATGATCAGTGTGGAAGCTGTAGAAATAAAGAAACATTGTTCTTGTTCTTCACAGTCAAGGTAGCCCATTAAGTCCCAGTATTCTGTATGTATGATGACGAAAAATAGAAATTCTGACTGTTATTTCATTCAGAAATAACTGTTTCAGTGCTTACAAACGTGAAGATGACAGAGGGTAGAATGGCGTATTTCACTTATTGACATTCACTTTCAAAATCCACCATCCAAGACCAGTCTAAACACAGTGGGGAAATGTTGCTGTACAGTGGTGGGGCTTTTATTTAACATGCAAAATGCAATGAAGAAATAATTTCTAGCTCTGATGTAACTGATGTTATAGCAGCATTTATGCTAACCTTTTGCTGTTGGGAGGTTTGTAGTCTTGAATAGCCAATATTCTTTAAAACAACCACAATCATCTTGAGTGATACTAAGCCCAGGATGCAGCGACTGTGCCCCTGCGAAACAGTGATGTGGTTAACTTATTTAGTGGAACATTTTTACACAAGGAGGTGAGCCCACGTATTAAAAATAGCTAAAGAAAAGGTAACAGCTGCTAGTTAGTTAGGGTAACTTGACATTTTCAGCGTGTAGGTTGCTAGCTCAGAGGATGTTGATTCACGTGATGACAGGGACTTTAAAATGGTAACACGCAGATGGCGAAAGGGGAGGTGATTGCCAACTGAAGTAGTTGGCGAATGGCAGGCTTATTCTAACAGCCTACTTCCTGTGAGTCACACAAGGACGTCTTTTGCAAAAGGTCAGTTTTGAAGAGCGTGTGTTTTATTTCACAATGCTTGCCTAATTCGACCATTAGGCCTATTTTTCGCCACCACCTCTTGGGCAAAAGAAGAGACGGTTCCTGCGCACTATCCTTTACTTGCAATAAACTATTAGGATACAAAGTTTGGGCCTTAAAACTTCTTCAGGTAAAACATAGAAACAAAGAACATTTCAGGTAGATGAAGCCAACACCTACTTGGGTGAAGCCAATCAGGGACCTCTGCGTAACAGATTTTAACCCATTAGAGGGCACATCCCGCTCTCACCAGCGGCTATTCACAATCTGTGATAAACTGCAAATACAGATATTGACATAAATAAGAATGAAATAGAAAAAAAATGTTTTAAAATCTCATAAACCCTTAAGAATCAGATTTTTTTTTTAAATCACATGGATAAGCAGAATATTTTTAATCTTGTGCAAATTGATTTGTAAATATCATGAACCCATGGAAAAGGCAGGAACATATTTAATATGTATATTCAATCTCATTGGGCCAAAAAAGTAGGAAAATATTTTTAAAACTCATACAAACATCAGAAAAGTGGAAAAGTATTTTTAATCTCATTGAAATATGGGGAAATAGAAAGGTGTGCGTGAGTATGTACTTCTTTTTTTTTATTTTGAACCGATGGGCTGCACAGTCTTGTTTTCATGACTTCATTCGCCGCCCCATTAACTGCTTATCAATGCTGTTTCTCAATAGACATGGCAAGAGAGACCGGACGAGCGAGCAGAGGGAAGGAAACAGATTGCACCAGTCAGCCAATGAGAGGCTTATCTCAGCAGTTCATATCCGTTGACTCAGACTGTTAACTAACACACTAAAAGTCTGTTATTTAACCTTCGCTGGTAGATTACAGTCAGTCAGACTGCATCAAGATGTTCTTCTTCTCAGGTTATCAAAGAACAAAAACAGCAACACATACGTATATAACATAGTATGGATGGGGGTGTTATCCAACATGCCACAGCAAGGGATGACTCACACACATACACACACACACATAGACACACACAAGCACACGCAGGCACGTACACACATACACACACACACACACACACACACACACACACACACACACACACACATGAGTCACTGTTAAGCGTTGGTCCTGATTGAATGGAGCTCAGGTGAAATGTCCAAAGCGGTTTAATGGTCTGCTCTCTCCTCATTCAGCTCTCCTCATTGTTGAGCAGGACAATCATATCTCATTATTTAGAATTGGATTACTTATTCCAGATAACCACAGGCTGCTTGTGTTTTATTGCTTAAGCATGCGCCATGAATGGAGATAATGTAGGCAGAACATTGCTCTCATACTCACGCTCTCCAGATGGACAATGGCTAATCATCTTTTTGCATATATGTGTATCTATATATAGGAATGCTATAATTGAGGTTGAAATAATTAACCCATGTTGTAACACTGTTACAATAATTCATGTGCACACCTTAGTCAAAAGTGTGCACATATTAAGTCATCATTTCATCAGGTTATACTGTATGCAAGAGTGTGATATTAGAGAAAGATGTGATGGATTTCATTCTCAGGTCAACAGCAGACTGTTTAGATCATTTAAAGATGTATTAATACTGACTCATCACTCATAAAATCATTTTAATGTCTCATGGAGGAGGGCTTAAACTCTGAAGTAAATTAATTGCTAAAACCCTGTTATAAAGGTGTGGTTGAATACCATTTAATAAAATGTGTCAGCTGGTGTACTCTGTGATATGTGGCTTTCCAAAGCAACATGAGATAATAACAGAGCCACAGAAAGTACCAAATAAATCTGTACAAATAAATATTTGAAGGAGAACTAGTGTTAATTATATCTTGGGTTTCATTTTCATACAGTAGCTCAGGCCTTCAGTTCTATTAGTAAGTACTGTGGATCATCTCTGTAATAATGGGAAACAGTGGTGCAACAGGGCAACAAATATGATCAGTGTGGTGATTAGAGAGCTTGTAAAAATAACAATAATTTATCCAGATCATCCAACTTAATTTGGAAGTAAAACCAAAAGTTAGCACACTTGTTGTAGCACGATGTTGCTAATCTCTTTGCACAGGAGAACATCAGAGGTATAGTGATGTGTATATAAAATAGACATGGTCTTGTGACCAAAGATAGCCTGGGAATTAACAAATATATATTTATGTATGCTGTTTTAGCATACTTAGCATACTACAAATACTTACCTCAAGCATGTTTTGCAAAATTGGCATCCCTAGTTGGCGCCTTTTCCTAGCCATAACTTGGTCCACAGTCTCCTTCTCCTTGTTTTTGGATATTTGTCCGTACACAAATACTACTATAGCAACGTTTTCTTGTATATTGACTTGCATCTATATGATTCAGTAGATGCAATCATTTAACAGTCTACATACATCAAACTTGATGTCATACCCAAGTTTATTAGCTTGATGTCACTTTAATTCAATTCATATTTTTATTTACATACATTTTTTAATATAATAAAAAAAATTATCTTATATAATTGAATATAATCCAATCTAGTCTATTTTTTTTCACACTCCTAGGTGTTGATAAATATTTAATTTCACATTCACTGATGCAGGCCAGTCACCTGCTGTCAGCCAATCTCTGTAGACTAAACTATTTCAGAAAACTGATGTCACCCATAGCAACGGGGTCAACCCCACTCCATCTCCTAGTACAGGACTTCACTGAGTCCCTTAGCAAAAGTAGCTCTCTGCAGCACTGAGAAGCATCTGCAGTGTTTGACCCAACACTGTGTGTGATCATTTACAAGAAATTATTACAACTTTGTAAAGATTTATTTTGCAGTAATGACGCACACGTTGAACCTCATCTCTCACTGAAAAACTGTAACTGTTATTACCGGCCAGACCATTTGGCTGGTTCGCTCTCAATGGACTGACCACTTGCACATACCGTCACACACACACACACACACACACAGAGGAGGGCGTGACCAGAGTAGAAAGTAGACCGCAGGGATCTAGGTCAGAGATGTGACTCATCGCCGTCTTGCTCCATCCTTCCCCTTCCCTCCTTCCTCACACCCCCACACTCATCATCCTTCCTCCATTCCCTCACTTCTTTCCTCCCTTCCTCCGTCCCCGTTCATTCATCCTGCTCCTCCCCCTCTATCGGGAAAATCTTCATTCATAAAATGGAGGGAGGCGGGGCAACTGGGGTTGTTGGATGCAATTGGTTGGCCCTTTGGCTGAGAATCAGCCAATGGCGAACGCTGCCTGTGATATCACCAGCCATGGAGCTCTGTGAGCACTAGTGTGCAGAATAAAATAGAACAGAAAATCATGTTTTTCCTGTCTTCTAGCATCACAGTTGAACTTTTACATAAAATAGGATGCCAAGTTTTGGAAAATGACACTTTTCTACACTAATCACATAAGATGGTCAAATGATCAGATATAAAGACAGCGTTTATGATTTGAGTTGTTTCTGCCCTCAACCAAGGACCTAATGTTCTGTTTCATCTTGGCTGCTAAAAGGTGTTGCATTGCAAGCAACATACGGACAGACAAACGGTACGGTGTTATGAAGGCTGTAGCTTTACAAGTTAGAGGCATATTCAGCGTTGGCGGAGGCTCTCACTCTGCCAACTGCCTTCTAGTTTACCTCTTTTTTTTTTTTTTTTACATTGCTGCAAAAAATTATTAAATTGTCACTTACACCCCCACTGCTTTTCACTTTGAATATCCTCTGTCTGCCAGTGTGATGCCAAAAAACAGATCTTTTAAATCATTATTATGAGAAACCTTATCAGAGTAATGACTATGGTACTAAATCATTATTTTGCAATACTAACTCAATATTTTGAGATGTAATTATTTGGGAATTTTAAGTCATTTTCAGAAACAAAATCATTATATTGAGATACTAAGTGATTACTTTGAGACAATAAGTCAATATTTTGAGACACTAGCTTATTATTTCGCGATATTAAGTTTCTCATTATAATGACTTACAGGATGTTTTTTTTTTCCATCACACTGGTTGAGATGGGCTTCCATAAGAAATTAAGTTGTGTTTATGTTTATTCAGAAAGATACTGAAGTTATACATGGAGATTTTTTTTCTTGTTTGATTCCAGGAAGCGTGCATGTACTTGTTAAAGCACTACGACTGGTGTTTGGACCCTCCATCGCAGGACCTGGAGTACAAGTGGCTGCCTGTGTCTCGCCCTGCTAACCCCCCCACCATCTCCTTCACCCAACTGGATCAGACCAGATCTGACAGGAGTGACACCAGCTAGGGATGCACAGTATGTTCAGTGATGTACCTGATCATAATTTGTTGGAGGGTAAAAAAAAAAGCACTAAAAACTGTAGCTTGAGGCCAAATATGGCTGTCTAGAATGTGAGCTGAAAAATCTGTGAAAACAAACACACACACACACACACACACACACACACACACACACACACACACACACACACACACAGAGGGAAGCCAGCAAACTGTGAGGCTTTCCCCCGCTGCGTATAATACAGTAATCGTCCTGGGGGAAGCCGAGGACTGCTCTGGTTTCACTCTGTGTGTTCCTCTGCCAGATACTCTGCAGCTTTCCTTGATGAATCTGCAGCACAAGACAAAAATAAATGACTCATTCTTCCATTGTTGAATCTAACACTGCTAGACAGCGATTTTTGGACTGTGCTTTTAATGAGTAATTTGTTTCAGTTTAAAAAGATTCACCACGGACATTGCTTTGAGGCTGGATGAGATACACCTTCCTTTTTTTCCATTTTTTTATGGTGAAATTTGATGTGAATGTAAATTGAAATTACCTCCAAAACGGCAGCTTGTATGTGGTATTAACTGCAGTCTTTATTTCCACACTGCAGTATCAATATTCAAACCAAATAATCCGAGGTAACGCACACACACGTGCACACACGGAGGTAACCCCTCAGATTCCATCACTGACTGCAAGCCTGTCTCCCCTCCCCCCCTCCACCACCTAGCAACCACCACTGCTTAGCAACAGTTCGTCATACCGACACTGACTCGATTCCTTTTAGTATGCAAGTCTCACACACTCACACACATACACACTAACCTGGTTATTTTTTGAAAGCAGTTGGCAGTGATACGCACACCATCTGAATCACATGTAAATGATGCCACAAGGTGTTTCAGAGCGCACAACTATGTTTTTAATAATCTCAGCAACCTGAATGATTTTTAGCCCATGAATCATAAACTAAAGTAGATTTATTCTGTCTGCTTCATTCATAGAATAATTATTTTAACTTCTAATTTATTAATATTCAAATGAAGTGCACATTCTTTGTATTATGTTACATGTTGTGAATGTGTCAGTCATTTAAGTGCTGTAATTGTTAAATGTCTTTTTTTATATTTTCATATGATTTGAGAAAGTGTCTGATTTCATGAAATGTTATTCAATTGCACAACATTTTTTGAGACTATATGATATTCCAGCTATCTTGCTGCATTGTTACTTTGTGAGCCTGTGTGATATATTTAAAAAAAAAAAGTCACAAAAAAAAATATTTTTTGTTTTCAGATTTTTCTTCTGGATGGGTGGTTGGATGGATGAATTTTCTTTAATTTGTTCTTTTTCTTTTGTAAAAGGGCTGCACAGTTAATATAAATATTATAGAAATCAATATGCCACAATATGGCGAAGCACAATATCCAAATCACAGAAACTGCAATTTTTTGCTAATGGAAAAATACATGACAAAACAGCAATGAAGTACTGTAGTGCTGCAAAGATGTCCTGGTCTTCAAATCTTGTTTCCCAGATGTATGTAAAAACATTTGTTTGGTACAGACTCTAACAAATAGCACATCATCATGATTTTATTTATTCTTTTTTTTTTTTGTGAAAATGAAATTTGTGATGAATCATATATCAATCACATCAATAATCATGAATTGTAAAGGAATTGCAATAGCTGTCAAAATAATCACAATATGATTTTAATACCGTATCGTATAGCCCTAAAAAAACAAACACTGTAGAAGTCCTTCACTATCTAAGCAAGAAAAGTTCCTCTTTGGTTGAACTGCTCACAACTTAATACATCTGCATAATGTGATGAAAAAATTCATTTTAAGGTGTCACAAGCCAGCTGAAATTAAACAATATTATCTTTTTCTTTAATGGATATTTTATTTAAATTACAAAATTTAACAAATTATTCTCCAGCAAAACCTATTGTAAGCACAGTAAAACAGCATAAAATATAGTTAAAATACATCAGGCCAGTAGGTTTTTTTTTGTAATCCTGCTGATAAACAAATAAATGTTATCGAAAACATGACCACCTACACAAACGTAATAAATATGAGCAGCAGCATAAAGTATTTTATATAGTCTTGAAGACATCACAGAAGAAAGAATATGGTCAATCTGAACCAGAACATGTTGAAGTACAGTGTGAACACAGTCTGGAGGGTGTTACATGTATAAAAATGTGAGCTATGCTGTTAATGCTGTCTGCTGTCTGCATAATCAGCTATAGGCATGTGTCTCAGAAAGATACTTTTGTCCTGCAGAGCTACTCAACAAACCTACTGTGTTTCTCTGTACCGCTCTCTTTCTCTCTCTCTCTCACACGCACACAAAACTAGCCGTTGTCTCTGTTTCTGTCACACACACTTGCAGACATACGTACATCACACAGGATCTTGCAGAAAATGGGGTTCTTGTGAACAGAGTGGTATGAGTCACTGCTTGCTCTCCCTGTACTTGTCCATTAGCTGCTGCTCCTCTTCACAACAGTTCACAACAGGCAAAAGCAACTTACTGTGAAACCTCCTTGAGAGACATGTGGCTCTGTTTGATTTATTTTAGTGTGTTTCGTGTCATTGGTCCCTTTAACTTGTTTCAGATCTGGTGTAAAACACTGAGATGACACTGGCAGACTTAACACTTGAAGTACCAGTACTTATTGTTTTAGCTCATTATCTACAAATCACATATTCTTGCAGGTCATGCTGTTTTGTAAAGCATGTTTAGATTCCTGCCTGTATGGTGAAAAATACACTTGCTGAGATTTTAAATGTTCTTGAATGGGTTAATATTATATCAGCTATTGACTATAGGGACTTAAGAGATAATTCAACATTTTGGGATATATTAATTTGCTTTCTTGAGTTGGCTGAGAGGATCATTACCACTCACATATTTAAGTTAAAGCTATAATATGATGCATTTACACATTAAAATGACTAAAAACTGTGGACATGGATTTTGTTGAGTTATGTACTATCCCAAACATTTCCAACAAATATATCAGGGAATCAGAAATTAAGCCTTCTTCTATAAGCCTGTTCAAATAAAGGAATGACACCTCCTGATGTCGAGGTAAATAAAGGCGCTGGTCAGTACAGTATGCATTTTACTCTCCTAATAGGTGACCCAATGGAATGGGTCTGTGATCCATTTTGGGTTGCCACCCTAAAGCCCCTTTTACACTGGACAAAACACCCAATAACAACCACTAACATCTGCCTTTTGTCTTCAATAGGAAAGGGTCCCCCAATAAAAGTCCCCTTGCTATTTTGCTGTTGAAAAGCTTTTATTACAAACTAGCAATATCAGGAAATGTTGGTAGAAGAGAAATTAAACTTCAAACCACATTAAGTTAGAAGCTACAAAGAGAGCCATTTAAAAACGCTTTTCTTTCTCTTCTCCTGCAGGGACAGGAGTTTAGTCTCACTTCTCCAGCATACATTAGGCAAACTCATCTGCTAGCAGTGGGAAATGGATCAGTTGCCTATTTTTAGGGGGTTTAGCCGCATATATGTGCAGTTTGGAAAATTCTGTTTTAAAACATGTAAAATATGGACCTGTAATTACTGACGTCAGACAAGAAATTTAAGTCACCAGATGAACAGGTCAGCATTTCATTGTGGCATACCTCCTGCATTCCAGCTAAGCCAACTGTCTGCGTGCCTCCTCGTGGTCCACGTCTTCACATTTTAAAACATAATTTAACAATCAGGTGACCATGTGCCCACAAACAATGGCCTTGTGAATTTGCTCTCGTGAATGTCATGTTAATGCATTTCAAGAATGCGATGAGGCGGCATATTTCCTCTTTCCTGTGTGTAGATGACAACAAAATGCTTAAGTGTTTATTATGTGCACAGGATGCTTCATTCATTACATACACAATTAATTCAATTAAAACTAAGATGTGTAAGGTTTAAATTAATTATATTGATACAAATGTGTGGGCTTATTGTTTTCCTAGGACAGAGAACTTCTAATCTGTCTGCCAGGTGATGTTTAATGAAGGAACAGATCAGTAAACATAAGTTAGAAATAAAGTTAGAAGTTAGAAATGAAGAATACACTACAGGTGGAGTCATTTTCAATGCAGGATTGTGAGAAAAAGGAAATCATGTCAGTCACTCTCACACACACACACACACACACAGTTGTCTAACAGGAGGTAGGACAATGTATCCAGATGGCAGAACAAAGCCTGAGGTCAGTTTTAATGAGCAGAGCTAATTACCACATGACTGTCCTATCTGTCCACTCTCAGTGGACTGTTGGCCTCTAATAGTATACAACAGGAAGTAAAGGCTCATTCCCTTCCCCTGCCACATACACACATGCCGGGACACACACATATACTGTAGTAGTCACTGTAAACAAAGTGTGTTAGATGCACCCAGCACATTTTTACACACACAGTCGACTGTGAAAATAGACCGTACAGAGATGTAAACACTCACGTCCTATGTAGAGTATATAGCAGAAGTGGAAAGATCACTTAAATTCTGTGCTCAAGTACAAATATTGTTACATTACTGAAATATTCCTCAACTACAAGTGAAACTACTGGTGTTAAAAATAGTAATGTTAAAGTACAAAGTATTCTGCTCAACAACTACGCAGAGTATTAGTTTCTTGTTCAAAGTATTAGTTATGTGTTTTATCAAAGGAGTCTCTGTTTCTTCAAATCTTTAGTCTAAATTACAGCCTGATCAACCCTCAAAATTAGTGTAAAAGAATCAAAGTACATAAGGGTTTGCATTCTTAAATAAGAGTAAAAATACAGAATTGAAAATATACTCTGAGTGATCTGAGTACTTGCCATTTGTTACTTCCACTCTTGGTATACTGTATAGTATAATTATAGCGAGCTTGCAAGCATTTTGACAGGGACACATTTGTTATATTGGGCCTTTACTCTGGCACATTAGATCTAAAATGAAGCGTTGAATATTAATGTGCTAATAACGTTTAGCTAATTCCATCAGCACTGTCAAGCCTTCCAGTCTTAAAGTTTTAAAATGTGACTATGGCAAAGGCATGACCTGCCTAGTTTGCCTCTAATTGGCTTACCCTGATATTGTCACCCTAACCCAGATCACTCATAACTCCTCATGCCTAAACCTCATCAGCCAATCCAATGGAGGCAATGAGTACTACGAGCCAATCAGAGACAGAGTAAGACAGGTCATGCCTTCACCATAGAAGGACATGTAATTTAGCATCTGCAGTCTTGCACAGATGTTAATAACGGTGGCAGATTCACCAGTATGGATTCTTTGAACTTTCTGAAATGATAGGGTTCTTGATTTTAGACAGAGGTAGACAAGAGCAACCTCATTTCTATATGTTCTTCATATCATGCTAAAAGACAGTTTATGTTAGAGCAGAAAACACAGGAAAAGGGTTTAGTCTTATGCATAGCTACCTAGTTTTTGAATGAAAATTGTGCAGCCTTTGTGTTTCCTTCATATCATCTCAGTCTCATAGTTTTGATGTCCACAAGTGTTTATCTATCTGGCAATTCCTGCAACAAACCGCCAGCCCACACAGACACACAAGCATGTGTCCGTCATTGTAGCACACACACACACTCCTCGCTGCTTACTACTGTGTTTGTCTGTGCTCTGACAAGCAGGAAGGAAAAGCCATTAGTCACTGAGGTGCCATCAAGCACTGTTTAATTGTCTCATTTATCTTCCCTGAGCTGCTGAACTCCGCGCTGCTGCTCACATTCACCAGGGAGCCCTCAGGAGCAGAGCACTCCGCCAAATATAAGTATATGATCATTTATTGCAGCTAGTGGTCCTATATCTTCTGATGTAAGTGTCTCTGATAGAATCTGAGAAGTGGTCAGCTAGATGCCGGATGTTCTGTAACATCAGTTGAGTTTCAGGTCACTCAGCTCCATAGAATATTAATGAACTTCCTGTGACTTCCTGAGGAAGTTGATGGATGAGTGGACGGACACAGTACACAATCTATAGTGAAGTGAATGTGAAGTGACCGCCTTCATGTAGAGTAGTAGGGCCTATGTTTATTTTTGAAAAAAAAAAAGTGCAAAATATTTTTTTTTATTTGTTTTTTAAAATCAGTTTATCCACGCTTACTTTTTTGAATGCAATAAATTTGTGTTTATTCTTCTGTTAGGGATTTCTCTCACATTAATACACTAACAAAATGGAGTAGTTTGATGACACCAGAATTGCGTGGGATCATGGGAGTTGTTATCTTCACTTTTCAACAACCACCATAGCTGATGAAAATCTATCTGACGTGACTCAGGCAGAAATCATGTTCATGGATGAGGTAATACTACGCTTTTATTCATGTTACCTTTACTCATGTTCGTGAACATCCTTTGTCCAGAAGTTACAGCAACTAGCTAGACACCACTCGCAGAAAATGCGTCTTTACCTTGAACAAATTATGGAGTTATCTGCGTTTGAACATTGTTGTAAACATTTGGGATAATATAAGTACACAGTTCAACAAAATGTATTACATATGTCTAACTGCAGTCAATGGTGAGAGACAAATAAATTTCTTGATACTCTTTGAATTGTGCCATTAATCACATAAATTATGTTTATCAAGTTGCAGGTCAACAAAGTCCCAGTTCATCATTTGTTTACCCTCATATTCCTTCACTTTCTACTACCAAAGGCATTTTCTGAGCTGAGATCATTGCAATAGGATGTTTTTTAATTAAAACGTTGTCTTACAGCAAGAAACATGGACGTGTGGGTAGCCAGGCTGAGAGAAATTTGGTTTAAACCAAATTCAAAATAAATTGCTATCATCACAGACTATGTTATTTTACTACTAAATGGTCAAATGCTTTAATTACACAAAATATAAACCCACAGAAGTCATTTAGGTGAAGTTAAGCTAAGGTAACTGCTACTTTTAGTTCTCATTGGACATTATCTTGACCCAAATGCTCTTGACACTGAAACAACTCAACAGCTTACTATGTATGTGGACTATTTCAGGACCAGCTGTCATCCTCTTATGACTTCCATTATAATTTCAAAATTAAAATCAAGCGTTGTTCCATGACGTTGCAATTGTAATGTGAAAGACAGAGAGGAAATAGGAGAGTCGGTTGAGTGGTTGGGAATACAGTTGAGTAAAAGCATCCCTCTCCAAACTGCCTCCACCCTCTCTCATTGACATACTCTGTCTTTTAAACACTTTCAACCACTCGTCCTCCTCTTCTGTCTCTCGTATCGCTCCCCTCCATCTCTCCCCCTCAACTCTCTTTTGGACTTGCAGTCATTAATTTCGGCATCACGGAACAACACTTGACCCGTTTTTAGCTGCCGGGGTAATGGCTCTGTCTCCGGTGACGTGCACTTGGGAAGAAGAAGAGGGGGTGGAATTTGTAGGAGAAAGGCAGAAGGATGGAAGGAATGAGATGAGGGGAGAGGTCGGGGGTTTACCATAGACTGCTTTTGTGTCCAAAAAAAAATTAAAAACACACTAACACCACACTGGTGCACTAGACATGTTTCTTTCATTGTGGATTGCAACACACCCACACAACTTGCTTGGTCTCTTTTGTGTTGTAGGGATCAAATCCCTCAAAAATCTAATTCTGAAGGGAAAAAAAAATCAATTCCTGCACATACTTACAAACTTTGCATTGATTTATTTTTGGTCACAAGGACCTTTCTCAGAAATCAACCATTTTAAATAAATCAGTAATTAAACTTAACGTTATTTTGAGTGAACTGTCCTTCAAAAAGCAGGTTCAGTAAACAATGACTCTAATCCTAAACTCAGGGTTGAAAAATCAAGAGTTTTCGGTTTCAGAACAGCTGATCAGAATCATCACTGGAGCTTCGGTACTATGATTCACCATGGCAATGGGCTGTAAAAGGCAGAGCCTCCACCTTCGACCAGTGGAGGTAGAAATCTGATTGTGAGCCAGCGCCGACCATGACATTTATATCTTATAAAACATGGGAGAAGTTAATGAAGAAGCTAACTCTATTACATATTCTTCAGTGTTGCCCTCTAATTCATCATTTACACAACATAAGTTTTCTCAAGTGTTGGATAAAGTGATAATGATAGGTTAATTTGATTGAGTCAGTTGCCATGGTAGCTGACCAACATTTCAAGCCTCTTTCTGAAACAGAAAACCCAGAGTTTTCTTCATCTAAGACTTAACAAACTCAAGTGTTTTCATTAAACCTGCTTTCTGAAATAGGGCCCTGGTGTTGCGGCCTAAATACTTACCCAACATGTACTTAAATTAATACCAACAACAGGCGTGCTGGACCTTTGTCGTTATGTGGCTCCAGCATGTCACCAAGCCATGTTTCAGGTCCGTCCAAAAAAATACTTTGTTGCTCTTTATACTGCTTCATCTGACCTCCTTCTTTGCTCCCATCATAATTACTACAGCCACTGAAGGTCACTGCCTAACAATAAGCCTGACTGTAAATATGGGTCGCAATAAGCTGTTTGCACAGACAGCACAGACAACCCATACAGTTGTTTTTCTGGTAAAGACTGAGTCTGACTCACTAACCGACCAAATGTGGATTAATCGGTTTCTGAAAGTTGTCCCCAACAAATGCACTATTTACTTTTGTTTTTTAATATGTTGGATAAAAACTACAGTACCCAAATGATTTCAACCTTTTATTAAAATGAAAGTATATATTCATGACATGTTTTTAAAGATTTACATCTTCAGTAGGAACTGATGGAGCAACAGACATGGTAGAGGGTTTTTTGACAACCATAGCAACCTACAACTTTACTGTTGGGAGCTGATTTTTCTTATTTAGCATGTATGACAGATGATATATGTGTTTTGGTTTGCGTTTTGCTGTCATCAAGGTCATGTTCTGGAAATCTAACTTCCGCCCCCTGTATTAAATGAAAGCTGAAAAATAAAAACCTTGGTCAGCCGTCATGCACACTTGTGCAGACACACTGAGCGAGCAGCCGAGCAGACCAGGGCACCATCCAGACACACTGCATTCTTACCCTCAATCTGTGCCGTTTGCTTGGTGTTAGAGAGTTCAGTATGTTTATCCTCAGCTGTTAGGAAAGCTGGCTTCCCAACACGCTCAGATAGAGAGACAACAATAGCAGGTCTGTTTCTTCTACAGCTTTAGCCGTGCTCACACAGTTTGAATTAAGAGGTCAGGCCGTTTTCTAATAGTCCCCCTTTCACTCCTGACCATGAATTACACACAGTGAACTTAGCTGTTCATTCAAGTAAGCAAACAAGCAAAGTGTTTGTCAAGCAGAATATTTTGGGTCACGTACAAACACACATTATTTAAGATATAATGTTATCTATTAGAATTCACGTGCAGAGTTTAGAAACAAGCCATTCATCATCTCGAGTTCGCTGCAGTCTTTGACTCAGTCAGCCAACTCATGTGGAATGGATACTTCTGTGAATGCAGAATATGTACAGTCGGTATTCGATACTCCCTGCAAAGATGCGACAAACTTGCTGATGATAACTTTCCCCCAGGGGAATGGGAAGTTGTAGCTTATGAAAAATGAGTGGTGGTAGTAGCAGTAGTGGTAGCCAAGTTTTCAGGTGAGCAGGGCAGCAGCTGGCATGGCAGAGCAAGAGAATGGTCAGAGCATAGAAGACTTAAATACAGTACCCTACTTCCTATAAAGATGGATTGCAAATATGTCACAGCAGTACAGCTGGCTTAATTAATAAAGAAATATGGCAAAATTTGAAAAGATTAAAAAAAGAAAAGGGATTGTTTAAAGAGATCAGCTGAGCAACTTAATTATATTGCCCAATGCATCTCAAAAAGGCAGCCACAAAAGTTAAACCTGCTCAAGTGTAAGTTTACGGAGTTTTGATGCATTAGCTATATTAGCCATAATTTAATTGGTCTTAAATGTTAATCTTTGTTAGCGCATCCCAGCCACAATAAGGTGTTGATCTTCCTTGATGGTCACCCCGTAAACTTAGGTTCAGTTATAACCAAATCAGTTCTTCTCTGGACATAAAAGCCCTGAGACTTGTAAGAGTGTTGTCTTAATTTGATGATACATCACTGAGTCCTCCATGCCTCCATGTTTTTCCATGAGACTGAGTTCAAGTGAAGTTCCTTGTTTGATGGTTGAGGGATTTGAACATGAGATAAAGTTTTAATGGACTGCTCACAATAGTATTCCTGGATGTGATAAACAAGGTGATGTTCAAGCGAAGTGATGACGGAGAATATTACCAGCAGTACACAACAAATGATGCACACATCCCAAAATACTATCAAGCGTTTCCTGGCAACCACAAGTTTCAGCGCCATAAAAGCACAGCGCTGAGGCAAATGCGTGACAGGCTTCAGGCATAATTCATGGGAAGCATTTTGAACTAAGGAGGCATTTCCCCTGCAGCTTGAATGGGAGCTGGTTAGTAGGACATATCTGATATGGATTATACAGTCCTCTTTAAAAAATAAATTCACCCAAACTATCTTTGGCTCCCAGAAATGGTTCCACCCTCAATATTATGTAAGTTCCTCTTGGCCAACTCTCCAGTAAATATTGTCCAAACGTTGCTCTTTACCAAGAGTTGGCTATTTATAGACAGCGTGTTCAAGCAAAGGGCATGGGCAGTATTGCTTGCAGCATAAACAGACAGTGGGTATCCACGATACAGTCAATGTAGACAGTGCAGTGTGCTTTAAAAGAGCAAAATATCATGTCACATCAGCAACAGCACAATGAGATTACCTGAAATATAAAGATATTTAGTGGTCTGGTTAGAAGTTACTTTAGCAGGAAAGAGTCCAGAGTCCAACTTAATTAAACAGAGTAAGAAAGTGATTTTCAGACGATGTGACATTGCTGTAACCTGTGACAGCAGAGTGCAATCTGACCTTTATGAAGTATGGAACAGTTGACTTGGCGCGCTGTGTACAGTATGTTCTTTCACAGAAAAGCCAAAAAGTTGAACGCAGCCTTATTATACTACCATCTGTCTTTTTCATAGCAGACATTTTGACTTGTCTTGGTAGGAAAAACACACTAACATCTTTCAATACTAATAATATTAACAACAGCTCTGTTTTATCCGAGTGTCCCAGTAAACTAGAACAGTGTGACAGTGAACCAACCAGAGTTGGAGTGTAGTAAACAACATGTAGTTCAGTTACTAGTTTAAATACAATTTGCAATAGTTGAATGGTGGTTTATCTACATTTAAGAAGACTTTAGTAGTTTTCTGTCTTCTCTCAATATTTTTACATCTACCTTGGTGAATTAAGGTTTTATTTTATTTTTCAGACTCAGGTTGAGTTGATTTCAGGTGATGTAGCTTAGATGTAGTTTTTGAAAATAGTTGACAAGCTACAAGGATAGTTAACATTTAGTTTCACTAGCTTGCCTTTCACCGGGAAGTAGGTTGCAGGTAAACTACAGCTTTAAAGTAGCTTTCCCAAAACTGGAACCGAGATAGAAATATAGCTGAGGTCTATTGTGCAGGTTTATTTGTTGATGGAGGAAACAGCTTCATCTGTATCCTTCCCAGGATTTTATGAAGAACTGAAGGGAAAGAAACACCATTTTTCCAGTGAGGTGCTGGTTTTACAGGTAGATGTTTGTGGATGAGGAGGGAGCTGCACATTGACATTATGTAATTCTGTGAATCAGTGTTTGAGCACATATTGTTTTCTACAGGACATAAAAAGCACAATAGAATGAACAGATCAGATCAGATCAATGAACTCACTGGACAGTATGATAGAAACAGTCGATACAGGTAGTTAATCATTATCTTTATGTCCACATTTTATGAACCAGCAAACAATATTTATTTATTTACAAGTTAATTATATAATAATGAAAAAATTATATAACAGAAACGTGCATCTATTTATACACATACAACCACATAAACCCAGAAAAAGTCTTTAGGAAATTTAATTAGGCAACAAGTTGATCTTGGAACAGTATGAAAATGTCATCCAGTTATGTCTTCCAATACCACTGAAATAAAATCTATTTTTTTATAGGATTGAAGAGTCGTGTTTCTATTTTCTGTCCCGAAGAAGGCAGTATGTGCTGAGACATTGATTCACAGAATTAAAAATAAAATACTTGCATCAGAGCCATGACTGTGCAGCCCTCGCCTCCGTCTTCTCAGTATTTTTATCGTCCCAAGGATTCAAACTTAATCTTGCAGCTTACAAGCCCAATTCCCCACCACCTGCTTTGTACGATGATTTAAAGTTGTACTTGACACATTTTTTTGTGTTATGTAGAAACACACCTGACGTAGGGAGCAGCCCGCATCAATGGAGAGACTTGCTCAAATGAAACTGAACAACGTGCTTGGTTTAGACAAGGTGTGTTGCTGATACATTTTGCTTTAATAATCACATCATTCCCCAGAAATCAGTAGTCATATTACAGAATACATGAAACAATTGCTATCCCTGGAAAAAACAATAGATGTATTTTCCTGTATATGAACCAAGCTCTGACGCAAAACTGGTGAAAACAAAGCTTGTCTCCAGAGTTACATTTCACCCTTCTCTCTTTCAAAGATACAAACAAAAGATGTATTAATATTTAATGATTAGATTTAGTTCTAATCTATTCCAGCTGTCAGTCTTTGTCTTATATCTTTTGTTTGAAGTACCTAAACAATAAGATGTTAGTTAGTTTAGTTTAGTTAGTTTAAAGAAATACTAAAACTGTCTTTTAAATGTTATTGCTTGTTCACCGAGGATAGCAGCTGCAGTCACTCTCACAAACTTAGATCTTTTATGCTAAAATACACATATATTTGCCAAAATATGGTTAAATGCACGTCTTCTGTTGACATCAGCTCGATTAGCTGTTTATGTTTTCCTCATGCTCTATGAACCTCCATTTACTGACGAGCAAGTACTGTTAACAAAAGACTGTTTGGTCCACCATGTCCACCCACACTGTGTCTGTGGGCAGCAGCTGGCAGGTTAGTTCTGTTAGCAGACTATTGTTAGCAGGTTCACACGTGGCTGTGAGTTAGTTTTCCTTCAGGCAGCGTTACACAACAGTGTGTGTTTGCTTTTCAGGCAACATTTCCTGTAATTTGATAAACAATCCGTGAGAGGCATTTACCGTAATCGCAGGTCTACTGGTTTCTAGTGAAATTAATGAATTTTAATGGTCAAGTGTTTTAGTGTTATTGGACCAGTGCCGTTCTTGTTGGATTCAGCTGGTTCAGCTGATATTACTACAAACTAATCTGCTTACATGTTAATGTTTAATATGTGCAGATCCCCAATTATTGTAGATTTTCTGTATAATGATAATAATAATAATTTCTGGGGGTCACCAGGTAGTTGTGGAGAATAAAGTAAAATATTCTGGCAAGCAGCACGTATGAGAGCAGCTCTCAGTGATAGACAAAATTACACAAATATGTACAGTATGTGTACCCCTAATGGATTAGTACTCCATTATTGGACTCATTATGTACTATTAGAGGTGCCTGTCTAACTAATATAATCTATTGAGAAGGTGTAACACCAGATGCACAAGATTGAACATTACACAGCAATCAAATGTACCAGGAAACAATAATGTACAGTATCTCGTCCTTACAAGGAAACAATATGGGGTAACCAGGTAAATTAAACAATCTGTATTCACAGAAATGCTGTTCAAAAATTGTGAGTTATACAAATGATGAAAACAGTATTGATGCCCATTTCTGCCAGTAAAAGAAACAGAATATCCTCATAACTATGAGATAAAGTTGGCAAAAATTAAGCATGCAAGCGGCTGTTTGGTTCAGTTTCCGTCGCAAGGTTTAAGTGAAAGTTTGGTAACAATCTCCATCTTACATTTCACCTTGACTTCTCTGCCACATATTCACAGCTGAGTAGAGCATGAGAGCAGGAAGCAGGCAGGAAGGGAAAGCTTGTCAAACGTTACAACACATAATATGATTCAGTTTCGCTGTGCTGTGGCAGATTGAGAGAACACCTCGAGCCCCGAGCTTCATTCTGAGCCTCCAGCAGGCACGGCAGGGGGTGAGGAGGGAAACGTTTCAGTTGTGTGTGTTGTGTAACTCTAGTCATGTTGGTTGTCAAGCAGTTGGGCAATTGACTCGCGGCCATGCACTTATACACAAACACACTCACACAGAGGAAATTCAATCACTTAAATGTGACCGTGTCACATTAACAAGGACACGCCGCTTCCTCTTGTTCCTCCCCCATTCATCTCCTGTCTTCCTCTTCTCCCCCTTCCTCCTCCTCCTCCTCCCCTTGTACCCTCCATCACTGGTCAGCTGTCCTTCATGTTGATTTCTGGGAAAATGAGCAGAAAATAGTTGCATGAGACGCAGGTCAACATGAGTTTGACATGCTTTGTCTTTACATGCACATGTGCTTTGAGATTACCGTATGCGTGTGTATGCTATATGTGTGTGCACACGTGTGTTTGTGGGTCTGTTTCTCTTGTCACCAGTCATATTTGCCCTGCTCGTTGCCTTAGTAACCACAGTTTCTGGCTCTGTCATACTTTCTCAAACAAAAACATGACAGATTGATGACGTCAACATGTGTCAAGTCGGACGCACCTCTGACACATAAGAGTGCAGTGCCAGGTAGTGTGTGTGAGTGTGTGTGTGTGCATGTGTGTGTTTGACTCTCTGGGTTCACATTAGCCACAGCAATATGTTCCATTTTTGCATCCAGATTCACAAATTAAATGTACACTTTACCAGCGCACTGCAGAAGAAAGGCACATACAAGTGTGTGTTTGTGTACAGATGCTGAAAGGGTTTTTCAACAGCAGTCTGTTTCCTGTCTTTAATCCCCGTGTCTGTTCTGCTCAGACTGCCACATGTCAGACAAACACACTCACTAAACACACAAGTTGTGCTTTAGTCCTGCCTGCTGTTGACCTGCAGATAATCCTGCTCACGGTCTTCATTCATGGTCATTCATTCACAAACACACTGAGAGGAGCTGAGCCACACATGCAAATAATGTGAAAAGAATTTTCAACAACAAAAAAGTAGGGTTTCATAAGAGGTCATTAAGGGTTGGTAGTTGTCACCAAAAGCAGGCCTGTCATGGTATATTTTCCTTTTTTCTTTTCTTTTTCTTTCTCCATTCTCCACATCTTGATATATTCACCCCAGACATGTACTTAGATATACAGTAAATGTGTGCATGTGATCCTTCAGAGAACCTGCTTATATTCATAATAACAATAACTTGTTTCACAATGTCAAATTGGTTTTTATTGCATTTTGTAAATTTATGTTTGTGTAACTTTCTTGTCTACTATCACTAACTCTACTAACTGACAAATGGAATTATTTTTTCCTTAACTGAATGTTTATGTTAAAATAAATGCTGTTAGGAGAAGTTAGCCATTAAGACTTTCTTCCAGAAAGCCCCTCTTGGTTAAGTTAAGCATTCAAATAGCAAGTTAGCTTTTCATTTTTTTCAGGTAGCTTTCAGGGCCCTGAGTGCTAGAATATAGGGAAGGCTATATGAGCTATTATTGTTAGCCTGTATTGGAGAAAACAAGAAAAGCAACTGGTTGCGTGACAGAAATTACAATGGCAACGTCTTTTCAATAAACTGTATGAAATCATTGACTGGTCAGTGACTGAGCTAAGAAGCTTAGCTTACTGTCAGTAGCTAAGTGGCAGTTAGCAAGCTTGTTAGAGCGTTTATGTCTTTTCAGTAACATTTTATTGAATGAAATTATTTATAGTCAAGGAAAAGTAGAAAATAGAAAGAAACTGGCAAAGCTATTGACTGACTAGCACTTGCATGTAGCTTGCTGGTGGTTAGCTTGTCAGCTGCAATTATTAACCAACTAATATCGTTCCAGGCGCATGAAGAGAGGAAGTTGCATACTATAGGGACTGTTTCATGTCATCACAGCATCCAAACATTATCAGTACTTGTACTTTCACCTTTTTCTTTGGCCTCTTTGGCAGCCTGTGGACATTACCCAGACTGCCAAATATAAAAACAAACAGTCTGGACTTGTGCCTAAGCTGTGAGATAGTATTTATGACAGGAAGGTAAAATCTTTATTATCCTCCAGGCAGTGATCATGAATTTCTCTCCCCTTCCTTCACATTCACTAAAACAATATTTGTATTACCAGTGTAGTTTGAAAACACAGTTTGAACGTTGGAGCTGTAACAGGACACATGCCTCTGGGTTACACATGTTTGAGTAGAATATGAATAGGTTTGAATATGATCTCACTGTTTCATCCTGTGCTGCTTTGACTATTCAAAACACGCAGTGAGATTTGAATAAGGAATAAGTGTTTTTACTGTATGTGTGTGTGTGTGTAAGACAGGAAGACAAAAAGAAAAGATTACACTGTAATGTCACCTTTACTTTAGGTTTATTCAACACATTTTGTGTTGAAAATGTCATACTACTGTAAAAACAGACAACCAAAGCCATGCTTTATGTAATTCATTTTCTGGTTGACTTTACTGTTTGTCTCCTATGCCCGCTGAAAGTTTTTATTATTTGCTCTTACTTTTTTCCAACCATGACATCATTCATTGGCTTGTTTGGCGTAACAGCCATCGCCATCATGGTTGTTTGGAACCAGAGGTGACCATATTTGGACAACAGTGTGGAGGTGGGGAGGGGACACATTGCTGTGTCTCTACCCTGATGGAATCTGAGAACGTGAGGGCATGCCATGGTAGCAACTTGTCAAACACAAGGCATTGCCCTATTTATTTGTCTATTTTACTCTAGAAGTGACCATAATTTACAAAATGAACATTGTGCTGTATTGAAGCATACTATAAACTAGACCATGAACTCATCAGGAAACTGTTTACTGAGGTAATAAATCAAGTGAGAAGTAAGGTCATTTTCCTATAAGCTTTCATACAATCAGACTTCTTTTTGCAACCAAAGGAGTCATGTCCACATTGGCTTTTCAGACCAGGAAGCTCTGTCCTCATGCTGCTTTTTTCTCATTGGTTTCCATGGACAGAGTAAGTGTTGATGTGCATTCTTTACAGTGCTAGGAGCTTAGCATGTAGTGCTAACAGCACTGCAGAGGTCAGAATTCAAATCAAAAGAATAGTTTGGCATTTTGAGAAACATTTGTTTATTTTTATTATTTATGAGAAGATTGATACCACTGTCTTGTCTGTCTGTTGAATATCAATCCTTAGCCAGTAGACACTTAGCTTAGCATAGCATAAAGGGGGGAGACAGCTAGGTCGGGTTTATCCAAAGGTAACAAAATCCACCAACCAGCACTTTAGTAAAGGTTCAGCTTTAGTACTAATTCTTTTAAAGGGTTAGTGAATAGGATTTAGAGGCATCTAGCAGCGAGATTTGAAACAATTTGTCTCACCCTCCCCTTCCAGGCATGTAGGAGAACCTACAGTGGCCGAGAGACTCGCGAAAAACACAGAAGGGCCTTTCTCGAGCTAGTGTTTGGTTTATCCATTCTGGGTTACTGTAGAAACATGGCGGAGTAACAAGGTGGCCTCCCTGCAAGAGGACCCACACCATCTGTAGATATAAACAGCTCATTCTAATGTAATGAAAACACAATGATTCTTATTTTCATGTGATTTTACACAAATGAAAACATATAGTACTTAGGAAAATTCCATTAGGAATATATTCAATTTCTACCATGTTCTGCCAATAGAACCCTGTAAATCTTACTGGACTATTAAGGTTTCAGTTTTGTTTTCCATTGTCATATCATTGTTTTTTTTTTCCAATTTGTCACAGCTACAATTTATTATTTTTACCAGGTCATGATTGTAAATTTGCTCTTAATCGACTTTCTTTGATAAATAGTGGTTCTAACTGAAAAAAAAACACACATTTCCCACAAACTGTAACTCATTTGTGTCAGAAGTCAAGGATTGTCAAATAGTGTACTATTTGCACTTAAGGCTGATGAGGAAGTAGGATAGACAACTGCCAGCCCCCCCTCCCCCCATATTCACAATTACTAGTGGGAGTAATGAGGCAATAAGGCACGTACGTGTGTGGCGAGTGTCTGCAGCAAGAACAAGAAGGGATTCAATGCAATGAACTTGCATCTGTGTGTTTGTGTGTGATCAGTAAGTTGATCGAGTGAATGGGAATAAGCAGCTGGTGACCTGTTTTATGACTCATTAACCCACAGAGTCTCCACAAACAGCTCTGGACAAACATAACATCAACCAAAAACATTGAACTCTTAAATCTTGCCGTCTTACAGGCAGCAGAATTCGAAGCAGCAACTACTATCATTGACAGACAACCTAGATGAAACATTAAGGTAGCATCAACAGGCAGAAATAAAATTGATATGACTGTGACAATTCAAACTTAAAAAAAAAAGACTCCAGAAATAAAAACATTATATGAAACACTTACTACTGAGTGAAAATATTCACACAGCAGAAGTCTTAAACTAGTACAATCAGATTTGGCCATTTTACCAAAAGCATCAGTGCAGATTTATATGAATATCTACATTTATTTTAACTACTGTATCAGTGGTTCCTAACCTTGGAGGTCAGGACCCCCACTGATGTTCTCAAGATAAATCTAAAGGGTCATGAGATAATTGAAAACATATCTGCTTGTCAAAAACGTGTGTATTTTCAGACTTCACTTGTTGTACTATGCATCCATTTTTCCATTACAGAGTCATTTTACCTATTCAAGCCTCTAAAAATTATTCTGATAAAAAAGGAACATAGTGGAAATATTCAACCATTGGCAATGGGACATAAGTAGACCTTAAAGTCCTTGTAAAGGAAAAAGGGAGTTTTTCTTCTAAAAACCTTATCTAAACCTTATCTAAAAAGACTGAGAACTATACTGTAGTACTGAATGGAGTTAGACTGTAAGGCTGTTGTTCATGATTTTTTTGGCGGACCTGAAACATGGCTCAGTGACGTGCAGGAGCCATGGTCCCCCAACACTATATAAGCTTCACAAACAAACACACGACAATGACTACATATGCTGTGACTGTTGCTAACATTAGCATTGCTAATTAGGTATCATCTGTGCTGTCAGTGCTCTCTGGTCATGGCTGGGTTTTCTCAGATCCACTCAGGTATTACCTAATGTTAAACAGACCCAGACCTGCAATAATAGAATGAGACCCAAACCATGAAGACTTCTAGTCACCAACCAAAAAGGGTGGGAAGGCAGTAAAATCAGTCAGTCAAATCTCAAAAGCATCATTTCTGAGTTACCCCTAGTGGCATCAAGCCATGCAGATTACGTAACTGGGCCATTGTTTCTGTAAAAACATGTTGTTTGTTGAGTACCCAATTTCTGTTTTTTTAATTACATAAGCAGCACAGTCAAAGTTCTACTCATTCCAACTGTATTTTTGTCATTTTTGTAAGAGCATAGTCTAAGAGTCTGTCCTTTTGACCGACTGACAAAACATGGTTATAACTGGTTTTATTTATTTCCTTCAAAGGAGTGGAAAAATATCATCTTTATTATTTGCTCGTTTGAGTAAAAAGGTTAAATTGCTTGTCAGCCCCAAGAACTCATCCGTCTGTTTGTATAGAGAGAAAATATGGATCTGCTCCAAACAGAGTAACAACCCCCACCACACCACTTCTACTGCCCAACTGGCCCTGCCTCTATCCCTGCCCTCTTTCTCTTTCTATCATGTATTTTTCTCTCCTTCTTACTGTGTCCTTGCAATATCTCTTTCATTCATTCACATATTCATTCTGCTTTTTCTCTTTTACACACGTAACTCTTATCTCTCCTTCATCACTCTCTCTCTGCCTCTCTCGGCACAATCACACACACAGACACATGACAAATGACACAAACTCATTCATGAAAATGTTGCGGCACTCAGTCAAGGCTTAACCACTGGATTATGGGATTAGAGAGCGGGACAGATCTAGAGCCTATACACATGAATCACACACACTAATACAAGCCTGTGTGTGTGCTGTTTTTTTTTCTTGTGGTGTTGTAATTATCCTGCCTTGTGGACTTTATTTGTACTTAATGTATGCAGGATTTCCTCTATAAAACATCAGCAGTTCACTGTGCTATTAGTGATTTCTATTTATTACATAGCTAGATTATATATATTGTCTTACAATATTGCAATTACATACTATTACTATTACCAGCTTTCTTAAAAGCATAGTTTGACATTTTGAGAAATACTAGTTATTGCCTTCTTGCAGAGAGGTAGATTAGAATAGTCCTACCACTCTTGTGTTTGTATGAACTGCTGGTAACTGGTTATGTTAGCTTAGCATAACAACTGGAAACAATGGTAAACAACAAACCTGGTTCTGTCAAAGGACCAAAAAACAAGAAAAGAAAATGTGTTTTGGGGGTTTTAAGGTGTTGGTAGACAAAGCCAGACTAGCTAGCTAGTTTTCTTTTACTTCCAGTCGATGCTAAGCTAACTTAGCGTGGACAATTTGCTAGCTGTAGCTTCATATTTAGCATAGAGACATGAGAAATGCACTTTTTTGCTTTCTTGTAAAGAGTTAGATGACAAGATTGATACCACTCTTCTGTTTGTATGAAGCTACAGCTAGCAACTGGTTAGCTTAGCTTAGCATAATGAGTGGAAACAAGGGTAAACAAGTAATCTGGCTCTGTCAAAAGCCAAAAAAACATGTTTGTTAATTTCCTTTTCTTTTTCAAAGACAGAAGCTACCTAGTTTCCCCCTGCCTCCAGTCTTTATGCTAAGCTAAGTTAAACAGCTACTTGCTGTAGCTTCATAGTCAGCGTACAGACATTGGAATGGTAGAATAGTAGGCTGATTCTTTTCATGTAAAGCCAAAGACATACTTGCTTTTAACTACTACTTTAACTAAGTCTGATATGGATCCATATGCAGCATGGCTGCCTTGTGTATCCTGTGCCTGCTTGGAGCATTGCTTGTGCACGGTTGCATATGCAAATGCAAACCTGTGATTGAAAAAGAGACTAAATGTATCTCCGGCCTAACTCTCGGCAAGAAAGTGAACAAGTGTGTGTTGAAAAAATGGTGAACTTAAACTTTGGCCTGCATTTACAGACCAAATCACAGAAACAGTCACTTCTGGGTGCACAACTGACAGTGGATGAGAATAGTGGAAATATGTAAAATCAGACAACTTGTTTATTTCTGTTGTCATTTTCACCCTTAACTGCAATGTTTAAAGATATAAATGTTGTGGTTTGACTGCTCTAATGTTCCTGCTGCATTGATTTTATGTACTATGTTGCCTTGCTAGTGTCTTTAATAAACCACACAACAGTATATCTAACTGCAAGTCAGACTAACTGCTAAGCTTGGGTAAACTCAAGCTGTCATTTTCATTAGTCTGTGGCCCAATAGGCTAATAAGGTCCAACCTAACATTAGTGAATGTTTTAATAAAAGACTGAGTTTGATGATGTTGTTAGGAGGCATGGGATCACGGGAGTTGTTATCTTCACTTTTAAAGAGCCACCACAGCTGATGACAATCTAAATCATACTCATAGAGGTAATATTTGTTTTATTCACTTTACCTTCAGTCATATGTGCCTTCCTTCCTCACTTCTGATGTATCTGACATATCCCATGTTTTCCCAGTAGTTATAGCAACTAGCTAACAATGGTTAGCACTGTTATGTTAAATAAATTACGTATTTTTCTGTTTGAACATTGTTGCAAACATTTGTGATAATGCAAGTACACAACAAAAATAGTGTTTTCTAATGTGGAAATGTTACATATTACGGCTTCAAATTGTACGTGGTGCAGGTTATTTCTACCCAGATGTTACTGTAAACAAACATTGTGATTGGTTCTATATGACATTTGTATAACCATTTAATGAGCTTCTCATTCACCTGCACACACACACACAGACTACTTGCATGTATTGTACAATATGCTTTAATGTGCATATTTTTAACGAGTGTATTAACATTCCCTTTTTATTGTTGCTCTGCATGCTTAACTGTTTTTTGGGGAGCTATATAACCTCTGTCTATTGACAACAGATGAAAATGAGCCCTTTGGCAAAGTCCACTGCATTTACACATCTGCTGTATTACTGCATTTACAACATTGTATTACTACACTGTACCTTTAAATCAAAAATAAAAATTGACAACATTATATAGGGGAGGGTGATGCAGGTCAACAAAATAGACAGAATGAAGGCTTAGAGAGAAGAATTTGGAGTAAAAAAGGAGGCCAAGAGATATTTACCAACACTGACGTGTGCAAAGCTCATAAAGCTAGGAAATATCCTCTCTCTTTCCCTCCCTCGTTCACTGTATTGATGGATGACGGCATGCAGGCGAGGGATATGAGGGGATGAATGGATGGACATGGGAGAGCAGAGGGAGGGAGGGATGACATCAGTGTTGAGCCTGTTTCTGGCCAATCCCCTCGCAGCTCCCTGCCTGCTGTCTCCGCCCTCTCACACCTCTCCCTTGTTGCTACGGCAGCAGCACCATCCCGCCTGTGTGAGGCATTGTTTAGGGTTGGTAGTAACGTGGTGTGGTGTGTGTGTGTGTGTGTGTGTGTGTGTGTTTATATGGGACACTAGAGGCTGCAATCCAACACAAGTAATCACCTCTTTTTTTCTTACTCAATCATCTTTCCCTCCTCTCTCTCCATCTTTGTCATCTTTCATCTCTTTCTCCTCTTCGGCCCCGTTGTGGCCATCGTTGTCTTCCATCTTCCACCTCACCTTCGCTCACCTCTCAGTCTTGACGTTCAAGGTCCTTTCATTTATGATTTATTTGTGCTGCAGTGCCTCTGTCAACTATTCATATTTGATGTTCACGTGCAGCAAATACCATACATTCACATGCACACAATATACAGCATGTACACACACATTATGACTCATAGTGTTACAATTCTGATTTGTCTGCACTTTTTCACAAATGATTTGGAAAACATAGATATATTCTACAGAATCTGGTCCAGAGGTGGTTAGGTGGCCACCTTGTTAGGTGAATTATTGACAAATTAAAGGAAAAAAGGCAAAGAAACATGAAATGCAAATGCTTCTTCACAGGACACAAAGGGTGTTGATGAGAATGATGTGAATAATACTTGTATCGTGGCCTTTGCAGTCACCAGATCTTGATGTAAAACACCTATGAGAAGTTTTGACAGCACTCTCCACCATCATTATTAAAACACTGGATGGGTGACTGTGTTTTGGATGAATGGTGTTGATCCCTCCAGCAGGGTTCCAGAGATTTGGATCTATATCAAGGGTCACTGAAGTTACTACCTTATTGGTTGGTCAAACATTTTCTAAAAAGGCTTTGAATCACTAATGCATTTTATTTTACTGAGTAGACATATGGTTAATATAAAAAACACCCAAAAGGCTGATTCAGGGCCATATAATTAATCAAACTATGCAAGCAATCTACTAGCTATCTTGACTTCTGACTTGCTTGACCTAAACAATGACTCGACTTGCTTGATTCTTACCACAGTAACCTGGGGCTTGCTTGTGACTTGCACGTGCATGACTTACTCCCAGCTCTATGAGATGCTATTGAGTAGCATTATGGAGAATGTAGGATGGATGGTTTTAACCCGTACTGAAGACTAAAAGTAAGGATACCTCGGCCTTTGCTGCATCGTTGATCATGCTTTTAAAAATCTCTTGCAAGTTCCCCAACTTTATGGAACTCCAATAGTAAATTGCTAGAATAGCCCTTTGAAAATGTAGACAAACATCATGTTCTTATGACCAGTAACCCCAGGTGTTATGTAACCTATGGAAATCTATTTTGTTATATTGTACAAAAAAATATATCTTTTATTCTTTTTTATTTATTTTATAAAAAGTGACTGCTCTACTTTTCATTAAAAAACATTAAAACACACACCCGTATTTCCTCTTTTGATGTTTAGGTTTTAGTTTTTGTTACTGAGTCCAGACCACTTTGTGTTCCTTTACTCTATCAGACAGACAAAGTGATATAGTACAAAAAATGTCCCATGAGTTCAATCTGGTTGAAAACCAGCAGCTCCTGATACTGATTGTCTGCTTACAACTGTTATTTTAAAACTACTGCCACATCAGGCTTGTATTACATGAGTTACATCTTGGAATATTGATTAAAAATAAATCAGGTGTGTGAATAAAAGCCAAACACAGACCTGCATATACATGTATTGCCTTCCCATTAAGTGAAACACACACACTCATGTTTTCCCACATGAACCCATTCATAATAAATCTATCTGAGAATGCTACGGCATTTAAATTATCATTTTTTAATGCAGTCTGTTTATCAGTCTGTCTCTTTCAGCTGGAGTGTCTGCCTATTTTGAAGCCAGTCTGTTTGTGTCAGGGTGTCTGCATTTTCCTCCTCTCATCTGCTGCTGTGCTGCTCTCTTTCCCCTCGTAACCATGGAAATGAGATCAACATGCAAATACCTGAACACGCTCTGTAAGGCTGTGTGATAGAAGATGCAAATTGCGTTTCCGCTTGTAGGATTACACACCCACACACACAGATGCACATTCAGACGTATATACACACGCACGCACAAACGTTTATGTGTGCATATACGTAAGCACACCCACCTGCAGCACACCAGCACATTTCTCAGCACATTACACCACAGCCAGACTGAAATAATCTTATAGGTTAAGTAATACAGAACCTTATATAAAAGTTAAATCAAAAATAGTTAAGTATAAGTAATGTAATATTAATTCAAATAGTAATATTTTCAGAAAATATTTGAATTTAAAATTAAGATCATGTAAGTTTTGGCATTTAATTTGAATGACAGTAAAATATAAATTATAAGGAGTAATATGACCTTAAAGCTGCATAATGAGAATATTCACAGGCATGTCTACTGACTGTTTTTCCAAGATTTCTGCAAAACAATTGGCCCAAAATGTGTCCAGCTTTGGTTTATGTGTAAAATCTTCCCTCAGAGACAGATAAACCAATCAGGCTCATAGCTTTCATATCTTATGGTGCTTTTACTATAGACATTTAATACATAGCTGCCACACTGACTATGATTTGTTACTGTGATGCATCAGCGTTGCCGCCATATTGCTCCAGTCAAGACCGGCCTGTTAACAAGTACATTTAAAGAGGGGAGCCGTGTTTTTTCTGGATAAAAAGCACTATAATGTTTATACCCAAATGATTTCGAAGTCATCTTCATGATCTATGTGCAGCAGGAAAAAAAAGTTATTTAAATGGGCTGAGAAATTACAATTTATTGTTTTTTATCCAGGAAAAACACAGCTCCCCTGTTTACACATATATTTTGACAGGCCAGTCTTGCCTGGACCAATATGGTGTCCATGTTGACATTCTATCCAAAGGTCAGTGTGGTGTCTACATATGGCTTTTGCTATGCAAAGTGTCCAGAATACATGTTAAGGTTCTTTGCTTGACACAGATATGCAGCATAGTTCTGGTTTTAAACAAACCAAAACAAAGAGGTTAAAGCTAGCTGGTGTAGCCTGCAGAATTTTGATTCACGAGATAATGAAAAATGTTTAAAAATGCAGGCCAAATATAATCAATCAATCTATCTGTACAATATATCAGAAGACTTCTCATTTAACCCTGTAACACCTTGACTTCATTATAAGAAACTATCTTTCATGAGCTGGTTATGGCTGTATCAAACTCCACCGTGCGCCTCATGGAGTCTAATCTCCGTCCCCATCGCCTCTCGTTTCATTGATGTCTGTTTTTTTTATGAATGAACGACAGAGGAGGAAAGGGGACGGGAAACTGGACGCTCTGTGATAGGCTGCTATCGGTTGACGTCACCTCCGCCGTGACGCTATGCACCCATTCATAAAAAAAAAAAAAGGAAAAAAGAGAAACAACCCAGAGGAGGCACACACGAAGAGAGGGAGAGGGAGAAAGAAAGAAGGAGGTGACCGGACTGAGTGGTTACAATGCGCGGATAGAGGAGACTTTACAGCAGGTTTGGAGGGCGGCGGTGGAGGGCACTGACAGACAGACAGAGAGAGACAAGCAGACAGTGAAGACGACACCCGCAGCCTGACATGGAGGACCTGGCAGAGATGGACTGCCCGGTGCTGAAGCGGCTCCTGAAGGACGACAGCGCCAAGTGTCTGCTGCTGGACTGCCGCTCCTTCCTCGCCTTCAGCGCGGGGCACATCCGCGGAGCCGTCAACGCCCGCTGCAACACCATAGTCCGCCGCAGGGCCAAGGGCTCCGTGCTCAGCCTGGACCAGATACTGGCCGGGGACGAGGAGGTCAGAGGCCGCCTCCGCTCCGGGATGTACTCCGCCGCGGTGCTGTACGACGAGAGGACGCCGGACTCCGAGACTGTGAAGGAGGACAGCACGCTGACTGTGGTGCTCAATGCACTGTGCAGGGACTCCTCCGGAACACACATATACCTGCTCAAAGGTACACATGGTCTTCACTTTTACACCATTTAATACAGTCTTAGTGATGAATGGTCGTTTATTCTTTATCTTAATATAAGAAGTAGCCTGTAAGTCTACAATATGGAATAAGTTCTATAGTAATGGTGCTTATTTCATTCATAAATTTAGCATGTAAAGTGGGAATATTCTTAAATAAGCAGCCTCTATATTAGTCAAAAAAGATGAACAATGAAAATAATGATGATAGTATTAAAGCCCAGTCGGTGCTGGGTGTTTTTTAGTGCAGATACTGATATTAGGTAGTGAAAGAAATTCTGATTCTTAATACAATATTCTCCATCTAAAAGGTAAAGACTACCAAATGTAATGTTACTGATGAATGGTCGTTCATTCTTCACTGTAATATAGGGTGGTAAAGAGGCAGCCTATGAAAATTCTAATAATTTAGAAATTACAAGATCAATAAATTAGCATGATGCAGTAACACAAATAATATTTCTTGTTAAATTTAGTTTTAAAATATTTTTCAATAAGCCTTTATATTAGTTAAAAAAGATTTGCAATGAAAATAATGATGATAAGTACTAGAGACAGACCAATACTGGATTTTTGGGGCTGATACCAACAAACAGTTAACTTTCACTGGAATATTTAATAATTAAAAATAGCAGTGAACTAAAAAAAACACAAATATAAAAACTTGAATTAGGAAAAAGGGTCAAATATATAAATGCCTGTAAAACAGAAAATAGAGATGCTCTGCATTATGTTCTGTAAAAACTACAGGACATCATATTAATGAATACTGATATAACTGCTAGACCAATATTAGGGCATTAATATCAGCAGACCGATACATCTGGCTCCAGTGAGTACACACTGGGACAATAATGTGTCTGTTAATGATAATATTTTTGATAACATTTAGGCTTTAAATGGAACAATCATAGCCATAATAATAATGATGGCTCCAAAGTTTATTAATAGCCTAGTTTCAATGGCTATACCACAGCCTGTCTGGCCCATTTTATTTTCAACCAGCATAATCAATTTTATTTTATTGCTTAGTCCATAAATATACTGAGTATTGTTTTTGTATCTGCTCATTACCCTATAGACCAGAGATTGGAATATCCTGCTAACTGTTTCTGCTCTATTTTTATGCAGTGGTGTATTTTTTTTTTCTTTTCTTTTTTTTTTTTTTTTTACACACAGTACACACACTCACTCAGTCACTCTCAGCTACACACATTCACACACAGACCAATGGCTGTGAGCTGAGTGAATGAGGTAATGCTGGTGCGTAGCAGCCACATCAAACCGGAGGGACTTACAGGACACACTAGATCCTTTCAGAAAACAGTCTGCTTCGGGTAAATCACCGATGGGAGAGCTGTAAAATCTAAAATCAACGCTCGATTTATGCTCACCAGACTATATTTAGACTGCAGGAAATCTGAAAACCAAAAGCTGCTGCAAGCTGCAAGATGTGGCGCATCCTCTTTTTTTGTGCATCCTAATGACGCAGACGCCTTGAAGCACAGGAGCGAATGTATGGAGCTTGTAAAGATGACATTTTCCACAGTTAATCTGGTTTGATCCCTGAGGTGCACAGAGCAGTGGTCAGCCTGGCTGCAGATGTATAAAAAAAGCAAAGAGATGATGAAATTGTTTTCAAATCCGTGGCAGTAGACACAGGACAGACTAGGTCAGGGGTCCCTTTAATAGACTTTGTGTCAAGCTCACTGAACGCAGAGGTAAATCCTGCTGCAGATTGTACCGCTGTGTGAAAATGTGGATTGCTTTTGTCCTTAAGTGTGTTTCTGTAGGATTCATGCATACAATCATAAAATGCCTGTAATGCTTGTGGAGGATCCTAGAATCTGTCTGTGGTCCTCAGTAGTGAGTGGATCTCTCATATTTTACAAAGTAAAAAAAAATATTTTATGAAGTAAAATATGAGAGGGGGTTGCCTTAATCAAACTAGGGTCAGATTGTAAAGCCCCCTGAGGAAAATTGTGATTTTGGGCTATAGAAATAAAATTTGAATTGACTTAATAACTAAAGGTATACTGTAGTCCTTTTCCTGGAACAAAGCACTGCATTTGATGCATCATAACTGATCATAATGTCTCTTTTCTAGGTGGCTACGACAGGTTTTTCACAGAGTACCCAGAGTATTGTTTAAAGACCAAATCCTTACCGCCCCTCACCAGCCAGTCCAGCATCGACTCTGCATGCTCATCTTGCGGGACGCCACACCATGACCAGGTAAAACACAATTCTGTATGTTGTACTGCTTTGCACTACACTTGTTATTATTACAATAACACCAAGGTCTGAGAGAAACACAATTTTGATCCTATATATGTCCTGTAAATATGGCGGAATTGACAATAAAATGATTTTGACAAACCCCAACTCAAGCCTCATGCACCCTCACAATCTGAAGAGAAAACTTTTATAATTTATAGTTAACATTCACCAGTGTCAGCCTGATGTAGGTCACCTGTGAGCTACTGAGTGTGTGTAGCCAATTGTCAAGGCTGCAGCTGATGAGTGTTTCTATTCATAAATAATCAGAAATGCTGCAAGTTAGCAGATCGGAAAACACTGTCTTAAATATGCCTACTTAGTCAGACTAGAAAGAAAATTATGAAAAATGTTGATCACTATTTCCCAAAGCCCAAGATGATTTGAAAATATGATGAAAATATTCACATCCAAGAAGCTGAAATCAGAGAATCAAAATGATAACTTGATAATCAAAATAGTTGAATATTAATTTAATAGCTGATAACAATTTGTTGCAGTTCTGGTCATGTGTAAGATACTGAGTGTGCAGCCAACTGTTAAGGCAAATAATGAGTTCTTTCGTTCATAAATGTGAAAAATAAAGACAAACGACACAAGTCACCAGACCAAAATGCAATGTCAAAAGAGTGTCAGTATAAATCCATTCAGTTTATAATATGCTTCAGAAAAAATATGAACTTTTTGTCTTTGGTAAATAAATGATTACAACTACTAGTGCACTCTCAAAATATAAATTTATTAATGTCACGTCAGTCAGTTAATTGATGAATCGACTGTTTCAGCTTTTTATCCTGTAAAAGTTAACTCTGCATGTAGACATTTACACACAGAGCTGCCTTGTGCAAACACTGCAGGTTATTTTCCCAACTTTTTTCTTCAGAATAAAGGCTAGCCTAAAGAAGCTACACTATTCTTTTTGTTAAAATGGGTGGTTTGTCTTATGTTATGGTTCCACTGGAGGTCATAGTTCATTAATTCACCTCTCCGTCACTTCCTGTGACCCGAGTGGCCTTGTTTTGTTGGTCAGTGGTCTGCTATTAGAGCCTGCAGATTTTGTGCAATTTTCACAGTCACATGTGTGGGCGTGCATTTAATTCCCCTGGAACGCATGAGGAGAAAGATGCAGATGCAAACAATCCAGCCTCTGTATGTTTTCTAAGAAAAGTGCTCGACAGTCTCGGCCGCACCGTCAGGTGGAGTGTTTATTCCAGGAATGATACTGAAGCTTCCTGTCGCAGTGTTACAGAGATGATGGAGTGGGTAGAAGAGCTGGTTGAGCATCTCACTCACCCTCCACCCCCCTCCTCACATTACATCTCTTAGCAGTATTGATCATTTCCTGACGCTGTGTCAGTAGCGAGCTCGTCAGCGGCAGTGACATAAACAGACAGAGTCCTTGTCAATAAGACTCACTACCGGTATAGACTGCCAGCCAGCTGACCCCTCACATCCGATGAAAGGGAAAACAATCCACTTACACTGGAATATGCTCTGAGATATGTTTAAAAATAGAGAAAAAATTTGATTGATACATTAAATATCAAAATAGATGCCCTATATTTGTAGTACAGACTAGAATATTAGTTCTTCATTTAATTTGTATGGTCAATAATTCACATATTTAACCAGAACACAACAAAACCAGACAGGATAAATGCATATTTACATATTTATGATCTGTGAGACACTTCCTTTTTCCAGGAAATGCAACAAACCTTCACTTCCTCAGTCCTGCTGCTGTGTTAACTAACTGACTCTATGCACCGTACTTGTACTTTTGCTTACACTGTTGCAGCCACAAACACGTTATGTCGGAAGAAATGTAACAGTGGAGCATATGTTTCTCAGAAGAATTGTTTTTTTTTTCACAGGAATAGCACAACAGGTCCTCAACAAAGCGTGAGAGAATTCTGAATGTAGATCACTAAGATAAATCTGCTGTACTGGCTGATGAATCAAAAACATGCTCATTTTTCCACTGTATTCTGTGGTTTGAGCACGTTAACAGTAGTCAGTTCACCTGTCACACAGCTCCTGCAGTTGGATGTGTTTCCATATGTGGAAATAAGTTGACTTGAAATAATCGAAGTGTTCCATATCGAACGACTCTGCATTAAAGCTGCAGTAGGCAACACTATAACCACAGACAAGGAGGTTATGTTATCGGTGCTGTTTGTTGGTCTGTCAGCAGGATCACAGATAAAAACACTGACCCAGTTTTCACGAAACTTGATGGAAGGGTCATAGTTCATACTATGACAGTTTCCTTAAAACTAGATTTAAAAAACAGTAATACATCATCTTGTTTTTACATTGTCAGGTGTAGGTCTGTGCTCAACGTATTTTGACCATTACATTTCACTAATTTAATTGAAGTTTTTTTATTTAAAAAATGTGTGCTCACCCTTTTATCTTTGTTTTTTAATTAAACTGGGTCTAAATCAAAGGAACAACCAGGGTTAGCTAGTATTGGTGTAACAATATATCAAATATAAATGAAATGTTTCAATACCATACCTTACAGTAAAAATAACCACTGTGATATTAAATGGTTAATTATATTATTTAATTACAATTTATGCCAATTTTTGCACGTGCTTAGGTCATGGCAAGCTACTTTTTCCAATATAATCCCTCTAAGAGGGTAAGAACTTACAAGTTTAAAGCAAAAATGCGCATCAGATTTATTATTTGATGAAGGAAATTTTTTTCAAGTCATCATTTTTGCTTTAGTTTTTAACATCTTGATAAATATTTTGTTGTGGTTTTTTTGTGGTGTTGTCATACCTTGACTTTTTGGTTTCATTACATCCTTAATGGCTAGTAAACATTAGCCACATCACAGCAGTTCTTTCTTCTTTCTTCACTGAGTCAGACATAACGAGCTGAGTAGAACAGATATTAATTTGTTTGTTAGTTACAACAGTTGACAACCTTGATGTTAAATATCCAGCAAAATGTCCGTGCATATCTGGTGTGTCATTCGACGGGAGGGGCTTAGCAGAATGATACGAGGTTTTTGCATTGTGTATGTTCAAGTTACCTACTGCAACTTTAATCACACAAATAACAAGCTGTCTTACTTATATACATACACATACTTATACTGAAGTCATCTGATATCTGTCCTCTGCTGCTCACTGAGACAGTGAATTCTTTGTCTCATCATATAAGCTGTTTTTTATTCAAGTAAATTATGTCCAACATGGCTCCCATAGTTTGGTTGGGTCAGGAGACTTTAAGTAATGACCTGACTGAATGAATGAATTATGAACAAACTGCCTCAGAAAATCTACCTCTTCACTACTGACTTATAAAGAAGTAATTAACTGATCGTCATCCTTCCAACTGTCTTTGGTCCAGGGCGGCCCAGTGGAGATCCTCCCGTTCCTCTACCTTGGCAGCGCCCTCCACGCCTCAAAGAAAGAGGTTCTGGACAGCATAGGAATCTCCGCCTTGCTGAACGTGTCCGCCGACTGTCCCAACCACTTTGAGGGGGCGTACCAGTACAAATGTATCCCAGTGGAGGACAACCATAAAGAAGACATCAGCTGTTGGTTCCTGGAGGCCATTGAGTTCATAGGTCAGTGAGTAACTGTGTGACGTACGTGTGTGTGTGTGTGTGTGTGTGCGTGGTATCCTAGCAGAACAAATGCATTCCCACGGTGGATAACCACAAATAAAATGAGCTCCCTTCAGGCTGCAGCACGTTTTGCGCGTGAGGTGTTCATTTAGGTCACATTAAAAGAGTTCATCTTAGTTAAGTTTGTTTATTCATTTTGGTGGTATTCTTTTGTGCAAGCTGTTGCAGTGTCTGCTTGCAATGTAATATTGATATAATAATAATAATTATAATAATGATAGTTTATTTTAATTTTCACTATTGATTATTTTCTCATGTAATTGTGTAGAAAACAGCAGATATATATCCTTTACAGTTTACCAGGTGATGCCTTGTTTCTTCCAAAGAACAGTTTAAAACCCAAATATATCCAATTTATTTTATTGTAAGACAAAGAAAACTGCAAATTGACTGACATTAATAAATTCCAATTTTGAGTTGCAAAGATTAGTTGAATAAATGAATCGTATTGCCCTGAGAATCTTTAGGCTGTGGAAAGAACGAGGCCCTTGAGGACATCATCTTTGGCTTTAAAAAACAATGATCAACATTTTTCGCAATTTTTTGACATTTTATAGAGTAAACGATGAATCGCTGAATTGTGAAAGTAATTGTCAGATGAAAATCATTGTTAGTTGCAGCTCTAGCTGGGATATTCCTTTGCATATGATGCTGTTTCAGTAATAGTGGCTCATTACAGTTCATATTAACTCAACAGCCATCTTCTTCAATCCAAAACCGACAGTAAGTGTAAGTGCATCTCTTCATGTTTGTAGTCTGAGAATTTTTCCCATAAAAGAGCTTTTAGAGAACTACAATGGAAAATATTTTGTGTGCTGGATACATTGTGCATACAGATCAGGCAGATAATGACAAACCAGACATATATTCATTAGAATCTGTCTCAAATGATTATTTCCAAGTAGCCCTTTATCACACACATTTCAGTAGAGCTTGCAAAGGCCAAGAAAAAAAGAACTTCCAAAATCTACTGAAATGATTCCATCGCAGAACACAATGATGTAATGCAATCAAGGAAAAGACGGAGGACAGCGTCTGTAATTAGAAAATATTCCAATCAGTCATTTCTCTGCAGCGTGATTTGTGTTTGTCTATGTAATACCGGCGAGTGTGTGATTCGCTTTCACTTTGCACATCCACGCTGTGTGTGTAGACATTGTGTGTGGTTTTCGTGCTGTGAGTGTGTATGTTCGTGAGTCTGGTGTGTGTGTGTGTGTGTGTAGGTGCTGGTATGCGTCATAGTTAGCTGCTGTGGGACCAGAGTCTGACTCATCCACTGTTACCGGGTGAACAGACGCTGTGGTGGTGGAGTTACCTGAAATGTCTATTTGAGAGAGACAGGAAAAATGTCGACATCTTAAAAGCAAAAGACAACGAATGAAAGATCAGGAAGATGGTAGACCGCAATCACATATTTGTGCATGTAGAGATACGCCAGTAAATAATTCAGAAAGGTCAAAGAGTGATGAACAAAGCAGTCGTTTTATATTAAGCAGCGTTGGAACATTAGATTAAACTAGTCAACATGAAAAAAACTAAAGAACCTCCATTATCTTCTTCATAATTCTTGCAGGCCTCCACACATGCTCCAGGACATTAACGTGACCAACCAATCATTCAAACTGAGGATGTTGGGGGAAATTGAGTTACCATAAATGCTTTAATCAAACTATTAAGTAAATCTGGTTATTCACGGTAACAAAGTAATAGCTTGCATCTAAGCACACTGAAAGAGGCAGAGACAGAAATAGGACAGGGGAGGAAGTGTGAACGAGGCTGATGACTCAAATTTTTTGCACTTGCGTGTTTCAGTTAAATGTGATTTGCTGCTTTCTCACTTTGTGGTTAGTTACCAGTTTGACTGCACAGAGAGGGGAAGGCACGAAAGTGTGGAGGAGAGGAAATGAAAAGGGCTCGAGGCGAGGCGTCACTGTACATCTGTTGTGTTTAAAATACTTTGTGGCTGTAAAAAAAAAAATACATTAGTGTATGTCAAGGGTGAAGACGGAGTGGATTCATTTTTTTCTATTTGGCTTTGCAAGCGTGAGAAACTGTTGGAAATCAAACAGCTTCCTCTTCATTTGCATTTAATGTTGAGCTCAACTGAAAAATTAAATATAACAATACATGACAAAAAATCCATCTCATTCAATTCTTATAATTTTTTCTTCCTGTAAAACAAAAATTGATGTGCTTATGTAGGTTTGAACTAACCAGTTTCAGCCAAGATGTCACAAAATCCACCCATCAATCAGTCTTCAACGGCAGAGCTAAGATTCAGTAGTTAGCTAGCTAGCACGTCATGATTCATCTGGACTTTAATGTGAACTGAGATCAACTGTGAAGATTCTCAGTACTATTAGGCTAAATTAACCTTAAAAAATATAATGAATGGAAGGATGAAAAGTTCATCCTCAAATAAACTGATGCAAACATGCTTGCAACCCTTAGCTTAAGCAAGCAAAAACAACACTTAAGCTAGTGACTCTGCAAGGCTAACCTCATGAGCTCAGCATGGATTTTTAGCAAATGTTTAATATCAACATGTTAACGTGCTCATACTGACAATGCTAACATGCACAATGTTTACCATGTTCTCTATCTAAGTGTAGCGTATTAGCATGTAGCGTATTAGCATGCTAACATTCACTAAAGAAGATGCTTTGGAAATGTAATTTGGCCATAAACCTAAGTGGTTACAGTTTCTATGTCTGTTTTTTTGGGTAGGATCACAGTGTATTAATATTCTCATAGTTGTAATACATTATAAACATTTAATAATTATAATAATTGCTCTTATAATGCATTATAGCATGATTATAAGTGACTCTGATTGGTCAATGTTTGCTTTAAGTAAAGTGAAAAAAGTGTTATTAGATCTATGCAACAACACAAAATGTAAAACAATTAATTTGTTGGGTCACAGCAGAAAATCAAATTGTCCAATTTGACACAGTTTTTAGAGGCTGAATAACTGAATGACGTATGTGTACATTTCACTAATGTAATGCTTCCCCGAAACCTAATTTGCAACACATAATACCGTATTATAATAATAATGTATTATAATTACATTACAGTGCATTATAACAGTGTATTTTTAAAATGGTTATAATGTATTACTATGACTAGAATTATACTACACTATAATTTGTGCCACTGCAATGTCAGTGAGTGATTGGATATATGAAATTATAAAATATAAAATTTTATGACACTTTTAATACTAAAAAGTCTAATAATTACAAATGGTTTATAATGTGTTATGAATTTTGTTATAAATAATTCAAAATATTTTGTTTATGACTATAATATTACATTGCTATAAGTACAGTATAACACATTATAAGTATGTTTATAATGCATCATAGATGGATTATAATGCATTATAGACATAGGCATCATAAAAAAATGGATCCATTTAGACAAAGGATAAAGAAGTTATGAGCTTACTATCCTGAGGGGCAAATGTCAGTTCATCCAGCAGTTGTTGAGACATTTCAAATGTCAACCTTACGATGGCGCTACAGCACCAGATCCACGGCAATCCATCTTTTAGTCTTATTTCCATCAGGAGATTTTCGTATTGGTCTATAATAAATGAAATATATGCATTATCCATGGAAACCTCTGACCTCTGACCTCCTCTCTCTCCTCAGATTCAGTACGGGACTCCAGTGGGCGAGTGCTGGTCCACTGTCAAGCGGGCATCTCCCGTTCTGCCACCATCTGCCTCGCCTACCTGATGAAGAGGAAGCGGGTACGTCTGGACGAAGCCTTCGAGTTTGTGCGCCGGCGTCGCAGCATCATCTCCCCTAACTTCAGCTTCATGGGCCAGCTGCTGCAGTTTGAGTCGCAGCTCCTCGCCACCTCATGTGCCGCAGAAGCAGCCGCCACAGCGAGCCCACTGCTCGGACCCAAGTCCTCGACGACGACCACGTCGGCGTCAGCCACACCCACCTCTCCATTCATCTTCAACTTCCCAGTTTCTGTGGTGAACTCGGCCTACCTGCACCACAGCCCAATCACGACCTCCCCCGGCTGCTGATGGACAGCCAATCACAGCCTTTCCCCCAAGGAACTGAGCACAGACTGGGCTGCCACTGGCTGGAAGGGCTGTCAGTCTCACTGACGGCTGCACATGCTTCCAGGGCGGGGAGGTGAGAAGCATCATGGTGCCTGATTCAAAACTCAAAGACTGAAAATAAACTTTTTACATTTCAGAAACCAGCCAACGCTCCTTCCATTTTAACAAGAGAGATTTCTTCAAACTGACCAAAAATGAATTTCAGTAAACGAGTGGATGGAGTGTTGGACTGACCTTTGCTGAAGACACGCCCTCTTCCTTGAAAATAAAAAAAAAAAAACATGGCAACATGCACAGAGACACATTGACACACAGACACTGACACAGGGAGGCAGCGAACACACACTCTTGCTGCCTCACTCACACACGTATACACACACACACACACACACACACACACACATTCATGAGTACCAACTGAATAAGCTCAGTATGAAGACAGGGGCTGTTGCTATGGAGACCACAGGTCTTTAGGAGAGGAGATGGACACAGGAAGGAAGGAGGAATTTTAAGCACCCTCTCTTTCCCCCTTCGGGTGTCCCTCCTGCTGCCGGACAAAAGAGATGGATGGAAAGACGAGGGGAGGAGACGGTGATAGAAAGCAGGAGCCTCTTCAGTGACAGGTGCTCCGCCGGCAATCCGGCCAGAGCTTCCTGTCTTTCATACGTCCTCTTCCGCTCTCCGTCTCTCCCCCACACCTTCCTCTCCTCTCATCTCCCTTTTCATCCTTTTATATTCCTTTCCTCCTCTCATCTTCACCCTGTCCGCCCCCTCTCCTCTGCTCCTCATCTCCTCGCTGAAGAGAGGCTAAATAAATAAAATCAGATGCCAAATAAAGGCCAGGGCCTTTGTAAATGGACTGGGAAACCCCACTGTAGGCCCCTGATACACACTGTAGGAAACCCCTTCTGCTTCATCACAAATTTAAAGTTGTTTTGGATCAGAAGGTGAACTTTGGCTCTGGAAGACAGCCACTTAAAGGACCGTGCTGGTGTTTTTGTATGTTTTAATCCACTATAAATAAGTTATTATTATCTTCAACCCATTTTCCAAAACATACATGCCTTTTAAGACATTGGTTTTAAGACTTAACCCTATGGGAATGCTTTGGAAAAAGTTTTTTTTTTTTTTTTTTTTTTTAAATCGGTGGGATAAAATGTGCATCACCAGTGAATGGTCCTTTAAGATGTTGTGCCTTGTTCATAAAGGTATCCCCTGGATTTAGGCGTCCCTGGATTTACCAGTGGAATGATACTTTTTTTTCTGAGCTGCTACGAAGCAGACTGCTGAATGTTAGTCAGACTTTTAAATTAATTGTAAGCATCTCAGCAGTGCGGTACAGAGTCTTATTCCACAATGTCAAAAGAGCAAAAGCTTCTCCCTTCATCTCAACTTGCACACACTCAGAGACATAAACACACACACACACACACAAATATGCTATATTTGAGTAAGTCCGTATTAGGCGTCAGACTCAGTGAATTCTACCTTTGAAATAACAATTTTTCAGGCTTACAAAACCATGACTATCCACTGAAACATTAAACACAGAGAATTTGACATCTTAAATTTGAGCAAATTGACTCCTCCCAAGTCCTGCCCCTTTTTGCCTGTGCGCCAATAAGCAAGCTCCACTCCACCAACTGAGCTACAAAGACACCTTAACATTAGCTATTTTGGAGGATTTATAGATAATATTTTTTATATAAACAAAGAATTAAAATAGTAATACTACTAATAATAATATATGCACAGAGCTCTTAGAAAAAATATTGGTTTCCTAAAAAAATTGTGGTGGGTTCAAAATAAATGTTTTTATTTTTTTTTTAATTTAACAAACTAACAACCACTGGAAAAAAAATGTAAAAAGGAAGGGGGAGTGCGACCTCTAGTGGCTCAGTGTTATCACTGTTATCAACAGTACCTTTAAGATGTCCGTCGGCAACCTCTTCAAAATTTAGTCTTTGAACATAGACAGACCTCAAACATGTAAGTACAGTAAACAGGGAAGGAGAAAGATGACAGATGCTCAACTTACTCTGCAGGACTTAGGATGGGTCAATTGGAGAACCTTATTTCAAAGACAGGACATCTAATCATGGATGTTTTATACTCTGCTTACCAAACATCAGGGACCCTCAGTTTTTTTCCTTATGAAAGGAATCCAGGTTAACAGAACACATTTATCACTTATTGATTTCACTTTTCAAATCCATACCGAATAAAGGAGTGATTGACACAAAGAGAAGAAAGCTTTCTGCTTTGAGGCCATAGTCCAATAACAGGAAGTCGTCCTTTTAACTCAGTTCAGTCGGTGTATATCTGGGTCTGATGTGCACGTACAAATACAAACAACACAACCATAACTCTTCTCTGTTTGTGAAGGTTGTCCACAGTTCTCGTCATAGTACTTTGAAGTCATGCAATACTACACTTGCTTCAAATCTTCATAATACCACAGTTTGAGACAATATGTTTGTATTGCTTCTGCTTCTGACCAGGCTAAGCTCTACACTCTGTGCTAGACGTCCAAAGGCACAAAGTCCAACCATGGTTGCTTTTATACCCGGGTCCTGATGTACACACAACACACAACACACAACACACACACACACACACGGTTTCAAGAAAAAAACAAACCTTTCTCTGTTTTTGAAGATTGTCGGCACCTATCTCTGTAGCACTTTGAAGTGATGCAATACTGTATTTATAATTTATGATTGATTTGTACATCATGGTGATGGTAGACCGACTAGACTTTACATAAAGACATTTTGTCCACGTAGAGACAGAGAGAGACAGAGAGAGAGAGAGAGAGAGAGAGAGAGAGAGAGAGAGAGAGAGAGAGAGAGAGAGAGAGAAAAGAGAACCAATCAGTGAAAAACGCAATACTTTGTACACGTGTGTGGTATCCGTCTGTCTGTCTGTCTGTCTGTCTGTCCGTCTGTCCGTCTGTCAGCCTGTCTGCCTCTTTGTGTTAGTCCATCTGTCTAGACTGTCTCTGTCTAGTCAATGCTGTTTACCCATCATGGCAATATCAATCCTCCACTTGGACATTTATATAAAAAAAAACAACTTTCCCTCAATTTTATTGTGGAATGAATAATCTGTGCATTTATTTATTACTGAAGATCCACTGTTGAATAAACAATGTTCTTAATTAATGAATTAATTGTTTGTGCTTTCTTTTTCTGTGTCATGTTCTGTGAATGACACTCACAGTATGAATATACAATGCAATACATTGATAAAAGGCTATCATATGAAAATTAGTTAATTATGCACAATATGGATAAGATAGACAATAATTTTAAAAACTATAAGTTAATGTTTCCTGTAGTGTCTGCACACCTGAGGGTAAGAGAGGTGATTTAATATTCCATAGTTCTGACTGAACCAAATCTAACTGACATCACTATTATAATAAAAACACAGGACAGTTCTGACTCTTCAGATGTCCATTTATTTTTTCTAGCAAAGTACATCAAACAACTTCAAAAATATACTTTGGCTCTGTTAGAGCATTTGCTAAAGAATTCAAATAAAAATGACATAACTGGTCAAATCAGATATTATTTTAGTTGATAATTTACTGTGCATTCCTAAATATATGTGGGCACACACAGTAGGTGTAGGTTAAGTGCATGCAAGTCCCAGAAAAAAACATGACTCGTCTAATCACAGAATGATGGCATCATGATGACAATTAAAGAAATTAAAGGGATATTTTTTACTTGAGTGCCGCTTTCCAATCAATTAATTATAATTTGCTTCAAAAATAAATAAATGTCATTGTCCAAAGTAATCCAAGGACGCCAGAGACAAATAAAAGACAAAAGCAGCTACAGTTAGGGGGGTGGACATAATAACACCTGAAGAATCCATCAGATACGATATCAGTGAGATGATGAGTTTGCAAGGCTCATGATTATTATTATTTTAAAAATTACAGTATCAGTACCGTTAAAGTGATACTGATACCAATGGAGTATTTCATTTGATCTTTTTTTTTGAAGGTTCTTCTTTATGAAGAATGGTGGTGGTCATTGGAGCCAAGTAAAACAATATAAATAGTCATTCATAATCATAACAATATCAATAAAAATTTCCTAACAATATCAATAGTCATTTTTTTCTAGATTTTTGTACCAAAAGGATTGAAGGCAGGTATAATTTGACTGGAAGGTTTTGATACTACTTGTATTATTATTTCAGTTGTCACTTGAAAGGTACTGAGTACTGATACCCAGCCCTGATTATGGTGTTTGATTTCTTCCTTAAGGACAGACTTTACATGAGAAGGTTGATAAAAAAAAACAAAAAAAACAAACAACAAAATAAAACACATGAAATAAAACAACAAATCCTCTCATTATTGCGATAAAATTGGAAATCTATGGAAATTGTCTTTTTTTTTTTTTCGTCATTTAAAACAGCAGGACCCCCTTTGTGTGGTGACTCATAATAGTGAGAAAAAGAATGTTAGCTTGCAGCGCCATCAAGTGGTGAGAATATTTAACTGTCCTCATTTATCTCATTTCAGAGGATGATAGACACATGAGCAAAACACAAGCATGGTGATTCCAAGTTATACTTATTATTCAAAACACCTTTTAGTCAAATGTTTTAATTGTCTCTGTTGAGTTTCATCATCCCTCAGCTGTATTAAGTCACTGGCTGAATTCATTAAACCACACAACTAGTTTTCCCTCAACTTCCTGTAGCTCAACACCAGTAAAACTAGAGGCTCGTGATACTGGTTCCCCTGCACCAGAATTTTTTAAAATTTCATTTACAAGAGGGCTGAAATAATTGAGAATTAGTCATAGGCAGCGTTTCACAAAGTTTGTAAAGTTTTTCCTCATGCAACAGTTCTGAAGATAGTGTGATTTTGTTAAGGGAGTCTGGGGTTACTAGCCTGTTCGCAAACATCTGCTGCAGGTAAGAGGGAGCAAACAAATCAATGCACTTACAAGGCGTCAGTGAAGTAGGCGGTCTTTGTGTTCACACTGTTAAAAGCATATGATCTCAGTGCTTCAAAGTCAGTTTCTGGGTCTGTTGAGCTTTTGACAGCTCAGGGTTGAAATTCAGTTGAGGCATTGAGTAAAACGGCTTGGAAGAAAGTCTGTAAATTACTTGAAACTCCTGACATTCTCACTAGTTTCCATTATGCAACAATAAGAGAGCTGAACTGAGGTTATTTTGGTGGTCACTTGAGTAGTTTATCTGCAATCCTTGAGTGGGACTTTCTTCTCAAATGTTTGAAAGTAAAATGGTGATTTAGGGACAGATTTCTCAAATCTACAGAGACTCCATAGCAACCAGCTTCACATGTCAGCACTACATGTGAAGTTATTGATTACATTTATTTATTGGTGGGAAACAAGATCTTTTCCATTTGTTCCATATAAATATGTGTATCTGCATACTAAAAAGGAATGAAAGAGATTTTTTAACAACTTAAAAAAATTATAGAATCATTGTGTTTTTTAATGTAAAGACATGAAAAGTTGGGAGGAAAGAGTTGTGAGTGAGAGTTAAGACTTACCATTACTTCTTTCCTCTGCAGTTTTTTCTGGTAAGTGTTTCAAAGATAACATAGGAGGTCACCTGCATAAATAGAAGTAATGGAAGAATTAGAACTTCTTCTTTTTGAAGAAGGTAATGAAAGCTGATAGAAGGAAAGGGAAAGTTTAGAGAGTGTGAGTGTGTGTGTGTGTTCTGCTGCTACCTGCAGGAGGCTCACTGCTCCGGTCTACATGGACAGTTTGCCAAGGCAATGATAAACTCCCTCATCAGATAATGATGATAATGAAGCCCCTGCAGCAGCTCTTCTCCTCCTCCCTCTTTCTCTTCCTGCTTGTAGCAGCCTGTCAGAGAGATGGACTGTGGGAGAAATTTTAGTTATTGTCCTTTCAGACCAGTGCAGCAGGACTGGAATCTAAGCAATGTAATGCTGTGGACAGGGTCAGCAGCACAACATATTCCAGTGGATAAAATATGATATAGTGTCCCTATGAGATAATCAGAGATAATCTGCCTCCCGCCATGTCCACCTGTAGGAAAAGCCGTAGACGTCTCATATATCAGCTGAGGTTTGTCTAGAGAGATGGAAGTGTGAGAACCTGTGGCACACATAACTTGTCCCAGCGTCACAAACATGACATGACAGTTTTCTGCCATATGTGGTTGTGTGTTGATTTTACTTCAATGTTACATCAACATTTCATAATACCATTTCATAACCTGCACATATTCACAGGTGCTGTGGACAATTACAGTTACATTCATTTAAATGATCAGGTAGTAAATGTTTAAAGTAAGTTATTGCTTGCAGCAGTCCTTCAGTAGCAGCACAAAGACGAGCTGGTACACGACACATCTGTAATAATTAACACACTGCTGAGGAATGGACTCATAGTTCAACAAAACATTATTCAACTGAACACAGAATAATTTTGTTAGTTAGAAGACATGTTTCTGCACTGAATACTTTTACTTTTAATACTTTTAGAGTTCCCTGATTATACTTAGGCCTACATGCTTTCAGTGGTGGAAAATATATTGAAAGCATATTTACTCAAGTACTGTACTTTAGTAAAACATTTAGGTAATTGTACTTGATCCAGCTATAGTATCACTATTTTTCACTTAAGCAAATGATTTGAATACCTACACCACTGCATACTTTTACTTTGTAGCCTAATATTTAGAGTATGTTTTATAGAGTGGTATCCCTACTTTCACTTAAAGAAAGGACCTAAATAATTTCTCCACCACTAGTCTCAACAGATGAATTTATGAAAATATAAAGTGACTTGAATCATTCATGTACTGTAATTATTTCTAACCCCAGCAGGCCTATATACAGATACAGACAAAATTTTATATATATAATGTGCACACAAATGTAAAGCAACATTTTTTTGTGCCTTTTTTAAAATATATTTTCAGGCCTGGGCTTTCACAAACTCTTCCTTTTGGTTTGGTAAAGTGACGGTGCCCTACTGAACACCTTTTGTACCGGAAATCACTTTTGACCCTGTCTTTTCTTGAACCACATCACTGCTAAAATTAGTGCTTATCTAAATACTGGCCCTTGTAAAAGAATCATCCGGCCCCCAGGGTTCCACTATCCTAGAACCTGCACTGATTAGACGCATTACCATAAAGGTTGATTGGGTCTTTTCATCTGTGTGGGTATTAATGCTTTTGCTTTTTCTCGCCATCGTGATTTACCATCCAAATGAGTGTTTTGGGTTGATGAATTGCAGCGTTCCTTCCTGTTCTTGGATTGGCCGAACGGCTTGACCCTCATGGCCATTCATCTCCTCGCAAACACAGAAAATCAATTGAACGGCGCAGGAAACAGGATGGATTGGAGTTTCAAGACACTTAAGTGCCTCCCTAATCACAGACAAGAAAATAAATGTCCTTAGTGTTTTTTAAATGTTGAGATGAACCCTCTTGGTCTCCCAGATCTCACTGCGTATGGATTACAGTCTGCACTGATACCTACAGTTACTAATAGTTGTTGATGAACTTGTTTTGCCTGAAAGTACATTAATCAAAATGTTGTTTGGCAGTAAAACAGGACAGTGGAAGCGTAGAAAATAACAAAAGTAACCAAAAACAGCAACAGTCCTGCAATAAATCTTCCCTTCATGAAAGCTATAATGTTATTTTTTTGTTGAAATTGTTTTAGAAAGGTGTTAATTTCATGTGATGGCTAATTTTGAAGACCGTTTATGATGCAAGTGTTTTACTGGGAGGTCTATAATATTTTGCATTGAAGGATGGATGCTAATACCTTTCTATAATTAAAACAAAATAAAACAGAGTTGTCTAATCACATCACAGCTTATGCAAAAAAACAACATGTAATAATATTCAACAATACCCTGTCTTGTGATATATTTTTTTTTTGGCTTGTTTGTTGTAAAACACTTTGCCACAAGCCTGTTTTTTTTAAAGTGCTCCATACATTAATTTGTTCTTGAACTTTTGGCATTTTGGAGTTGTATAAGGATAGTTATTTAACCGGAAAATTACTCTGTGGATTGACGAAATTGAATTGCCTGCTTCAGTGGAGGTAAATTAAAGGGATATTTCAGATTTTTTAAGTAGGCTTATATGAGGTACCAGTTGATAGTGCATTACTTACAGTAGGTAGCGGGCAGCACACCCCCAGTTTGTAGGGGCAGACAGGGGTACGAGTGAAGGAAGCTACACGATGTGATGCTGTGGACAGAGTCAGAACAGTGTCAGAACAATGGCAAGGCAAAGTGGTGAAAATACTCTAAATATAGGGTACACTTAAATGGATACTTATACTACTTTTTTAGGTGGCTAAAACACATTTTGGAGTGCACCAACCGCTATCTACTATAGGTAATAAACTACCTCATAAAACCAAGGTAAGATGAATTAAAAAGCACATCCTGTTAAGTAACCACATGGTGCCAATAAACTGGAGTAAAAAATAAGACTGTGACACATAAAGTCACTTTGTTAAGTTCTTTTATTAAGGATTTTCTTCTGTACAACAGTGAGGAGTTTCTCTGTTCCACATGTTAGCTGGTCGGCAGCTCTGTACAACCGTCTGTACAACAGGAGGTCAGACATCACTGATGAGGAAATGTGTTCATTAAACTGGTGGCTTTTGGTAGAAGGCAGGTCAGAAGGTGAGGCATGGATTGATTAAACACACATACATACACACACACACACACACACACACACGCACGCAAGCACACGCACACCCCTCCAAATTATTTACAACATGATGGCTGACTGGCCCTTGAGACAGATAAGTAGAGACAGACCAGCTAAAACACAATTCAAATAGTTAATATCACATAAAAAAAAGTCTTTGAAAAGTCTTTCAAAGGATGAAAAGCAAGAAAAATAAACTCAAAATCGTCCATAAAAGACCTGTTAATAAAAGGCCCATCTGGAGTTAGTTTATTTACAGTCTCATTTAAAATAAAGCCCACGGCTCTCTGCTAATAAATTATACGGTGCTGCTGTTGACCTCAGTGAGGTCAACACCATATAAACTCCACCTGCTCTGTATACGCCAAGTGAGCCGACAGCGATGTCCCAACTTTCTTCTGAAACCTTGGTTTTAGTGCTGACATGTTAACTTACAAACCGGGGGCTTGTCTGTCTCCAAAAAATGCTTTGTTTGTGATTCATCTAATCAGAATTCAATGCCAGATCATAAATAACCAACTCTGTGAGGGAAAACAATGGATATTATATGTGTGGGTAAAATTACCATCGTAATTTTTGTAATGCCCTAAAAACAAATAAATATAATAATATAGGGCCGTATACTGTGGTAACTGTGTCTCACTGCTGCAGCTGCTTTATTTTCTCTTTGAAACTTTTTTCTATTACAATTTAATTTCAAGCTCATTAGTTTTTCTCATTTTTACTTTAGTCATCACTTGTTTTTCCTGACTACTTATTTATTTAATTTTTCACTTTTAATTCATTTCCCTTTCATTTTCCCTGCAATGAATCACTCTGTAATTTGCCGAAACATGCTGCTGTGCAAGTAATTTTTATTATCATTCATTGTTATTGGGATGAACTGTTGCTATCTAACGTGTGGGCGGCAAAAAAATGCTGATGTGAAGACTTCACAGCTTGAAAACAGTCTGACAGAAACGTTTAGTTTAATTGTATCGGGGGTGTCTATTTTGAGCTGCTGGTTCATTCTGACAAGGTGATTTTTTTGGGCTCAGTTCACAATTAACACGGATTCAATGCTTGTTTACACTCAGCTCAGACCAACGTCATCTTCACCTTGAAAACGCAAATCAGCTGAAATCTGAGATTCACAGAGGCTGTGATGCAAACAAAGTCAGAGTAAAAAGAAATTAAATATAAGTATCAGAACAGCTTTGATAAATCTGGATTTGATTTTGTAACAGATATATAAAAAAAAGCAGTTTCTCTCGGGTAAACCTGCTATGGTGACTTTGTAAGTGATTTCAAGGCAACCTGTTCATTGTCGAAACCCTTTTAAGGCCATTTCCCTCCACATTCCACAGTTTCAAGGATTTTCAGAAACCTTCAGCGCTGCTCGACTTGTCCTGACATGACTGACATAAAAGAAACTAAATACGTGTGGTCCCGTGCAGTGTTACAGTGCTGTTAATTAAAAATAATGGTAACACTTTCTATGAAGGTCATGTCTATAATGCACATTCATAAGATATTTAAATGCATCTATTAGGCTTTATAAAACTCTTCATACATGTTTATAACCATGCATGACAACCTACAACAGGGTTTCTAAAGTATTATAAGTAGTGGACGTGATGTATAATAAGTTTAATGCCTCCATGCCAAAGCAACAACAGAGTTTGAAAGAAGAATCTTACACAGCACATTATAACCACCATGACTTTAGACAGTTACAAAGGCCAATAGAGAACTGATCTAACATGTCATAACAGAAGTTTCTGTGTCTTATAAACATCAATAATATGCATTACTCAGTTACAGAAGGATGGATGGATTAACCAATTTCATAACCTTAGAATTTCTGACTGCTTATGATATATAAGAGCAGTCCTCTTTGTGCCTTATAACTGGCTAAAGTCATGATAGTTATAAGCTGTGTAACCCAGGACCCAGCTTCTTCCCTCCAAAACTGCTGGGCTGACTTTGGCATGAAGGTATAACGCATTATGAATGCTGAACTTATGTTATGTCCACCACTTATAAACCTCGTTATAAGTTGTCATGCCTGATTATCAACATTTATAAAGAGTTTTATGAAGTGTTCTAACTGCATTATAATGTCTTATGGCGCTTATTGTAACGTGACTGAAGACATAACAAAGTGTTAACAAAATAACAATCATAAATAAACTATCAGCAAAAAATTATGGTCAGTATAGTAAAAAAAAAAGTGTTCAAGCTTTCAATACATATTGTGTTTGTTTGATAAGCTGTTATGATGTTAGTGTGTCACCATTAATGGTTAATACAAACAGATATGTTTTCTTTATGTACAACATACCTATCATCTTTTTCATCATCCTTGACCTCAGTCAACCCGTAGATATCTGGTTATATAAATATCTTCTTGAAGCCCGTGAAGCTCGAATGATTCGCTAACAAACTGAGACCAGGCACATTTTTCACATGTTTGAGGAGTGTAAACGCAGGAGTGTGAAGATGATGGATGGTGCAAGAATTAAAATGAAATTGGAATATGCCTCAGAAAAACACAAATAAATAGTGCTATGTGGAAATACATCCCTACAAAAATGTCTTCCTGATAAGCAATATGTTGTACTGTACTGTGTTTTCCTCAACTGCATACTGCAAGGCCGCACTTCCTCGGCTGCACCACTAGGGGGCATCGATGGTTAAAGGTGGAGAGGAAAGGGGCGAAAAGGCAGCAGGTTCATGTAAACAACAACACGGGAAGATGTGGGTCCCTGTGAGACATTAACAGACAAAACAAAAGGATGTTCTAGATGTGAGTGGACATGAGTGACATGGGCTTCACGGAGGATAACGTCCCTTTGTCCCCCAGTGTTCACTTTGAAGGCAACCTTTGTCCCTGAATTATTTCTTATGTCGGTAACAGTCACTTCCAACGCCAAAGACCAAAGGAGGTGATGTAACAAAACTTTACAACAGCAGAAAAGCAAGCGCTCTGTCCAGAGAGGACATTGATCTTTGTCTTTTTGTTGGCATCAAAGATCACCCACTGGCTGCTGGGTTAGTAAACACAGAGCTCACTGTGTGCAGTTCAGGGACATCACCTGCCAAGATTTCTCTGTGTTGAAGTTCAAACTCTCACAACTGTTTTTTTTGTAGACGTCTGAGTTGCCAGGTGCAGCTTCAAGTGAGCTGTGGTACAAATGAAGAGGAACCGTGTGAGTCAAGCGTATGTATGCGTGTGTTTGTGCATGAACCAGAACCAGGTCATCCTGGTTCTGGTTCATGCACAACTGTTTTAATCTGAATTGGGCCGAAACAAGCAGCAACCACCATGTTTGACTGTCCAGGTCAATGTGGAAGTTGTTAAAAGATCTTGGAAAACAACAATAAAGGCATTCTGAGTTTGTCACATCACAGAAACATGTTATTGACCACCCAGTCAAATTTTTGAATTTGAACGAAATTGTGAACAGTTTAATGGTTTAAGCCCACAATTCAGTACTGCATAGTTCTCAGCTTTTTCATATGTTTTGAGGAACTATTTTCTAACATTAATAATGTGAAAACAAACCCCTTTTCCTTTACATGAACTTTAAGATGTAGTTCCAATAATGGGCGCTAGATACAGTCTCCAGACTACTTCATTAAATCGAACTGGAAAGCCTCAAAATTCTCTGTAGCGATGCAGAGTCAGTGTTTTAATTGTACTTGCAGGATTGTAGGATTTGAGTTAGGATTAAGTTTTGTGGACTGACACTTTGTCGTTAGTCCCGGTTTGTCCCCTGCCAGTCCACATTTTGGTAGCAAATGCGCTGCTGAGAAACATACAATGGTACACTTATGTGATTGGTTCTCGCTCCAGAAACAAATCACTCCAGAGTTCACTAGACAGCGGTCAAAGACCACCCATTCAGGCAGACCAGAGAGTGGTTGTTTGGTCTGCACCAGTGTTTGAATCCACTGTTCACACCAACCTAAACAAATCACATCGATGGGATTAATGCTCCAGGGCTGGGTTCAACTGGACTAAACAAGGCTGATGTGAACCCGACACAAAAACATGGGAAAATAGGGGTCCAGGTTGAAAGACGGTTTTACGCATGTCCTGTAGCCAAAATTCAAAAATGCCCTCTTCATTACAAGCAAATTAAGGCTAAAAGAGCAATTTATAGATTTACTGACAGATGTCTCAGCCTGTCACACTCAACTATTGTGGTTGCTGCTTGCTTACAACTACGTACTGGCCTAGTAAAAAGAAAAACTTTGATGTCCATGTTTCTCTTAGCTGTATGCGTTTGAAGTTTTGCTGGCAGCAGCTCTCTTCTGACTGTGAATGTTGAAGATGGTCCCAGTATGGACTGTAGTGGGAAAGTCTGCAGCTGGCACTGGTAGCAACAGCAGTGGATTGTGGTCTCCTGTTTGCTTTCTGCTTATTGACTTCTGGGTATTTGTCTGCTGTTATGTGTTTCACTTCTTCCCTGCTCACGCGTGTTTCATCAGTTCTTCTTTGCTCACAGCAGAAGAGACATGAGAGAACGTGGAGAGAGAGCCGCGTCTTGTTTACACGATCCTCATTGGTGAGAAATGTGACAAGCTGTAACTGGATTTCTGTTCTCTCAGCACGACAATCGCTGCTTCTGGAAGTGGCCCCGGGGTGTTGTTTTGTTGCTACGGATGATGCACGAAGCCAAAAGAGGACACAATATCAAAACAACACATTTAAAACTGGGGGTAGAAGTACACAAGCAATGCAAAGGTGCAAAATCAGGGATGTTTGTTTTGCTTTGGTCTGTGTCCTCTTCTAATTACTTCCTTAATTGTTTTTAGGCTCAAGCCAGAGGTCTGCAAATTTAAAAATTAGCTTACTGCTACACTTTGAGAAGTGTTGATCAAACCATTTTCTTTTTCTCCTGCTAACTTAGATCCAATTAATTAAAGAATCTGATGGATTTTTCCTGTCTGCTGCTTTGCACTGAGCATGTATCGTCCCCCAAAAACTCAAAGACGCTGCCTCCTCCTCATCCTCCCCTTCTTCTTCCGTTCAGACACGTCTGCGTCTTGTTTCTGAGGATCTGCCTGAACTCCTGCCTGAACGACGCTTCGCCTCGCCCACCTTGAGTTCAGTTCTGGGGGGTCTTAATTTAGGGTCTGAGGTTTGAAACACCTTCTAGTTCAGTTGTAGCCCTCTCACAGAGCGCCTCTAGTCCACTGCAGCCTGGCCTTCTGCAGGTCCAGCTGTGATTGCGTTTTAGGACTTCTGCTCGGAGGTGGCGGCAGGTGCGGCCGGACTCTCTGGCTTCACAATCTGGTAGGTGATCAAGTATTCTGGGTACGCCTGAGGACAAAGAACACATCGAAGTAAAATTAAATAACAGGCTTATTTAAGTGCTGATATTCAATTGATCATTTAAATCAGGGTTCTTAAACGTTTTCAGTTTGAGACCCAAAAGAGAAAAGTCCCCCTGCGATCCAAACTTACAAAAATACATCATAAATCACCATAACAACATACATTACAAACTAAAGACAAAGAACACAGCAAACCACAAATTTAAAATATATATGAAATGTATTAACTTCATTATTAAAAGGACATCACAGCGATAATACATTTGCTAAGTGTAATGTTAAATTTCTCACCACCTCATTATGAACTTGTACTGTCGACTGAAACACTAGAGGGCTTTTAATGGATACAGGAAGTGTTGAGCTTGTATTAACAGTGTGATGCAGTAACTTTAATAGAGCAAACAAGAGCAGGTCCAGATGTATTTTGCTACTGTGCTTTAGGCTTCTTGTCTCGTCTGCTGAATGCTGAAAGTCTCAACTTCACTGAGAGCTTCTTAATGTCTATCGTCTATCACTGCCCATCAGTATTTCAGGAAATATAATATGCATTTTGTTCTGCCAATTGGTGACTCAATAAAAATGTGTCCATACAGTATGAGAATGCTGGATTAAGTAATGTATTTGAAATGATCTTCTGTTTTTATCCATTGTATCTCTTCATAAATCCATTTTTATAAAATTATGTAAAGAAAAAAAAAAGAAAAAAAGGTACATGCATGAACAGACAGCTTATGGTAATTAAAGAGTGTCTTTGTGTACCTACCTGCTCCCCTCTGTAGATGACGTACTCTGCGTATGCCAGCCCATTGACGCTGGGTCGTCCTATAACAGAGTGGTGTCCAGGGGGGGCGTGGGCCATTTTCATCGCACTGAACTGAAGAAACGACTTACCCAGTGTCACTCTGCAGAACAACATCTGCCTGAAATTTGCAAACAGAGTAATAACATGTTACACTAAATTCAATTTTTCTCCTCTGCATTGCTTTCTGCTATAACACAACAGAGATTCAATTTGATAAAAGTTTATCTAATTTCTATTCTTTCTCTTCCATACTACATTTTAGCAGCATTTTTGATTGGTCAGCACCATTCAGACATTTAAAATGAAATTTAAATACTGCATAATTGCACTTGATTGCTTTGCTTTTTTCTTCCTTCGGCTTAAAATAACTCCACAAAGCTGACATGATGGCAGCACTGCTGGCAGGTCTCACTCATGTTCTAGTTACCATTCACAACAACTTGCTCACTGGTGTTACTGCGACACGTCTCTCTTTATGGCATGTCGCTCAGAGCTTAGTTAAGCATTTGAGCGATAGTTTAGGCTAATGGATTGTATTGGATTTCACTGAATTTTGGACACAGAGTGAAATGGTGCATCAATAACCCTAAGTGGCAGAAAATTTGTATAGCACTTTGGATAAGAGCGCTATATAAATATAGCCACTGTCACTGAAACCTCAGCTTAAGGTGTTTGTGAAGCTGACTTATGATCATAGTGTCCATCAAAAGCATATCTAAAAATCAAAAGGACCACATATACATAGCAGCACCTTTGACTAAATTGTCACTACAGCAGTGTGATTGAATTATACAATCAAAGCCTGGTTAGAATTAGCACACAAATACTAACTAGTAGGTCAAGGCAGAGAAAACACTTTTTATCTAAAGTAATAACATGTCTCACCTGTGGCACACGTAGCAGGAGCGGTCTTTGTGAGTGGGACACCCCGTGCCCCCGCCAATCCCGTACACGTACTGGTTGCTTTTGGAGGAGTTCTCGGCAAAATAGATCCCGGCACCGAACATGCCGCCGATGTAGGCGTGTCGCTCGTCAAAGCCCTTGTGTATGATGGCATTGATGAAGGGAGAACCTGGCAGGAGAAACGGTAAAAAAAATTTTGAAAAGACACAGCTGCAAAAACTACACCTGGAGACCTCCAGTGTGGGGACAGGGGAAACTGTATGGACATGTCTCCTTGAGGAGAACCTGGAAAACCTCAAAACACTTGGTTGTTTGTTTTGGCTTTAAAACATGAAGTATTACATCCTTTTCTGGAGCCTCCACAGACAGAATCCCCAAAAGCAACTAGCTAACGATAATAACTGAGAGAGTTATAAAAACACAGTGTCTCTGATGTTTAGGCGACATTCACCATCCGCTGTAATTAGTATACATCCCCTTTTATAAACACTTCTCTCCTCCAGACATCCAGACAGCAAGGCACAAATAAATAAGGCACCAAAGGATAAAGAATGCAGACAAGGTAGAGAGATCCAGATACTGTTTGACTAAGTGTTATCCTGGGAAATCCATGATCTAAGAGACTTTGAACATGGTACGATTGCTGGTGCCAGGCACAGTGTTTCAAGCACTGCAGAAACCAGACGACTTCCTGGGTTTTTCTACTCTTCAGTGTTCAAACTGAACTCAACTGCAGTCCTGAGGGTTGTGTCCTGACTGACTGAGCCCTGTGGTTAAAAGGGGACATGGAAGATTAATGAGGTTCGTTCAGGCTTACGGTCAGGCTGCAAGAGTGAAAACATTGCAATACAAAGTGGAGTTCATCTGGGAGCAAGTGACTGGTTGAACCTTGATGCAGGAGACCAGGCTGCGTTTTACTTCTGTCGACTAAGAGGAAGTGACTGAAACTACAGGGGAGATGATGTGATCAAAACGGCATGGCAGCAATGTTGAAAACTGTCACCGGGCTCTAGTTAGTCTCCTGACATGCAGCTTCAACTTGGGAACAACCAGATTTTGGTGTATTTTTACAAACAAAGAGCCAGTTTTTTAGTTTCCTAGGAATCTGCAGCACTGAGATACTGTCATGGAAACGTCATATTTTCATCCCGGTAAAGAAATGGCCGTATTTTTAAAGGAAATCTAAGAAGGCAAAATTCCGGTGCCAAGCGCCTGTTAACTACAGAAGAGCAAGTGAAAACATCCTGACTGGAAACATCACAAACTGGCATCATGGGATGTGCTTGGCCCAGGCCAGAAGGACTCTGCAGCAGGTGATTAAAACTGGCCAGAACATCTTTGGCACCTATCTACTGAGAATCTTTGCTTGTTGTCTCCTGTATTATATTTGACAAATATACCAAGTAGTACTCATATCAGACGACACATATAGGCTTATTAGGAGAGGAGGAGTGTGAGGTTTCACCATTAATCACCTAATAAATTCAGGTGTGTTCACTTCTTCACTTTGAAATGAAGAACACCATATGTGGCTGAAACATACCAGTCAGTTATGAAATACAAGCAGTGTGTCTTTTGTCCCTGTGGACGACTACTTTCCTGTTTCTTCCTCAGGCTAAGAGCATGACTAATAAAATGCACACCGTTATCTTGAATATTAACATCACAGCAGAAAGCAGGAGGAGTTGTCTTGAAGCACAGCATACTGTGTGTACGTTATTAAACATATTAGCATTAACACAACACAACAGACGCACTTACTGCTCTTTGTCAGCTCAGTGTCAGCGCGGTTCTCTGATGTAACACTACTGACTTCAGACCGCTGCACTGTGCGCTGTTAAATTAGTCTGTAAATATTAGCTGCCAGCAAAATTTAAAAGCCATAATGTTAACATTACTCTTTCTGTAGCTTCACCATTATGATGCTTTGAATAGTCATGTGGAGATGAGGCTGCGGTTGGACAACAGAGACACAGGAGACCTGTGACAAGCTGACCTGCCTCAACAGATCATCAACACACAAATTAGAAATAAATAGAGAAGTAGCAGAAAAGTAATGAACAAGGGACAAAATAATCAAAGGTCACAAAAAATGTCAGTAAAGAAACAAGAACTGTTGAAACATTTAAAATATACACATGATGAGGAAGCCTGCTGAACTATGCAACGTGGTAAATTACCGTGGAAGAGCATTCGCTCGTTGTGGTGGTTGTGATTCTCGTCTGCAATTTCCTTTTGTCTGTGTGCGTATCTCTCCCGCAGCTTCTTATTCACCACCTTCTGAATCTGTAGAGTCATAGGCAGGAACAGAGGGACAGATGAAGAGTCAAATAAAGAGAGAAAAGTAAAGAAAAGGGTCACTTATGCTGTGGATTACAAATTAACATCTATTTGCAAAAGACAAACAAGCCACCAAATTAAGTTTAAGTTCCTTTTTTGTGATCATAGAGAGAGAAAACTGGTCTGTGTGTGTGTGAATGTGTGCGTGCGCTGAGTTCACACCTTAATAATGTTGTATCGGCTGAAGACTCCACCTGCGTTGCCTCCATCACGATGCTCTCTGATGGTGCTCTGCAACTGAGGAGGAAATAAACAGATAGAAGACAATCAAAATGACCACATATGCATATTTTTTAAGCTTAAAATGAGAAATGTGTGGGATTAAAACATGCTAATGGACTGCACTTTCCATATATCATGTGAAGGTGAACAACATAAGGTGTGATTCATACAGCTCTCTCAACGCCGTTAGCATTAAGAAACCCAGTGATGAGTCATTTTTTAAACCTCAGCAGCCCAGACGTGTTTTCGCATTCAGAAAAAAAACGTTCAAGTGACATCCAGTGTCCACCTTGATTAATAATTCAAACCTAAAAACAGTCTAGAGAGACCAAACGCTCGTCATTTTTCAGGTTCTCAAGTAAGAATTACAGTTTAAATTACCTGTTAACATCTGACAGATCCTCATTAATTTTAAACCCATTCAGACTGATATCTGCTGTCTCTTTGAATTACTGTGTTCATTTACAAGAGAAATATAGTCAGTGGAGCTGTTACACTGTTATGGAGTCTCTTGTACAGAGTGTTACGTCCTTTACCAGATGGCTGAGATGACTAATGACGGACATGCTCAAATTTAATATTAAAAACCCACCTGAGAAATCATAAATACTTTGCTCAAACTGCTATCAAGTCATGGAGGTTGTGAGGTGACAAAATAACCACAATCGGCCTGTAAGTGAGTGTCAGTGTTTCAGTGTGTTTACATACTTCCTCCTCTACTGACTGGAACTCCTTGTCGTCCGGTGCCAGGTCAATCAGCACGGTGCCCTGGCTGGAGCAGTGGAATGTCAGGTATGGGTTTCCACCTACAAACACACATTTTGAGAGCTGATCAGGGACACGATGATTCAAACAAAGAATAAAGGATGACACTGACCCTTCAGGCATCTGGACTACATGTCAAATAATCATTTATAAAAACATTTATTCTGATCAAAGTAAAATCACCTCTGTGTGTCCGATAGATTAGTTACAGAAGCATGTTAAGACTTCAGCTTCATGGGAAAATAATCAGTTCCTTCACATCATAAATGACAGATATTCACATATATAATAGACAGATATAGAATAGATGTAATGTTATACGTTACATAAAATCAAATCAAACCCTTTAAAACACCACAGTCACACACAAACACGAACAAACTAGCAAGGTACAATTACTGTCTTTATCAGTGGAGTGTGGGGGCTTTGAATAGAGTGATATAACGGCCGTTTCTGGTTAAATATAAAGGATCTTACTATAAAAAATGTTTTTCTCTGTAATGATCCATCCCATAATGTTGTCAGACACTTGTCAGAGGAAAAAACAAGCACTTTTAGTAGAAGTACTTTTGACTGAGGAAAATGTGAACAGTAATCTTAAAGCTTATGTTATGTAGAATTCTCAGTACTATCCCTTTATTTAAGGACTGTAATAATTTAGGACAATTTCTAAAATAACTGTTTCTCTGTAAAACCTTTAATGTATTAAATAAAGGTATCTAATTTGCACTTAATTAGGATATATGTACTTAAATTACCTAGTATTTGTTTGGCAGTTATTGCTGCCTGCTTTTCTACTGGACCATTGTAAAACATTTTGTACCTCTAAGTCATTCAGATCCCAAAAATATGTAAAAACAGGAGTTTGAAAATACTGAACTGCCCTTTAAATATTAATTTCAGTACAGTTCATCTTATATAAGTTCAGCTTTAGCCCGAAAAAAGTTCAATATAGCTCATCAAGTACATTTTAAGACAAACATGTTGACACTGACTAATCTTATATATAGAGGTTTTTTCTGGAAACAGTTGTGTAACGTGTGTGTATATGTGTCTTTTCTGACCTTGCTGGCCTCCCAGCAGCCTCTCAATGCCCTTGATGAGTTTATGTCTGTGACCGTAAGCGTTGATGCCGATCTCTTTCAGCTCCTCGTGACCCATGTCTGCTAACACATCCAGCGAAATCTGCCAAGAAACAACAAAAAAAGTTTTGCTTACTGCTGTGGCTGCTGCTAAAATAAAAAGAATTGCTAAGAAAATAACATTTTATAATCATAATGTGCAGTAACTTTTCTAACTATACTTCTCAATATAAATCCGTCAACTAAATCAAATGCTGTTTTATTGTATTTAACTGTGGAGATCTAGACAAACTAAAAAAAAGTTTTTGGTGACAACAGAAGGTCAGGCCAACAGCAGATCATCAAAACTGTGAAGATCAATACAGAGTTCAATGATCTAAAACATATTGCAGAGACAATAGATCTGACAAATATTCATGAGAGAAAGACGGCAGGAGCATGAAGAAAAGGTCAATGAATAAATGGCAGTAATCAAGCCATTCATATGCAAATTGGTGGTGGTGAAGTTTTGTGAGTTTGTTCGGGGAGAGCAGAGATGAAACTCATGCTGGAGGCTGAGATAACTCAGCTTTTCAAATGCTAACCTTTACCTACTTTCCTCCGTGTTGCTGTGATCATTGCTATAATCATCTTAGCCTAAATACTCTGCTGGGAGTTAAATGAGACAGGCGGCAGGCAGAACGAGCCAAAACACAAACTGGAAATATGTTTGAAACCAAAAGTTAGATTTCATTTCAGAAATTACAGCAAAGAGATTAAACACTTCTGTAGAAGCCTGTATTGTATGATCTCTCCAACAGAGCAAGACAGTTTGTGTAACACCCAGTTTGATGTAATCAACGAAAACCAATAAAAGTTACAATTCAGCCACTGACTGATGCTTCAAGCTGCCATCTTACAATCTGATCACAGTGGTGAAAAAGCAGCATCAGAGCAATCAGCCATCTAGAAAATCCAACTCCAACTTCTACTAATTCCTTGCAAAATTATTGCATTTTGTTGGTAACTCTTCATTTGAAGGGGTGTGCATAAGACAGTCATTACACTGTCATAACCATGTCAAAACACCTGTCATGAACACAGGGGAGTCTTTATGACTCTTTATGATTGTTGGTCATTTGGTCAATTATATCATTTTTACTGCAAAGTTGCCTCTGTTGAGATGTCTTTGTTATGACAACTTGACATTAATCAAGACAAAATAACCTGTAAATGTCTTTGTTATGACAACTTTATCAAGCTTAAAGAAATAGTTTCGCTTTATGGTTTAACATTACACACTGTCATATGTGGTTGTTTGACAATGGCCATCATAAGAGTATTATAAGTGCGTTATGAAAATTTTCTTTGACCTCGGGTAAAGTGGTGCATTTTCCACTTGTCATAATGACGTAATCAAGCTTATTACACTGTCAAATTCTTTTGGGACAGTGTCATGAATAACATCCTGAGTAAAGTAGAATAGTACCATTTGGAGTTGTCATAAAGATTTCATTAAATGTAATAAGATCAATATGACCACTACAGCACCAATGTGATTTAGCTAGGACCAGTCCCGATATATTTGCAGAAACTGAATCAAACTTCATGTTGACAAAGGTTTTCTACTAATCCTCATCTACATCAACAAACAAGTAAGTAGTGAGACTTTGCAGAGAGAAAAAATCCACACAGCTGATACAAGTTATTAGTCACCACAACTAAAATGAGTTGTGTTATTTGGTTTTACTTTCAGCAAAATAGTGTATTCTCTACATAATGAGTAAATGTATGGTTTTATAATGACCAACTATCAGTTGAAGCACTGTATATTTCTTTCTTCTAACTCTGAGTCCTTCTTTATGTTCATCTGAAATAAAAATGGACTTTTCTGCCAACACCCAGCTGACCTCCATCTCACTCTTCATCTGAATATTAATGACAGCTTGTTTCCCTTAAGGAGGGCCAAGAATAAATGTAACGCACACACACGCACAAATCCTCTGTATTGCTCACACAGTGCCTTCTATGCCTAGCCTTTTGCCCGCTGTCACCTTTCAATCTCACTTTCTATTTCTGTCCGTCTCCCTGTCTGTTTTCTCCTCTTTCCGTCACCCCATCTGTCTGATTGTCTCCCTCTGTCCTTCGATTTTTCTCCACGTCTCTCTCCTCAAGCCTCTCTTCCGTCCATCTGCGTCTTTTTTCTGTCTCTTGCTATTGTTCTTTTTTTGTGCATTAATATTTACAAAAGAGCAAAACTGAGAATAAGAATCTGCAGTCAGTCAGCCTCTCTGTGAGGCTGTACTTGGGCAAGGTACTGTTTTTACCGCCAAGACCAACACGTTAACATGTCACAATGACAATGGTCCTGTTCAGACCTGATATTACTGTGCATCCTGGGTGATCCAATCACAAGTGCAGAGCTATGAGTACAGGCGTGAACACCATACGGCATGCGTTTGAGATCTAATCGCATGGGTGAAAGTGAATGCAATGTAGCCTAGACTACACCGAAAGACCGCTTCCTTAACTGACGTCCTGTAAGTACATCATTTGTTTAATTGTAATGCAAATTACGCAGGAGCTTTCTAACCTGCAGCAGATGTTTGTGAACTTTACTGTAATGCCAGGGGTGAACTCACGAGCTCAGCTGTCCACTTGCGATCAGATCACACAAGACGCATGTTCATACCAGGTCTGAACAGACTCATTGCTGACATGTGTTCAGCAGGTGTGACGCTCAACATGATCGCTATCTTACATTATCTTGTTGGCATGCTTAAATTTGCTAATTAGCGAATTACAGTTGAGGCTGAGGGGAATGTCAGTAATTTTGCAGGTATTTAGCCATAAAACTGGCCATAAAAGTGTTGGATAAATTAAAAATTTGATGGCACTAGATAAAAAGTTCAGGGATCATCAAAGTTATTACAATTCATCCTAAGGGGGACATGGGTGTCTGAGCAAATTTTTATGGCCATGCATCTGTCGTTAATGTATTTCAGTCCACACCAAAGCAGTGGACAAACAACATGAGATTACCATCCCCAAAGCAACTCCACTATTGTGGATAAAACTGACGGAAAACTGAACAAGAGGTGAAAGTAAATTGATTAAATACATTAGTTTAAACCAAAACTGAATCAGTATATAACCCTCAGAGAAATAAACCACAGGGTTAAAAAAATAACTGCAAAGTTGGAAATGTACATTAAAAATATAACCTAAAAATATTTCACTCATAAGCTGAAGTTTTTTTTTCCTTTTCTGTCTTTCAAACTTTCTCTCTCTTTACCCCCCTTGTACCTTCAGTACTGTATGTGCCTCTGCAGTTCTTCACACATTTTTCTGTCTCCTCTCACTTTCGTCTTCTCCCAGACACATTAAAAAAAATGTGTGAGTACCTGTTCCCGCTGGAAGATGTCTCGGAGGTGTTCCAGCCCCAGACTCTTCAAGAACTGGTTGATGGTCATGTCGAGCAGAGCTGCAGAGACACCGTGATGTCAGCACAGTCCTAGCTGTTACACATCTGTACATCACAACGGCTACGGCACCTACTGTGCAGGAAAATCTGAGATACAACTGATGTGTCTCTACGTACTTTCTCCTTCCTTTCTGTCAGACCCAGATGCGCCATCTGCTGGTCCAGTGGCCCCACCCACTGTTATGTCACTGAGGGGTGTGGTCAGATTGTCTATGCTGCTGGCTGCAGACAGACAGGACGGCGATGGAGAAGGAGAGATGACCACACCCCCTGACGCACCTGTAGTTACCACAGTTGCGCTCACCTGCGAGTGGAGGAGAGGAGGTTTGGTTTGAATGTCCGGTGAATCAAATTTTATGGCTAAACTTGACATTTCAAACTGACTGACACTTTTTAAAGTACATGCACTTCTCTACCACTTCAACTGAAATATAAACTGCTTCACTGTTTACTGTTCCACTGACATTTCAACATTTATTTCTAACTTTTCGAGTGACATTTCAGCTGCTTTCATCTCTTACACTTCAGCTGACAGTTCAAAGGCTTTTAGTGCCTACATGTAAACTGACAACTGCCTAGAGAGCTTCAACTTGAAACTAAACTGAAGCTGAAATTTCAAATCCAATCAGCAATGATACTTCAACTGCCTTCAGCTCAAACTGAATTGAGCCTTTTCTAGTTTCCACATACAGTATGCTAGCTGTTTCTTCTTACAGCAAATACGGCCTCTGCAGCACTATGTTTCATCTGAGGTCTCGCTGTCCGTACTTGTAAGCATGTGTGTGGACACTCACCACAGTTGCCTGGGGTTTTAAACAGCTTGGCAGGGCATCTGGCGGCATGGCGTCAATCAGCAGTGCTCTGATGTCATCAGCCTGCAAGATACAGACAGAATGACAAGATGTAGACAGACATATGGTTTATGAACTCCATGTTTGCTTGTATTTTTCCAAACTCTATTTTTGCACACTCAAGTTGGGAGCTCAAATAACCAGTGTTTTTTTCTTAAGTGGATGAATAGAAGTTGAGCCTCAGTTTGATGGTCAACAAATTAACTGATTGGAAAGTATTGACTGCATCTTCTGTATTAAATAACTATATTTTTCAGAGTCAACAAGTACACAAATCTCATCAAGTCTCTAATGTGAGATTTGTGGGCTAATGTAAAGCAAGAAGCTGCAGGAACGTTGGGTTCTCTCAAACTATGGCGCCTACAGTCAAACAAGAAACTACTGGAAGTCTTATAAGGGTGCCTGGAGTTTGGAAGCTACTTGTTCTTTCTAAATCTCTGCAAACTTTGTTCATGAGCTCCACTGTCTGAATAAATACCAGTGACAAAGCCAAACATCAGTCTGAGCTAATGATATTAGCATGTGCTGACTCAAAACATGTGTTGTGGATGAATACTATGAAACATTTCTAAGAAAGCTTTTCGCACTGTCGCCAAGTCCAGCGGCGTTTGTCCCTCCTGGTTCTTCATGGTGGGATCAGCTCCATGAGCCAACAGCAGAGCGCAGAGCTGAGTCCGCCCCTTCTGCGCCGCTTCATGGAGGGGTGTAAACGCCCACTTGTCTGTGGCGTTGACGCACGTGTTGTACTTGATCAGCAGAGCAGCTATGTCCACATGCTAGACAAAGGAGAGGAGGTAGAGGTGAGGAGGAGGAAGTAGGTGGTGATGATAGACATAAGCAAAGAGGAGAGATTAGAAATGTGAGCAGAAGGAAGAGGAGGAGGACAGGAGGAGGTGGTGAGAGGAGGAAAAGAGACAACAGCAATGAAAACATTTCACAAAAGCAAATGTGTGAAGTCTGGTGAATGAGTGCTATAAAAATCATGATCAGAGAAAATGCAATACGTGGGAGTCTCTGGAACAGCAATTGTGTGAATTATTAACTCCCTCATGATTCTTGTTTTCCCGTCGGTCCTTCCTTTCCTTCTTTTCCTGTTCTTTTCCCTGGTCGTCTGTCTCCAGCTCTCATCTTAGCGTCAAACACAATGTAGCTTGTTCCTGAGTACCAGTGGGGGAAGCTAAAGTGTGTGTATGTGTGTGTGTGTCTCAAAAACGCAGAGCTCATCAAATTTTCATTCAAACATGTGTTTCATGACTCTTTCAGTAGCAGACTGCTGTTGAGTTATAAGGAAAATGTGACTGAGACACCACCAGTGAATCCAGATGAAGGAAAAACTGCATGCATGCACTTCTTCAGAGAACCTAAGTGTAAAAATAATGATTATAATAACAATTTTAATGGGTAAAATTTTTGTCCCATATCAGAATCAGAATGTTAAGTATCTGCAGGCTTTATCTGGGCTGTAAACAGACGTAAGCTGCAGTTTTTCAGTTTCCATCAGCACAAAGATGTAAGCTATAAATCCAGATGCAGATGCATGAATTCCACATGTGATATAGATTTAGAGTCTAAAATAAGAATTTAGAAATGTGAACAGTTAGCGAACATCATGAGAGCCACCTAAGACAAATGAGGCATAATCAGCATGTTCCCAAGTGTTTTTTTTGGACAAATTGCTTGTTTTGTCAAACAGTCCCAAAATTCAAAGGTGTTCAATTTAAAATAAAAGTCCAACTATAATTTTCAGAGAAAAGCACATTCTTCATTTCAGCATCTGGAATCAGTGAGTATTTGGCATTTGTGCTTTTAAAATTAACTAAACAACCAGAAGAGTGCACTCTGTAGAGTGAACATCTCCACCAGTCACCTACTGCTACACCACTACAGCTGGCAGCAAAGATCTGGAAAGTTTTAGATGAGGTTTTTTTTTTTTATAGTATAGTCTTGTGTTCTAGTTGAGGTTGTGGCTATTCAGAAATCCCCCTTAGGAACTGAATTTTTTTTTTGTAATATTTCCAACAAGTAACCACTATCATCAATCTTTCAGGTTTGTAACAAGCCAAATTTCATGAAAATCAGTTCAGAATTAAGCGAGTTACAGTGTTTTTTTTTTTTGATGTGCTTAGTAGTGGACACAGCACAGCACAGCACAAGCGAGATGGCAGTGCAGCTAACAAAACTGGGATTTACACATCTAATATCATACCTAATTTCAGTGAATTATAACATACTACATAGCGAATTTGTAGATTCTCTGGTTTAATATGAAATGATTTTTTTTTATCAGTGTCACTTTTTGAGCCATGACAGAGGCCAAAATGTGGCCTGCAACAGACTACCTGCAGGACTTGTTTTTAGCTTAGCAGCTGTTGATGACTTGTGGTCCCAATCAGCTGGTTAAGAAAAGTGAGAGTGAGTGGCCCTCACATGTTCCCAGGTGGTGTTTTTAATGTTTTATCTACCAAATAGTCCCAAAACACAAAGGCATTTCAATTTAAAATGATACCATTTCATTTGTAATTTACAGAGAAAAGCACCAAATCTCAATTTCAGCAGCTGGAACCAGTAAATGTTCAGCATCTGACCTTTCTAAATTAATAAACAATTAGTCGTTTATCCAAATTGTTGTTGACTTATTGTGAATGGATCGTGTAATTAACTAAATTGACAGATTGTTTCAGTTGAAGCTCAAGGCTGCAGTGTGAGTGAAGCAAAAGTGTGTGTGCTTGTGTCATACCCCATATGAAGCCGCGTTGTGTAAAGGTATCAGTCCTCCTTTGTCCTGCGCATTCACATCAGCTCCATGTTCCAGCAGATACTCTGCTACCTCCAAGTTGTTATAGCCGGCTGGAGAGTGGCGGGGAGCAGGGGGCGTCGTAAAAAAGACAGCAAGAAAGAGGGACAGACGACAGATGAGAGATAAATGGAAAGAAAGAGGAGAAACAAAGATGTAGTCAGGTAATGAAGGAGGAGGAAATAAAGAGAGAAAGACAGAGAGACATGTCAGCCTACATCAGCTGCGGTGTGACAGCGTATAATCATCTTTTCCTTTCACAAGCAAGTACATGAAGGCAGAGGGTGCGTGGGTGTGTGTCTAAGTGGTCAGATCTCAGAAAAATCACAGACCTTCAAAGTGTTTTTCAGCAGTTTCTTAACTTTAAAAGTGCCCGTCATGCCACAAAACATTTTCTAATTAAGATATACTTTATCATCGTACGGAGGCTAGTGAAAGTCTCTATAAATACGGAGTCTAAAAATGCATAGAAGAAGACAAAGGCTAATCAGTTTTTCCCCACCAAAAGAGGATTATAAGCAGAAACACTGCTGGAAAAACATAAAGTAGTTTGAGAGACAAGCAGAGGCTTTCAACCATGACGACACCGGTTCAATCCCAGATTCAAAACAACTTGTTTTCCACAAAGCTTTAACCTAACCTAACCTTAAGCAAGCTGTCAGCAAACTAACAGGTAATTACCAGGTTATCATTTTGTCATCATGAGTTTGTGATAAGCACAGAGATAAAAGCATAATATCTAAAATTGATGCTTCATTTTGAGGCGAGGTTTGAAGACTTTTTTTCAGCTGTGTTTGTGTGTGTTTATGCCTGTGAGGTGCAACAGCAGAATGATGTTTATCTCTCTTGTTATCTCTGAAGCTGATGTTATCATGATTACAGATCCTGAATAAATACATGAGTATATGTGTATGTGTGTGTGTGTGTGTGTGTGTGTGTGTGTGTGCACCTCTGAGAGGCGACAGTATCTCTGCTATCAGGATTTTAAAACTTCATCAAGTTTGTAGGAGATTCAAGGTCTTTACAGTACACTACAGCTGCAGATTTAGTATATACTATGCATACCATATACTAAACTGTGACAACGTGGTATTTTACTGTGCTGGTAAATTAGGACATTATTTAGATATGAATATTAATTAAAAATGTTCCAATAGGCCAAAACATTCATGCTCAAATCTTGTCAGCGGGCCAAAACAAAGTCTTTGGTCAGAATAACTGAACATAACATAACTGAACAAGAAGAAACTTTTCCTTTTTAAATGAGTAAATGTGGTGATAGGAGCTGGATGGTTCAAAACTTTTTACAACTTAATAACCTAAATCTGAGTTTCTTTCATTTGGCACCATTTCTGTCTAGTCACAGCTGAGTCATCTGTCATTCAAGGGAAAGGACAGCGTGCGCAGTTTGGGAGTGATTTGACTAATGTGATTCCCTTTATTCAAGACCCAGCCATAAATAAGTTGCCCGTCTCCTGCTTATCCAAAGTGCTGTCCATCGCTCTTAACAATTACTTGGAAAAGAGAACGTATCTGGTTACTGATGCATTTTAGAACCAGTTCCAACATGCTGCCAATAACTTTTAACTTTTATCACTTTATGGCTGAAACTGGACGATATGTCACTCTGGAAGAAGAAAAGTGGATTTGCTAAATATGTTGTTTGACTGATGCAAAAAATGAGTTTCATTTTGTTTACTACTGCCATTTTTACTGGCAACTGCACAGTATTCTGTTCAGTGATATAAAAACATTTGCTGATTTTGTAAACATGGACAATGCACAAAGCTTTAGCTGGCTGCTGATATTTTAAATCTTTAGATTAGCTAGTTATATTTCAGACATGTTGATCCCTGTGGCCAGTGTTTGCTATATTACCAGGAGCCTTTTCAGTCCATTAGACCCCCTAAGCTGTTCAGCTCTTATTTTACCTGCCTATATTTTTCAAACTATGCCTACGGTATTATATCCTCACTGTTTTTATTGTAATTTATTCCATTTAATTTTTAAAATCATTTTACTATCACCATTCTTCTCCTGCCTTGTTAGCTCTATTTTTAAAAAAAATCATACTGTATTATGTCTCTGCTATGTTGCCTTTAAACAATGCAACTGTGTTTAGAAAAGTTATATAAGAATAGAGTACATTTATCACTATTAATTTTAAGGCTGGGCAGTATGGTCATATTTTTAAGGTACACAGTCTATATCTTGATATACATATTTTCTCTAAAATGACACATCATAAATTCAGATATTGCAAACACATGATCAGGGTTGGGCGATATGGACAAAATCAAATATTGTATAATATTTTTCGCCAAATAGACATTGCAACAACGAGATTTTTAATAAATAATCCAAAGCAATGTGGATATAATGACTAAGTGGGAATAATAGAACAGCTAGAACAGTCTGGTAGTTTATTACACCACTTTACTGCAATGCAGCCTTTGGAACCAGGGAAAACAACTTATGCCATATCACAATAAGATGATATCCAAAATCTATCCAATTTCTAGTCTCACATCACGATATCATTATATTGATATACTGCCCAGCTCTAATAAAATTGTGTTATTTAAGAAAACATGGATATAACTTGTAAAAGGTTCAAAGAGAAACTGGTCTGGTGGTGACATTAAGGAGCTCATATTCCACGTTGATAATAACTTCTAAGTGTTCTCATTAATTTATTGTAGTGCTGCAGTAAGCTAAGAGCGGTTTCAGTCTACCCACCAGATTACTGTCATCAAAAATTATTGATAAATTGCTAAGTTTTCTCAGCACGCCTGTCTATGTAACAAAGTGTTTTTGTCCTCAGCTGTCTGGATGTGTTTATTGTCTTGTTCTTGGCGCTGAACTCAGCCAAAATCCCAGGAGGTCGGCTGTTTCTGAGATGCTGCAGCCAGAGTGATTGGCACCCGCAAATATACCATGTCCAAAGTGGCTTAAATCCTGCAAACTTCAGCCAAAGAGTAACAAAAAACCTCTGGCTTTATCCTTCATTTTCATGTATCTGTAAAGTGAGCTTTACCCAATTTATGGAGGTGTTTATGGATTAAAATTACCTGTGAATGTGTGTCAGTGTGTGTTTGTTTTGTGTTTCCACATGCATGTTACCTGCGAGGTGCAGAGGTGTCGAGTTGCGTCCCTGCGTATCCCGACAGTTAATGTTGTCTGGGCTACATAACTTCTGCACCCGGGCGAGGCAGCCTTTCTTAGCGGCGTCCAGCAGCGCGGCGTCTCCTCTCAGCAGGTCCTGGATATCCGTGTCCCCGTCCTTCACCAGGTCCAGAGGCGTGTTCCCGTCTCGGTTCTTCTTGGTGGGGTCTGCGCCGTGCTAGAGAGAGGAAGCGGAAATGGAGAAGTTGAATGTGACAGGAAGAAAAGATGGAGAATGAAAAACAGATAGATATGTTTAAGGAGTACGTAAGATTTTATTTAAATAGCACCTTTTAAAACTAAAAATAAAAGGTCAGAGGAATACAAAGAGAGGAGTACAATCCAAACACTTCAACAGGAGAGTAAAGAAAAGCAATTAAAAACAACAAAGATGAAACGCTGCACATTACTCAAGGACAGATACGCTTAGAGAGAAGATGCATCTTCAGCTGTGACTGCTCCCCAGCCTACGACCCAGGACAGCTAACACACAATCCCTTCTTGTTTTCAGTCTGGGATGAGGAACAATTAGCAGGCCTTGTTCAGAGCTCATGAGAAGCCCCACAGAGGTGCACAGCATTATTAGTTCACCGATATACTCTGGAAGAGGACCATTCAAAGCCTTATAGATGAAGAGCCAATGAGGAGACATCAGAACGAGGCTGATGCAAGAGAGATAAGAGGTCTTAGTGAGAACTGGTTAACTGTCTTAGGTTAGGAATAATAGCAATAAATAATTTTAGTAGTCTAAATGGGAGGACACAAAAGCATGGATAACCCTTTCCAACTGATAGAAAGATAAAAGTGGCCAAAATTTAGCAATATTCATCAGGGGAAAATAGCAGGACTATATAACTGTCTTGACATGTTTTTACAAATTTCATCTGGTGATCAAAAACAATGCCTAGGTTTTTGGCCAGTGATTTTTTATTCGTGGCCGATGAGCCAAGTGTGTTGAAGGATTTTAGTGGGGACCTTATTTCCAGTTACTAATTTCGTCCAGACTTTTGTGCAGAGAAGTTAAATTTAAGGGGTCATTGGGCTTAACGTTAGAGTTGTGTATTATCAGCGTAACAATTATTAACAAACAATCAAACAAAATAATAATAAATATAATATAAAATATAAGACATTTCTATAATTCTATAATGCAGACTGTGGTTATTATCAAAATGCAGTGCTTAATCCATCTTAACAATGACTAAATTTAAAGTCTGAATGTTGGCACAAAACTTGATTCTACAAAATACCATCCCTCAAAATCCCTCATCGTTTAAACCCCAGTGGAAGCGTTTCGCTCAGAAGAGGAAGAGACGATGACAAGTGACGAGTGAGAAGAGGATGAAGGTAATTCACCAGAGAGAAGAAGAGAGGGAGAGACGAAAGGAGGTAGAGAGGTGAGGATAGGACATCCAGTGAAGTGGAAAACACCACATACCCTGGAGATGAGGAGGGGGGGTAGCAGACATTTTCATTGCTCAGCTGTCTCCTAGGTTACGGTTTAACTTGTCATTTCATTGTAAGTTTTGAAATCCACTCATTAAAATTTGATGTTGTGGGACCACTCCCCTGTGTATCAAGCGCTGGCCTGAAAATGTCCGTTACACATCTCTCATGGCTGTATTCCCCTATTTTAAAGTTTTATTTGAACCTATTCATGTTATGATTTTTCTGCCCTACTTCTCCATTTCTATTATCTCTTTGCTGCTGAAGTAATCACATTCTCACTGTAATTTATTCTCTATCCAGGAAAATTAGAATGGAGACCCATTTAAGTAAGAATTGGGACATTTACATATAAATAAATTTAAGTTTTTTTTTTTCATCTTATATTCAATTCATGACAAACTTTGCATTTACAGTAGTGAAGAACGTTGGAACCTGTAAACTCACTCCTGTGATTTAACAATTGTCTGGCAAATTTTACATTTTGGATTTCTTTAAAACCAGGTAAAGAATCAATAGCTATGGGGGCTGCTCTGTGAGGACGTTCTTATTAGGCACAGTGATGTTTATATCTAAGTGCAAACATTTTTAACACTTTCAGATCATATCCCCGGTCATATTGTCTACCGATTTAACAAAGTATGCCAACATTTTCTTTGCAGTCTTATAATAAAATCCAATCATGTTTTCCTCCATGTAGCGGCCCAGAGCTAATACTCTTTAGCAACAGTACGATTTGTTGAGTTAAGACATGCCCACTTCTCAATGTTCAAATCAAATTCCTTTTTGTCCCAAAACTTTATTTCCTGTCTGTCTGTCCTGTTTCACTTGGAAATATGTCACAATACGGAAGCTAGTTACTCTCAAAATGCCATTTCATCTGGACCTTAAGCAAGTGTAATTTTTGCCATGCTTACCGTCTTAGTTTACCACGTTAACGTTATCATTTGCTTTTTTTTTTACAAAAAAAGAAAAACATCCTATTTTGTGTGCCAAGGATGCCTAGCCTTTTTCTTTGTGCCATGGTATCAGAAGAGGTATTGAGTATTGTTTTTTAGCCTTGTATCAAAGCACAAAATTCTGCTATTGCAACAACCCTAATGACAACATCATGTGACGCACTGCGGGCCAAAAAGACCTTGGATTGTGAAAGAAGCAGCTGTAAAAGGGTGGTGTTCGTGGTTGGTGGTGCTAGTTGAAAAGTTCACAGACCACTGAAGTTATAACAATTCATCTCAAAGAAAAATGTCTGCCAAAGTCATCGGGATTCATCATCAGGGAACCATGGATATCTGTACCACATTTCATGGCAATCCATTGGGATAATTCAGTGAGATCAAAGTGGTGAGCTGACCAGCCAACTGACACTGTCACTCCTAGAGCCATGCCACTAGCATGGCTGCAGACACAAGCACAGCTGGGTATTCATCATGAACAGTGAGAGCTACAATGACCGAACAAACAAAAGAAAGACACCTACAGAAGCTGACATTTCCTGACATTTCATCAAACACTGCTGTCACACTGCTGATCGACAGTTGGTCTCCAAGACGATAATACATCCAGCCAAAGATCATACGCCATACGAGTTCACATTAGTGCTAACAAGACAGTTTCTTCTGTAATCCAGGAGAAATTCATTATGTTCTTGCACCTCTTTCCTGACAAAGAAAATGCTAATATGCGTTTTGTATGTCTCACAAGATCCCTACTCAATATCACAGCACTGGGACAAAGTGCAGCAGAGTTTTATCCTGAGCACAAATCCAACACAGAAAAGGGACAATAGAAAGTTGACAACAAACCGAGGAGACAAAGGAAAACCCACAGCTGAACTCTGAAATAGTTTATTCAAAAAGAGAGAACAGTTACATCCCGAGGCCATGGCAGATTAACACCAAAGAGCGGGAACACACTGTAACTTGTGTGCATGTGTGTGTTACAGGGGAAATGAGGGTGCAGTCGTTTGTACGCAGGAATCACAAACACAAGCTTAAAATCCAACAGAAATTTGCCAGCGTGAGGATTTTCCAACAGCCGTGGAAAAATGCCAAACCTTCCCACCACCTTGAACAATCGATCATCTGCCTGCGTTTCTAACCTCTGCCTCCAGACCTCTTATTGCAACCATCAGATCAGTGAGAGAGTGGCCTGAGGGTGCTGCTGTATCTCTGAACTCCAGGACTGTTTGGAGAGCACCAAGTGGGATTTATCTACACATGAGCTGACACAAACTTACAATGAGGAATACGTTTCATGTGGTACTGCATATGTAACGATAAAGCTAATGACAGGAGAAATGGTCCCTGGCAGCTGCACAGATACTCTACTTTGTATGCTGTAAAAGAGAGAACCATCACTGAGGTTACACCAAATGAAGAAGAACAATCACTTGTGATAAACTCCCACTAAGTTAATCGAGGCTTTTGTTGGATAAACACAAACAAAGCTGCTGAAGCAGATGGTGTTTCTGGACATGTGCAGAAGTCTTGCTGCTGACCAACTATGGAACCAGTCTTCATGAGCATCATAAACATACCAAACGTCCCAGTTAACTCATGTTAGCAACTACAGATGCAGATTAAAGGCAAAACCATCATAAAGTTGTGTTTAACTTGGATTGTAAAGTCTCTACTGGACAGATCATCATACACCAAAAGATACTCCTTCACTTGAGGGGTTATGGTGGAGAGCGCAAAGATGTCCGCCCAAAATCTTCTATAGGTGTGACACCTCATGCTCTCCAAAGAAGCAAATGTTGCTCCAAGCGTTTATTCAGTTTTTTCTTTGTAACCCATCTGTATTAGTCCACTGACAAAACTATCAACTGTTAATAGTTTGAACTACTATTGCCCCTTGGCACCTACATAATCACAAAGTCACTCAAGAAAAAGACCTAAGACTCTTTCTCCCACTTTTGATCAATATCAGTTTCCCTTTTGGGGCAGTCAGGTCAATTGGTATGATAGAATATTATAATGTACTGAAATGTAATAGATTTTACCTCATCCTGTTTTATGATTTAGCCTCCATATACTGTATAATTTGGATCTCAAAGCACTACTGTGCACCAGCAGACCACTCCCTCTCTACCACAACCCTAGACAAAAGAGCAGCACTGGGAGTACTGAGTCCTCCTTCCAGTGTTGATTCCCAAAGGTAAAAAGGAAAGACACACATAGACCTTCAGCTGATTCATCTCAATTTGACCAGTTTATTAGCAGGTAACCAGCTAACTGATGTCTGTCACTGGCTTCCATTTTCTGCCATGCTCTGATGAAGGCCACTAGACTGGAACAATAATTTTGGTTTTGGTTGTTGCGTGGGTGTTACCATTTTACCTTTGGGCATTCAACATTGAAAAATATGATTTTGTTTCAGCATCAAAGATCTAACTACTACTACTACTATGCTTTTCACAACTTGCACATGACTGCACACTGGGAGAGGAGCTTTAAAGAAGACTTTACTTCTTGAGGGGAATGAACAAAGCACGCCTCCCCAACAGATGCTTATTAACGCCATTGAATCTATTTCTGACATACAGCATGACAGCGAATGCTACTGAACCTACACGACTGCACACACAGTAGGGCTGTAACTGATAATTATTTTCATTACAATGCAGATGACTGAATTATTCTCAATGATTAACAGCTTTGCTCATCACAGTTTCCCAGAGTCGGAGATGACATCTTCTAATTGCTTGTTTTTTTGCCACCAATAGTCCAAAACCCAAAGATACTTAATTAACAGTAATCAGGTTTACATCCAGCTTGGTGCCATAAAAACATTGCAAAAGCAGAGAGCGCAGTGAGGTGATGTAATTATAAGAGCTAGATAACTGAAAGGAAGCTTTCCCAGTATTTTATTTGTGGTGCTGAAACCATCATCATATACTTTGAACACTGTATACCCAAAGGTAAAAAGGTAACGCACACAGATCTCAAAGACAAAGCTGACTAAGCTCAATTTCACCAGTTTATTCAGGCAGTGTCAACAAACATGCTAATGTTTTGGCCTAGTGGCCTTCATCAGAGCAGAAGAAAATGGAAGTCATGTCACTAACACACGTGAGTTAGTAGTTGATTGGCTTAAAGGGTCGTGTCGTAAACCATCTGAAAAACCTGATGGCCTTTATCTTTATTTTATCTGAGGAACAACAGTGTCTCCTCATGGCTCCACACAGATCTACGGAAGTTTTTATTCATGATTTACTTTTTGCATCTTGTTTTTATTGATATCACCTTTTCCACCTCAGGCAAGTTTCCACTTTCTTTTATGTGCAAATTGAAAATGTGCATAATAACAGTTGGATGGAAATGCACTTAATGATACAACAGGGAAAAGCAGAAAATTCTCACATTAAAGAGGCTGGAACCAGCTGACATTTGTCGTTTTCCTTCATAAATAATTTCAACAATTAATCATTAATCATCAGAAATGTCAGCTACCCTGGGTTTCTTTCAAATCACTGGAAATTACCAGAAAATTACTTAACAGACTCAGACTTTCTACAGACTCACCCCACACAAACCTGTGCATGTTTGTTTTCCAGGCCTCTGAACAGCTGCACAGTCAGTATAAGAAACTGTTTTTCCTCGAAGCTGTCACCTCCCTTCACACTCCCCTCCCTACTGCCCACTCCTCTCGACCATAACTGTCATCCCAGCAACTCCACACACCTTATACACCACATCCATGCACACTCAGTGCATCATCACATTTTTATTTTGTTACCTCTCAGCCCGACCTTGTCAATATCAGAACAACTTCTCTGGTTGCACAAGCTCATTATTTTTTTTTTTGCAATAACTGACCATGAGAAATATATTTTACCTCTCTCACTGTCCTTCTACAAACCTAATTTTGTAGTTTTTGGCTTTTATTACATTCTGCTTTTGTAAGTATTTAATTTATTATTTGGTTCTTTTGTTTTCTTGAATATAATACAGATTGCTCCAAACATAAACTTACTGTGCAATGACAGTAAAGACATTATAATTTAAAGTCTTTTAGGCAGCACATTTTTCCTGCAGCTGATGTGTGTTTGCTTTGCTGTGTGCGTTCATGTGCGTGAATTCAACAGTGTTGATCTAATAATAATTTATGCAGCGCCATATGGCGACAACGCAGCGGTGATGGAGCCTTGTCTGGAGGTGATTATGATTGGAAAAACAAAAATACATCTCAGCCGCGAAACTGCAACAATTCACAGGACTCATTTAGACTCTACAAGATGTGACAGTCAGGTATCACACGGCAGATATTTTCAGCCTTGTAGTCTGATTGGTTAGGGTTTATCCTGAGCTGACTTCCAGAGAGCATGACAAGTTGTACCTTTTAGTCCGAGCTTCTGATGGGCCAATTAAAGGGCTCTATCCATGCTGAATAACACACAATATTCACAGGCACATCGGGCACCAGATGTCATTTATTGCATTAGTAACGGATGATATTGTATCACCAGCTTTTGCATTAAATGGCAGACCAGACTTCTAAATTTCACTGAGACTCGGTCATGTCTTATGAATAATGTCCTCTGAAGCTGTATGTAAAAGAGGATAAAGTGTGTGTTTACAGACCGTTAAAGCTGCATCAAGAAAACGGCTGCAGAATTTAAATGTCTGAATCCTGCGGACTTTAACCCACCCTGAAGTCCTGTATGGTCACAGCAAACAGCATGCCAATGTTTGAAAATGTGACTGGTGTGATGTTTAATATCAAAGGAAGCGAAGAGACAACCGGAAAAACGTGACGCTTGTGAGCCCGGCTTTCTCTGGACAATTCACCACTGTGGTTTAAGAACTGCTCCTTTAAGTGAAATCATTAGGCTTGTAACTAACAATTATTTTCATTAATGATTTATCGTTCAGTCGATAGAAGGTCAGAAAATTGTGAACATGCCTAGTGAGTCAAAGGGATACAAACAATCTAACAACTAACAATCCAAAACCACAAGAATACAGGTGATACTGAGCCTGCGTGATATGAGGAAAATCTGAAATGTGCTATAACTCTGTTCAATATTGCAATGTCTGTATGACTTGTGATGAATAAATTAATAAATATTGAAATGTGCATATTAGGTATATAGTTCCTTGTGTGTCCCACTTGAATAGGTACACTGCAAACACTGAATAGCCTATTCCTACTGAATAAAGAAATAAAATCAATTATTTTGAACATGCTTTCATTGAACAAATTGTGCATGAATACCCAAGCAAACACAAAATTTTAGTATAAATTTAAATAGGACATTATAACTATAATAAACTGGGATGTTGTGTAAAATGGACAGTCTTTTACCACAAAGCCCCACTGCTGCTACACGTGCAGAATGTGTCTTGCTGAAATAAGCAGGGACGTCCCTGAAAAAGACATTATCTGGATGGCACCACATGCTGCTCCAAAACCTGTACGTACCTCTCAGCATTAATGAGACTTTTGAAGATGTGACAGTTACCCATGATGCCACGGGTCCCATACCAACACAGATGCTGGCTTTTAAAGTTCATGCTAGCAAAAGTCTGGCTGGTTCTTTTCCTCTTTAGCTCAGAGGACACAATGTCCATGATTTCCAGAAACAATCTGAAATGTGGACTCATCAGACCACAGCACACTTTTCCACTCTGTATCAGTCCATCTCAGATGAGCTTGAGCCCCAGAGAAGTCTGCAGCGTTTCTGGTTGTTGTTGATAAATGTCTTTCTCTTTCCATGCCACAGCCTTAACTTGCATTTGTAGATGAAGCAACAAACTGTGTTTACTGACAACAGTTTTCCAATGTTTTCCACAGCCCATGTATCCTTTATACAGTTATGTGGATTTTTAAATATAGTGCCACCTGATTATCGATCAGCAGTAAATGATACCTTCGTCTACTTCAACCAACTGTGATTTAGTCTGAGAAGGGTGTATATTTATCTAAACAGTTGTGTTATGCAGCTTTAAACATTGAACACTTGTCTGATTTTCATGGCTGTGACTATCCCTGTGAGTTGTATATGCATTTTGTGGTATTGAAAGTTAGTGAAGAGAGGAAAACGCAGTTCTAACCTTAAGCAGCAGTTTGCAGATCTCGTATTTCCCCTTGGCAGCGGCTTCGTGGAGCGGCGTGAATTTCCACAAGTCGGCCACATTGACTGAGGCTCCGTGTCTGACCAGCAGCTCAGCCACCTCGTAGTGACCGTATGAACAGGCGTTATGAAGGGGAACCAAACCACTGTAATGGGAAGACAACAGTTACACACACATTGTTATATTATTATCTTCCGTAACTTTGCAACGACTTCTTAATTTATCGTGTAAACTTAAATGGACCAAAGTTACTTTTTATGTTTGCTGCAAATGAAACCATTAATAAAATGTCACACCCTTTGTCCTTGGCGTGCACGTCAGCCCCATGGTGCAGTAGGTACTCCACCACTGACACTCTGTTGTAGCCGGCAGCAAAGTGAAGGGGAGTTGAGTGTCGTCCCTCCAGGTCTCTACAATTCACATTCTGAGCCGTACACAATGACTGCAGAGAGACAGAACAAGAGACAAAGACAGCAGATAAAAATGAATTTCTGTTTTCAAATTAAAGAGCTGAGGAAATAAATCTATTCTCTATGGCTGCATAACCAATCATGGAGTAATTGCAATCAAGATTTATTTTCATTAGACTTTCTGTTATTTAGCTTTAAAAAGACAAAGTTTCTCTGCAAAATATTTGATTTAAAGGTTTAATCATTTCAAGAAGTTTTTCATCAATTATATGTGACATTTTTGCTTTTAATGTGCAAATGCAATAACAGCATTTTCTGACTGAAGATGGATGATCAGTCATTATATAAAAATCTAAATTAAAAAAGTGACTGCCAGGAAAACAGGGCACATCATTTTTCTCTGATAAATGGAGAAAAAACTGAATGTAATTTATATTAAAGTATGAACATGGAAATTTTTGCAGGTTTAGTCTTTGTTTCTCTTTTGGCCTGCTGTTACTGTTCTTTGATTAATACAGTGACATTTGTTTTATCATATTAATTTCTCAATATTAACTAGAAACATTTTTTTATATATCTCAATAAATGTCTGATGGATTGCCATGAAAGACTGAACAGCCATTTATGCTCCACCATTATGAGGTTCACATTCTAGGCTGTGAGTCAATTGTCTCCACAGCTACTGGATGAACCGCCATGAAATCTGCTGCAGGCAAATTCTAATAACTTAGGTGAATATTTAACTTTGTTAGTTATTATTACGTGCATCATATGATCCATATTTTATTTGCCCCCCGTACTTTAAGTCATGACCAGATACTTCCCAACGTAATAACATTCCCATCAACCTCAGCTGTACTTTGTGTTTTGAGCTAATTAGAAAATTAGCATGCTACACACTTCAGTGGGATGATGAGTATGGTAAAGATCATACCTGCTAAACATCAGCATGTTAGCATCGTCACTGGCATGACATTAGCATTCAGCTTAAAGGGTCTGCTGGCATGGCCGTAGACTCTTCATCATTTTAAACCGACTGTATGTCAGATATTCAGTACCACTACTTTGAAATCATTGTTTTGCAAGTTACCAGTTACTTCACTCTGAAAGATGCTCAACTACAACAAAGATATCCTATGGAGAAATCTAGTTTGGTTAACTAAAACTATTTAGAAAATTACTTTGTAAAAATCACCAATTTGAAAATATAACAAAGTATAATTAAAAAAGAGTCATGCCAACAAAAACGTCATTCCACTCAGTTTATTGCAAAAAGCCTTCCTGCAATAACTGTGAGACCCATATGGGCTTTTTAAGGACAAATTCCAAGCAATGTTATATTTTTGTCAGAAACAAATCTTGATTTTGTATTATTTGAATACAACAAAGAGAAAATTAACATGCACCTTTTTAGACCGACCGACTTGCACACTGTCCAAAAAAAATGGGCCTGCTGTCTTGCTCATCGGTTTTACAGACTAACATCTGAGTTGTACAATCTCAACAAACAACACAGTTCAACCTTTAAATTTTACAACAGTATGAATGGCTTTAACAGTGGTTTAGACAATGGGCAGGCCTGACATTTTACTTGTCAGAGCAGAATATCTTGCTTAAAAAGGGGCAGGGGTAGTCAAAGGGTCTTACAGCAGAGAAACGCTGGTAAAATAAAGATTTTAAAAATCATTACTTTCTGTTACGGCCTGAACTTCTTTGTTGTTTCAGTAGTTAACTACATAAAATGGCAAAAAATTAATTTAACTACTTCAACGACTTTGCAAATATAAATGTAGGTGAACTAGCAGCAAGCTACTTCCCAACACTGGTCAGATATAGAGTAGCCTGCAACTGACAAATATTTTCCTCAAAGTAAGCTAGCAAATCAGGACACACTCCGAGTAGAAACCTGTTGTGAAGAGGTGATATATCACCCAGGTTCTAAAATTTACATCATCTTTGTTCCCTACAAAAACACAGCGAGCGAACCAAAACCAACATCGAACAAGATAAACAGTTCTTCTGAGAGACAGCAAGGAACAAAAACAAAAACAGAGAAAAGAGTAACATAGTTCCTCTGCCTGCCCATCATGATTTATGATGAAAAAATATATCTGTGAAATGAAATATGTGCAAAAAAAAAAAGTTTCGCAGCGACGGCAAAAATAATGGAGTTATTAACTGAAGTTGAGAAAAAAAAAAAAACGCATGTCTGCTGAACTGAGGCAGACACCTGCTGCCCTGCTGTTCACGGAAAATAACAGCTCTGCTTTTCTGTTATTTCAGATCCAATTACACCTCAGTTCAGAACTAAGAAGAGACACAGTGGGAAATTTATTTTAAAGTTTACTTCCACCACACTCTCAGAGGCTGTTTTACAGGAGATAAAATGAAACATCCTGCTGGCAGACTTATTCCTCAATCTTAAGCCATTATCCCTCACTTCAACTGCAGCGCGGCATCTGTTTATGAACGCTGTGTTTCCAGGAACTGAAGCCTGCATCATTTAAATCCTGCATACAATGAAAATGATGTGATTAGTTTTGACTGAGGGCGGCGGGTACGATTAAACTTGTAGACATTAGGTTTCACACAACTCAAAACTGCATCAACAATGGCGAGTAGAGACTTTATGGTGAGGTCAGGCTGACATGAGGTCATTAATGGATCAATTCCTGTTTGTGCTGGAGCTTCTGAATGTTTGCTATCAAGATTTTCATATCAATACAAGCTGACATGGTGCGTTCACTGTGACTGGCTGGGTATCTTCCCTTTCACAAAGAGTAAGAAGAACTCGATATCTAGCGGTAATATCAGCGATAACCAATGTGGAGCTCTAAAATTTAGTCGATAAATCCATGAGCTGAGTGGCAGAAAACTAATCAGCAACTATTTTGATAATCAAATAATTGCTTTAGTCATTTCACAAAGTGAAAACTGAAAAAAACATTTGCTGGCTCAAAGCACCGTCCAGCTGATCACAGCTGGATCAGCTGTCAGTTGGCTTTAACAGCTGCACAGACTTCTGATGGAGTTTGTGTCTGCGCACATGTGTGCTGTGTTAATGTTAATAAAGGCTCACAGCTATCATCAGTGTTACCTGTTTAACAAACACCTGCACACGATGCTCAGCCTGCAGACTCGACTTACTGTGCCCTGACCAGAGGTAGAATGCGTTTATATTATTTATTCATTAATTGTATCTTCATTTATTGCTATCCTGATTGTGAATTCATTATTGAGCAATATGATCATGTATTTTTCAACATCAGAAATTATTTATTAAGCTAAATGTCTCAGGGAAAATTAAAATAATGCAGCTTGTATGAAACGGTCAGGAATGATCACCCTCACAAGTGACAGAATGAAACGATGATAAATTGTGTAAAAAGTGTTTCTAACTGACAGACACTCTCCTCGCTCTGACTTTAATTATAATCTTAATTTAAATAAATAATGGTTGAAATAACAAATCTTGAAAAGAAAATTATTTCTAATAAATGAAGAAGGTTGTTTGTGGTGATTTTTATTGTTGAACGAGTCGGCTGACTTGATTTAATGATTCATGTGCACATGAATCATCCACCCACCACCTGAACATATTATTTTCTCAGATTTCATAACAGAGTCTCCTGGTGATCTCTTCACTGTATGTTGTATTTAAGTCTGAGTGTTTTCTTCAGCAATTTAATTTAATGATTAGAAAGCCTGCCACAGACATTTCCCTGCGTGCAGCTCCTGTGCCAAGTGCGTAATTGCGCACCACTTCCACCCGTGATCCATCCGCTATTAATCATAAAGTTAATTTTTAATTTTTAATTTAATTTTTATGAACCAGCCCACCAGATCCACAGATTAACTGCAATATGAGCCTCACAGATCTGCAATTAACACAGATTTTTAACTGGATGGTAAATCAGGAAATAAATAAAACATGAAACTTGGGAGTGACACACTTTAGTTTAATTGTCTTCACTCTGGTGTAAAAATCCAGTAATGTTGTCATGTGTCAGATCAGTCTGATCAGCTGCAGCGTCCAATCAGTAAATGATGTCTGGTTAAAAGACTTGTGTGAAGGCTGCTCTCGTGTATCCTGTACCCTCTGAGCCAAAATAAGAGACTTGGGATGGTCTGCAAGATTGTGGACCATAAGAACTTTTGGTTTGCGTGAGGAACGAGGAGTGAGGAAATGTCAAATAAGAGAGATGTTTACACTATTGACAAATTTATGGCATGAAATTTTTTGAGAAAATAATCAAAATATATACTTTATACTGCAAAACAGCCTAAAAATATCAACATATTATTTATAAGCAATGTCGTCCAACCCCACTGCAAAGCTCTGTAAAAAGCTGAAAGAAGCTGATTATTCTCTATAAAATATCATCATCACTATGAGGATACCTCTTAAATTATCAGTGTCATTCAATACACTGTTATTATAAAAAGATTAATTATACCCAGGGTCTCATGGAAACGTTCTTATTAGTGTTTGCTTTTTGATAGTATTTCAAAATATCACTAAATGTAATTATACATAGCTTCAAATGACGTAACAAATATTCTTGAATGACACAATCTGTCTTTCTTTGACCTGTCGTAGAGGGTCTAACAGTCAGTCACAGCCTGGACGCCCTCAACATCTGAACAGATGACAGAAATCAGCCCAGGAACAGTGCAGACTGTTATTTCTCTTAAAACGTCAATCAGTGGCTCAGACAGACAGTTAACCTCAGTCCCTCTGTGTGTGTGTGTGTGTGTGTGTGTGTGTGTGTGTGTGTGTGTGTGTGTGTGTGTGTGTGTGTGTGTGTGTGTGTGTGTGTGTGAGAGTCAGGTAAAAAGAGACTGACAGAGAGCCAGACCAGAGCTCATCGTCTGTGCTGCTACGATCCCCTGCCAACCTGCCAAAGCATCACACTTCACACACTGACAGACCCTCTTCATCTGGATAACCCCATTACTGTCTGTCTCCGCGGGTAAAGACACAGAATTTCACTCAACACCAAATAGTTCTGTCAAATACTTTAGCGAATCTTCCCGGGTCCTGACATCTGGTGGGTGGTTTTATCCGAGGCATATTACAGTGCATCATGAGCGCCCACATTCCTAACATGAGTGGGCCCAGTGCAAATCAAACTGCTAACAGTGGCAGCACAAAGAGCCGCAGACGATGACTGTGATTATACTGAGTGTTGTGGTAGGAAATGTTATGAAATGGGAAATTTGGCCTTTAACGAGAAGAAATGTTTGCTGCTTCGCCGGAATCAATGTGGACAACAAAACAAAGACATGCACAGAAAACATTTGATATCCACCTGACATTTAACAAAAATCACTCTGATCAGGACTCCATAAGAGCAACAAGAACAGCCACAAAGGTCAGAACATTTTGTTCCATTTTCATTTAAAAACTATAAAAGTCACCCAGTAGAGCTCAGATCTCAGTTTTCTTTAAGAACAGTGTATTGATATTGTATCAGAGTGTCCTGGATTTACCTAACTATAAATTTAACCAGGAAACAAAAAACTGGCTAAGTCTAGAGCTTAAAAGATTTACTGATTATTAATCGCAAACTATTTTGATAATCAGTTAATAGGTTTGAATACACAACGCTCAACTTCACCACACCACAGACCCACACCCACTGTTTGGGTTCAAGCTGCTGCACTACTGGGCCAATGACATGTCACATTAAATCCAAGAACACATGCGCTGATGGGCTGCGATCAAAACCATACAAATAGTCTTTTTTCTAGATCTGGTCACAAAAAGGATGAAACGCAAGCACTGTTTGAATGGAAAAGTTTCAGCCGTACTTGGCACTGGGTTATATTGCTCAGGAAGGCTGCAAGGCTGTGAATTAACTTGTATGTTCCAGTACCTTTTGTACTCTGAAAAATGTCTTTGCAGTGAGAAGCACCTGATTTAGCTGCACTGTGCTTGAACATGTGCGAAGAACCTTGATTTCTCTGACAATAAATCAGTGTTAAGAGTGTCTAAAGGTGGAAATATTTGAAAGAAGGGATGCAGTAATTGAACCGAATCGGTTCCAACAAGTAACCACTATCATGTTTAGTTTTTCAGGTTTAAAACAAACCAAAGTTTCTGTTCAGAAGTTACAGTCAATTTTGTAGGGAAGTCTGCACTTTTCATTTGTTACTACTGGACGTTTAACACTCCAATATGGCGACTGCACGAACGCATAGCGGAGTTGGTGATAAGCTAATAAAACAGAGATTTATTCATCACATCTTGTGCCTGTCTTTAATCTGCAGATGTACCGATTTAAGATGAAACAAAACTTTTCTAGAGATGTTAGTTTTTGAGCCATGATCAAGGCCAAAATGTGTCCTGCCACCAAGTAGTCAGTAAGCCTTGTTTTTAGCCTAGCACTTGTTGATAACTTGTGGCCCCTATTGGCCAGTTAAGAGGAGTGAGGAGTCAATAGTTGGTAGAGAACAGAGCCGTCATGAACACATACAGAGCTACACGACTTATTTCTTTATCTTACACCTGATAGAGATAATCAAGAGTCTGTGTTGGCGGATGAGATAATATGTGCCACAGTTTCAAAGTTTATTTTATACAAGCACACATTATACAAATCTGTAATTCATTATTTTCTCTTGTGTTTCACTGCTTCACTTTGACATTAATTTAAGTCCTTCATTACTTATTAAACAATTAAGTTTTAACAGATTTAAGGACAATAAACTAATACATTCATCATGTTTTTTCTTCTTGGCTGCTGAGCTCAGCAGTATAACCTGAAGGATGTCTGTTCATTTTTAGGCTTCATAAAATTCAGTCCATGTTCAGTCATGCAGCTGGTTAACTTTCACACATTTCTCTGGACAGGGTCCAACATTTGGTTATTTCCAAACCATAATGAGGCAATTAAAAATTTCTGCTCCCCCAGAGCAAATTATTTCCCACGACTGGTTTCATTACACATCCCAAGGCTACTGAGGTTATGATCTTTTTTCCCCCATGTCCATTTCTATTTTTCAAATGAAGTCAGTATCGATTGTTTGGAGAGGAATTGGTTGTCTGGTTTAAATAATCAAACCACTTTCAGGTGTGGTCTACCTAAATGAAAACAAACTGGTTATTTTTATTTGTCAGATGTCAGCAATGAATTTGGACATAAAGCTTTCAAAGATTTGTTACGTTACTGGACTGAAGGTAGAGAGATATCAGACACTGTATCTGAATGTAAACCTATCAAAATGTATATTGCAAGTAAAAACTCTCAAGTGAGAGTAAAAAATTACAATTAACCTACCTTGACGGTGTCCAGATCTCCAGCTTTAGCAGCTTCCAGAAGTCTGTAGTCCACATCTGAGTTCCTTACAGGTACGTTCTCTGCAGAGCAGAACACACAGGAGAACACTGAAGAAACAGTCACGCAATAAAGCTGTGCACAAACATTAGTAAAAGCTACAGATCCCCATGAGTGTAAATTTATCCCCTGCAAATGGGTGGAGGTGAAGAGAGAAGATGACGTTAGACAAAAGTCACACATGTCAGTTTGTGGACTGCTTCTAGGGTGGGCATTTACCACCAGAAAATGTCAAACAACTTACAGAACTACATTTTCCAGGTAAAAATTTTGTTAAATGTCCAAATCTTCACAATCATCTTTTCTGATTTGCTTAATGACTGTAACTGATTGGAGAGCTGTGGTTAAAACTAAGACAAAGTAAGAACAAAAGTTTACCTATAAATCAGGCCAGGCAGATACGCTCAGCTGCTCTTAAAGGAATAGTTTGACATTTAGAGAAATGCACTTGCTTTGTTGCTAAGAGTTAGATGAGAAGATCAATACCACTTTCATGACCGTGAGGTAAATACATAGCAGCCAGCTATCAACATCTCCAAAGCTCACCAGTTAATGTTTAATTTATACAAAAAACACAAAGTTGAGATTTTAACAATGGTTTTGTGCCAGTTTATTTCTTGGCTGGGTGCTTCTTGAAGTCTCCACTGGTTGCCTGGTAACCTCATACTGATGACAGGAGTCCAGAAAGTCCCTGCTCATTGCTAAGACATTCTACATCACAAATCCCGATACCGTAAAATCACATTTCTGTTTTTGCACAGACTCTGCTCCATATTCAACAAACAGACATGGAGGTGGTATCAATCTCCTCATCTAACGTTTGGCAAGAAAGTGACTCAGAGCATTTCACAAAACGTCACAATATTCCTTTAAAATTACATGCACTTACATCTGCCACTTTACAGATTTTTATTTATTCATTTAAAGGTGCAGTAAGTAATTCGACCACCTGGGAATAAGACCCAACAATCAACTCGCTCTCTCCAGAATTGCTTACATGACCCTTAAATGTTCACATGCAGTATGTAATTTGATAAATAATAAAATTTGCCTGAATGTAAAAAAATGCAACAATAATTATCTAATCGTTTTAACAATGTTTGTCACAGTATGAGACTAATTACAGATTTGTTGGTTGATTCCATCTGCACCTCAGTCTGAAACTATCAATACTGATTGACCTTTTAAAAACATATTCAGTTAATCCTGCTGTTGCTAGCTAGTGCATAGCAACCAAAACAGGGCACCTACACATCTGCACACCCAGCCACCCACTCTCTCTCACACACACACACACACACACACACACACACACACACACACACACACACACACACACACACACACACACACACACAAAGGGTGGCTTACCATTGAGTATTTGCTGAACGGCTTCATTTCCCATTTGAGCAGCAGTGAAGCCCTGCAGTGACACCAGCGAGGCGTCTGCCCCGTATCCTAGCAACAGCCTGCAGGTCTGAAGGTGGCCTGCCAGCGCCGCGCGGTGCAACGCCGTCTGACCCAGTGTGTCCAGGGCGTTCACCTGCAAACACAAACATCTTTGTGTTATGATACTTGAAAGGACCCTCAGTTACTACATTTTTTTTTCTACCTAAACTGCTTGACTTCTTTGAAAAGAATTCCACATAAACATGCTCTAAAACTGTTATTTTACCAGAAAAAGCAGGGGTCTTTGCACATCTTCCAGCACAATGCAGCTAAATCAGGTGCTTCTCAGCACACGGACAACAATTTTTGCAAAAGGGACTGGAGCACATGAGTTAATTCATAGCCTTTAAGTGTTCAATCAGTTTTGTCAATTTTGACACAACTGTGATGAGTTATTTTTGAATAAAATGTATGTAATTTACTCCTCTGGTGGCTTGTCTAATAGCCTCATCTACAGTATGTATTATTAGCTGATAATTCCCTATATTTTATCAACGTGTAATTATAAGTTTCCATCTGGATCTGATCTGAGATACTGATCAGCAAAGATCTGTAAAAAATAAGAAAGAAATATATTTGCATTTAGTTATTACATTACATGTAGTGCAGTTTAATAACCATGCTTAGGTGTTATGCTAAAATGATTGAGAATAACTAGGTATGGGCAATGTAAGTATAAAATCTTCAATCACAATAAGACTTTACAGTATATTATGGCACTTATATAGTGATAGACTGTATCTTCTGCAAAATAAAAACTTGACAAATCAGGGGTACTTGATATTGATTAACAATGCTGCATGTAATGCCCTAAACAACCAGAAAGAGCACAGCAGAATGATTAGATCTAATAGCTATAATGTGAAAAATGATGGTGAGGTATCAGATCAGACAGTTTACAGTGGGTTTGGTGTGGTTACAGGCATAAAGTAAGGAAACATTTGAGACGATGTAAGCTACAGTAATTTCAGGGGGTTGCTGTGACATCGTCCCTGTGTTCTCACCCAAATTTACATGCTCGTCACATACTTACATGCTTCACTATCAACAGCGACGGTAAGACCAAGAGGCCACATTTTTTTCAATGAGATGAGTCACCACTTTCGCTGAAAACCCACGGTTGTGTTGCTGCATTGCATTCCGGTCTACTTTCTGCTAATGTGTAAATATCACTGCTTCTTTCACACTGAATTTCATCCCTTATGACTGATGGATATCAGCTTTTAAAGTTAAGCCTCGCTCTTTAATACTGGGGATTTGACACACAAAAACCTGATGTCTGACGTTGATCGCAGATTGCAGAAACATTTGCTGCATTTCAGTTTGACATTAAAAGGGTTGTTTTTTGTTGATCAGTGCCAGAAAAGCCACATTAAATCTACTCTGATTCAATGTTTAAGGTAAGTACTTTTTGTAGACTCTATACATGGGGACGAAAAAGAGAAACACAAAACAAAACAAACAAAATAAAAAACCCTGGTGATTTTAATTTTTATGCATGTACAGATAAGCATATGGATGTATAAACAGATTTATATATAATTACAAAGAGCATATTTACATATATTTAAAAAGGATTACAGCGGAAGTAAACAGATACATAAATAGATCGCTGGATGAAGACGAAAATGAAGATATATGACTAACCTTGGCACCGTGTTTCTGTAGCACCTCCATAATGTCATTATGAGCACGCTCTGCTGCCACATGAAGAGGAGTCATGAAACTACAGAGAGAGGAGAGACAAGGTGAGTGTTCGGCTGAAAAACTGTACAAAAACATGCTCATCCAGTGTCTGACTTTGTTTTTTAATATCAATTAAAATCATCTGCGTTCTTCTCTGGCTTCTTCAAAAGGAAATGCCCACTGAGTCATTGGGAAAAAGTACTGATGCACGTTAGAAGCCCTCCACTCTCCAAACCAGGGGGTTTACATAGCAATGACAGAAACATGCATCAGTTTTAGTTGTGTTTCGGTCATAATTATAGTCAATGTTTTAGTCATAATTTTCTCAAGACAGTTTCATGATACTGTAATGGGTTTGGTTGAAGGATGTTTCTCCTGGCTGTAAAAACTCCAATGAGAAGTGAGCATACACTGAACTGTGTTTAGTTCTCTAGGCGTTCTAAGAGATTGCGTTACTGACACATTCTTTATTATATAAAATGAAACAGGTCATTATTACATCATTAATATTGGTAATCAGACACTAATGATGTTTATTACCTTTCAAAACAAACTTTTTATATTTTACTGAGGTCTTCTACTAAAATCAGTGTCATGTTTCACTCAAGTTTGAATAAAACGGGTAAAAATGGTGTCAAGGCAGACAAGCATTATCTGGGAAGCATCATGTTTATTCACTCTACATGGAACTAAAACTAATACTGAATTATATTAAATGTTCACCAGGACATTATGAACAGATTTCACTGCAATTTTTGTTTACATTATATTTTGCATTTGCATCATTGTCACCATTTAGTCATGAAATAAAAGGACATCAATTAATACTTGTCAACAAAATTTTTGTAGGAAAAGCAACACTGTCACATGGGAAAATGTTTTTTAGAAGGGCTTGGGAAAATAGCATTTTGAAAAGAAAACATATTCTTCACACTTTAATTTGAATACTTACAGTCCATATTTTAAACAATATAAAATGCTCTGCAAGAAGTAATAAATTGTCTGTTTTTACTTTTTTGTCAAAAAGTTCAAATACCTTGTTAAAATGGCTTACATACCTCTAAACCTCGCCTTCATTTAGCATTCAAGAATTCATGAATATGCAAATAGCCCCTGCCCTCTCCAGACCCCACCCCTACCCCTAAGTAGCTGCACACTGCTTCTCTGTTTTGTTAGCTTGTAATGGTAACTAGCTACATCCAGCTTCTCCTGTGGGCTGGGCATCACCGCTAATGATATGTATTGCATCACTCCCTTGATATATACCCAATCTGACCGAATCCGTTTTGTTGGGACTGTCCTTGCTCACTGAAGTTTCAGACGTGGCGTTTACTGCTTATTTCTCTCCTGATATATCTTGTAACACATAATAAACACCACGTGGACAAGGTTTAAAACATGATTTTAAGGAACACTACTACAGATTGATAGAAAATCCTCAAAAAAACAACAAGTAATGGACTCGCTGTTTAAGAAACATCAAACAAAACCAGAGTTCGAGACAAAACCAAGAGTATGGTGAATCATTACACTACTGTTAATCATCAGTACAAAATACCACCTACAGTAATGGCAGCTTCAGTCCAAAATTACGGATATCATTTTGTCGACAGTTCATATACAAATATAATAATGATTTCACTAAGTGTTTATGAGCAGATGACAGCAGTACTCACTCTTTATTCTTCTCATTTACGTTGGCGCCTTTCCTCAACAGCAGCTCTGTCACCTGTTTCCTCTTCGGGTGTGGTGATGCTACTGCACAGTGCTAAAGCACACACACAGGCAGAGACATCATCTTAGCATCTGCACAACAGCAAGGAGATCTGTGTGTGCAGCAAAGCATGTGTGTTTGTCTCACCAGTGCAGTCTCGTGTGTGTGAGGGTGTTTGAAGTTGATGATCTCCAGCGCCAAGGTCTTCTTAGCTTTGGCCATGTCAGCTTCCCGAGCAGCTTGAAGCAGCGAGTGGCCCTTAAACTCATCTGAACACACACAAAATGTCAACATGTTAGGTACTGAGAAAACAAAATTTTGTGTTTGTCTTGACAGGTTTCTGACAAACCCAAAAGATGCATAAGTATCTATGCCCACAGAGGAGAATCTGCTGCTTTAACTGAATGAAATAATTGATCAAAACTGAAGTTACGAGGTTCTCAACCAGCCATAAGAATATATTCTTTCACTTGCAATGACCCTGGAGCATGCGATACTTCAGACAGATTACTTCAAAGTTTTTACCAGCGAGCTAATAACTTATGATGCAACAGTCTGTGTGCCGGAGTTGGAGCGGAAACAAGTGATTATTCCCCCTGAGGACTGAAAATTACAAACAACAAACTATTTTGCTTCAGAAGCATTTCAGCCTGAATAAAAGGAGTCTGTTCAAGTCCATCTACTGACTGAGCAGCAGCATTCATGCATTCATAATTAGACATTTAGACAAATGGTATGAACGCCACACAGAAGACGCATCTTCAACAGGGACGTGGTCAAGAAGAGAAAGAAAATCAATTGAGAAGCAGCCTCTGCAGTTTTTTTCTCTAAGAGAAACTTGAAGACATTTTTCATCTTTGTTAGTCCACCACAGTGCCTCACAAACATTTGGGTTTGTGACCCCATAAAATGAAGAAATGTCTACATTTCAGCCTTTGTCGCAGCCAACAGCGTTCGTGTAGACAAGCACTGTAGACAAGTGATATTTCATTCTCTGTTTCGTTTTAAGGATTTTAAAAGCTCCGAAGAGGATGTTATGAACATAATTTTGTGTCACAGAAACAGAGTCTACAGGTTTACATGCATGAAAAGTTTAGGTCTTATCCTGGTGTCTATAATGTGCGAAGGTTCTTTGTGAGTATACTTGAGCTTTCCAAGGTTGATGAGACACTTACCGGTGATTAGACACCGACATCTTAGGTGACTATTCAACAACTTGCCATTATTCTGCATTGCCGCGAGGTATTTGCAATTATACAAAATATTAGATTGATGTCCATGCTCAAGTGCTTTCATGTCAAGAAAGTATGAAAGTCAACCTTTGAGTGCCCTGAAACATGCTTCAGGCAGGAAATTACAGTGAAAATTTTATCTGATTCACGAATCATGATATTGGATTCATACCCATTTCCGATATGCTAATATTTTCCACCTCATTTTGGAGGTTGCTGGTGCCGATATGCAATTTCTTTTCCACCTGACTGCAGAGAAAATGCAGAGAGACTGCATTTTATTTTCTTTATTTATGTATTTCATCAATTGCCTCTAAACTCAGTGACATCACGTACTATCCATACTGACCTTTTAAAGGAATAATTTTGAGCAATGTGCTTGACTTTCTTGCTGAGCATTGAAACACATGAAGCTACAGCCAGAGGACAAATAGTTTAGCATAAAATCTGGAAACGGGGGGAAACAGCTAGCCTTGAAAACAATGTACCTGCCACCAATCACCATGTCACACCTTGTGTATTTAAGTCATACAAAAACTGAGTTGTGGTTCTACATGGGATTGCTGCTGGACTATATCTTAGCTGGGTGTACTGACTTCCTGGAGTCTCCGCTGGTTGTTTAACAACTTCACAGCGGTGAGAAGCAGGTAAATAAATGTATCCCCCAACATTGCAAACTATTCCTTTATAATACTATACCTGGCAGGGAACACACTAATATTTTTAAGCACGGCACCCATGGGCCACCAATTTGCCCCTAATTCTGACAATTTAACACAACTTAACACAGCCTTCCTTAACTGTGACACTTGTTCACTTTTCCCCTGAACTGTGTGATGCAGGGATTTCTGAAGGTATTGTTTCTGAGCTTTTTCCACTGTCTGCCTTTCATCTTTCTGGTGCTTCTGTAAGGATCATGTTTGAGTAAGCTTAACAAGCCCAGGCTTCAGTCGTCCTGACATACAGTATAGGTAGCTGGCCGGTGACAAGTACTGTCTGCTGGTTTTGTAGAAAATTTAACTTAAAGGTGCAAAGGAATCAGGTTGTCTGTGAAACTATAATGAGTTGGCAAGGGGAGAAAACTTCATGGCCTCAAGTGGCTACCTACATATTTGGTGGCCATAGATTAAGTTTTTGTGGCCACAAGCCATAGAGCCATTGCTAATGTTGAATCCTGCCTTGTATACTTACCTATATCAAAACATTTACCCTGAACTACTTTCACTTCTGTTACATTATCTAGACAAACTAAATTTCTATTTTATTGCCAACAACAACCTTGTATCCCACATCTGTATTTTAGACAATAGAAGGCTAATGTCAGGGTATCAACGGTTCAATAAAACAAACCTTTATGTACTTTTCAGTGTCAGTTCTAGTTGGATAACAATTGTCTCCAGGGAAAGAAAAGGGCTGGTTCAGAATCTCATGTGAACTCCTACGATCTATACCTTCACCAAACACAGACAGGGACACACAACCTACTGCTTACTGTCCAATTAGGCAGAAACCTCCTTTCATAAGCTAAAGGTCCAATCTTCACACTAAAATTGTATAGTCCATACCAAACACGGAAAAAATATAGAATCTGGAAGAATGCCATGGAGATTTTGAAAAGAAATATCTCTCAGTTTCAGGTTTGTATTCCTGTGACATGTCTCATTATTGCGGAAAATGTCCCACTGAGACGAGTTTTCAAAGGCACGCCATCATCAAAGGAAAAACTAACCGGAGCAATTGTTCTCCAGTTGTACACAAAGTTGAGATGGCTTATGATACATGTAGTATTTGATTTCTATTTTGATCTGCCTCATTACAAAGATGAAGCAACAAGTGCAGCAGCGAGAGAGCTCACTCACTAATTAACTTTCAAAGAGTTGCAGAGAGCTTCACTGGCAGAGACAAAGACTGAGCTTGTCTGCTTTGACTCCAAGACAGCAACAGACGTAAAGGAAATGCTGCGTGGATTTAACTGTAGTGTGCTTTTATTTTCAATGAACTTACTGTACATCTGCAAAACGCTCAATAAAGAAAGCACACGTGTGGGGAGGTGCAGTTTTTAAGGCTGCACAAATAAAAGCCACATGTTCCAAACACAAAAAAACCTGACAAGCAATTTTAGAAGTAGTGAAGAAGAGTAAAAGTACACATCTGAAGCAATGGAACATGTACATTTGTTCAAGGATATTTCGAATGAAAGGTTTATTAAAAATGTCTTGAGGTGAAGGTGCACTGCTTCTATGAATGTGCTAGTGTATGAAAGAAATTCAAAGGCAGGAGCTACGAATGTCACTCACAGGCAAGCAGGGAAATAATGGATTTCAGTTTCCTTAATAAGTCCACATGAGTGTGTTTTTATGCCAGTGTCTGCATACATTAATTCAAGGGTGCTCAAAGTGATAGTTAATTTAGCAAGACAGCCTACGATTGAGGGCCACAGAAAGAAAAACCATGAACTTGTTGATTTGTGATTGGTCTCAGAATTCCTTGAGTGCCAAATTCACTTGTTTGCAGAAAAGAGAGACCACTTTACCTGTCCTTCGAAGTCCAACAAAGTATGAGTTCATCCATTTTTCGTGAAACCTCCTTTTCTCCTCAACCTCACAGCATTTTTTTCCCTGGTGTCTTCTCTATCACTTCCACATTACTTACTTTACTTACATATGAGGCTGAACATTTTCTAGGATTCTTGGCCTTTAATTGTGTTCTACAGTACTCACTGACTGAAGGCAGTTCACAGAGTGTACATGCAGTACATCTCCCAACATGTGTATTAACTGAATACACCCTCTGAGATGCAAGCTGGCTCTCTTCTACCTGTAATTGTGGATCATGATTATTATGCTGGCAGCAGCTGATGTGGCCTTGGGCCGCTAGCTTCGAGCAGAGTTGATGAGCGGGCTACAAATGTCTAGTTCAGTCACTTCTTTCTAACTCCAAAACTCCAGATTTATTTCATTTTGAAACTGCTCTTCAAGCCCAACTGACACTGAGTCAAGTGACAACACTTGAGGCAATTCATTAAATTTTGTGCAGCTCCCTCTGGAGCCACAAAAGGCTTTATGCAACTTAATTCACATATGCAGTAGTACTCGCCAACACTTGTAAACAGACTCTCAGGTATAAAATTGATGGAGTTTCACTTGAAGGCTTGTGTATAGCTTTAATGGTGCTCAGATTGAGAGTTTCAAGTCCATATACAGCTTATAGAGCATCTTTTGGAGTTTAAAGGTTTAGAGTAGCCCTACAAGTGTTGACCAAGTTTAACCTGAAGGAGTTTCTGACAGCTTGTAAGTTTTACTGCCAGGGAGGTAATTAATTCCAGACGAGTGTAAACGATTGGAAAGCATCTCCAGACATCCTCACTGCAGAAGTGAACCAGGCACTAAATCAGATGTTAAGCAGCTAAGAAATACTGGTGACACAAAGTGTCATGATGAAGAGTTTAAAAGAAAACTGCTAACTGTCGGGCAATTATTTTCATTATTTATCAACCTGGCACTTATTTTGTTGATTATTTTTTTTAACTGTCTATGGTGTATGAGATGTCCAAAAGTCGTGAAACGGTTCAAAGCTAATATATTCAAATATTTGAATTTGAGAAGCTGCAAATTTTTAGCATTTTTGGTTAAAAATTGTTAAAATTATGATCAGGGTTGTCATATCGAATACCCCAATTACAAGCTAAGCAGGACTTGAACACAAAATTCATTTGAGAGAGTCCGATTTTCTTTTCAGAGTCTAGAATTTGGAAGCTAAGGTCCAAACATCTTCTATTTCATTTCTTAAAAGTTTCTCAAATTGAAAGACATGTCCACACTCTTCCTCTGTGGTGTTTCTATACAGTTAAGTAGTAGTAAAGAGATGTCAAGTCCAAGTCCATGGAACTGTTGGCTATCAAATATTTGCATCTGTCTCTCTTCAAACCCATACTTGCATGATTTCAGCTCCAGAAAATAATAGTTCTCTAATTAAAATATTGAGATTCATCTATTAAATCATCTCAATGCTAAAAAATAAGTTCAAATTAACGGATCCAAACATACCCTCTTCCTGAAACAACCTATTCATTAATTCAGCACCATGACACATTTAGCAGTGATGTACACTGCAGCTGCAGTTTATGTAAATGAAGCGCCACACTCACATGTAAGTCTCTCCTTCAGTTCGGGAGTGGGCGCCATGTCCACAGAGCTCTTGCTGTGGCAGTTGAGCAGCGTCGGGTCAGCCCCGTGGCTCAGCAGCAGTGAGCACACCTCCACTCTGTTTTTAGATGCCGCTTCATGGAGCGGAGTGAACTGCCACAGATCCATGGCGTTCACACATGCTCCATGCTGGAAGAAAACAAAAAACAGGAACGGTGGATGAACAAGTGGCAGAGGACTATGGAATAACAGGAGGAAAGAAGTTTGCATTGTTGAGAACCATTTTCTTTGAATTCATTCTTTACAAACACAGTTCAAGACTGGTGTATAGTTGGTACATATCTACCATGTTTTAACAAAATAACAAAATCAACAAAACAGTGGAACCTGATTCTCTTTGGATTCAATTTCCAGTTTTATTATTAGTAAAAAAATATAATCATATTTCTTTAAGAGTCAGTGTCACTGTCTAGGTAAATACTGAGCGAGCCTGTGTGTGTGTGTGTGTGAGTGTGTATGCATGTGTGTACCTTTAGCAGCAGTTCAGTAACTTCATAGTGTCCATAGGAGCAGGCATTATGTAGAGGCACCAGACCACTGAAGGGGAAAAACACAAAACCTAGTTAACAATAAATATAAATTTTCACTATTCAAAAACAGAACTTCACACCCTCATTCTTTACCTCTGCGTTACATTTTTATTCTTCAATTCAATTACAAATTTTGTGAATCTCCAGTCAGGCTAGCATCTGTCTGGGACTGTTGCTGCCTTCAAAGATGGTCATGTTTACCGTGTTAACAAGAAGTCCATGAGTTGTGACAAGTTGGCTAATGTTTGCATATGGCAGAGGACATGGAAGTTCATTTTCTGTGGATGGGAAGTTAATATATTGTAATTTTAGTTATATGTTTTTTTAAATCAAATTTTATATGTCTGTGGAAAATGCTGATATCCCCAACAGCCATTGCTATTTGTCAGTCGCTGTTTGAAAATGCAATGACTCTCAACACAAACAAGTGTCATTCCCAGGACATCAGATACAGATGTTTTGTGAGCACAGCAAAATAATGAAAAAATAAGAAGGTTGGATGGAAGGTGGGATCTCTGCGGATGCAGGTGCCACCACAAACCTCTGGTGGGTTGTGAGACAGATCTTTTGATTATTACTTTTTCAGGAGTCCAGGCATTGCTTTTTAGGCAAATCCTGTGTATTTTACCTTGCCAAACATAACATGCACATGAATTCCCATTTCATAACAAGCTCCATTCAAATGCAGCACATGGTTAGACACATGGTTAATATCGGCATGCTAACATTCTCATCCATGCTAATACCTTAGCTTAGTGTGTTACCATGCTAAAATTTACTAATTAGCACTAAACAAATGTAATTACTGAAGCTGATGGGAATGTCATTAGATTTGGAGAAGTACCAGAAAATTAGACTAACTGGAACTTTAATCTGATGATGGCACTAGATAAAAAGTCAAGGGATCACCACAGTTACTGTAATTCATCCTAAAGGGGGACGTGAATGTGAGACCAGATTTCATGATAATCCTTCAATAGCTGTTGAGACATTTCACACAAAACCACAAAGGTCAACCACATGGTGGGGGCTACATGAAAAGTCAGAGGATCACAAAAGTCAGTCAGGTTCACCCTCTTGGGACCATGAATGTCTGTAGAAAATCTGCGTCTTACAGCTGATGTGAAAATTCATTATTGATCAAAGTGGTAGACTGCCCTGCAGGCTGACATTGTCATCCTGAGATCAATGCTGCAAGCATGGATAAAAACTCAATACTTTCACCAAAAAAGATTCTGAAGGATTCAATTTTACCTCTTTATCTCTCACACCAGGGGGGTTCTATTTGGCTGCCGAAATCTTATGAGCTTAATTTTAGTTTTAAATAACATCAATTGAAGCCAACAGCCTGAATCAGTCTTAAATAGCAAGTGCACTCGCCAACTCTTGAAACTCCCAAAACTATAATCAAAATAAATCACGTCTCAGTAAGTGAATGGCCCAGTTTTACCTCAAATTTATTCAGAAAGCAATTCTAATGAACGCAGTATAAATTTGATTTTATGAGATTTCTTATTTCCACCATGTCTTGTTTGAAAATCAAAAGAGAGCCAAGAACACCCCTGGGATTCGTGTATTCATCCAGTCAGGTGTTGCGTGGATTCTTTATGCTGTCTCAGTGATGGAAAGCACGGTTCATCATATATTCACCAGCTTACTTGCTACCACTACTAACACTGAAATAGTATAGATTTAATTCTCCAAAAGGTCGAAATTCTGGTAAAAATTGCTCTCTCCATTTCTTGCTTTTAAACTGTTTTTATTTTATTTGAATTTATTTATACATACCCTTTGTCCTTGGCGTGAACATCTGCTCCATGTTGTAGTAACAGCTGAACTATCCTCACCCTGTTGTATCCCGCTGCCAGGTGGAGAGGAGTGGACTGGAGAGGCCGGAAAAGACACGAAAAGAGACAAAGAGGGACAATAAGAGCAAGAGGAGAGAGAAAAAAAAAAGAGGCAGGGGAGGTAGGAGACAGAGTGGGAGGAAAAAAGAGAGAAATATAAAGTAAATGTTAGCCCACATGTTCATCCCACAGCACGACAGCCTGTCATCATGATTTCATAACATCAGTCCTGTACACAAAGCGTGCAGTAAAGAAGGACACGATCTGGTCCTCACTGAGCAGCCAGATGTATGAACACTTCTTAAAGAACGAGTTTTCAGTGAGAAATGAGCTTTCCCACCACTGAATCAGTCTACAGTGATAGTGCCTGACTTTATTTCCTCCATTAAACTGATGAAAAGCTTCAGTTCTGTAGGCTTTAGGATGGAACTGAGATGAGGCTTCAGCTGGCCGTGTAAAGCTCCCTCTATATGCTCTCAGCGAGGGCCATTCTTCCTCAAACCTGGACTGACACCCAGGCTGGTGGTGAAATGTTACAGCAACAAGAATATTCCCATCATTCAGTCATATGGAACTTGTTTAAGGAAAAAATAATGGACAACCTGCCTCTAAGTCATGATATAAAAGCAATTTTACAACAGTGAATGTACTAGAGATCACACTGTGAGCAGGGCTGGGATTAAAGCTACTACATGCAGCAGGCAGATATAAAAGTTTTAAGATAGTCCACGCTGAGTGAGCTAGAACTGTGCGGTATTTTTAAGTATAACAGAGTCTTTTCACACATGTCATTTGACCTGCAAACCTCTCTGACTGGTGCATGCCAAGAGTCAGGACCTATTCAAGGAAAGCTGACCCACCAATTTGCCTTCAAAACCTGCTAAAATTCCTGTGAATTGAACACTTCACTGAAAAAACAAAAATGGTTTAAGATCCCTGGGTGATAAGTGAAAGGGAAGTATTTTCCCAATGAAGTTTAGTGGTCTCTATCTATTAATGCCATCTTAACTATATCTTTGGTGGCTAATAATTCCACTAAAAACTGTTCACAGCAAAGTCTATGGTTTAGAGTAACTGGGCCTGTAAGTGCACTTCCATCCAAGCTCGGTGGCAACACTACAAATTTCCGGGGTCCAAGCGAACATTTGTGCCAGATTGAAAAAAATCCCTCAAGGAGTTCTTGAGATATCACATTCATGAGAATGGAATGGAGACGAATGGACAGCCCGATGTCATAATGCCTCCAGACATGGCTGTCATTGGTACAGAGGCATAATAAAAGTCATACTTCCATCATGATTTCTACCACTTGGGGTTCCACTACTGCTATTTTAATTACGTCATCCCAATGTGCTCTCTTGTATGCGTATGTATTAGTGCCATCCACTATCTTGATGAACCATCTCCAACTTCATGCAATGGTAGTGGATGGAAATGCACATTAAATTGTATTTTGTTTTGGCAAACTTTCTGGAAACTATGAAAGCTTGAATACTGTTTTTTAACTTTTTTGCTGATACCAATTCTAAACTCAGGGTGTCTGCTGAAGTACCAAGTATCGATCAGATACCAGAGCTCTCTTTTTCCTAAAATTAAAACCCATATACCTCATGGCACGAAACGCATTACGATCAGTTGTATGTATGGTGACAGAAGGGTAGGGTTTGGTGCGGAAATTGTATTAGATGTGGATTGGTCACTTTGTATATGATACCTGATCCGCTTCATAATGTCAGTATGAATTTTGGCTTCTCAAGATATGCAATTAATGTATTGAATTATCATGTGTGAAAAGGGCTACAACCTTCTGCTTAAAACAATAACCATGCATGCGGTGACTATATTTACATTCCAGCTGATTTCAGCAAAGTAGTGATGAGGACCCACATGGTGATGGCATGGAAGATGTTTTGGGTTTTTTTGCCAGGATAGGTAAGTGAGAAGAGGGGCTTTTTGTTTCCTACAAACTAAAAGCTACAGCTGTTCTCCATTGACTTTTAGGTTATAGTCTACCTCCTTGTGTGTCAAGATCTGTCTCAACAGCTCTGGCATCAACATCAGCATGTGAGCTGAACCGGCTACAACAACTGGCAAGCCACTGAGCTAACAACTCTCGACTCTTTTCAGTGCCATCACCCCTCGGGATCTGGTGTGAAAGTGCAAAGACTCCTCCATTTCATGCATCCAGTCATGTCATTGCAATGCAAGTGATTCCACTGACAACCCCGGCAAGACGTGATTGTGGGGTGGCAACAGGCTGACAGCATCGGTGGGGAAGTAAAGGGAAGGTGCTTAGAGGATAAGACCAGGAGCTGTGATTTAGATGTAGGTGGTTTGACAGCTAAATGGTGGCACACTTCACTCAGAACCTACAGCAAAACATCACCAGGATCTTCATCCAACAAACAAACTAAAACCTCAAAACAGAGGATCAGTCTGAGCTGAACAAGCCAGCTGTGAGCAAACAACTTACCAGCATTTTCTGCTATCAATGTTGCCAAAAAAAAAAAAAGAAAATCAACAAAACAAAAAAGAAAAAAAGCACAGATGTCACACAATGGTGGCAGCATTCAGAAATGCCAAAATACAAATGCACAATAGTTCTGCCACTAGGGGTCTCTCTGACATTAAAACAATAACAAAAGTAGTTTGATAAAGTTGTGGAATAGTGTGGGATCATTTTTTCTCTTAATTTTTTCCTCTTCAACGACCAGATTTGCAAATTAGAATCTATCAGATATGACACAGGCAAAAATCATGCCCCTGGATGAGGTAATATCAAAGTTTTATTCAAACACAAACTTACTAGCTAGCTATGTTACGTAAGTAGTTGGGTAGTCAAGAGTTTCACTAATATTATTTCACTTATGATGTGAATTTATATTGCTGTTATGGGTCTCCCACTAACACTCTTAAATCATCTCCAAATTTTGTTTTTCTTTTCAACAGACAAGTATAGCACATAGCACATACAGGAAACAGAAGTACAGGAAACAGAAAAGTTGACTGAGCTACAAGGCTTGTTCAACTGTCATTAGAGCACAGAATGGGACTTAGGAAGGGTCAATTAGCGAGCAACGGCTAGGGGGAAATGCATTGTTATCTTGAATAAATTATGGATTTTTGTGCGTTTGAAGATTGCAGGAAACATTTGGGATTAATGCAAGTACACAACTCAACAGAATATATAACATGTCTAGCATTTTTAGACATTTCAATGCACATACGCTACTACAACCTGAGGTTTGACCACAATGTCTAGCTGTATTTTTGAGAGCATTGGTATCGGTTACCTGACATTTTCCTGTTATAAAGCCCAGTTTTATAACTTTCCCGGATGACTTACAGAGGAACATCTCTCTTTAAAAACTCAGACTACAACATTTCATAAGCCATGATGCAAAACCTTGGCAACATCAAAAATTTAAAAACTGTTTTTCAAAGTGGCACTCCTCTAACTTTCAGTTACAAACTAAACGAAGAAAATGTTTATATTCTCACTGCTGGCTTTCCTTTTTTTTGTAAATTACGCAGGACGGTTTCAAAAGGTTACATGGACATGATCCTGGAACTCCTATTAAAGATGAAATAAGTTTTACTTTGATCAGAAAAATTGCATTAGTGGTGGCAACTAAGGGGTTTGTTGTCAGTCTGACAAAAGTGAAAATTTAGCTCCAGGTGCCATTTCATTTTGTGCCCAACTCCTGCTTGAGGACATCTTGAAAAAAAGAATCATCTGCGGTGATCTCTGCTGCTCACTCAGGAGTTGAGCTGAGATGCGGCAGCAGCAGCGAGGCAGCGAGGCAGAGCTGGGTGGACAGATGGTACACTCGTATTTACAGGATGTGACAGCAGCGTTTGGAAGGAGCAGGACATGGTACACAGTTAGTCATCATCCTCATTTTAAATGCAGCGTCGTTCTGTGCGTGTCTGCGTGTGCTTGTGTACATGTTACTGCAAGTTGCTGTGGATATACAGAAAAACACAAATGTGTAAAGCATTAATCAAGTCCTCAGTACATGTTGAAGCTTTAGCTACCAGTGAGTCATCAACACACACACACACACGCACGTGCATGTGCTGTTGCATCACCATAATGTCGCTGCCAGGGTCAGACTGGGTAGTTTAAGCTCCACCTCCTCAATCTGTCAGCCTTGTGAGAGGAGCGGGTACATGCATATTTGTGTGTGTGTACCCTCTGCCACCATAAACAGCAACACTGCCTCAGTGCGTCTCCACACAGAAGCTCATTTGGATTTAAGTAAGAAAAAAAGCAGCTCCAGCCGAAACTTTAATTATGATCCTTTTGGCCTCTGCAGGCACAAGCCAATAGTGCAAGTAATCAAAAGTGTTACCCATTTATTATCTGAGGCATCCTACATCCAACCTTCAACGTCCAGCTATCTTCAACTGCAGCCTGTTCTTTTTCTACTGTACTGAACTTAGAAAGCAAAGATATTTATTTGAGTATTTTTAACTACTTTCAAGGCCATATAGTGACCTTACAGATAGAAGAAAAGAAAAAATATCTCTTTTTAATGAACGCTCTTTAAAAACAGTACATCAGCAGTTCAGTGAGCAAAAATAAGGGTCTTTAAATATTCCTGTTTACACAAGCAAAAAAATTCTATTGGTGCCAGTGATGCAAGAGTGGTGATGGTCAGATTGGTTCTCTTTACACAGTTGCCTGAAAATGCCAAATGAAATATCTATTCAGAGTGAGCTTGTCTAAAGTGTAAATACTTCCATGCTTTTTTGATGCAATCCATTTAGAACAATATAATATCTGTTAAATATAGTATCAAAGGGAGAGAAGCTATAAAAAAGGAACCAAGTGTTCATTCTAGATCCCATTTCAGTTCAGTCTTTATTGTCCTACTTAAAATTTGGCCTGCAGCAAAACCCTACAGTGTTCTGTAAAGCTGTTAATAAAAGTCAGAAAAAGCTTTTTTTTTTAATACAAGCATTTTATCAAAGTTCAAACTTCTGGTATTGTGACAACTCTTATCCGGAGAGATGTGAGAGTAAGAGCAATATGCTTTTGATCATTTTCACTCATATAAATATAAGCATACTGATGTCAGCACCACTATGCCTTAGTACAGCTGCACAGAGCAGCTAGCATGGCTGTAAACTCTCATTGAATCTTGTCACCAAGGAGGGAGTCATTATTGCAGGGATACAGGAGAAACATGATGATAGGACACTCTGTTTCTTCGTACAGTCAAATGCATGACCATAGACGTACAAAGATAAAACTCCCTGGATATTTTTTAATACTGAAGAAATCATAATTCTATAGGTTAAAAACCCACCTCAGGCAAGATTTAGGGCTGATATCAATACTTTTCAAAATTTCTCAAGTCAAATGATATCAGCATTCAATAATTTTTGGTGTAGAAAAAAAAATACTATTTGTATGGTTTTGCTTACAGGCAATTGCAGCAAGCGTCTTTGATTTAATGCACTGAGTGATTGGTAACAACAACAATCCCTCAAGTGTGTGGTGTGGTAAAGTCAAGCGTGGTGTATTTAGCTGAGCTGGCACTTCAATGTGCCAAGAAACGACCAAAATGTTTGAAAGTATGGCTGTTCTACAACTATGGCATCTGATGAAAATAAATCCATAAAATGTGGAAGGATTATTTCAGTATCATATATTTGAGTATCATATACAGTAGAAAAAAAGGTATCAAATGAAGTCCACTATTGGTAACTGTACAATTTTAAGGGTACTGGTATTGATGCTGGTGTTTTAATTTTTCAGGTGATACCCAGCCCCAGCAGCATTACATCTGAATAATGAAATGAGAAGAGTGGTATCACTCTCATATCCGCCTGTTAAAGATAAATCTGGATTTGGGAGGCAGTTAGGCTAGTTTAGCATAAACAATGGAAGCAGAAACACTGCTTTTTAGTTTTGACAGAGCTAAGCTAGCTGGTCCCCCTGCTTCCATTTTTATGCTTAGTTAAAGTAACCTTTGAACCAACAAATCATCCATCTTTCCGTCCATCCATCTAACCATCTTTTTGATTGTTATTTTTTCTGCCAATAAGGTTTCCTTGCAAATGGACATCCAAAGCTTTAAAATGCTATATAATTTTGTTATTGTTGTTAAAAAAAAATTGTTGACGAACTAAACCCAGCTATTAGTTGGATCTGGTTTGTTTTTGGTGCTCCATGTCCTTCAACTCTGAGAATTGATGAATTATATTGCCCTAAAGTGAAAAACCTAGTAGACGATATTTCAAGCTGAGGCAATCCGCACTCACAGCGGCAGACTGAAAGTGAACAAAAGCAATAAAAAAAAGCCCACTCTGTTGTGTTTTAATCACCTAAAAGCCTTTTGGTGAGGTGGAGGGAGGGGAGTCAGGAGTGGAGCAAGGGAAAGAGATGAAGGGGGGAAATATGTGAGGAAAATGAAGGAAGCAGGAAGCGAGGAGAGATGCGGGGAGGGCATGTTCAAGCCAAGATGGAAAACAGTAATCTTTCTTTCTGACTTCCCTTGGTAGCATTTATCTTCTTTTTATTTATACCTCCCCTCCTCCACAGAAACACTGTGCACCTGAATGGCAGCAGCAAAGAGATGTGAGACGTCGAATCAAATTACAAAATTTGATTTTGCCTATTTGTTCAACGAACAACAAACACATCGTCTCACAACCAGCATGAAAACTAAGTCAGATGATCGAAAATACCAACCACACACAGAGATCTAACACACCATTTAAAAACACATGGGGTGTGTAATCTGCTGCTGTGCTAGTTCCTTCTTTGTTATGTGTTTCCATTTTTCTTTAACCTCCCTTACATCCTCCTCTCTCTCTTCCTCCCTCTCCGTCTTCCTATTCTCTTTACGAGCCTGTCAAGCTGTTCCCATGACAACGGTGACTGCTAGCTGTCAGCAGTTGCCATAGCAATGAGAAATGATCTATCTGGGAGGGTGAACGGCCACATTTGGACCATTTTGCTTGGTGTCGTTTGCATGAGTGCATGAAGCTCGGATGTTATTCCTTAACTTTGCCCCGCAGGACCAACCAGTCTCCTATTTACCCTAGAAATCTGTAAATTTGCCAGTCTGATCACAGGTACACACATAGTGTCCTAATAATGACTTAAAACAACATATTATGCTGGATAATTCAGTTTTCCCAGTATCATTTCATTTCACATCACAGATTCACGTTCTAGAAAATTATTTAAACATGTTAATTAAATGACTTACAATGTAATTTTCTGCACTGAGAACAGGAAGAAACCATGAGTGAAATAAATCACTGTCTGTACCTTAAGTGAAACAAAATACATTTTCCCCTTTTGTGCTGTGTCGGTGCGGAAACCAGAGGTGCAAAGATTTGATCTGCAGCGTCGGTTTGAGCATCAATCAGCAAATGAATCTGTCTGTTTCATCTTTAAGACAAGCTATCCTTTTCACAAAACGCACTCTTGGGGTGATAAACATTTTCTGCTGCTGAGAAAAAAATGTCGCTGGTGTGGAGATTCTTTACAATCGATCAGCAGGGTGACAGAAACACAGAATGCACCTTGTGGAGTTGACACAAACATTTTTCCAGTTGTTATATTTTGCTGTATAGTACTGGCAATGGCAAGGATGGATATAATAATACTGTGCTCCATCATGGACAAACAGTTACTGATGTTCCTCGGTGAGGGATGGTCATGACTAAACTAATTAATTGCCATTAAGATTTTAACAGATTAAAAACGTATTAACTGATAGTGATAATGTATATTTTGTGTACCATTTCTCCGAAGCTCACAGGTTTTCTGACAGACAAGAGCAGCCGTTTTGAGCACGAGCCTTACTGTTTTATCATTCTATTCATTTGTGCTTCATAAAGTAATATTTCACATATTTAAAACATCTTCCTAATGTGTCAAAACCAAACTAAAACAATCCACTGTTGTTGCTGCTGCTTGCATTTAGCACTTGAATAAATCTATACAGTCATTCTGCTACAATAATGTAATGTTCAGACATGCATAACCTCAAAACAAAATTGAAACTAGACACGTGTCCAGGTGCTTTAAAACATTCCTCTCAAGGTCTCTCTTGAAAAGCTATCTTTAAACAAGACATAATTAAATTAAAGACTCAGTCAGTCTGTTTAACACATGCCTGCCCCTTAAGTGCATGTAGTCATAGTGATTCATTAAATTCAAAAAGCTTTTCTTATTATGCAAAGACTGAGAAGAGGTGGTTAATTTACAGTTGATGTAAGCTGCTGTCATTTAACACATTTCAAACAAAGTTTATCAAACAACATTTTGAATATAGGAATAAAACTAAAAGTTTCATATTAAAATAAATACTGGAACATCTTTTTAATTTCTGCTCTACTTCTTCAGCTGTCTTAGTAGTCTGGTCAGGGCTGCGCATCAGCAGGTGGATGCACTAACAAGATGAGCAGTGTCAGATGACTGGATCGATAAACATATTAGCAAATCTGTGCGCTATTCCTCTGACTGGCACACACACACACACACACACACAAGCACACACAACAAGGTGCAGACAGCTCAGCCCAGCCAACAGTTTGGAAGATAAATAACCTACAGCTAGTCTTCTCATCTTATGCTTTCCGTGCACACTCACACAGTCAGACACACAGAAACACACACGCTGATATCTCAGCTATCACCTGTCAATCTGCTCTGCCTCTTAGCTATAAACACCGACTTTTCCGAGGAGCTGAGGGCTCCATGGAAAGTTTAAAGCTCAGCAACTAAGAAAGTAACTTCAGGAAAAACACTCCTTGAAAGCAACAGAAAGTGTCCATCTTACTTTCAATCTGAGATGGACAAGCCAGTTTTATATTTTTCTAGGTACCTGCTGTCAGCTGTTTTATAGGTCGAGTAAAAGTCCTCTGAATCAGTGGTTATCAAAAATCTTAAGGCACTGTATTCATATCGATGCAAAACAGCCTATAACCAACCTAACCAACACAGGCAACAAGTAGAATATTACAGCCAATCAAATAGTCAAAAGAAAATTAGGCATCAATCAATCAATCAGGGCACTTGATGTGTCACACTCTAAGTATTCACATCACTTGGCAACTGCAGAACCGCTTGCTCTAAACCAGTGTCAAAGATCTTCTTTGTAACCCTGGTTTGGAAAACATGCTCTATAAATAAACTTTTACTCACTTTTTCATTATCACCAGAACAGAAAGTTAATATCACAGATGACATGTGATGCTAATTTCCTTAAAAAAAAAAAAAAATTCAAGTGAATCAGCAAAAGAAAATGTGAATCAATGCTTATTTCCACCCAATACCGTTATGTGATTATTATTATTTGGTTCATCGAGAAGAGCAGTAGGTGGCACTAATTCTCCAGTGGGGTTCAGTCATGTGAGTCATGTCAGAACTAATTTGAAACCGTTTCAATCTCTTCATGAATGCATTCCACCCTTTTCAAAAAAGGCAAAAACCACCTGAAGCAAGCAAAAAGCCTTTTCTGCAAAATTGAGGACATTTTCTTCTCGAGATCTGCTGTTTCCATTAACCTTTTCTACCGTGATACGTCAAAATACAGCTAACGGTATGGTTAAAGATGTTGGTATAAGCTGTATTGATTAAAATGTTTTTGAAGGAACAGAAAAACGCCTTCTATGCAGACAAGCCTTCAGATATTCATCCACCAACTTGACCTTGCACCTTAACTGCCTACTTAGCTACATAAAGGGCAGACTACTTCATGCGCTGACACTTAACTTTGGCACAACTGGGCATAAATTGTGTGCTGCAGGATTGATCATAACGAACATAATTCCTCTGGATACTGAGCTGAATTGTCAGGATTAATCTTTGGCAATAAAAAAAAGTTTCAGCCTGGCAGAACAGAAAACAAACCACCTGTATCAAGGTTTGCACAAATATCTACTAATAGAATACACTACAAGCTACAAGTCAAGATGTCAGTCATCACTGACCGTCACTGTTGATGTGATCTGTGTTGCCTTGTGAAGCAAACCTTGAGAAGGTTTTGATGCATTTCAGCTATAAAGTCAGAGCTTAGTGCAGAGTGGACACAGTTCCATGTTCTCAATTCAGAGATGACACTGCTGTTCTGTTACCATTTTTATCTGCCATAAAACATATATATTACCGTGAAGTCAAACCCCCAAGAAGAATTAATAAAAATAATCTTAAACTGACCCTGAATGACACTTAATGTTAGGTGAGAAAAGCAGTGTCCTAAAAGATAATCCAGATTGATTTTTAACATTTAGTACTCACAATTAAACACTCTTTAAAACAAAGGACAACAATTTAATTGAATTCTAATTCAGCACTTGATTAAATGTTTTTTTAGTTTGAGAAACAGAAATTGTGACAGCTGATTTTTCCTGATGAACTACCTGCGTACCAGAGGTCTACAGCTGCATATATGGTCCTGGGACAACAACATGCCATGGGCTTACATGAAACCAAGTGGTTAAATTTGTCACTGACAAAAGTTTATTAAAACTTTTCCTTACCCTATTTGTCATCTGTCACCTGAACAGTTAACAAATGCCTCTGGATATTTTTATTCTGTGGTACAAAGGAGCAGAAGTCTAATCTCTCTCTCAGACAGGGCATCAGGTTACATTTACACACACACACCAACTCTGATGTGAAAAATCTCCCGTCAAGCACAAACACACAGTCATTCCGACGTCCTTGTTCATGTTCGCCTGAGTTTGTAAACACCAGCCAACTTCCGCCAATGCAAGAGCCACAGCGGGCTCGACTCTGATCCGCAGACTCATCAGGACCCCAGAGGAGACTGACAAATGAGAGCTTAATATCAAAGGCAAGTTGGCACATTCTCTTCAATACAGAGATGTCAGCACCGGGAATGAAAGGAACCTCAGAAAAAGTTCAGCAAACAACTAACTATTTGTGATCGTCGCAGTATTTCCACTTGTTGACGTAATCAGGTCACAGCAATGATAGCTGGCTGAAACTAACATTGATACCAGGGCCACGGTGGAGTTACTTCCAAAAAAGGGGAGGAACTTCAGTGGTGTGCAAGTGGTTTGGTTACAAGTCAGCCTCTCACTCGCCGTTCCATCAAAGGGCACGCATCAACAAAGACTGACAGATGACACTAAATATCGCCACACATGCAGAGAGGCAAGTGAGGCTCGAGCAGACTCATCTTTTTGTGCAGAAAGCAAATGCAATTAGTCTCTCTCTCACTTGTTTCATTTCTTTATCAAAGAAGTGAACCACACAGTCAGAGAGTGATTCATTATGAAAGTAATGCAATTACACTTTCAATAAATTTCAAGCACTTATCCAAAATTGAAGCGCTTTTGAAACCTTGAAAACATGAGAAGTGTTTTAAAGGATTTCCAGCACCCATAAGAACCCTGACCCTGAAATGCTGTGATATTATTTTAAGGTCATATTGCTCACCCCCAGGCTGAATACATTAACAAATAATAATGTTGGAGTGAAAATAGAGGTTGAAAATTCTCCAATCAACTGGTCCATTTACCACCATTTACATCAGTTACATTAAGGCACATCTCTTGGGATTCCTATCTTGCACATTTCCCTTTTTACCTCACACTGTGCACTTTTGTTCATTCCCTGGTCAATGTTCAGCACATTTTCTGCACAAAGTGTACAACTTTTTGGCATTTTTTCATATTTTAACATTTCTAATTTATATTTATTCTTTTTTACTTGCCATGTTCATTTTTATGCAGCAATATACCAAGCCAGATTCCTTGTATGAACCTACTTGGCAATAAACCTGCCTCTGACCAATAGGTTATATTATAATATTGATTAAAATTTTATTCATCTGACTCTTCTATTAATCTGTCATGTTTCCCCACAAATATGTCCCTTTTCTAACCACATTCCCATTTCTTATTATTCATAAACGATGAGATGGGCACATCCTTGCATGTCCATAGAAGTGATTAGTCCAGGTTTATGTGAGCAGAGGTTTAAGAAAATGCATGAAGCTTTATATTGTTTACATTCAATTTTAATTATACAACTAACAAAATGGAAATATTTTTGATGTGTTCAGTCTTCTTTTCGACTAGTCTGACAACCTTAAACTATATCAAGTCAGTTCTGGGGCTGCTCAGAAAACACTGTGTCTACTTTCAGTGACTGAAACTGAAAACTGAACGATATCTTCATCTTCAAATGGCCTTAAATTATTACTGGGCCTCTTGCTCTTTTCATAAAGTTAAATATCTACAATATTCCTGAAAAGTTCACTTTTGGAGATGCATGTTTTTCACCCGATAGGGATGAAAGAACACTGTCAGTCACTGCGTGGTGCTCTCAGCTGGATAAGCTCCCATAATCAACATTTAAACAAGGCTTCAATGAAAGTCTTTTCTCCTCTCTTCCCTCTCTCCCTGTGAATCTGAATCCTGGTCTTGCTCTTCAGCTGTCTGTCTCTTTGATGTTTGTGCCAGCTAGGACGCGAGTGGGTGCGATGATTCTCACTGGTAAGATATAGATCCAAAACTCACAATATTCACAAACACGCTCACAAACACACATTCACAACAGACGGAACTCAACAGAGTCCAAAACATGAAATATACTCCCTGAAAAATCAACAGAAAGCTGAATTTCCAGCTCGACTGCTGATAGTCAGTCTGGCTGAAGTACAGAGGACGAGGAATGTTAAAAAAAAACAAGGGAACAAAACAAATGAGTCTGTTTGGCTTGTGTGTGTGTGTGTGTGTGTGTTCAGTGGGTAGTCAGGAGCTTTTTTCCTGAGGAAGCAATGTCTACAGGAGCGTGTGTGTGTGTGTGTGTGTATGTGTGTGTATGTGGGGGAGTAAGCGGTAGGTTTCAATAGAGGCAGTTTGATAACGCTCTCCACTCAGCTGTGTTAATAATATCCCACTCTGATAGGCCCTCAATCATTTGAGTGCACACGCACACAAACACACACACACAGAGGCGGCTGTTATACTGCCGTCGCCTATACTATAGAGCAGTGTAATAAGAACAAAAAGCTCTTACTAGAATTAGAGCTGTGGAGGGAAAAACAGTCTGCCAAAAAAGGAACAGTACTCTACAAGGTCAAAAATATGTGGACAATCCAACAATAGATCCATGTGTGATTGTTGAGCATCTTGTTCAAGATTTGATCAAGATTAGGGAAAATTATATTTTTCTGTTACAAACAGACCCAAAATACAGACACATGCACAAACAGGACCGCTATACACACATCGGAGAGATTGTAACACCACAGCAGTGCCCAGGACATGAACTGGCACCACTCCAGCTACTTTGATCCATTCTGGACTTGAATCGGTGACCCTCCGGTTTCCAAGCCGAGCCTGAGCCCCGACCGCCACCCCTTCGTTATCAGGGGAGAGCGCGAACACAGTCCCCCACTACCAGAAATATGCAGCTGAGATTCCTACATTTGGGGAATTTGCAAGAGTCAGCTCAACCAGGAGTGCAATGGCCAAGCCCTGCCCTGGGTGAAGCACCTTCTTGATCATGGTATCTCCCCTGCTGAACGGGAAAGCGCCAGTACATGTCAGCTGCCTTCCCTCCTGTCTGTAGATGGGACCAAATTGTGGAACTGCCTCTTTCTACATGTTTGATCAGCCCCCATCTTGAAATGTTTCACATCCAAGCTAAAAGCCTGCTTGTTTTCTCTGGCTGTCTAATGGGTTTTACATTTGTAAATATGTCTTTGTTAATGTGTTTTCTTTGTTATTGTGTTACTGTGTGAAGTACTTTGGTCTACAAAAAACTCAACTTCTTCCAAACCAAACTGGGAAACCCATGTCTTAATGGACCTGGAGCATGTGGGTCTAATCAAGCTGACACAGGAAAGAGCCCACCCCAAACTTTGTGCTGCCACAGTAGTTAAAATTATTCCAAACCAAAACTACAGTATGTAGACTGAGGTGTCCATATGTGTTTGGCCACTTGGTATACATCTCTCTCCCTCTCTTCTCATGTGCATACGCTGTGTACAAGCAGAACTGTTTAATTCCCCAAGAGGCATCTGCAATAAACATTTATGCTCCAGATCTGTGTTGTTTGTTTGTATGTGAGTGTGTGGTGTGGAGAAGGAAGACGGAGAGCCTGTGCCACTTCTAATTAAAATGAAACGTGGAAGAAGGAGGAGGACGAGGAGGAGGGGGAGGAGGGGAGAGAGAGGGAAAGAGGAGGAAGCGGCTCATGTCTAATTTTAAAGGAAGCATCATTATTATCAATCATTAGGATTCTGCCACGCTCTGTTTTGTCCATGATTATCATTAGTGTCCTCGTAACAATTTGTCTGTGTACGTGTCAACTTGTGTGTGTGCTGTCTGAGTGATGCTCCATGTACCATCCAACAGTGTATTTTTTTTTTTTACAAATTTGCATGAATTTAATCTGGAGAACGGTCTTGCGTCACATCATTATCTGTCTCACTTTAAATCACTTCTCATTAAGTTATATAATAGTTATCATATTTCAATCTAATTGTCTGTTACTCAAACTCGCTGTCATCAAAGGCCCACGTCTCTGTTTATGTCACAAAGATTGCCTCTAACTAGAGATTGAGATTAGATTGTTTTTTACCATCATTTACACTTGTCATATTATAAAGCGATGGTGGGACGAAGTCTTAAGTCTTTGCATTCAAGTTGCATGTCAACTCCCAATTGAGAACAAACAAGTTGAGAGTCAAATCACAAGTCTTGGGGGTTTTCCTTTGTTACATTTGGCTGCACCAAGTCAAACCATGCCGCGCTGATTTGCATTTCCATTACCAGTTTTAATATACTGAGCTGTGCTCAGTTGCGCCTGAGACGGACCTTGTCCTGAGTGGTGCCTAAGCGAGCCTAGTCTTGCATAGCCAGACATCTATCGACAGCGCTCAGTGCTGGAGAAAGGTCTGGTTCCATGCATACACTTTCTGTTATAAGTGAATAAACGCCCTGCTTTGTTTGCATTTCTTTAAAGTAATCACTAAATTCTTGGGGAGAGCTTAGCCCAGGATGCAGCGACGGTGTTGCTACAACAGTGTTGAGGGGTAAATTGTTTTGACGGAGCATTGGCATGATGAGAGGCGAGCTCTGGCATTAAAATGACTACATCACTGCAAAACAAAAGGTAACAGCCGTCTGCTTTTTCATATGTTTGAACCATTAGCAACCCAGGCGCTAAACTGCCATTTTAAGCATGTAGGTTGCAACTCTGAGTTTGTTCTTGTTTACCAAGGACTTTGAAAACGTTGATAACGAATGCCATGATGCTATTTGAGGCAAGCAACCAGTGGCAGGACTTATACCTGCAGACTAAAACAAGCCCAACCCGCCTCCGAGCAGGCTGTGATGAAGTCTTGCCTACCACTGCCAACCTGTGATGTCTCCCCCCGCACACTTTTGAGGCACATTTGTTTAATTAATTTAAGAGTCACTCGTGTTAAAGTCCAAGGGGAGTTGTGGTGTTTTTTAATTTTGTCAAGTTCAGCGTAAAGCCCAAAGACTCCTAAGCTTCAGATGTGTGACTCTAATCTGACTCGATTCCAAAGTCATATGTCCACACCTCTACTGTAAGATATACCCAGTTACATCATATTTTAACCACATACATAAACCAATCTTATACTAAAGCATGATTTGTATTAATTAAAAAAAAACAAGGTAAAAGTAGATCCAGACTGATCCAAAATAAAAGAGTTTAAGGAAGAGGGATTTAACAGTGGGGAAATATAAGTGAGAAATACATCGGGCCATACTGCATGATTTTTCTTTACAAAGTTGAGGTTGTGTTTATCATAGGATGAGGCTAAGATGAAAACAAACTTTGATCTTGCTCTCTTGGCCATTTTGCATGCGCTTTGAGATCTCTCACTTCAGCTAATCAGTTATTGCAGAGTGTTTATAATTCGTGTGTTTCTATTTGACTGAGCTATGTCTCTGATGTGATTGAGATTTGTGATTAACTAAATCAATCTAGATGATCTCTTCAGAGAGCATTATGTGCTCATATTGGAGTAATGTATTCATATTTGTGTCTACACCGCTCGTGTTTATGTGACAGGCATTTATCCATTTTCTGTCCTGCTGTCTTGATTTCCATTACTGCATTTAGTCGAATGACAAGAATGACAAGAATGACAAGTGGGAAAGTTTTTGTTGTCCCTCAGTTTCACCTAATGTCTGCAGAATTCACTCTATAATTTCTGTTAGTGGTGGGAATGTAAATCCCCGTCACCCCATTAAATTACCCTGCAACCATAACAAGGATAAAACTGCACCAGCGTGAAAATATATTCCATCTACTGTGCACGACTGCTTTCAGTCTGAGCAATTAAAGAGCATTACAAACACAGATTGTGCAGAAATGGTCATTTCAGAATATATCTGAGCACATTTTTTTTTAATTCTGGACATGGTTGCATTCATCTATTTAACAGCCTTTAAATTTCAGCGTTTCTCGATGAGCTCTTGTGTTTGTCCCCTGCATCTCCAAAGAATTTCAAATTACACGGTTTTCCCTCAGGGGTATCACATCCCCCAGCAGGCCACCTGCACAGATAATAGCCCGAGGATGCTCTCGTACAATTATGGGTATGATGGTGATATGATAGATACAAGCTGCAGCTGAGCATCATCAACAACACTGAAGTACCCATAATTATAGGAAAGAGGCTCCTCAAGGCTGTTATAGCATTTATATGACAGTTACCAAGAGCACAGAATAAAAAAGCTCCTTTTGGCTCCCTGGTTGTCCCAGCAGTTGTCATAGCAACCAATAAAATACAGTGAGCTCCCCTTTAGTAACCAATAAATTACAGCCATCTCAGTCTACTTTAAAATCTCTCTGACCAATCAGATTTTTAAGACGAAACTATAGATCAGTGATCATTTGTGTCTATAAACATCTTCTCTGATCAAATAGGTGGAGCGAGATGTCTTATAACAAATGGGTAGTTTTAGTTTTACACATAGGCAGTAGAAGAAGTGGACAGAGCCTCTGGGACTGAAAAGTGAAGCCAGTTCAGAAGTGGCTTAAACCTGCAGTCTACATTGCAGGGGGGGGGGGGGGGGGGGCTCCGTTGGTTGCAAAAAGAAGTCAGATTGTATGTCTTACATGAAAATGATCCTACTTCTCACTTGATTTATGACCTCAGTAAACAGTTTCCTAATTAATTTACAGTATGGTCTCAATTGTTAGTTTCAAGTCTTCTAAACAGCACCATGTTCAGATAGTAAATTATTGTTGTATTTAGAGTAAAATAGATGATAAAGCAGGGTATGTTTTAAGGTGGGGTTACCATGTGATCGACAGTCCATCCGGTGTGCACACGTTTCAGGAAACTCAGATTAAACTGCAAAACTAGACAGTATTGATCAAATGTGGATCAAGATTCTGTTACTACATTGGTAATTTCTCGCTTAAAGTGTACTTAAAAACCAGGCAGCCAGGTCTTGCTTAGACGAAAACTCGAGACTTGCAAGACTCTCACGAGATTTGTATGCGTTGTGTCTTCATTGTACAAGTTGTACAAACTAATTAAACTAATTTTACACTGTGGTTAGAATATGGGTAAGTTTAGGGACCAAAAAAAAACTAAATTATGGAAAATTTATGGCTTGGGTTAAAATGATCACTCTCTCCCAAGATCTTTCACAAATCTGGGGTTCCCTTCGAGACACAATGGAGCCTCACAAAACTCAGATCAAACTGTCAAACTAAGCAGTCCTGATCAAATATGGATCAAGCTTATTTTGCTACATTGCCTATTTCTGGCTTGAAATGTTTTCAGAAACATTTTGGTGTACTGTTTAATTGTAACGCAAGAAAGATTGGACCAAAGCATGCTGCCGTTACTTCCTTCTGAATGGACATGCCAAAAGCAAGCACCACCCAAGTCTCAGTACATCACCAGCTCTATGCTCCTGTTGGCACTACCCATGCTCTAGTTGCAAATAAGCAATATGACAACCTCTATAATGCCAAACTCGAGGCTTTAAAATGGTAGTCTACTGAAATACCGTCTGTGCTTTCACGTGATAAACTTTGAGAAGCCTTTATACTCTATCAAAAATAACAGCTTAACAGTAAAGCCCCGAGACAGTGACAGAAGTCAAGACGGACCCCAAACCTGACTGGCCAATTGCCACCTCAGAGTGAAGCTTCAATCTCAATTGGCTCTAAAGAAAAAACCGAGTCAGCAGCAGTCTTTATTTCTGCCAGGTTGGAAAACAGTGATACGGTGGACTACAGGGAGCACTTTGACTAAAGCTGGAAAATACACAACCAGAAAGTGGTCTTCCAGTTATTCATCCGGGGGACTAATCAGTCACAAAGCCAGACGAACTGCTAGGACGCAGCAGAACTCAAGCTGGGGCTCAGGACTCCCTGAGGAAGCACGAGTGGACGCTGTGGCCACAAAATAATCTGTTAAGTGATATAATACAGCACTTTCCTCTGTTGGCAAGTTGGTGTTACCTGGCAGTTCATTTAGCATGTCCAGCATTTTTTCAAGCCCTAAAGTTCCAACGTACACAGGCTGAACTCCCAAGTGCAGCATTAGCCGACTGTTAAACTCTGATCTAATTTTTAGTACTTGTCAAGCAAGCAAAACATGCAGGTAATTACAAATAGGTTACACACTCTATATAACACAGAGGACCCAGAAAAACTGAGCTCATTCTGGTTCACTGAACCTCTTTCAATATGTTCAGCTTTTTGCATCACAGTACTGAAAATTAACACATACTTGGGTGGCCCTTAATTAACCAGGCTTTCCCTGACTCAACCACAGCTGCATTAGGAGAGAGGACGAGAAGGTGGAGTCCCATTTGTTTCAGCGAGAGCTATCTGTAAACATCGGGGCACAAATACCATACAAGGTGTTCAGCCCACTAGAAAGTTATTCCACATCTCCATCCTCCGCAGCTCTGGACCATTGCATATGTACTGCAACATCTGTCCACTAATAGGTATTTAGGCCTTCTTTCTTGTTGATGCTTTATTGTCTATTTATGTTCATGTAAACAGTCTGTCCTTTCTGCCATCTTGCACTGACGTTGTGCTGTTAGCTTCACACACCACCATCACTCAATTCTTTCTCAGTTGTTCCTGATATTGCACGTCATGTCAATGTTAAGTGAGCTTATTGTACCACTGTAATGTTGGTTAAGAGTCAGTTTACAAATTAGTTTATTTGGAAATCAGCCTTGTCAAGTGTTAGCTAACTGGCTAGCCCAGCTAGTTCTCTGTTCTCTGAATGGAGCACTGTGGTGGTCAACCCCCAGCCACCTCGCAGCCCATTACCCACACAAATCTCTGTTATTCTGTGGCTAAGTAGGAAGCTTACTACTTTCAACTAACCAAAATAAAATTTTAGTACAAAGCAGCTGCAGGAATACTGTTGTCTGCTCCTCTCACTCTTGAAAACTAATTTATTTGAAGAAAAGCTATTACACGCAAACCACAGGCACTGCCAAAAACGAAATAAAAACATTACCACCTTTTGTATATTCCTCAAAAAAAAAGCAGAAAAAACAGCACTTGGATTGTATTATCTGTTGTCATCATGTTTCTACTAGTCTGACAGTGCTTTGCGTGTTGCTGTGCTTGTTCAGCGCAGACGACTTTGTGTCTCAATCTATTTTAATGACTGACAGCCAAGAAAGCCTGCTAACAGATTATTTGACACAACCAAGGCCCGCAGATGCCAATAACAGCATTTGTTTCACTTTCCTGGTTGAAAAATAGAAAAACTTTCAGCACCAGTTTGATGGCTTTTGTAACCCTAATGACTTTCCAGAGGTGCAGAAAACGCCAGCGATGAGCTTGTTACCGCGTATTGTTTGTGGTTTCGTTCTTTGCTCTTACCTTGCGGCCGTCACTTGCGTGGCAGTTGACGTTGAGCGGAGTGAGCAAGGCCATTAGCTTCTCCTCGTTTCCGCTCCTACGAATGTACACACAAACGCACACACATTATAGATAGAAAACATCCAACACCATGGAGGATTAGCACTGTTCCTCAGCAGGAGAGTGTGGGGGAGAAAATGAGGGCGAGTGAGATAAGAAGCTTGAGACTGAAGGGAAAAGAGAAATTTCATCTGCAGAAACAGACTGACATAAAGAAAATGTTGGATTGAATGGTGTGTGTGTATATGTGTGTGTTTTCTCGTAAACCTGCCTGCAACAAACTAAAGGAAATCTGACCATTTAGCCTAGCAACAGAGGAGTTAACATTTTGTTTATGTTGGTGATCTGTGCTTCCTGGTTCCTAGGCTCACTGCCCTGGCATTGGGTGACCACCAAGAAAGTGTTGCCAAGGCAGCAGCCCAGTCCAACCATCATCCCCATGACAGCCGTAAAGGAAGAAGCTGTCAGATGGATAGAAAAGGATTATTCTTGTATTCTTCCTCTGTTTCCACTCCTCTCCCTCTCTCCTTTTACTTTTGTTTAGTTTTGGTTGGGCCTCTTCTTCCTTGTCTTTGTTTCTGTATCTTTCACATTCACATCCTCTGACTCTGTTCTCATCTAAACTGCCCACCTTTGCCCTCCCTCTTCACCCTCGGTTTCCTCTTCTGCACCTTTACCTCCACCGCTCAGCATCTTCCTTTTAGTTTTCTCACTCTTACTTCTTTCCTTTGCTCAACGAGCCATTTCCTGCTGCTGGTGCCCGTACACAAGAGAGCCTTCATTTCCATGCAAACGACATCTTGAGGATTTAACAGGGACGGAGGACATGGCTGGTGGTATGAGTGTGTGTCCTTGTCTGTTTACAAGATGTATGGACAACACAGCTTAGCATGAAGCCCATTAACAGAGATATAAATCAAATGAATCAAAAGACAGAAGTAAAACCCTGAAGCATTTTGGAACATTTTCTTGAGAATAAATAGGAGTCCCCTCCCAGCAGCAGGTTGCCACCTGGCTAGGTGTGTCTCGTCTTTATGATAACCAAAGCTAAACTACCCGTAAGGACCCAGTTGGGTTGGGCAGTTCGATGAATACATGAGCCAATCACCAGGGGCTTTCATGGGCAATCTTTTTGAGTGTTTTATTTTGCTAATTTAATGGTCTAACTCAGGGACAAGCTCTAATTCAGTGGCACAAAACACACCAACTGAGCTAGAGACTGAGTGGGAGGGAAAACAGGCTGTTCAGCTAGAATATTTTCACATCTAACATAGTTAATTAAGGATTTATTTGAATATAACTCAGAGTTGGTGATTGCTGGAACAGTGGAAAGACAAACCAAGGGAGTTTTGGGAAGTTTTATTTTGTTTTGCCAATTGCTGGGTTGATAGTGGCCAGCTGGGAAATTTTAACATATTGCCCAGCCCGTGCTTCAAATTTAGCTTGTAGTTGTGACACTGGTATCGATCTTCTCATCTAACTCTTGGAAAGAAAACAAATAAGCATATTTACAAAAAGCTGAAATTGTTCCTTTCAAGTCGGTCCATTACACTGCCTCTAGAATTGGATACCACCATATTCATAAATCCAGAGACAAGTCATGTATCATATTTTGATTCTGGCCAACTCTGTTTCACTTAAGTATTCAAAATTGCAATTAGTGACACAGTTTGCCTTTTTTTATTTTTTTATTGTAAAACCTATCTAAATCTATTCCAATTTAAAGACAGGACTGCTCTCACACAAATGATTTACAATGGCCCACAAGGGACAACACTCACAACCATTCATGAATATTTCATAAGTAAGACTTTCAAATCACTTAATCTGTATGTTGAATTATGGTATGAAGTTTAAGATAAATAACAGCCTTCTAGGAATTTCCATTTGGTTTGGTTAAAGTTGCTCTAAATACTTTTCTGTCAACAACGGATTGAGTAACTACATGCAACAGAATATTAACACCTGACTGCATTCTCCTCAGCTCTGGGGAGCATTTTAAGAAATCGCAAGCCGTTGTTTTGTTTTTATTGCTCACAACCTTACTGTTTTGGTTCTCAGATCACAGCAGCCTTGTTTCCAGACACAGCAGGCAGCTGCTTTCAGCAAAAAACTCAGATAAACAAGCTGTACACGAACCAGTACTAGAAAGTGGCCAAGTGCATTTATGCAAATTCTGTAAAACTCTGAGGTACTTTTACTTCACTATTAGTATTTCTATTTTATGTTACTTTATACTTCTGCTCCACTACATTTCCAAAGGAAATATAATTGTTTTTACTACTCAACACTTAACACTCCACAAATAAATTATCATCTGTTATTTTAGGTTAAAAGGTCTAGTGTATAAGATTTTGGGGGATTTATTGACAGAACATGGCAGAAATGGAACACAACATCCATAAGCATGTTTTCATAAATGTGCACTCACGTTTAAATACATATTGTTGTGTTTTTGTTATCTTAAAATGGGATTGTTATATCAACAGAGGGTGCAGATCCTCTCCTATGAAGGTCGCTGTGATGTACTGCTGTGTTTTTACTAGGGGTGGGAATCTTTGGGTAGGATGCTAGTGTCTTGATGGCGTACAAATTATTCAAAATATACTTCACATTAATCTCAGAAAGGTTATTAAATAGATATTAAATCAAAAAATGCGCACAACCGCTGCCTTATGTTAAGTTTAATTATAAGATACCTCTAGCATGTGCTCTCTGTAGACTGCCTTTTTTTCCCCAAAATTTCGAAAATAGATTTTTAACATTTGTAAACTGATGCAGAATCTTCCACGTCCACATTGTCATGCATCAAACAATTTATTTTTTCCCCTCATCTCTAGTCTCTACTGCTGTCCATAACAGACAAACTAAACACTGACTCTAAATAGGGCTTTTTGTGGCCACCATAATTTCTCCTACATGCTTGGAAGGGAAGGGTGAGGTGAGCAGTATTCAGTTGGTTGCAAGCTACAAACTTAATTTTACTTTTAGTACTTTCACTACACTTTTATGCTAATACTTACGTAGACAAAGCTTAAGATAAGTACATAAACACAGTTGAGCAATTAGCAGCTAAGTAGTTGGCAGAGACCAAAAACAGAGCTGAAAGGAGAGTGAAATACAGGACTTACAATCATTAGGTGCAGAGAAACACAACTCCAAAGGAATGCTAATGTTGCTCTGAGTCTCCTGGATGTGTAAATGAGCAACTGTTTGCTAACATTTCAGTCATCAACTTTGAAAGGTGATAATATGTCACTGTTGTGTTGTGCAAATCAGCAAAGACTTGACTTGCTTGCTTGTTTGTCAGCTGACTGGCAGCCTGAAAGGGAACATATTTGGTTGACTGGACAGAGAGGCTGTAATACATTTGCTGTCATGACCATCAACAATCATATTTTTCAATCAATGCATAGAGTCACTGCATTACTCTCGGACTATGTAAAGCTATTTGTCCTAGATTGGCTTATTATTCTTCTATACCACTGAGCAAGAATGCTATCTGGGCCACAAATAACAAGGAAAAAAGAAAGCAGAAAAACAACAATATCCCATAAGCCGTGTGTGGGAGTTATTTGACCAAACAAAACACTGAAAAAAGTAAAAGAGAAGAAGATATTCTTCTGAAAAATGACATTGGTGATGAGCCAGTCAGTGGCTCAGCTGTGATAGAGGCACACTGAGTTCACAGTTCACACTTAAACAGCCTGCTGACCCCATAATACACTGGGGTACTGCTGCTATGCTAGGCCAGCTGCTTCCTAGTGTGTGTGTGTGTGTGTGTGTGTGTGTGTGTGTGTGTGTGTGTGTGTGTGTGTGTGTGTGTGTGTGTGTGTGTGTGTGTGTGTGAGTAAGTGAGTGCCTGGGAGAGGGAGAGGGAGAGAGAGGGAGAAGGGGAGAGGGAGAGAGGAGAGCGGGAGGGAGGCTGTTGAGGCATTGAGCACTTAGCCACCCACACACAATCCCAAACGAAAGCTATGCCATTTCCACATGCAAGAGACAAAAACACACACACACACACATCCATGAACACACAAACACAATGCCCACATGTACTGCCTGCAACCATAACATGCCTCCAAAATGCACAAGTGTCCCTGGCCTACATGTTCTGAGCTCTCTGGATCTGAAACACCTGTCTAGTGTAGGAGATGAGTGTGTGTGTGTGTGTGTGTGTGTGTGTGTGTGTGTGTGTGTGTGTGTGTGTGTGTGTGGTGATGAAGGGAAAGAAAAAACAAGTCATAAACAGTTTGACACAGGGAGAGAGCATTAAAGCAAAACTGCTATGCAAACAGAAATGGAGACAAAATTGACGAAACAGTGAAGAAGAAGAAGAAGAAGAAGAAGAAGAAGAAGCCAACAAGAGGAAGAAGAGAGGAAGTGAAACAAAGAAACAAGATAGGAGGAAAGGAAAAAGGAAAAGAGGAGGAAGAGGAAAGGAAATGGGACAGGAAAGGAAAACAAAACAAGAAAGGAGAAAACAGTAAACGAGAAAATACGAGGAAGAAGGGAGAAAGCACTAAAACAAAATGAGAGGTGGCAAATGATGGAATTCAAACAAAAGTAGAGAGAAACTTAAAAGAGAGGAGAATAAGAAGGTAACAAGAGGAAGAAACAAAAGCAGAAGAGAGGAAATAGAGCGAGGAAACAAGAGAGAAGGAAAGCAGAGTAAAAGGAAATACAACAAAACAGAAACAGTGCAGGAGGAAAAACAGACAGGAAACAAGAGAGAAGAAGTGGAAGTCAAGAAGAGGAAACATGAAAAAATATGACAGAGAAAAAAATCAAGGAATGGGGAACAAGGCGTGAAGCAAGAAAACAAGAGACGAGAGGCAGCAAGTGATGGAACTCAAACAAAAGTAGAGAGAAACTTAACAAGAGGGAGAAGACAAAGCCAACAAGAGGAAGAAGAGAGGAAATGAAGCAAGGAAACAAGATATGACAGAAGGAGAGGAGAGTAGAGAAAGAAGGGGAATGTAATTGGGGGGCAAGAGAGAAAGGGAAATGACACATGAACAGGAGAGGAGCAGAGAAGAAAGTAAACAAAAGTGCATCAGAGAAGTGAGGAAGGGGAAGTAGCAAAGATGAGAGAAGAGGAAGAAGGGCAATAAAGAGGAAATGGACAAAAGGATAGAAAGAAGGAGATGAAATGAGAGGAAATGGTGAAAAGATGAGGTGAACAAAAGAGACAAGGAAAGGAAACAAGAGAGGAAATCAAACAAAACAAAAAAAAGGAAACGTGAGAAAAGAACAGGCCGTTGACAAGAAGAAAAAAGAAAAAAATGAGAGGAAAAGACAGGAAATGAGGAACAAAAGGGGAAGCAAGAAAACAAGAAATGAGAGAGGAAGATATGAAACAAGGACCGGAAACAGAAAACAATGAGGATCCGAGAGGAGAGGAAGAGGAGATAGCAAAGATGAGAGATAAGGATAGAAGGGAAGTAAAAGAGAAAATGGACAAAAGGATAGAGCATGAAGAGGAAATTTGGGGGGAATAAAGGCAACAAGGAAAGGAAAAAGAGAGGAAGGGAAAGGAAACACAAGGAGGAGAGAGGAGGAGGAAGGAGAGGTAACAAAAAAAGAGGAGAGAGATTAAGGATAATGAAAGGGAAAATGGACAACAGGATAGAAATAAGAAGAGGAAATTAGGGGGAATAATGAAAACAGGGGAGAATGAAGCACAAGGAAAGGACACAGGAGAGGAAGTGCGAAGATACATGAAGAGGAGAGGAGCGGAAAAGAAAGTAAGCAAAAGTGGATCAGATAGGAGAGGAAGGGGATAGTAGAGGAAATAAGAAGAGGAAATGAGAAGAAAGTGAAAACTGGAGGAGAATAAACAAGGACTAGGGAAAGAAACAAGAGAAGAAATGAAACAAAACAGACAGGAATCCAAAAAAATGGAGGAAGTTGAGAAGGGAAAACAATGGGAAAAAGATGAGAGGAAAAGACAGGAAATGGGGAAGAAGAGAGGAAGCAAGAAAACAAGAAATGACAGGAAGAAAAGAAACAAGGACCAGAAACAGAAAACAAAAGTGGATCAGTGGGAAGAGGAAAAGCAAAGGTAGCAAAGAAGAGAGAAGGGCAATAAATAAAAAATGGACAAAAGGATCAAAATAAGAATAGGGCATGAGGGGAAATAGTGTAAAGGGGAGGAGAATAAAGTGGAAAAGGAAAGGAAACAAGAGGAAGGGACAGGAAACATAAAGAGGAGAGGAGCAGAGAAGAAAGTTGGAAGGAGGGGAGCCACCTGACTTGAACAGGTGAACAAGGAAGAGAAAAAATGAGCACGGAAGGGAAAAAACATGAAAGGATGTCACAGAGAAGAAAAGTCTGGTACTCACCTCGCCGCCTCCAGCAGCTCATCCTTCTTGTATTCACCTAGATGGTTACAGAAGATCATGGTGTCAGACAACTGGCCACGAACGCACACTGACCACACACAGACGCACATGATCAACCAGAGACCAGACACACACACACATACACACATACACACACACACACAAATAAAGACACACAGAGGAAGGATTTATCTATTGGGGGGAGAGGAAGACACCATCTCTCTTTCTATCTCTCCTCCTTCCTTCCCCCCCTCCTCTTTCTCTCTTTCTCTGCCATTCTCGCTCAGTGCGCACCCCTCTGGCTCCGGTTGCCGTGACGATGCGTTGCCGGCAGCGACCACAGCACGTTCATTGTTTGGACGACGAGCGGCAGACTGACACGCGCTCTGCCTCTAACCGTCCGTACGTCCGTCCATCCCTCCCTCCTTTGCCGCGATTGTCTTCCGTCTCTCGGCCGCCGCTCATATTGCCGACCATCTTCCCTCGTTCTCCATCATCTCTGTCCCTCTCTCTCTCTCTCTCTGTCTGTCTCTGTCTCCCTGCTTTTCTCTCCCCCTGTGGGCTCAGGAGGCGCAGTTACCATCAAAAAAACACAACAGAAATAAACAAACCCCTCCCCCTACCTCCCTCTCCCTCTCTCTCCCTCTCCCTCTCTCCGAGCCCTGCCCCCCTGCTACTACAGTGACAACACACACACACCTTCCCATATGTGTCTTTCTGCCTGGGAAGCAGACAGGGGTGGGGGGCGATGGAGGCTTCTCTCAGACATGGAATATGTAACATTCATCTGCCTGTTTGGCATTCAAACATAGGTCTCCTTTCGGGGTGCACTATTTGATTAAAATGTATTATGAATTGTATGAATATCCCAATTAGTCCGCTGTGCGAGTCCACTGGTAATTTCTTATTTTCAACATGCATAACTGAGACATAGCCTAATTAAAACAGCCTGAGATCTGAAACTTTCGGGAGTAAAATGAGGCAGATTAGAAGAAAATTAAGGCAGCAGAAAAGCAAATATCTGACTTTTTTTTTTTACTCCTTATCATGGGTCAAGTTCCCAAAACACTGCCTCCTGCTCTTCCCAGATCCTGCCTCCTGAAAGCCCATTTATTTCAAACTCTACATTTCCAGTTTGTAACTCAGTCTGCCTTCTAATGTTGGCTGCACAATTAATTATAATAATATCTAAATCGTAATATGGCCAACTGCAATATCCGAATCCAGATGTTTGGTACAGACCCAAACAAATGTCACTTCATCATGATTTTAGTTTTACTAAGAAGACACAGCATTTTTTACAAGCTGAGCAGCAGATGAGTAAACTGAACTCAAGTAAAATCGCTGGAGTTTCCCAGTAAGATTTAAGGTAGAGCCAGGAGAGACAGTTAACTTATCTGAGATTAGCTTAGCATCCAAATATCACTAATTAACATGCTACATCATGGTATCTTTTGGTTTTAGGGGACTGCTCTGTGCTTATAGGAAACGGTTATGGAAGTTATTAAAACATTATGAGTATTCCAACTATTTTGATTATTTATTTATCGGTTCAGTCATTTTTCAATCAAAAATATCATGTTAAAATGAGCAACACTTGTTCATTCCAGCTTCTTAAATAGCTGTAATGATTTGCTCCTTTTCTTTGTCATCTATGACAGTAAACAAAGAGTCTTTTTGTTTGTTAACGATTAGTTGGACCAAATAAGCAATTTTAAGACGTCACTTTAGGCTCTGATAAATTGTGATGAAAACCTTTCATGATTTCCTGACATTTTATAGACTAAACAATCAATTGATTACACGTGAATAATGAAAATAATCGGTAATTGCAGGCTTAATAGACTCATGTGAAATAATTCGTTTCAATCATCATTTACGACACTAGAAGTGTGTGGCTGCGTCTGCCCCTGCCCCTGCCCTCTGCCTGATTTTTTTTTATTTTGCTGTGTTTCGGGTGTCTCTGGCTGTCAAACTTTGGGCAGCAGTGTGTTGCACCCAGCCAACAGCCAACAGCGTGCAGTGTTTGAGGAAGGAACTCTATAAAAATGTACTGACCGGGTCTGTCTCTCTCCTCTACTCTCTGTCTGTGTCATGAATGTATAAAGAGCTGCACGTCTGTGTGTCTGTTTGACCAAAGGTGGGGGTGAGCTATTGTAGACACACACACACACACACACACACACACACACACACACACACACACACACACACACACACAGTAACCACTGTGAAACAACAACAACAAGAAAATAATGTTTCATTTCTCTGATTCACTGCTAATTCAATACAAAAAAAACATACTTATGAATACTGGACTAAAGTCCATTTTTGTAATATTCTGAAAATCTTGCACACATGACCTTTAAAGGGATAGTTCATCCAAAATCAAAAGTACATCATTTCCCCCTGGCTTGAAGTGCTGTTTATCTATCTAGATTTTTTTGGAGCGAGTTGAAGACTTTTGATCGGCCATAGAGATGTCTGCCCTCTCTCTAGTATAATATTATAGAGTAAATGGCACAGGTCCTGTGTTGTGCCAAGCACCAAACTAAAAGTCTGAAAAATTCCAAACCAGTGTCTCTTTTCAAAAATCATGATCCCGTCACTCAAGATAATTCACAGACCTTGTTGTTTCATGAGGGAACTTCTTTTTCTATTTAAAATTAAGTATTTCCAGTGCTTTCTACTGTAAAATGGAAGTGACTCCCTTCATGAAACTGTTCACAGACAACTGACATAGATTTTTTTTTCTGGTGCTTGGAGCAGCACAGGATTTGTGCCGTTTAGTTCCATTATATTAGAAAGAAGGCAGAGATCTCTAGTGTCTCCAATACTAGGCAAATTGTACCCAAACAGTACAGATTGATAAATAGCACTACAGGCCAGAGGAAAAATATGCATTTTTGATTTTGGGGTGACAACTATTGCAGAGAGTAATAGCAGAAAAAGAAAAGAGAACAGTGAGATGTTGCATGTACAGCTGCAGGTGACAGGTTCCAAGGGAAACAATACATTTTACAAAAAAAAAACACACGACAAGGTCCGACTTAGTAAGACTGCAACTTTTACTGAAAAGTAACTTCAGGGCATGTTCACACATAAAAACCAATATGTAAAATTGCCAGCACACATTTACGTAACAAAGTTCATCTCTGAAAGGGGCCGGAGAGAAAGCGGGAGGTATAAAATTGAAATAGGAAAAAAAAAAAAAAAAAACCCAAAGGAAGATGGAGAGGTAAATGTGATAGAGATAAATGGGAAGAGGATGAGGAGGTTGGGCTGTGTGTGCACGGCGCAGACGGAGGGGTGGGGTAGGGCGAGGAGCGAAGAAGAAAGGTTACAGAGAAGGGAAAAGGGGGAGGAGGGAGGAACAAAGGATTTGCAGATGAAAGAGAGAAGGGATGATTAGGGATCTGGAAACTGACATGCATGGATTTGACACAGTATAATTGGTGTTAGGGAGGCTAAGGCAGAACAGTCAGGGGAAGAAGAAAAGGGGGAGACGGAGAGGGGCTGAGAGATAGAAAAATATGAATACAAAGAGAGAAGAGAGAAACGTACAGAGGGAGATCAAGACGCTAAATTAGACGCTGTAATTCTGAACCAATTTATGTGCTGAGACAGAATCATTTTCCATTACACACCTGACAGTCACAGATAGTCGTGTACATCACACACATCTATCTTTCATATTTAATTTAATGTTTCTTAATCTAATTTTTATTGGACTACAACTTGTCTACATCCTTTGGTTGGATACATGTATGAATTTTACAAAATTCTTTTTCCCCATAAGAAACACTGGAAAAGAGATGGGAGGAAGGCTCAACCCCACTCCTATTTGAAGTCTTAACAAATTTGTCACACTTCGCAGTCTTCGCGCAAACTCTAAACCGATCATCACACTTTGAACTTTATTGGTTTAAAATTTGAGCTTTTTGATATCTGCTATGGCTAGAGTGGGTGAAGTCACCAACTTCTCTGTGCAGGACTGGTTTTCTAAAAAAAAAAAAAAACAACCAAAAAAATTAAATGATTTCACTCCCACAATTTTCAACCTTCAGACATGAGTTCTACATCAAAATGTTCGGCTACGCCTCCTGCCACTTGAAGTCTAAGAATCTAAAGAGGAAAAGTTGTGACTAATGACAGGAAGGGAGTGACTCAGTGTCCCAATTCAATTAGAGTGTAACTTATACCTGAACGAAAACGGTTTCTATATCATTATGTTCAGCTGAGTCTGCTGTCACGCACAGTGTGCAAATGAAGGCGTATACAAATGAATTGTAGGCGACACCAGATATACTTTTTGCTCGGCCAGAGTTTGCTTCCAATATTATTTATGCTCTGAAAGCCAAAGTGATTGTGACTCAGCAGTTTTAATTAGTCTCTCTCTCTCTCTCTCTCTCTCTCTCTCTCGCTCTCTCGCTCTCTCACTCACACACACACACACACAAAGCAAGGACAAGCTGGACTACACTTCCCATACTTTGGGCTCCGCATCAAAACATGACTACTGTAATATGCAGGAAAAATTCTGTAATTATGTCTTTGTTTCTTCATTTACAGCTCATTTGCAAAAGATATATACATATATACTCTATTTACATATGTATTACAGATGTAACAATATATCGAAAATCACAATTAAAAAAATGATTTTATCTATTTTTTTTCTGTTGTATGAAAAGACTGCTACAGACTGTTGCCCTGTTCTGTTAGGCAGCTGTACACACATAATTGTGTTGAAGTTGTGACTGATGGGCGGCAGCAGACTGGCAACATTGCTGGGGAAGTAAAGGGAAGGTGCATAGAGGATAATACCAGGAGTTGTGACTCAGATGTTGGTGGTTTAACAGCTGCACAGTGGGACATTTCACCAATATCTTACAAACAAACCAATTAAAACCTCAAAACAGTGCAGACATCTGAGCTGAGCGAGCCAGCGGTAAGCAAACAACTTACCAGCACTTTTCTATCAATGTCACCAAAAATAAAATATCAACAAAAGAAGAAAAACTATACAAACAGCACAGAAATCACACAATATTGGCAGCATTCAAAAATGCCACAATACAATTAAAGGCACAATCTATAAGTTGATGACATTGTTAAGTGGTGTGGGAGCATGGAAGTTGTTGTCTTCATTGTTAAACCACCACTATTGCAAATGAAAATCTGTCTGACGTGACTCAGGCACCAATCACGTACATGGACAAGGTAACATATTAAACTTTCAGTCACATTTCGTTTAGTCACGTTTGCCAATTTCATTTCTCGCCCTCTGATGTATCCGACATATCCTGTTTTTTCCTGGAAGTTACAGCCAAGCAACTTGCAGCTAGCCTGCAACAGCTGACAGGAAACACACTATTACCTTCAATCAATTACAGATTTCTCTGCATCTGAACATTGTTGGAAACACAAACTCAACAGAACATATAACTCTAGTGTTTTTTGGCATTTATTGCGGAAATGTTTCTTTTTTTTTCCAAGTGGTCATTTTTCTTCTTAAATATCGTAAAAAAAAATTACTTTTTATCATGGTATTCGTACCATTGATTGATATATCACTAAATATCAATCATGAATATTTGAAATGCTTCCAATACTAATTTTTACACTTTTACCAGGTGCACTTTTTGCTGTGTCTTCTCTCCGACAGTGAGTTGACATACACCGTCCCGTTTCCTCTCACTTACTCACCATGCTGCCGTCTTCCCATCACTTGTCTGATTTCATTTTCTATATCCGCTGTCATGTTCTAACTTTCTTGTTTGAATATAGTCAGTTTTTCTTTTAGATACTACCACCAGGAGTCGCCAAAGACACAAATTCTGCAACATACAATCCAAGAGTATCTTTAGTTTCTTCAGTTCATTTAATTCATTAATTCCTTTTTTTAACTATATCCTCATGGCTGTACTTTAAGACTACATTTCATCAATAGACTGCTCTGCTGGAGCCAGAATAATGTGCTAATATATCCCCTACCCTAGCTGTGGCTAGCTTGTTAAAACGGTTAAATGTCTGTGATGACAACAACAGGGATGAAGAGAGCAGCACAAAGGATGTGAGGGGGACAGACTGGCTTCATCCTAACAGCTTCTTTTAAGTGAGACAAAGTCAGAGTCCCTCATGGTAAGTCATACGGAGTCACAAAGTCAGCAAAACACTTCAAATGTCATACATTATAAAATATTAATTTCAATACAGACGCAGATACCTGCGTTTGGCTGCACCTACACACCTAAAGCAGCAAATTTCAGGCAGCTATGTGATTTAAGAGAAGAGGATGCATGTATTTAAGTATGTATGAATGCATCTGAGTCTCATCTTTGTGTGTGTGTGTGTGTGTGTGTGTGTGGTGTCGACAATCCTGCTGACTCCAAACAGAAAAGACAAGGACAGGTTAAAGCTCTGGACAGTCTAGCTGTGTCCTGAATGATGATATTATGTGTGTTTGTGTTTGTGTGTGTGTGTGTGTGTGTGTGTGTGTGTGTGTGTGTGTGTGTGTGTGTGTGTGTGTGTGTGTGTGTGTGTGTGTGTGTCACTCCCTTGCCAGAGTGTAGTAGACACTGCCGATCACTGTTTGAATTCCAATTGCTGTGTGAAAAAAAACATGCATTCCTTTTCATATGCATGTGTGTGTGTGTGTGTGTGTGTGTGTGTGTACGCGTGCATGCATGCGTGCGCATGCCTGAGTGTGTCCAGGATCATGCACAGGTGAGTACAAGCACAAGTCAATGTCAAACAGTCACAATCCTATATATATCTTGACCATGCAGCAAGGACCTAGCGTACTCTGTGTGTGTGTGTGTGTGTGTGTGTGTGTGTGTGTGTGTGTGTGTGTGTGTGTGTGTGTGTGTGTGTATGTGTGAGTGTGTCTGTGTGTGTGTACCAAGTGGCTGTACAAGCACAGATGATGCTGACTGATGCTGACTGGACCATGAGTCGCCTCAGTGCCCAGCTGTCTGCTTGTGTGTGTTGGGGTGTGTGTGTGTCTGTGTGTGTGTGTGCGTGTGTGTTGGTGTGTGTTTAAATCAAATATCATTTATTGTAGAAGCAGTTTATCCGCTGTTATACAACAACTGGCTTTGAGTCAGGAGTTGAGCGATCCACTTATAACCTCAGCAAGGTCGCAACTGCTGAGGTTGTAAGTGGATCTGTGTGCGCTGAGACCAATCAAAAGTGGGGAAATAAATAAATAAACGGGAGGTGAGCGGAAATTATAAAAGATGGTGTTTTGGGCGCTTTGCTGGCTGGCTCAGCTTACTTCACACACACTCACCACTTACACTGTGTGATTAATTGCTTCACACAGTGCACCAAAGAGAACCGCTCTGGATTAACTGTGTTTTTTTGGCCACCCACTCCACCCTCTCAGAATGTGGATGTTTTTGTCAGTGTGTACCTCTCTGATCCAGAAGACGGACTGTTTGTAATTTATCATGTTATAACATCAGTGTGTCTCTGTCTGTGACCTTGAGTGGGCACAGCCAAATCATTTTATTTGAACTGATACAATTAGATTTTACTGTGGGTGTTGCCAGAGGTGCTTTTAATTTGGTTTAATTTTGGTTTGTGACAGAGGAACGGACTGTGACATGAGTGACATGACTTTGATTCAAGATAGATTCACTATGCTATTCCAACTTTGCAATGAATATAGTAGTAGGCCTCTGAAAAGTAACAGAAATTAGTTTTGATCAAAATTTTAAATATTTTAATTAAAGATTTACATACTTTGTTGTTATTAGGTCTGAACTGGGCATGATTATGCTCAAACATTTATGATAGAAATTACGTAATTAATTATGCAAACCAATCATAAAAAAAATCCATGATGTTTTACCAATCAGGTGGAACAAAATCTGTCTGCTCTCATTGAGTTGAGAACTGAAGCCAATTCTTGACAAAAAAGTAATTTTACTATGCAGAACACAGGAGTTGGTGATCTACCACTGCCTTGATCAACAGCAAGTAACCTTAGTTTGGATCCAAACTAATGTGTCAAAAACACTTGAGTCATGCAATAACATAACAAACTAACACATCAAGGCAGTGGACGTCCAACAGCTCCAGCGTTCTAAGTTAAATTACTGTTTTTGACAAACACAGAACTACATTGCTTAGTTCCTGAGACTGGAGTTGAAGTCCGATGATTTTAAAGCCTGTTTGAAACTTTTCTTTGCCTAACAGCTACAACACTTCCCCCGAGGGCTGTGAGAAGCTTTCCTGGATAACAATTAAAAAAGACAAACAAAAAACAATCAAATGTTAATTTGTGATAGTATCAGAAAACTAGTTAGCGTGGCTGAAAAAAAAGCCACAATAACACATCAGCATGGATTCTCATTCAGTGTTCATTAAACAGATACAAAAGGACCGGAGGGAGGTCGAAGCACCCACTCCTCTTCTTACTAGTAAATATATAAAAATAAAAACAACTAAGTTAGATGCGGACAAATGAATATGGATAAGATGAGATCATATTGCAGCTGTCCTGAGTGTGTCACGCAAACAGGAGTCACGCAACAACCGAGGAAAAACACAACAGACCGCAGACGGCTCGTTCCTCCACATCTGATCCTCGGTAGTCTGCCAGGCTGCTCCACACAGTGACTCATGACAGATAATGAAAACAGATTATTCTAATGTTCATCAGATACTGTTGTAACTTCAATTGGTAATCCTTTTACAGGGTGTATTTTCTTAATTATATAGCTATTTTAATATTTTAATGAATTTTCCCCCTTTTACACAGACAAGTGATCTTATGGGAAGTGTAAAATTGGCTGTTTCCTGAGGATATAGAACTTCATTTTGTAATTTTGCGTTCCTCAATGATTAATAAAGAATCACTTGGGAAAGTGTAAAGCATTTTAAAATTCCTGCAAGGCAAACCAAGCTGCAATCATGCATTTTTGGACTACCAACACAAGTTTAATATGCACGCATTTCCAGCAATTCCAAAAGATTTCCGCATCCAGGAGATACAGATTCGTGTGTACTTCTCTTTTCTCTACTTTTGCTGAGTTCATTAACCAAATTCTGTCAGTCTACTCTTCCAGAGTGGCTGACTGCCCCCCCCCCCCCCAACTCACTGAGTGCTGTGGAGCTGTGCGGCCGTGTGGAAAACTAGGCAATTTCAGCTGCAGGAAAATGGCCCGAATGGGGTGAGAGAACCTTGGAAGTGCATCTCTCTCTCTCTCACACACACACACACACACACACACAAGCTAAAAAAAAGTCACTTTGTTTTGCTTCTCTTGCTAGGTCATTTTGGAAATGGGGCTGGGGCTCATTCATCACTGGGGACCAATCGAACAGCAGTCATCGTGGTAATCAATGAGCATGTCACTGATAAGAGGAAGAAAGCTACACACTTGGCCTTGCAGCCACAGGAATTCACACTTTCTTTTACACACACACACACACACACTCAGAGGCACTAAGGTGCACACAGGTGCTAGATTGCCTTTGCTCCCACTGCATTAGCAGGACGAAGCCTTCAGAGCAGCTACAGCGGTTCTTTGTCTTCATGATTAGGCTGCTAACATACACACCGATCAGAGCCGCCCTCTCTTCCACTTTCTTTGCATTCACTCGACGTCGCATCAGTTCGTCTGTCACCCAAGACACTGAGCATCGTCATCTTTTCACCCTCAATCGTTCTTTTCTTTCTTTCACTTGCTGAATTAGTTCCTTTCTTCTACATTTATCCATTTCCTTCTTTTTCCCTTTTTTTTTCCTCTCTCAGTTCCTGGCTTTCTCCTCCCCCTCCCCTCGTCCTTCGACTTTCTCTCCATCTCCCAGTCCACTCTCCCAACCCTCGCTCTCTTAAATCTCTCTTCGTTTTCCGCCAACCTTTATGAGAGAGCGTGCTGGCTAATTTTCTGCTATGTTAAAGCCGCCTGCCCACCACGGCCCTCTCTTCAAAGCAACAATTTCCTTTTTCTCTTTATTTACAATAGAGTGGAAGCGCTTCCTGACAGCATGTCTTCAACACCAAGCATAGCAGGAATATCATTTTAATGGAAACACACACAATTTCTGTTAAAGTAGACCGCGCTTCAAACTGTTTTTTGCTACTAGTCACACAGCAACAGCAGGAGCAGGGACAAATGCTTCCCAAAGCTTCTGTTCAGCACTGCTAGCTTGAAAAGCAGCACAGGGTGGACACAAGCCCCTAATTGATTCCTAGAGATGAAAACCTGTCTGGCAATGACAAAAATTTGATTACTACCAGTTCCAGTTATGACAAGATGACAGGGATGCTGCGCAAAAGGCAAGACAAGTGTATTTGTAAAGCACATTTCATATTCAAAGTGCTTTACATAATGCATTAAAAACATAAAAAAGAAAGAGAAACAGCTCGTCCATTTTGTCAGTGAGTCCCAAAAGGCATGAGGCAGGGGGAGAGTGACGGGAGAAGGAAATGGAAGACTGATCCACAATTGTCAACACACTGACACTGAGGATTTGCTGTTGGGGGGCTGTTGTGTGTCATCTTAGGTCTAGCTGATGAGTGTCGCACTCAAAAAATGGTTCATCAGTACTCCGGATTCACTTGGGTGGAGACCATCTGCTCTGAAAAGATGACTACGTCCCAAGAACAGATTAAAGTTATCGATGTAGTTGTTCTCTTTCAGACCACAGGCTTAGCTAAGCCGTGCATTCAATGATCTGCTGAATCTGCTGACTGCTGGCAGAAGCAACTGGCCTCCCAGTTTGCAAAGGCCATTAAACAGTTCAATCAAATCCTGCTTTAGCATTTATGATTGGTCTCTGTAAACATCATTGGCCCCCAGATGTAAAATAATTTAATTAATTTTTGGATGTTGAAATATCAATTATGAGATTTCTTCTTTAGGCCAGTGGTTTTAAACTTTTTGTGCCAACAGCACACGAAAAGGCAAGCCAAAATCTCAAGGCAAACCTGTATTCATGTTCATGCATGTTCATGTTCTCTACAACCAGTCTAACCAACAGAAGAAAAGAGCAACCTAGTAATAATCAGAAGCCGTGTTCCTGAAGTGCAGGCGGAGGAAAATGGGCCTCAATCAATCACTGAGAACCTCAGATATGTTACACTGTCAATAATTCCCACCATCTGGCAACTGCATTAACAGTGAAAACTGGGGCTGCTATAACCGAAGGTTATAATAGGAAATGTATTTTATGGTAAGTGAGAAATGAGTGTGTAGAATGTACTTCTATGTGAAATAAAAAAAAAAATCTTTTGTACATTAGTATATTGCAATAATTATGCATGGTTGTCACAAAATCCCAAGGCGCATCTGGACACCCAGCGTGCCTCTGCACACAGTTTGTGAACCACTGCTTTAGGCTATGACACAGGTAGTAGCACTTGTGAAACAGTACATTCAAATTATCTGACCACTCAGGGAGTCAGAAATGCTTGATCAGATTGACATCTGGGAAAAATGGAGGCCAGATCAGCATCTTGTCAACACCAGGCGTTCTTCTTCTCGACTGCTCTATGGTCCAGCTCTGACTGACCCACATTAGGTGCTTTCAGCGGTGGACAGGGGTCAGCAGGGACACTCTGACCCGTCTCCAACTACGCAACCCCATATAGAGCAAGCTGTGATGGACTGTGTGTTTTGGCATCCTTCTATTCATAGTGACCACTGCCTCCGACACAGTCATCTAGGCATCACAATATTGCCATGACTGACAGGTGCCATTATAATGAGATGAACACTGTTATTCATTTTGCTGTCAGTGGTTTAAATGTTGTAGCTGATCAGTGATCTTCAAAAACCAAAGTTACAGGTTAAACAGTTTCTTCAGATGGATATTTCCTCCTTTGTATCTGCCCCCTTTTCCTTTTTCTGGTGGCTCAAACCCTTCATAATTCTCCCTTGTCTAGTCTTATCAGCACCCATCTCCATCTCTGTCTCATGGAGATTTATTGATGTGTCAAACCTGTTTTCTACTTTTAATGTCTTGGGGCGACTGCAGTATGTGTTTATGTCTGCGTTTGGCCGTCCGCCAGAAGCCATAAATGTTGGCCTCAGTGGGAATGCAGTCTTGCGCTTATCTTTAGGGTCTGCACCCAGATTATCCCACCAGGAAGAAATCCCAGTCGCAGTGTATGACTTCACTGTTTTTGTTTCAGTGACTCTGGGAAAAGTTATGGTGTCATTTAGAGTTAGCAGTCCATTTAAACTGTATCAAGCTGATTCCTGCTGAACTAACTGACCGGCAGAAGACACTGGGAGAGTTTCCACTTCGAATATTCTTGCTTCAAGTATGGCAATCTTCTGTAGTAATTTAGAGGAATGGTGTTGTCTGAGGCACTGCTGTCAATAGTCCAGTAAATTGTTGGACTGAAAGCAGTTGCAAGTCGATGATCATGACCCAGAGTTTCTGTCATGAATTGCCCTTCCGATGAACGTTCAAACTCAAAAAGAAAAATGATGACGAGTTAGTTGTGACAGGGAACCGCTTTCGCCTTGTAGTTAAAAAGAGTAGGAAAAGTAGCAGAAATAATACATAAATTAAAACAAAGCAGAAAGCAAGAGAGAAGAGTATCTGCACTGTAGTAAAGCAGGACAATTGAAAAACATTTTATTCTCTGGAGATTCCTTTTTTCCCTGTCCCTCTCATATCTTCATATCCTTACGGCTGCAGCTCCTTTGTCACTGACAGCCCATTACTGCCATCTGTAACTCATTCCTGATGATGAAAAGCGAACTATGACAAGATGATGGGGAATTCTTGACAAAAAACTTGTTCAAAGCTGTTGGATTCTGAATTTGTTCACTCAGCCTCTTCAAGTTGTCCACGTTCTGCCTTCATGATAGACTGGAGATGAAACAAGATCCAAGTTACAGCTGGACATGGAGCTGAAAACCTCTACCATATGGGGAAACATACTGTATCTGTCATATCTGAACTAAGCCTGGGTGACAGGGTTTTTGACTGAAATAGCAAATACTGAGGGGATAGGACAATACAATACAGATTTGAAAATCGAAGAAGTTCTGTTCAAGTCAAAACTTTTATATTTAAGAGTGAGGCCAACTTTGACCATTCAGCTTGTTTAAGTGAGACTAATGCTTTGTTTATTCAATTCAGAAAATTGATTAGCCTCTAAAGCTGAAAATGTTCAAACGTGCTTTACACAATTACTAAGATGAGACACAATGACTCAATTGATTTTCATTGGGCAACTAGGTCATTGCTTTAGTAGAAGTAATAGGATTCATCAAAGAAAGATAATGGGGAGAAAAACTCACATTTATCATTTACTCATAGTGGCCACTTAGAAATATTTCTTCCTCTGTTCTCGGCTGCTTTCATAAGATCCAACCACACTTTTAAAGCTAGAAAAACTGCTGTAATTTCAGTCCACTAATCTAAAGACTGTATCATACGTCCTATATATCCTCTGATCGGCTGTTTTGACCAAGAGGGGAAACCTGGACCTTTACTCACTTGTCTATCTGCAGCAGTCTGGTAAAAGGGCACACAGATATTGCCTTGCACTTTCCGTACATATACTGAGCATCACTCTGTGTGTGTGCGTGTGTGTGTGCATGCGCCCCCTATTTTGCATCAAAAAGAATAAAAATAGAAAGAAGGATCAAAAGCCGAGTTTCCGTGGCAAGATATGGCTTGGCTCAATTCAAACCACTTTTGGTACCAGGTACTTTTCTCCATTTTGTTTTCCACTGAAGATAGTACTCTAATGTAGGCAGGATTCTTGGCTGATTGTCAAACTGACACCATATGAAATTGCTCTGACATCATGTTCAATGCAACACAAACACAGGAACAGTGGAGGGTGGATTGAAGGTAGAGATATTCCTTTAAGTCTACTCCATCAGATGACATCATCAGATAAGCCATAATTTAGAGCACACATCCTGAGATTCCCACCTGTTCTACAAGGGACTAGAGGTGAAATTGGGGTAAATTAGCTGATTAATTTATTAGTTGTCAACTATTACAATGAATGGCCAACAGTTAGTCAATAGTGAATTAGTCTCATCGTTTTGAGTAATTTATTTAAGAAAAAGGAACCTAATTCTCTGATTTAAGCTTTCTTTGGTCCTCTGTGACAGCAAACTTAATATCTTTGCTTGTGGACCAAACAAGATATTTGAGGATGTCACCGTGGCCTTTGGGAAAACAGTTATCAACATTTTCCACAGTTTTCTGACAAAGTATTGACCAAATACCTGATCGGTTAATCAGGGAAATGATTGCCAGATTGATCAGTAATGAAAAGAATCATTTGCTGCAGCCATCCAAGGGACTAAAATTCGCGCTGGAATTTACGTGCAAGACAGTTGCCATGTTTTGTCTTTTTTTTCAGCTTGAATGAGCAGCTCTCGCATGAAAGGCAACAAGACACAACATCAGAAGCTACAGCCCACACTCATCAACATTTTTGTCAGATTACCTGGAGTAATTTCTTTCAAGTGATAATTAAGCTCATTCTGAAAAGACAACATGTCTTCCTAATGTTACTCAGCTTACATCTGTCATTTATAACCACTGAGTTCATGCTGGTATCAAGCCTGACAGGCCTATAATGCTGCAACAAATGTTAAAACTCGTATAGAGAAAATGCAGTCAGAGAGAGAATTTGTGTGCAAAACTGTGAGTAAGAGTTAAAACAAGAGAGGCCAAAGAAATAAGCAAGCATGTGTGAGTGTGAATGTGTGTGTGTGTGTGTGTGTGTGTGTGTGTGTGTGTGTGTGTGTTGACTGAGGTCCAGAGTGGAGAATTGATCTCTCTGAGGCTCAGAAGCGGCTAGTCTGTGAATACCAATCAGAGGTAATTAATAGCAGCTAATGGACTCTGTTTCTCACTCCCTCTCTCTGTTCTCGCCTCTCTTCCGTCTCTATTTATCCCCTCTAGTGTTTCTCTTCTTTTTATTATGCAGCAATAATGAATACATGTATGAATAATCAGGCTTTTCTCTCCCTCTTTATTTACTGTCCTAAGCTATAGGCTTCCAGAAAGACATTTCAAACTTCCGTATCTAAAGCAAACTCATGATTTGAGTCGGTTTGAGTCGGGTGGCCACCGTTTTCTACTCCATTAAATTCAGCATTGAACTGACATCTCCATGTAGTGAGTGAAAAAACAATACAACAAGATTGTAAACAACACTTAAACACATATATTGTATATACACATTTCACATGGGTTGTAATGACTGAATCCAAATAGAAAAAGGTTTCAGTATTATCTCTGCCAAGTTTTTAAGCTGTGAAAAGTTTTAAGTTTACCAAAACATCTCCATCACTGGATGCTGATAGAGATTCAGCATTGTATCTGCTGCCTCAGACACCACCTGTACTCCATTTAAACAGGTTTCTGTGCCCTTGTCGGCATGGCCAAACACCAAGTGCCAACTCAGGGGCCTGTCTCTTTCGAAAGCTTCAAGACCAAATATATCATAACTGGTAGACAATGGTGTCTCCAAAGACCCAGACAAAAGCAGAAAAGAAATGCAGCCTCGTTTTGTAAACAGCACATGATTTGTAGTTCGGTATATCAAAATCCATTGTTCTCTTTTTATTGGTGCACTCAGGCAGAAACTATGTTGTGACAACATCCTGTTTAGTCCATTAATCGATTAGTTGGCAGAAAATTAACCAACAACTTTGAAAACTGATATCCAAATCCTCAGATGTGTGGTTTTCTTTGCTTTATACCATGGTAAAGCCATTATTTTTGGATTTTCAAATGCTGGTCAAACAAAACAAGCATTTTTGAAGACATCAACCTCAACAGCAGGAAATTATGACAAGCATTTTTAACAATTTCAGCCCTAATAGAGATCCACAATCTAGCCTCTTTTCTGCAAGCTTCTGCAACTCAATGCAATCTCTCAATCTGCATTTTTTTTCATTAGTCTTACATGAAGCATGCTCCTGAGGTATATTTTCCAAGACAGCTCCAATACAACACATGCTATAAGAAATGTAAAATGTCATGACTTCCAAGGTAACATTTTCAACAATCAATGTGTAATCTCTGCTGTCAAAAAACTACAAAGTTTGCTATGGTCTCGTGGTTATGGGACATAGTGATTGTTAATAGCCACTGTAAGAAACAAGTATCCCATTCAATAACAACAATATTAGATTTTTTTAAACTATTATACTTAGCTAAACATATGAAGTGAGAAACATTCTAAGACTTTGTTTCTGGTAATTAATATTGATACAAATTTCATTTGTATTGTGTTTTTTAATGTGGGTTTGTTTTTTTTTTACCTCTGGAACAGAAACCGGAATGAAGGAGCCGTGTACACCAAAGTGTTTATTCCCAAAGCTAGAATATTCTTTGAATTGTTTATCATGGGAGCACTGTGTGTTTACAAGATGTACTCATGGAGATGTTTTCTCGCCAGCAAAATCGCATGAACCCACAAGTACTCTACCTTGGGCCAACGTTTTTACATTTAGTATTTGATAACACAAACTATCTGGGAAATTATGTACTTGCAAAACATAAATTAACCAATACTTCCACAGATATTCTGTATCACAGCTGTAATAATGCTGCACCTCAGAAGAGTTTCTTAGCATTTTCAGCTAGGAAAAAAAACACTTTGTAGGTCACAGGGTCTAACGAAGGTCAGGTAATCATGTTCACAAACATGGCAACATCAGCATATTAGGATTTTAATTATGAGCATATTAGCATGATGGTGTTTGTCTTTAGCTCAAAGCACCACTGTGCCTAAGTCAACTACAACTAGACTTTTAGTCTTGTTGCTTAAAATCAAACATATCCCTGTTGGCTGCTTCCATTTGTCATGTGATGTTTGTTTGTTTCTTATAATAAAAATGTGAATACTCTGAACAGGATTTTCAGCCTCAACACCATAAGTAACTTTTCACCTTTGTGCAATAAGAGTACTGTTAGTCACGCCCTCCTCCCCCTCAGTGGCTCAAAGTTCAACCCACACACCTGTCACTCATTCTGTCATCTCGCCCGAGGCTGAGGCAACTGTTCTTCTTCTTCTACAGGTGTTTGTCTTTGAAAAAAATCTATATTTGTTTTTATAAAGCCAAGTCTCTGCTTCCTTTTTTTTTTTTTTAAGACAAAAACAAACAACACTGTGAGAGCCAAATATGCAGACAAAATCAACAATATGCACTTCACAGAAAATTTAAAAAGAGATTTTGTTGATTTTGTCCTTTAGTACGGTCGTAAAGTATTAGGCTGAGGTGTAGTGGACAAATAGCCTTAGTCGTCAACTTCCACCCTTTCAGGGTTAGCCGAGGTCTCTGACACACCAACGGCTTATCTATGAGTACTTTGTAGACTGATATAACACTGGAACCATGTTACTGTCAGAGATTTAAAGAGGAAGAGGCAGAGTGAGACATTTCAAGTGAAGAGCAGAAAGAGAATAAATGACAAATGTCACAGGGGAAAGATGGAGAGGCTGATTGGTGTAGAGCCTGAAGTGGCTGAGTGACAGCAGGGGGCAAGAGGACAAAGAGTATGGATGACTTGTGAAAGGGAAAAAGAGTGACACCGAGGCTGATGTAAGGATGAGGGGCGGATGGAGTACATGCTGTACTTGCAAGCTCATTAAACAAAGCTGTAATTGATGAGTGAAAAAAGAAACCCACGGAGAGACGAGGGGAGAAGGGAAAGAATCGTCAAGGGCAGAAACAACTTGATGAAAGTGTCCTAATCACTGCTCGCTGGCCAGAGGAAGATCAATCACCGACGACAGGAAAGACGGATGTAAAGAGGAATCCTCCCGGTGATCCTTTTGTTTCCTAAGTTAGCTCCTCTAAGGCTTTTCACATCATTACTGTGCGTTTCTCTCAATTACTTATCTGCAGTTGGATATTCGGGACGTTGCAGGTAAAACCCTCACATTAGTGCCGGAACTTTGGGAAAACCTGTGTTGGCACTTGGTTTGAACAGGTCAACAGGGATTGTCTGTGTACCGTGACCAGGTCAGTGGTTCACTGATCCATGCCCAGATCCACTTGAAAAGGTGGTCTCGAGTACAGTTCACATCAGTTGTGAAAAACTACCATACTAAATCAAGGCGGTGGACTGCTTTGGGATCTTGCAATTGGCAGGCTTTTCTAGACAATAACAACATAAAGAAACGTTGCATAGAGGATGTTGTAGGTGTACTCTGGTACAGAATAACATTACCAATATGAAACAAAATCTGATGACTTGATACTCAAATTGACAAAATCAAAGCACTTGCAGTAGACTAAAGTGTAGGACTTGGGACTTTACTTTGGCATCGTCAGTCTTGAATTGGGACTAACTCTCACCACTCAGTTTCATCCTTATTGATAAGCTTTCAGAAAATGGGCACAAATATGGATGTAATGAACACAGACTACTGACAGAAGGCTCCATTCATATCTGTATCTTACAGATGAATTAGTCTTTACTTGTGACTTGCAAAACAACAATCCTGCCCCACTTCTGGTCTACTCTGGTTTTAAAGGAACTCTGTGAAATACTTGCCCATCAAAACACTAAATGAGCATGTTGTGCAGAACCGATTATATAGGCTTCCCAACGTACATGTTCTCATTCACTTTGTGATAAAGAACAATCACTGTACTAAAAAATGACTTGGCTTGATCATAAAATGTAAATCCGTCCAGCATTCTTCAACTTGTTCCACCCTGACGCAGGACTGTAAATCAGGTCAAAACAGACCAGCTCCGCTCCAACATCTGATAAATGCTATGTACCGCGGGACATCCGAATTTAGCTCGAGGAGCCAGTGACCATTTAGCGATAAGCTAATCTCAGAGCAAATCTGTGCATGCCCTCCTTTGTAACCTGATAAGGAACAATATAATTAACTTGAAATTCTGTAAGCTTTTACACTACAAAAAGCACAATAGAGTAATGAGTTTTACCTCAAAGATTTTTTTTCAGCTTTGAACAATTTACATTTCTATCAGACTTAATTGCTTATTTATTGTGCTATTAATATTGCAGCAGATTCTGATAGGTATAATAAACTTATTTGGAGGAGCTTGTCCTTACCAGCTCATTTCAGTTCTGCAAATAATGTTGAGAAGCACACCACCCAGGACTTTGTCACCAAATTCTGTATGTGGGAAGTACAGTTGTGGATGTGAGTCTGACCCCTGTTGTGGTGTGAATAGTGTTGTCTCATACTTCTGGTAGACTAAACTGCAGAATTCCCTGTCTGAGCGGGTTAAAAGGCGTATCTGTGGAACGTCTGAGGGACTGAACAAAGACCTGACAATCAACACCGCCCTGCCCTGTTCTGACATGTTCACCCTGGTCAGGAAAACAAACTGGATGACGGGAAACTTAATTAAAATGCAGCATGAGGATGTTTGAAGCTGCGTTTAAAAAACAAAAACAAAAAAAAAACTAATTCTCTCTGTCTTTCCGTTTCACATCTCCAGCTAAAGGGGAACAGAGGCTATCATTTCTGAGAGCAGTTTGTTGGATGTGGCAGGGCAGTAGAGCTAATTTATGGGTCAATATAAACTTCCATCACCACAGACTGAAGCTGAAAGCTGTGCTTGCCTGTGGCAGAAATGAGGAACAGAACAGAACCTCTATATCATAGGAACAGAACACACAGGACGGAAAAAAGGCTCCTGCAGGGTGTCACTGTAGTCGATTATGCAGAGGCTACAAACACACAAACACGATCATACATGTTCACATTTACATGAGAGAATATAAAGGCCTTTTGCCAAAACCTGACCATCCAGGCCACAGTAAAACCATCTTTAAGAGCACTGCATTAAATGCATCGCTTCCAATGGTAATTACAACAGTGGAATCACTCCAGGGTGGCGTGGGTGAAAAGACAATGTAACAGGACGATAGTTTAGGTAATTAGTGCCCGCCATTAAAAGCATAATTCACCTTCCTAACAAGATGAGGTAAATTTGTCCGTTCTGAACCACAGACAGAATACAGAACAACCACTGCAGGAGGAAGGGGGACGATGATGTGCTGTATTAATGAGTACTGGTGTTATGGATCAACTAGTTTCTCTGTTACGTGTTGATTTGCACCTGAATGCATCGCTGAATGCCTGTGGAAGACACGGCAGATGTTGATAACATTTCGCCGTCCTTGTAAATGCCTCGTTGTCTTTTTCATTAAAATTTCAAAACGCGCCCATCTGCTCGTTTTGGAGGCTTAGTCTTGAGTGAAATCATGAGTATTCAGTCCCATTTTTATGTGTTTTAAGCACTGTACCTAATCTGTATTTACCACTTGGCGACCTTTTAATAGGCGTTTTTCACAGATGACATTTTGACATGTCTTAGGAAAGCACAGGTGTAATTAATAACCTTAATTATGGCTGCATCCCAGTTAGGTGAGCCAGTGCCAACATTTGGAATGGCTTAATAAATCATCTGAATGGAACAGAGCCATAATGTTATTAATTACACCTATGCTTATTCTATTATGACAAGTTAAAATGTATGGAAGCTTGTTTCTGCCAATGTGATCGAGAAAAAAAAAAAACTTGTAAGTCATTGTAATAAGAAACTTTCTCAAAATAACGACTTAGTCATTATTTTGAGATACTAAAGGTTCATTTATGTCCCCTTTACATACAAAAATATGTCCTTTTTAAACAATGTAACCATCATTGCCCACATACAGACTCTTCAGGTCATTTCTCACATGAAATACTGGCTACACCGCTATGTTGCCCCCATGACTACTGGAGATAAGGCTCAGTTTCACCCGTGTCCCTAATCTTTCAGAAAATGTGCAGAGTATATGGACAAATTAAGTGCAGAGTACGGATGGAAGGCTCTGTCTATATCCTTATGTGTGTCTAGCATTTAGCCTAAATGAGCATTAAGTCATTTTTGTGAGATACTGATTATTTTTGAAATAAGTCAGTCATTGTTTTGAAAAAGCTTCTCACTATAATGACTTAGAGGATCTTTTTTTTTTTAAACATGTTTTAATTCTAAATATTTTTTCCATTATGATTCTCAGGGTAGGCAAATGGGGCACCATACATCCGGTTAAAACGTATTTCCATTTTAAAAAACAATCGAGGTCCAGTGGGTCATAGGTGAGATACATCCTTTGCCTCACTTTGAGCAGGAAAACACTGTCTCATAAATGAATGTGATGTGTGAGGGCAGCCTCAGCACACTAAAGCTAATTTCAGTATTCTCATTGCGAAAAAGACACAATGATCTGTATCATGTACCTAGTTGATGACTTGAATTGTAGATTACTTCACACAGTAGTCCTAACACTGTGCGCACCCTCAGACAAAACCAAGACAACAGCATGGCATTTTTAAGATTATATTTGTTTACATTTTAGCAAACTGGCATCATTATAAGTATGCCAAAATACGCATTAGGAGTTCCTGCTTGCAATGTACCAATTTAGTGTAAAGACACCTGTAGCTAGATTAGTTTGATACACAGGAAAACATAAAAACATGATTAATCTCTGGCAAATTCTGGAGGTAAAAGATACATATTTTTTCTAGGATTTCTAAGCCGATTTATGGATGTTTATCTATCGATGGACATTACAAATTATAGTATATTCAGAAAGTGTAAGTCATACTGTATTCTGAAACATGTGTCTCATGTCTGTGCGTTCAGATTTGACTGAGTTATGGCGCCATTATGAAAAGAAACAGCTTAAGCATCTTAATTGCCTCCATGAGTTGTGTCAAAGCCACTGCTGCCGCGAGAGCTGACTGTTGCGAATCAGGCCAACCCAGCAGGTAAAAATACAATAACTAAATTGTTGTTGTTTCCAGAGCACCAGCAGGCACCTGTCCCTTTCATCTCAAAGCACTACTTTTTCCTCATGGCTCTACCTCCATGCCCCTCCTTCAATTCTCGCCTGAGAGATTGAAAACCTCTGGTCTAAATTTAGCCTGGCAACACATTTGTAAATTAGTCTGGGATCTCTCAGTTCATTTTTCATTTCAAAGGGGCGCTGAACAAAATGCAATTCAAAACTGATTAACATTATTTATTATATTACTGTACTGTGATGAAACACATAAATGCTGGTGTTATTGGCAACATTCCTTAAGAAATGGACAAAAATCAGTCTGTCCCTCTGGTCCCTTCTCAACCTCTTGCCCACTTTTTTAGTATGTTTTAAATGTATATGGGTACTTAGTGGTGTTGTTGATTGATTCAGGTCCAAATATTGACATTTTGGTATTTAAACTCTCCATATTTACTGCAATTTCATTTTGCTACTGGCTGATATGGCGGCAGCTTTCGATACCCACTAACATCTCCCCACTCGGTCCGTTAATCAGAGTTGGGCAGCCCACCTCCTCAAGCACCAGCAGTTGAGTGGGAGTCTGTGAACCAGCGCTCATTTTCAAATATATGCTGATCAAGTCACATCGAGACACATCATTAACAGGGGTTTACACTATTTTTTCCAAACCCTCTGCTTAGCATTTTTAAATTTTCGGCACTTTTTACGGCTGTAGAAGTTGCAGACTACAGTTTTTCCCCTCGACTGATAAACAGCAGGCCCACGGCTACATACTGACAATCCCCTCTTGGCCTCTATTAGCCGCTAACACTTAGCTCAGTTACAACACAGCCAACCTACCACACAAGCACTTTTACAAAGATCATGAGTGTGCTTCATAGTGACTGTCAACGCTTCAGCCAACTCTCTGTATTTCCGCTGCAGACACAGAAAGGCTAATAGCTGCCATTCATTGACTAAGTTAGCTCTGACTACAAGCTGATGGAGCAAATGAAACACGAGCTTGCAGATACGTCTAGTTCCCAGGCTAGTCTGAAATATCACAGCACTGGCTACGATGCTGGAATGATTCTCTGTACCTCTTAAGATGAAAATCTCACATCTTTCTTTCTGCACTAAATAAAGTTAGACTTCACTAGAACAGCTCTTTTTAAATCCTCAAGTTGGAGCCATCTTTGATATTTTGTCATGACCTCTGCCAGTGTGGAGTGTCAATAAATAAAAACACCAAAGCTACACTTAGTACACTCCGATTTTTCAGCAGTAAGTAGTGTATTTGAGTTTGTCTCAGCCCATCATTACATACTATATATGTACATTTGATTAAGTGTTTTGTTAACATTTTCTATCACATATATAAGATCAGTGAAATTACTCCTGGGCTAATCCTCTATTTCACTGCTCATAAATTGTACTTCCATGACACCTCCATTATAAAACTTAGTGAGATGGGGTGAAGGGGCTAACTGTGACATATGCAGCAATGTTCAATAATTCTGCCACCAAATAACCTCGCTCCATTCTAGCAGGAAAGAACAATAACTTTTTATAGGGCCGCTGTGGTGAAGCACCACCCTCATGTTTTGACACGGCACAGCTCCTCGCTGTGGTATCTCGAGGTTTATCTCATTTGCCACCGAGCCTAACAAGGGGAATTGATGATGTAAACACAGAAGTGGTGCTGCGAAAACTGATTTAGAGCCTACATCAGTAACCACGGAGAGAGACGGTGAACACAAGAAGAGATTTTGAATTTGAGATTCTCTTCACCCAAACAAAAACTGAGTACAGTTAATGTCTTCAACCTTCGACATCTGAAATCTGAAGAGGAAGATAAGGATTCACAACTCAACAGCTGACACAAACAACACATATACACTCAGGCCTAAAAACCTGCAAAAAGTTTCTCTGTGTCTATATTTTCAGCTGTCCAACTGACGAAAAAATTGAAAAGAAAAAATACTGAAAATTATTTATTTAAAGGACATATATTTTTAATTAGTTCCTCGTTTAAAGGCTGTAACTGTGTCCCAGTGGTTTCTCTACCAGCGAGCCAGTGTAATGAGTCCTGCTGCCTTTAAGGGCTTGTAACAATGAAAGAACCAGTAATTAGTCTGAGTTTCACAGCAAAGTTTTACTGTCCCATGTTGTCCACTAAAGCTCTCCAATGAGTTCGATTGGTTTGCTTTTAAAGCTTCTTTCTGCAGTGTTCCTAAAGAGAAAACATTGAATATTTTGGTGTGGTTTAATGATAAAGATGATGGTGGTGATGAAGGCTTTCTCTGGCTCCCCATAACGCTACAGCGGTATGTAATGGATGGGGTGGGGAAGGTGTGTTACAGTCCTAGAGTCGACATTAATCATAGCCACAACAAGTTACTCTGTGGCTGCCAAATATTCCACAAAGGTGGCCCCCTGTGGGTGATCGTCAGTGATCGTCAAAAACAGGTAACAGTACCTAAGGCCAGCTAGCAACTTTAAGGGTGAATGTAAGCAGGAGTTCAAGTTGCCAGAATATGGCATCTAGGGACATGATGTACCAAAAATGGTGTGAAAATCATATCACGATTACAGTCGTGAAAATTATCACGTTATCAGTATTATCACGTTATTGTTAAGATGTGCAAAACATGTTGAAAAAGTACTAAAATATAGAAACATTCAAATCATTCATCATTCATGTTTTATATTGAAAACCTCAGTAACACTTCAGGGGTGAAGGGGTATGCATAAGAGGAGTCTTTATGAATGTTTATGACTGTTGGCATTAAGTGTCATTCAGTCAATCAGTTCATTTTAAATGTAAAGTTGACTTTGAGACGTCTTTATTATGACAATTTGACATTAACCAACAGTCAGACTTTGACAGTTTGACAGAGAGGCACAGTACTGAGGTGGTTTTCTTGCTGATTTGGCTCCTGGCAACCCACGGCTGATTCAGTTAATCAGGTAGCCAGCTCCAAGGCTAACCAAGGCAACTAGCTAACACTAACTACAAATAACATCAGACAGCGGTTAGCCTAATTTAAGTCCATCAGCTAACTCTGACCAAGCTAAATCACACTGGTACTGTACTCTGCACATCAAACTGGATTTATAACATTTAATGACATCTTTACGTCAAAATGGTACCACTTTAGTTCAAGTCCAGAAATTATTCACTACACACTTATAATAGTCTCATGATAATCAGTGACCAAACCAACCACATATAACAGTATATAAAATAAAGCTAAACAGTTTGAGTTTGATCATGTCAAGTTGTCAAGACAAATACATCTAAAGCAATCTCAACTTTACATTAAAGATGATGTCTTACGTGTACGTACGTGTTGTATTAAAGAAAACACTGCTGTGTAAAAGTCTGCGACTACACTGTTTTGATTATTCTTCTATTTTTCAGAAAGATGTGACATTCCAGAAAAGACGAAAGGAAAGACAAAAAGGGCAAGGAAGAAAAAGAATTGGAAGTTCATTGAGTAGCTGATCAATGAGTGCAACCTCTGCCATGAGGAGTCAAAAAGAAAAATAAATGAGAGCAGAAAAGAATGCAGAAACTCAAATACACTAATGACCCTTTGATACACACACAGAGAAAAATACAGAAAATGTGATGTAGTGACCAATGTGTGTACAGCCTTGGACACAAAGACTGAATAAAAAGCATAGTGATTGCATGAGCGACACGGCCTTGCAAAATAAGAGGGTGGTGGTGATAGATAGAAGGAAAAAAAAGCTGATACTGCCAGCAGCCTTGGACAAAATGAGGAAACGAATGTTGAATGAAAGTTGTGGGTAAAATGTTACATTAAGATGGAAGTGGAAAAGTGTATCGTTAAAGAAAAGAGAGAAACAGAGGAAGCAAACGAGAAACTAAGAACAGGAAAGATATAAACAAAATTAAAGCAATCTGCAACACAATACGAGCCATAGAGAGGAACACAGAAATACAGACATGTGTTGGACAGACAGACAGATACACAAAAAGACTGGACACTGACCTGTGAGCACAGCCTTGGCGGAGGGTTCAGCGAGGTCCAGGGCAGACTTGCCGTCGGTGTTGCGGATGTTGGGGTCAGCTCCATGCTGCAGTAACACTGTACAACAACAGGGCAGACACAGACAGTAGCTGAGCTCCTGGACTGACATGCAAACTCCCCGACACACACCTCCTCCTAGTCCTTGTCCTCCTCCTCCTCCTCCTCCACCTCCTCCTGCTGCTCCTGAGCCACATCCTGCTCCATAAACTGCTCTTCCTTTCTCTCTCTCTTGCCCTCCTGTTCCTCCTCCTCTGGTTGTGTCTCCTGGCTCTCCTGGCAGCCCCTCCGCGCGTCCTGCTTCACATTTCTCTCCTCCTCCTCCAGCTGCTCCTCCTCTGTTGCTAGCGCTGCTCCCTCGGCTGCCCCTGGCTGCCCCTGCCCTGCGAGCCATGCTGCTGATGTAAACAGACATGCCACAACAAGAGCAGCGAGAGCTACACTACAGCAACACCGCCAGAGAAACAGCGGACCTCACAAAGCGGCTACGTGACGGGCTACAAAACACATCACACTTCCACGGAGGAGGAGGAGGCGGAGGAGGAGGCTATGATTAAAGCTGAGAAAATAAATAAAAATGAGTGAGGAGGGGAGAGATGAGCGGCTACAGCTAATCGAGGTAGCAGCAGCGGCGGTGGCAGCGGCAGCAGCGACAAGGCGGGCAGGCAGCGCGAGTGGAGAGACTCTCGCCTCTCCAACTGACTGAGCGATGCAGCGGAGAGCAAGATGAGAGAGGAGACGAGAGGAGAACAGGAGGGGAGGGGAGGGGTGGTGAGAGTCAGGGAGAATGGGAGAGGTAGAGGACAGAAAGAGGGGAGATGGAGAGCAAAACAAAACAAGAGTGTTTGTGTGACGGAGAGGAGAGGAGAGGAGAGGAGAGGAGAGGAGAGGAGAGGAGAGGAGAGGAGAGGAGAGGAGAGGAGGAAAAGAAAAGAGACAAGATGACAAGCAGGGAAAGGAAAAGGGAGAAGTAAAGACAGAAATGGGGAGGAAAAGGTAAGAGGAGAAAGGAAAGAAAAGCTAAGGAAACACAAGGGAAAGAGAGAAGAAAAGAGGAAAGGAAACAATAGAAAAGGAAAAGGAAGCGAGTAGAGTCAAGGAGAGTGGGAGAGAAAGGAAATGAAAGGAAAGCAAAGAAAAGGGGAAACTAAAAAAAGAAACAGGAAACTAAAGGAAACAAAAAGAAATGGGAAACGGAAGGACGGCAAAGGAAATGAGAGAGAAGGAAAGTAAAGTCAAAGGAACCAAAGAAGAGAGGAGAGCAGAAAGGAAAGGAAATGAGAGGGGAGTAGAGTAGAGGAAAGGAGAAAGGAAAGGAAACAAAAGGAAACGGGAAATGGGAAGAAGAGGGGAGGAGAGGACAGTAGAAGGGGAATGCGAGGAAATACGTGGGGACAAGAAAAAAGGAGAAAAGAGAGGAAAGGAAACAAAAGGAAAGGAAAAAAGGAGAGTAGAAATTAAGGAGAAGGGAGGAGAGTAGAGTCAAGGAGAAGAGAAGGAAAGAAAACTACAGCCAATGAAAAGAAACAGGAAATGAGAGGAAAGGAGAAGAAAGAAAAGGGAGGAGAGGAGAGGAGAGGAGAGGAGAGGAGAGGAGAGGAGAGGAGAGGAGAGGAGAGGAGAGGAGAGGAGAGGAGAGGAGAGGAGAGAGGGCAGAGTCATGCGACTAGCGAACAGGTATGAGCTGAATAACAAACTGTGCCTGCACTCAGTTTTATTGTAAATAAGCTCTTTTGAGGGGGCTAATGTCAATATTCTCGCTGCCTTCCTCTCCATCTCACTTCCCACTATTGTGGTTGCTGAGCAGTCCCTTGGTGCACATGCCCTTTGACTTGTGTACACTTCAAACTACCGTGCTCAACCCCAGCCAGAGAGGAGGGGAGAAGAGGAGATAAACAGGCTTATGTGTGTGTATTTATGTGCACATGTATGCGTGTGTGCGTGTGCCTCTGCCCCAGCACTGACGCAGACCTTAGTCACCCACTCACCCCTCAACAAAAATATGATTTAGCTCTGCACCAATCCCACACACACACATGAGCGAGCACACACACAGACAGATACTGGTACCCGACGATGAAGAGAATAAAGATATTCTCATAGTGAGGCAGACAGAGAAATGATGGACAGCTGCACAGCAACACGTGTACAGGTTAAAACAGTTCTTACAATACAGTCTGAACCACTGTTTCTGATTCATTTACAAATGCCAACTTCTAATTTTATGTTTCCAGTTTTTTGCAGCTCGCCTATAATACCTGAGAAAGCCCTCTCTGAACATCCTAAATCCTTTTTTTTTTTTTTTTGGACAGGATTAGTTTTCAGGACAATGTCAGATTTGCAAAAATGATCTTATGACTATCTGCCATGTCTGTGTCCGATCAGTAACCTCATTCAGCGGTATCCAGGTATATCCTAAGTGTGGTGTTCAAATGCAAAAACTGAAGAAAAAAAAAGGGATAAAACTGGCCCCATCACTGGGATACTGTGCTGATGAAGATTAAAGGGATAGTTCGGACTGGAGAAGGACGATCCACATTTTCAATCCTGAGCCAATTCTGATATCTGAATTTGGATCTCTGCCATTATCAATATTATACTGATACCAGAGCTCTTTTTTCTTATTACATTTTTTCTTTGTTATATATTACAGAGCCTCAGACTTGTGTAATGGAGTCCTCCAGCCATTGTGTATTAGCAAAATGCTCACTGCATTAATAGTTAACTAACTAATTCACATTTTGCTAATACTAACTTAAGATGTGACTATACAGTACATGTTGCTTTTACAGGTGCCTCAGAAACATATTTTAACAGTCTTCAAAATTTGGTTGCACATAGCTTATCTAAGTACAGGAAACAGAAAATGAGAAGCCTGATCTCTATTTTCAGTCAGTTGTTTGGGACGTGTTTCCCCTGTGTTTAGTGGCAAGGTGGAAATGACATGAAGTATGATGTTAATTGTTAATCTTTTAATTATGTGGAGTAGCAGACTATTTATAAATAGACAACACGGGGGTCTGTAGGATTAAGGGTGGAATGTGGATCAAGGACATTTGTCCAATATCCAGTGAGTGAAATACATCAGTGTCAGCCCCCAGTGCTGACATCAGACTGGTCTCATCTCGAGTTTGGATTATTAGAAGCAAAATCAGTTATTTATCCTTGTAAGAATTTGGGAACTGCTGGAGTACTGCTGCCACAATTGGTGTGACTGGTGTGACTTTAAAAGATTAGTTCGGATTCACCAAAGTCACACAAGACCACACACAACCTAACAGATCAAGGCAGCAGCAGACCAGCAACTCCCATATTCTGTGAGGTAAAGTTACTGTTTTTGCCAAAAAGAGTCTCACTGAGCAAGACAGGAAAGGAAAGGCTGTCTGACAGAAAGGTAAAGCAATGAAACTATTCTAAATACTGCATACACTTAAACTGATAGTAAGTGGTAAGTTTTTTAAGTGGTTAAAATATGTTATTTTTGCTGACCCTCTCCAAAGCAGTGCAATGCTTTGCTTCCCTGCTTTTCCAAAAAGAGGGCGTGCTGACCAGCATCTACTGCAGGTAATAGACCGACTATAAATAAGTGCCTGATACAACCTCACTTCAAACAATCTGAACTATCCCTTTAAAGCAGCAGACAACAACAGTCAGATAGCAGACGGGTGAAATGTTATGCTGTCTTGACACTTCCTGCAGCTGCTTCACAGTAAAAGCCTTTCTGTGAGAAGACGTGGGCACGGGAGCTTTTAGTTGGTCTAAATTTACATTTGTGGCTTTTTGCCAGTTTTACACAAGTGAACATTTTGGGCAAAGAGCTGTAGGCACTTTTTTGGGCAAAAGTCAAACCTCCAGCCTACATAATAAAGATAAGAAACTCGCTTTTGCTGTCACTGTTTGCAAGAACTGAGAAAGCAGAGCTACAGAGCAAAAAATAAATGCATGAAAGAACTGGAATGAGTTGATTCATAGAAAAATAGTCAACAATTTTATATATTTATATAATATTATATTTTTACAGTCATTTATATTTACTGCTTTCAGCCTCTCAAATGTGACGATTACACTGCTTTTCCCTGTTTAAAAATTTATAATCCGTATCTTCGGGTTCTGTGCTATTAGTCACCCAAAACAAGCTATTTAAAGATCACCTGAGGCACTGAGAAATTGTGATGGGCAATTTTCACAATTTTCTGTCATTTCATGGCGTAAACATTTAATATTTTATGGCACATTAACTAATGCAACTGTCTTTAACTGTCACGTAACATCTAAGCAAGTTCCCTTGAAACCTTTGGCCAAGGCATCTGGCAATTCAATTCCATTCAATTCAACCAAATAATAAATGGATCCTTAATGACGAACAAGAAAAGTCTATTTATAAAGCACATATCAAAATTAATCGATTACAAAGTGCTTCACAAAAAACAAATAACTTCTGTCCATCTCATCAAACCTGACATATGGAGAAATTCCAAACCAAATGTTATGCAAGAAAGGGTGGAGTCTCATATGATCATAACACTAACCAGTCAAATGACACTGAGGAGAGCTGAGGACACGGTTAAAACATGCACCCAACTGTTACGGCAACAGCTGTTTTTAAACCAATCGCACGGCTGCCTTAGGGATTTCCAAGATCTCCTTATCCCAAGTTTGCTGATGAGATTTTCTCCAGACCTTGAGCTTGAAGAGATGCAGGTTTGGTAACGAGAGATTAATTTCTCACTCAAGTTGTCAGAGCACCAGAGGAGAGGATCGAGAGTCCATCATGCTGAGCCGAAGTTACAGTTTGAATCACAGTTGATTTGACTCTCATCCCGCTGCCAAATCTCTAACCTGGCAGGGTGACAGGCTACCAAAACTCAGTCCAATAAACAAGCCGCTAGAGGTCATGTGATTTGTGTTTACATGCATTAGTTTGCTTGTAGCTGTGCAGTTAGAATGGAAAACCAAACATAAAAATGCAACAAAGCTTTTAACCTTTAATAAACACGTGATTTGTGCAATTGCAGAGGTCCATCTGAGTGGTTTAACCTGTTCTGTTGACTGGCTGAGTACAGATTTTTGGTACTCAAAACAAATGATAATGTTGTTCTGTGATGGAGTCAAATCAAATGCACTTAATTTGAAGAGGTGTGCATAACGTTGTCATCACATCACCATAAATATGTCTAACCAAGTCTTGAGTCTATGAATGTTGATGAAGTGGTACCATTTTGGACCTCATGTTTATGACAGGCGTCATGACATGGATATGATAGTGTAATGATTATTTCCTGTACACCACTTCAAATGAAGTGTTACCATCATATGTAAATTATTTATACTACATTATTTGGTTAGTGAAGAACTAACTAACATTATAATGTTGAGACCTCAGTTATAAACTGCATTTTTCTATTCAAACACTAACATTTCTTTGCATGTGTCATGTTTACACAGCATTATTGCTGATCATTTACTGCAGAACAGTTGAAAATAACTTTTTTCTTTAGACTTTTCCTACATCTGGTGGGTTCGGTACACTATGACAATCAGACACACAAAACTTAGATACACAATATATCCAGGGAAACATTTAATCCTCTTTATATTTTATCAGCTTTCTTACTGTCATGTGGTAATGCAGAGGAATGTTATTGCTGTAGTCAAGGACACTCGCATCCAGGACTTGAGAATGATGATCCTTTGTGCCAGAGGGGAACTACTTGAGTGTAGGTGGCAGCTTTTCAAATTATCTTACAAATTGGTAATGTGACCTGAAAATATTTGCCTTTTGAAGTGTTAGTGAAGAACATATTCATCACCCTCTTGCTTCAGAAAATGTGCCAGGATGTATTTTCAGAGGGCGCATGACTAAGTCATGCTATCTATTGGGACGATCAGAGCAGTGTATGACAACAGGTTGAGTCCTCTCTGTCACAAGGACAAAATGTCACAATAACATTTTCACAGAGCACAACTGAGCTAAGAGGAACCTCAGAACAACAACATCCTCTGTACGACCTGCTACCTCCAAAGCCTGGTGACTGTTACTGCAAAAAGTTGGGCCTGATGCAACAACATGTAAGTATTTTTGTCCTACATCCCTTGTATTTTCCACTCTTAGCTGCAAAAACTTGCCTGTCGCAACCTGACAAATGCCACTAGTACATGAGGAGCTGTGCATTTATGACATTTGATCATAAGAATAAGAAACACAGCTACTCTCTACATAAAGGCAGGTTTTATTCATAAACATAGGTAAGAAGGAGAGCTTACTAGTGCTCAGAGAGGAGCTCAGACGTTCAGCTGTCTGGAATCCACAGACAAAAACACGACAGTTTTAGCGGTTTCAGTAGCTGTATCAGAGGACCTGAAACAATTCCAACATAGTCATACTGCTGCTAATGACATGTCATTAAAGGACTGGTGTTAAAACACATCTTTCTGTAGCAAAGCGTGTTGTGACTTAGATGGGAGGCCATCAAAGTGGTCAGACAGTCACGGAAATGGACAAAATTATACAGTAGGTGATTTTCTCCTGTCAAATGAGCACAATCCTGGACAACGACCGGCATACAGACTCTAACTCTATGATAAGTTTAAAGAAAAAATGTACTACGATTATTCTGACAGATACAGAGTGCCTAAGTCATGACCCTTCTGGTGGACCACAATGGGACCAAACTTCAGAAAAAAATATGAACTATAGTCAATGCCGAGAGATAAATTATTGTTTGATCCCATATGAATTGTGCAATGAGCCACACATGAGGTTTGTCAATTTAAAAAATATTTTTTCAAGCCAAGAAATTAGAAAGACTACCTCAGTCATGTAAGAAACGTCATGATTTTCTCCCTCCAAAAGCTAAAGTTAGCTGCTGAAACTACGATGCCTGTTTGTTTTCGTACTGGGATGTAGTCACACAACAACAGATCCTTCTCATTCTTCCTCTTCATGGCAGATAAAAGCATCAGGGATTGCTGGAGTTGTTTCAGGTAAGAAAACGTTATTAAGGGCAGTGAGATTGGTGCTGGTGATGAATATTGAGCGAGACGACAGATGTAGTTCACTAAGCAGTTTCACACTAAACTAAACTAAACTAAACTATGACAAACCTACCACAAACTGAGACTTTTTCATTTTAAAATCATGTTTTAAATTCACAAACAACATATATATAATTCGGGGCATAGTTCACATGGAATAAAAAAATAATTTGTCTCTAACCATAGATTGCCACTCATAGTTTTTTATGAATTTAGGTCCCCTGGGACAAGCCAGTAGGGGGGCGTGACTTAGGCACTCTATTGCAATATAATTCACGATTGGTGGGAATTATCAATTTGCATCACAGTTTTCATTTTCACTGATTAAAATCCTGATGATGTGATATTTGTTGGGCTTCCGTAATTTGGATATACTTGACCATACTGCGATATAATTTTAAATTAATTGTGCAGCCCTAATATAGACTCTCAGGCAGCTGCAAGAATCTGCCAACTGAATTGTGCAAGATGTCATGCTGCCAACATGATGATAAATCATACAATCTAGCAAAAAAGAAAAAGAAAGATCTGTAAACGAATGAGTGAAAAAACTAAGAGATGAACGTAATGTTCACTTTGTATTATGTTTCATTTTGTTACATGTTTACATTTTAGTTGATTTTGATATCATATTTAATCTCTTCATTCATGCCTAAGAGAAAATTCAAATTATGAACGAATTGGTGAATGCCACAAATTCTCAAATCTCTTCATAGGAGTCACTTTTTCCCATTGAGAAGTTACAACAAGCTGATACAAAGCTAAAAACAAACCAACTGAGAGACTCACTTTGCACACAGCAGTCATGCTGTTAAATAAGGCATCCTGAATTAATTCATCAACCTAGAAATGGAGGTGGTGATACGGTAACACAGCAAGACATTAATATATTCCTTATGTCTTTTTTTGTATTCTATATTCCGGTGAGTCTAAGCTCAAAGTACAATTTCTGTTGTTTCTAGATTTCCTGTCTTATTTCTTAAGTGTTCCTGTCAGCTGCTTTTAATGGACTTTCTTTCAGCTGTATAAAGAAAATAGTTCCTGCGTGAAACTGCTCACAACACGGTCGGTGGGTTATCTTGAGGGTCATGATTTCTGAAAAGTGACGTTCCTGTTGATTTTTTTCAGGTGTATTTTTTGGTGCTTTGAGCACCACACACCAAGAGCAATGTAGTTCCATTATATTAAAGAGAAGGCATCTCTACGGCTGATATCGCCAAAACTCACACCAAAACTATCTAGATGGATAAATAGATCTAAAGGTAAGACGAAAAATTAATATTTTTGATTTTAGGGAGAACTGTCCCTTTAAGCACTGCTCAGATTGAAAATCAACAACAAGCATGGTTGAATGAACTCAAAGTCAGACAACAAAAACAAATTATTTTACCTCCGTTTCAGTGCCATTCATAATTATTGATAAATCAATAACTGATCTCAGGCCTGACCGCAGGGTAAAGTTTGTGCATGGTGATCATCAGAGCTCCAGCAAGCCCTCTGCTGCTGCTCTGCAGTCATTCGGGGTGCAGCAGATGCTCTGCAGCAGCTACTGGAGAAATAAAAATGACTGGAGCAACATTCCCTCCTTGTTGCTCTCAGCACGCCAGACTGATGCTGGCAGCAAGGTGACGCGGACCATCAACGCGACCATTTGTTATTACTACTCACAGTGAGCGATGCTTTTCCATTAAGATCATAAAGATTACCCATCAAAAATACTGCTCAGATCCTTCTCCTGCTGTGGCGTGTCTTGTCTACTTCTGATTTTCCTCAGGGATCAGTAACACAGCTTCTCTATTATTCAGTCCACCTTAAAAGATCAGCTGCTGCTACGGATGTCCTCTCTGTACCAAGCCTGTGGTGCTGTTTCACTTTTTAAATGAAAACTATGTTGGTGGGAGCTCATATATATCGTAAGACACAGAGAAATCAATGCTCTTTTGTCCCCTGTGTGGGTTTAGGAATAAGCAGTAACACAGTAATTGCAATTTACAGGTTATTTGCTGCTTTGTGCTTAATGGAAAATAATAGCGTACCATCTGTGGGTGGTTTATTATAGTTTCTAAAATTACTGTATGATTATACAGAACTCCAGGTTGTGACTTCAATATGCCCCACCATCCCCTCTGCAAATGATGGAACGTATTGTCGTAGAAGAATCACTGACCTATTGTAACCGAAGGAACGATGTAACTGCAGGAAGTGTTTTGTTCAGTGTTCTCTGTTCACATGATTAAGTCATTCTTACTCTGTCAACAAACACTAAGACAAAAAAACAAATGCCAACAGATAATTTATCACAAACATACTGACACTCACTATGTAATCAGACCTCCCACTAATCACTTACATTCATACATACTCATGTACTTAGCCCACAATATTTGCAGCGTTTGTTCATGTACTCACCTATACAGACGTCTATCTTGCCTTTGATGGCAGCTTCATGGAGCGGCGTGTAGTTCCAGTTGTCTCGAGCATTAGGGTCAGCCCCCTGACACAGCAACAAGGACACCACCTGGAAGCAGCACACAGAACATCTGTATTTACTCTTTATTTGGCAGGAAAACGTCAAATCCCAGGTGGTTCTTCCGATCGATGGGTGTTTTTCTCCCTGCTCGAGTCTGTAAACTTTAATCAAGCTGAGAGGTTGTGAAGCCTTAGGTCTGGCTAATGATGGACGATGGGATCGTCCCTGAGCCAAACCCTAGATACCCGTATCAGAAAAGCCTCTGATACTGCCTAAAATGCTCAGTCAGATATCCACGAGTCTTTGCACAAATTCACTCATTAGCTCTGAAACAGGACCCTGCTATTTCCCAGCAGGATCCCATATGCTGTTTTTTATCCCATAATGGTGGTTTATGGAGAATATGCTTTTTGGGCCACAGGTTAGTTTTACCTATGAAAGTCATTAATTTGTCACGGTCAGCCATGTTTTTTGTTTACTCTTGGTGTTGTGCACCCAGTGGGCTTTGAGGCCGGAAGTTGGATAATTCAGCTGTGAAATTCCGACCTCTGACATTGTCTCAAACACAGCAGTGACTGATAGTTTTCCAGGTGAGATATTCCACGATGCGAGAACCAGGCTCATACACCTAATCTCGCATCGCCACCCACGACACCTCTTGTTTAAGAGTGCACCAAATCACACTTAGACCAAAAAAGGCAAACGACCACTTTCAGCAGTTCAGCTGAGTAGAGGCTGAGTGATTGGTTTCAGTTCGGACAGTGTTTACTCTCATCACCATGCTAATCATCACTGTGATCATGCAGTTGCATTAGCACGGCACTTCTCTGACAAGGTTGCAAAGTGCTCTCCTAGAAAGCTCTAAAAGCCTCTAAAACATCTGAAACTGTAAACATTAGATTGATCACTGTGGTTAATGGCCGCGAGGACAAAAAGCATTAGCACATCTGTCACAGATATTCCAAAACATCATCACGCACAGGAACGACCAGAATATCAAAGTAGCAGCGAGACTGAATGTTCAGATTTCCTCAATGTGATCTTTCAGGCTGACTGTGCACGTTAGAGAGAGCTGATTTGCATGTTTGGACAGAACCATCCTTTGCTCTCATAACAACACCAGCTGCAATTTACTCCTACATCCAGTCTGGATTTTTACCACCACACCAATTTTTGTGCACAAAACTGCCTCCTAAACTTTTTTTATCACCAGCAATCATTTAAATTCTACTGAAGTATTAAATGCTTGGCAGGGTTATTTTGTTGCGAGCGGGATGTAGGAAGAGTAGCGCACATTTTTCACCTTTGTGTCGCCCTAATGACTACTCACAGTCCCTTCCACCGCTCTCATGTGGATTTGTGCATATTCAGCATGCTTGCTTGCCCAGAACACAGGGTTCCTGCACCTTCTCCAAAGTCAAATTCCAGCACTTTTTAATCATTTTCATGGTGCAGCACTTTACAGCTGTGTTACATGACATATTTATATACATTTATATTCTCAAAATGATTAGGCCCTATTTCACTTCTTCATGACATTAAATCAGATGTCATTGTGCTATAAACAACCAAAAAGGTTTTGTGATAAAGTTCTGCAGACGAGAGACAGACTTTAAGGAACACAACAAAGTTTCATGTTACAAAATTTGCCATCTGTCTGTAAGTAGACTTGGCATGCTGTATAACATAGCTACGCCATTATAAATTGATCAAACAATTATTAGACAAATAAAGTCAATTTCAACTTATTTTATTTATTTATCTAAAATGCAAACTATTCAGTCAGGTAGCGATTTATTATGAAAATAATGCAATTACAATTTCAAGCAGTTTCAAGCACTTTATCTAAATTCCAAATACTTTTAAAACCTTGAAAATACTCCATTAATTCAAGCATTTTCCAGGATTTCCAGCATGTGTAAGAACCTTGTGGGTAAGCCATCATATTGTTGTGGCATCGCTGTCCTGTGAGAACCAGGCGCCTCTAAAAATGACAACTTTTCACAGTGTCATGGTGTTTCAGCTTTGTGGCAACGCATTTAACAGATAATCCAAGGTTTTTGGAAGAATTTATTTAGCTTAAAAGTAGAAGAATTTTCTCAGTGCATAAAGGAATACTTCATCCTCCAGTTTATTTAAAAAAATAAATAAATAAATTTAAAATAACTAAAGCTTCAGACAAATTTAGTGAGTAAAAAGTACAATATTTTCCTCTAAGATGTAGTGGAGTAAAAGTATAAAGTTGCAGAAAATGCAATACTAAAGGATAAGTACCTAAAATTTATACTTAAGTACAGTACTTGAGTAAATGTAGCCTAATTACAGTAGTTACATTCTATAACTCAGAAGCAAAACAGTGGCAAAATTAGAAATATGACAAAATCAACACAATAATAATCAAAATGTTGCTGTGCGAAGTCTCACCTCAGAGTGACCAAACGAGCAGGCGTTATGAAGCGGAATCAGACCCCCGTCATCTCTCGCATGCACATTAGCGCCAGTCTGAAGCAGGTGGTCTACCACGTCTTTACGCCCAAAACCTTAAGTTTTAAGAGTTAAGGACAGAGAGAGTTGTGAGTGGAGAGAAAGGAGATGTAAGGGAAGAGAGAAAGGACAGGAGGAGATATGAACATGGAAATCAGTGTCACACCTGTAGAAAAACTTCCGCATAACTGTTTTGTGCAGGACTCAATAAAATCTGAAACTCTGAAAGAAGATTTCAGAGGTTTCAATACATTCTGGAACACTGAATCAGGAATTTCTGTGCTGTTCATTTTACGTCCTGTTTCTCTTCTGCTGTATCTGTTTTCAGTCTCCCATTTCATGTTAATAATTAATGCTTAACTCTAAATCGTCTTTTGGGCTTTCTTCTATTTATACATTTTGTTCTGCGCTTGTAGCAGCTGCTTGGGAAAGTGCCGCACAAGTGAAGCTTCTTATGTCTTCACTACAAACATGTCATGAGACTCGAGAGAGACTGTTCTTGTTCAGGCTGCTGAGGATTAGGACGGCCTGAGATATAAAACAGATGTGCCTTTTTTTTGTTTGTTAATCTTTTTTGTCTTCACTGATGAAGTAATTAAAAACAGCCAAGTCTGCACATGAAGAGACAACGAGCAATTTTCATAACTGTGGACTTCTTTGATTGATGAACAAGTACAGTGAGGATTAAGATGAAAAAATAAATAATTGTCTAGAGCCACACAGATATATCAGCTGACCATTATTTACATAGCACAGCTATATAGGTCTATATCTGTATTAGGGTATATGCTGTCAGATACATAGTGATTGTTTTTTGTTGTTGTTTTGTTTTTAGTTTTATAGGCAGCATTTTATGTATAGGTGCATTTGAGTTCTTTTCATTTACAGTTATTCATAATTACCAGTGAAGTTAACTGTTTCAGTGACCTTCATTTTGGATTCTATCAGCTGATATGTCAATATTTGACTTTCCTGCAACATATAGACATCAGACTCAAGAATCCAGTTGCAGTCAGCTCTAATCTTGTCTATTGTTGAGATGAGTCTTTATGATTTGCTTGTGACATTTAAATATCGTTTCTGTTGGGCGCAAACCTCATATCACCATATTTTGACTTTTTGTTGGCGTGTCAGGGCTTTAGGAGATTTGGATTACACCAGACAAGCTATATGGAGGCATTTTATGTTTGTTTTTTAATGTTTGAAAACTGGTCACCATTCACTTAAATTGTTTGGGTGATTCTGCAGCGCTGTTTTCCTGTGAAACTCCAGCAATGTTTTGTGAGTAAAAAAGTAAACCTGATATTCACCTGACATGAGGATGAGTACATAATGACTGAATTTTCATTTCTGGGTGAACTATCCCTTTAATGTCAATGTTTATCTGCAGCAGACTGAACTTTCAATACATGCCATGTGTCAAGAGAAATGAAGATCTCACTGAACAGACAGATGTCAGGTAACATAAACTGCTTTTGCCAATACAAATTGACTTTTTAAAACTATATATATTCTTGTGTACATAGATTTTTCAGTGCTGTAGTGTGTATTTTTACTGCCTTTGCATCCATCTCTTAACCTATTAGGCAACTGTCCAACTACTGTGCAGCTGCAGTATTTGACTCAAACAAACTGAGATGACAGCCCTGCCCTGATTTAAAGTTATTTTCCAGACATGTTTATAGCCATCATTTTAAGACAACAACTTTAATCAAATGAAACTGCAAATAATCTTTCCATACTAGCCTAGAGTGAATATTCTAAAAAGGGAACAAAATTACAGAGTCATAACAATGCCAATTACTCAAAATAGAAGAAACGCTCTGTACATACACACTTTGTGGTGTCCTTTTGAACTTTATTATTTGGGTTTTCTGATGTGCCTGAGGTCTATAACCAGAGATGGACAGTATTTCAATCAAACGTATTTAAAATATATATATTTAATTATGTCTGAGAAGTTTGTAATTTGTATTTTGTTAGACAGAAAAAAAAGATGGAATTTGTGATAAAATACTTTATTTCATTCTTTATTTCAGTATTTCATTTTGATACTTTTGATGAGCAAGTTTTTTTGCCCATGTCTGCCTGCAACACTGGATGGTAGCATAGCTAAAGATGCTACTTCATCACTGCTAGAAGAATCAAGAAAACTAGAAAACTAAAAGGATCAAAAGCAGCAGTTCTAAACAAATAATTGTAAATCTCTATCTTCAAAGCTTTCCAAGGCAACTCTGCCCATGTTGTTTACTTGTTATCATTGCATGACATCATTATCCTGGAAAAAGAGAGATGGGGGGTTGCTTTTGACAACAGAAGTAAACATTAGGTTTTTGCTGGACAGAACAATGGTAAATTTTCCTTTTAAAAGGAGTCCAACAGGGTAAATATCATAGATTAGCTAAATGTTTTTGAGAACAGAAAATCATGTTTTTATTTGTTGGTGCATGTCAGATGTTTTGTTGATATCGTTGTGCTAAAACATTCAGCTAAAGGCTCTAAGCTAATGTTGGCTGTTTTCTGCTCGCTCCCACCCCTGGGTGCAGCTGCCCAGTTTGTTAAAGGTGATTTTCGTTGTGGTTACCTGCAGCGAAATGCAAGGGTGTCGATTTGCGTCCTGCCATGTCTTTAGCGTTCACATTCACCGCATCCACCAGTTTCTTCACCCTCGAAACATCCCCATTTCGACAGGCTTCAAACAGCTCCCTGAAAGCCCCGTTAGCACCACTGCCGCCGCCGCTGCTACTGCCGCTGCTGCCCGGGGGACCGCTGCCCGAGTCGGGCGTAGAGCCGGGGCTGGTCCCGCTCCCCTCGGTAGTGGTCGGGGAGCTAGCGCTGCTGCTAGTGCGGCTGCTGCTGCCGCCGCCACCGCTACTGCTGCTGCTGCTGCTGCTGCTGGCGGTGAGGGCCAGAGCTGGGGAGGTGGTGGTGGGAGAGGCAGGGGTTACCTCACCGTCAGCCGCGTTCTCCATCGCTCCTCGTTGGGGAAGCGGGGTGGCATCGTCGGTGGGCGCCGGGGGAGAGCCAGGCGGGGTGCCGGGGAGAGAGGAGCCGCGGGGCGGGGAGGACAGCAGGGAGTTTGGCTGCTGCTGCTGCTGAGAGGTGCGACGAGGCGTCGCCATTTTCACAACACAACAGTCAGTCCCCACTAGCAACAAAAACACTGCTGACAATTTCCTGCCAGGAAAGACACACTTCCGCTCAGCTTTACTGGGATTACATTTACTGGACTGCATATCCTCAAAACGTGTTTAATAAGGCTTTACTGGGACAGAACAGAATCTCTATGCAGGATTATTATGACGGACAGAAAATTATGTAAGCATAAATAAATAAATTTAGACGTGCATAAATTAATAACTTTATAAATAAATAAATGTAAAACTACACAAAAATACAAATAAAGTAAACATACAAATTGCTAAAACGTGTTTGGTTTTCTCTCTATCTAATCATTATGTATGAATGAATGGAATAATTATTAATCATTATTTTATATTTTTTTGTCCTTCAGAGGTTACAAACTAAATATCTTGTGAAATGTAATTTCTTGCCAATTTACACAAATATAAGTTATATTTAGTCGGAAACTTTTATCTGTGTATATATATATATATAATTTATTTATACATCTACATAACAATATGTTACTAATCAATATATTACATATTATTTATAGATTTTTTGTTTTGTTTTATTTGTTTATTTAACAGGGACAGAGCATATTAATAAACATTGCTGTGAATGTACCAGAAGTGACCATAAAAAATTAATATGAGATTGAAATTATAGAGTTATAAGTATATAGAGCAAAAAGAAAAGAAAAGAGAATATTAATGTTAATTGAAGCATCATTCAAGACATCCTTATCTGGGACACCAGGGATGTTAGCAACACTTTTTGTTTGAGCATCAGCAGAGGTTGTTAGTGTTAGGTCTCTTAAACTTTGATACATGATATTTGTCTCGCATGTGAACATGAGTTCATATCCGCATGCACACTTTCCTGCAGCAGCCTGCGTGGAGACCAGTCTGTCTGTCCAGACAATAAATGGACATGATGTTACTCCTCTGAGGGGGACGTATTCAGATCCTTTACTACTAAGTACTAATATCACACTGTAAAAATAACTCACTACAAGTAAAAGTTCTGCATTCACAAATCCTTACTGAAGTAAAAGTATTGAAATATTATCAGATAAATATACATAAAGTAAAAGTATTCATGTTGCAGTAAAATGTTCCCTGTCAGTGTTATTATGTCTGATGGTTTTTGGATAAGTATTATTGCTTTAATGTTACTTCTGTTTACTGCTGTAGATGTTAAAGGTTGAGCTCATTTTAACTACTTAATAGGCCCCTGTTGGCTAGTTTAATCTACAGCAATGCATCATGGTCTATGAGACCATTAAATGTCTTGTAGTATCACTGTCCTGTGAGAACCATGTATCTTCCAAAAGTCAGAAAACAGCCTTTTTTCAGCTTTGTGGATTAAAAAAAGTGCAATATTTGCATCTGGGATGTAGTGTAGCAGCATAAAGTTGGATAAAATGAAACTCAAGTCAAGTACAAAATAAGTACAGTAATTGATGTAAATGTACTCAGTTACAGTCCACCACTGATTACAACTCTGAACTAATGCAAGATGGAAATTAATTGACTGATATTCACCGTTGATTGAATAATATTGAATTTAAAATAATTTAACTGACTAATTACCAAGACATCAGACCCTAAGCTCAGTGTTATGATTTAATATTTTATATATTTTATATATTCTAACATGTCTTATTCATGTTAATGTTAATATTCACTAATCTGAGGATTCTACACAAAACATTCTATTCAATAAATATTGTTTTTCTTGTACCTCATTTTGTTCTATATTGATCTTATTCTCAGATCTTATTCTTTGACCGACAGATGGAGCAAACTGCTTGAAAGGAGGAGGGATTGTAGTGGAAGTGGGGTGTTGAGTGTGACTGTGTGGCCAGTGGTTTACGTGGCTCTCTGGTCAGTTCAGAGGTCCACTCAGCAGAATTTTGCTCAGGGCCCCGTGGAGGTCAGGATCAGCTCTGCACACCAAGCAGCTATTACATAGCTAACAGTTTTAGCATGGGAGCATGACTGCAAATTAAACAAGAGAAACTGACACAGGTTATTTCTATTTATATATTTTATTTATGTAATAACATATAACAGTAATAATATTTATGTAATAATATACTTTTTGTGCAAAACAGGAGCTTTCAGGTGTCATATTATCTTTACTGATGCTGTTGAAAAAAAGCATTAACTCATCTGTGGCAGCGGCAGACACAATAATAGTTACTTATCTTTTTTGAGTATATATCACCTTTTCAGCCTTTGGATCAAGGAGAAAAATAATGTCACAAATGCATCAGAAATATCTTCTGTAGCCCCACAGTGATGTAGTGGAGGAGATGAGTGATGTCAGCTGGCCTGGTTGAATACAATAATGCCATCTACTGGAGACATCTGATAATAAGTTCAGAATACAGGAGCTGCACCAGTCCCACTGCTGACAACCAACAAGTGTAAACCATAACTAGAAAACTGTTACAGCCCGACCTTAAGTATTATGAAATATTCATGTAATGGAGAAAATGACTTGTTCTTTCAAGCTAAAAGTAAGCAGATTTCAGTCATATTGTGTCAAATGGAAATAATACTTTATAATACCTTTTACCAGGTTATTTTATTCTATCATTTTTAGGGCGTAAATAATGGATGAATTAATTTCCTTACCATTGTCACTTCAAGGAAAACAATTATTGTGAAGTCTTTTGAGTGTCTTTCTCTTTTTTTTTATGTTGGTTTGAATGCTTTATCTTGCTTTGCACTTTATTTTTAGTTTGTGATTACATCTAAATTCATGGTAGTAAGGGTGAGATAGGTCTATGGTGTAAAACAGAATAATTCATGAAATTTTCTCAATGAAAACTAAATTTGGAAAAACTCTCATGGACATTTTACTACAGATTTTACATTTATACAACATTACACAGCAGGTTTATGACAGACAATCTATATAGTGCTGATGTAACCATATTTAATATATCAACCTTTCTGTTTATCTTTGTGCAATTAAAAAAAAAACACATTTTACAGTATTCGGTTGACAATGTCACAAGTTTTTAATGGTTGTTTATTTTATGCATTTAAAAAAAACTTTCTTTCTATTAACTGGATAAAGTTAATTAATATATCTTTGATTAACTGACGTGACTCAGCCTATCACACTCTGCCATGTGAGATGCCACCAGAGACTGGTTTCCACACCGGTTTTGTCTGTTTTATTGTTCCATTTCAGCTCCATTCAAGCTGCACCCTGTTGTCCAAATGAAGCTATAGTTTTCCATTCAGAAATCTGTACTTGTCAACAATAAAGCTGTTGTCAAAACAGTCCGTTTCACTCAGAATACACTAAACAGTAGTTTATTACAGAAGAGACAAAAGCAATGACATATTATTGAATTTGTAGTTTTTCTTAACTGAGCTGTATGTTTTGTACTGCTGTACTGCTTTCATGTTGGAGGGTTTGTTAACTGAATATTACAGTAGTTACATCAACTGGCCACCAGGTAGTAGCAGACATCCTACAAGTGTTGCAGCCTCACATGAGGAATTACCAGTTGAGATGAAGTTCAGCATCCTAAGTCATTAGCATTTTAAAGTTAAGTTTAAACATGTTTTCATGAACTTCATTAAACCCTGAAGCATGTACATTCAAAGGGTTGGAATCACCTGTTACACTGATGTTTTTTCTTCTTTCCTTCAGAAGAGGCTATTTTAAAGGGACAGCTCACCCCGAAAAAAAAAACAAAAACTTATTTTACCTGTTGTGCTATTTATCGATCTATACTGTTTTAATGTGAGTTGCCTAGTTTTGGAAATATCAGCCATAAGAGATGTCTGCTTTCTCTCCAATGTAATGGTACTAGATGGCACTAGTCCTGTGGTGCTCAAAGCACCAAAACATACATTTGGAAAGCTCAACAGCAATGTCCCTTTCAAGAAAACATGACCTATTGGCTAAAAATAATCCACAGACCTTGTTGTGAGCAGTTTCATATATAGGAACTACTTTCTGTCTGCAGTAGAATCTACTTGTTTTTCTAATAGAAAGTAAGTAATAGTAGTTCCAACAGGAAAATGCTCACAACAAGGTCTGTGGATTATTTTGAGTAATGGGGTCATGATTTTTGGGAAGAGACGTGTGTTTTGAATTTTTCAGTTGTATTTTTGGTGCTTTGAGCTCCACAAGCCAAGTGCCTTTAATCCCATTATATCGGAGAGAAGGCAGACAAGCTCTGCAATTCACACCACAAAATCTAGATGGATTAAAAGCACTACAGGCCAGGAGAAAATATGCATCTTTGGTTTTGGGATAAACTGTCCTTTTAAGATAGATAAAAACAGTAAGTCATCAAATGTTAGTCAATGTCCTCACTGCTGGATACCCTTCGATTTTGAAGTAGTTAAACATAAGCGACCCGAGAACATTCTAGAACCACAATGATGGTTGCAACTGGGGTTCAAATATTTTGAGAACGTGTTTTACTTTGGACTTTCTCCAGTCTTTAGAACCTCTTCCTATTTAAATCTCCACAGATTTTGATGCTAAGCCTCCAGTTTCTTCGACTGATGACTGTTGATAGTCTGTTTGTGGGTTTATTGGTATTTAACTGTTGCTCAGATGTATCATTGTCTGTTTCTTTTTTGGTAACTTACCTGCACTATAGTGACATATAACCAAGGTAAATAGCAAAGAATAGAATAAATACAAAAAAGGATGATAAAAACAACATGAATAAATAGATTAGAAAACAACGATCACTTGTGGTGCCTGGCAGTTGGTTAAGAAGTGAGAGTGAGAAGTCAGCTGTCAGTGGTCGTGTAAAACAGAGCGGTCAAAAAATAGAACTACTGCTTCATAGTTGTATGTCTCCACCAGTCAAGTTGCAGCTCACATCCAGAGTCAAATAATATATGTAGTGAAGATTTTGAAGGAATTTGTTTTGTTTTTCAAAATGGAAATTATCACAATACATTTATGATTACAGTGAATAATTTCCAGTTCCACTTAAACTGTTTTTACAGAGGAGCTCAGAGGACTGATAGAGAGCTGAACATCATGATGCCACAGTGAAGCTGACCTTTGACCTTTTGAAAGTCAAAAGTCATCACCTCATCATTTTATCCTATTAGATACTGTTGTGAAGTTTTGTCATAATTAGCATATGGATTCTTTTGGCAAAAAAATGTGTTTATTGAGGTCACTGTGACCTTTGACCTTCAAAATCTCATCAATTCATCCTTGACTCCAAGTGAACATTTGAGTCGAGTTTGAAGAAATTCCCCCAAGGTGTTCTTGAGATACCGCATTGACAAGAATGGGATTACCTAAAAACATAGTGCCTGTGGCCATAAAAAAAACATAATAATAAAACCTAAATTAAAAACCAAACATACTGACCAATTCCAGAGATGGGGTACTTCATTTTTTCCAAAAAGTTAAAGGTAAAGAACATCTTGTAAAACTCTTTATAAGAGAGCTTTTCATGTTTTGTTTCAGGTGTGGGCTGGAAGGTGTGTTTAAAGAGCCAAAATCTCCACTTGAAGCCAAAAAAGTTTAATTGATTAGTTACTATGAGCTAATAAGCTACCACAGATGCAGATTTTAGACTTTGGCGCACTGATATTGTCATTTTTTGCACTTCATCATAGGGACAGTTCCCCCAAACATCAAAAATACATAATCAAGAACACATATATTACCTCTGTCCTGTAATCCTGTTCATCTGTCTAGATTGTCTTGGTGTGAGTTGCTGAGTTTATGGAGATGTCTTTCTTCTCTCAAGTATAGTAGAAGTAGATGGCACTCAGCTTGTGGTGCACAAAGTACCAAAAATCTCTATGGCTAAACTATCTAGAAGGATAAACAACACTTCAGATAAGAGGAAAAATCAGAATTTTGGGGTTTGGGGTGAACTGTTCCTTTAAAATACATCTAGGCCTTAGTAGTAGTAGTACTCTTGGTGGTAGTATCAGTACCAAAAGACCAATTACGTGTGGAAATGTACAGTGTTTCATAACAGATACTCTGTCGTTTTTATTTCCAAGTCTGCCATAAGTAGTAACCAATAACGTGACAGCTGATCACGCGTGACAACTGCTACAACAATGATTCAGCATGTAGATGTGATAAAACAAGACGGTGGTGTCAGAGGATGAGTATGTGGAGTTGTTGGTTGGTTGACATACCTCTCATACCTCCTTCAGCTGCTCTTTGTGTGCCAAAGCTCAAACCTGGCCTGAAAAACTATTCTCAGAACAACAACAAAAGGATCCCAACGACCTCAAGAACATGTGACTCGCGTGTTTGAATGTATACAGTCAGTGACAAAGGTTACGCTTGTATACTTTTCACACGTTTAAAGGGATTAAACACACCTTCACTCAAGTCAAGAGCTTAAACTTCTTTCTTGTATTCTTGGATTACAGTTTACACTGAATCTGTTTTATGTTAAAACTGCTTGATGTTGTTTTGTTTGGTGCTAGAAGATGTATTTTACTTACTTACTTACTTACTTACTTACTTACTATTTTACTGTAGATCACAAAACTTTCAAGCCCTCATGGTGATTACAAGGAAGCTGTGGCCTGCTGGAACAAGGCGAACCTTCGATCTCTCTCCATGGTGCATACTTTCCTGCAAGAGCATGAACTGTACTCAGGCCTTGCTGAACTTTAGTGTACACCGTTGTCTATATACTGTATGCTGCTACTGTATGTTGTCTGTTGTCCAGTGTGTACAGTGCTGTGGACATGAATTTCCCTTGGGGGACATTAAAATCTAAGTCAGTTCAAATTCTATAAAATCTGGCTCCTTCTGAAATCACATTGATGTTGCACAAATTTTACAGAGATGCCTCTGTGGACTGAAATCCCTAGAGATAACATGAGTCTTATTCAAATGGTCTTTGCCTGGATATCTGGTCATGTATTGAGATTTGTTTGTTTTCTTTAAGATAAGATAATCCTTTATAAGTCCCACAGTGGGGAAAACTGCAGTTTTACAACTGCAAGGGGATATCAAAATAGAATAAGCATCAAGCAAGTAAGTAAACAAGAAATATGAATAAGAGGAAATTAAAAGAAATAGGAACAGTGATGATTGAAAGGCAGTCCCTGCATTGCATTATAGGGATTTATTAGCAACATATGGTGGAGTTTTACCTGCTGCAGGTAAAAACTTGATTTGTGTCGATACCAAAGAAAAAACAAAAAATAAATCCATCACATGTTAAATTACATCCTGGGCACATTTACATTCTTCTTGGTGCTACAATGTTTGCATCTCATCAGTCACATATTGAATTTGCTTATTTACCAGCAGCTGTTATTTACCATTAAAATTATTTGGTGGTAATACAGAAGTAGAATGGTAATAAATTATGACATATTTTGTTACCTTACATGATAGTACATTAGCTATTAATTATATCAATCCTCATCCTGGTATTACTTGGTATTGGATTGAAAACCAATTGAAAACCAAAGTCCACTTTGTTGCTCCCACCACATTTCTATAGTAGCCCAGAATGGACAAACCAAACACTCACTCTAGATTCAGCCTTTGCATTTTCTGCCAGTTTTGTGGCCTCCATAGGTTCTCCTACACACTTGGAAGGGGAGGGTGATGGGAAGCGTTTTAAAACTGCAAGCTCACTGCTAGATGCCGGTAAATCCTGCATACTGGTGCTTTTAAAAAAAGAAAAAACACACAGGAAACCTTATAGTTGTTGAAAACAGCTACTGCAACCGACAGATCAATGTAGTCTCTTAACATCAGCTGTTCACCAGTTGTTCTTTTAATCACCTTCATGTTAGGTTGAGAATGCTGATGGCTGTGTGAGAGTGAGACTCCTCCTCTGCTTTCAGGGTCATCCACAATGAAGAAATGAGAGTTGTTCATGTTAGGAGTTCGAGCAAGATTAATTTGCATCTATGAACTTAACACCCTGCAGAAACTTAATTAGCATTTGTAAATAGTCCACTTTCATGGGATTATCAGACTGACATGAGAGGAAACCTCTGAAAGAGCAGGGGTAGTCAGAGAGAGATAAATTAAGAGATAAATGGAAAGAGACAGATACACTAATAAGAGTAAATGAAGGAGGTAGGACAAGAAGACAGACACAATGTGGCTGAATGGTATTTGAGCTGTTGAAGATTCCTGCAGAACTACATTCTCAACAAAAATGGTTCCCACACACGCAGCCATGGTGGCATTTTCCAACCAAAGACATCATCATGATCTTCGAGCCTGACTGTGTTCTACTGTTCTGCTGTTGGAGTATTTAAATGTGAATGTAATGAAAATAGAAATTGAATCAACTTTCAAAAACAGTAGCCTGTTGTGTGTTTTCCAGAGCTGAGGCCCATGATACATAAAAGTATTAAATTAAGTTATATTTTTTACTATAAAAGTTTGAGGAATCCCACAAGCTTTGGTTTTATTTCTCATTTAATAGGCCTTTTTCACGACAGCCATAGTGATATGAAACTGTAGGGTTAACACAGGCGTTACCAATGTTACTAATTAGTGTAGCAGACTCTTTCCAATAAGCCAACAGCAGCATCCTGACTCTATTCATAACTAAATTAAATAGTATCATCAGTAACATTTGTGTTATCCCAATTATTTCATGTCAAAATGGCTGCTGTGGAATCTATTTAGCTGTTTTAAGAAATCTCATTCTTGGTTTATTGCATTAATTGCACCCCATTTATATCTATCTGGTTAAATAAGTCTACATGCTTTTGTGAATAAAACTTTGGACTGGAAATAATTTCCTTTGTTGGATATTTTGTGGTTAATTGTTAGAAATCATAGGGAGAACTTCTATTAATCATGTATTTTGTTAAGCTAATCTATATTTGATTGTAAGTTCTGGACAGGGACAGAGAAAGTAGTAGTAGTAGCGTTAGATTTTCCTTTTTTAGACAGTATTTGAGAATTACAGTCCTTTATTACAGGCATCTAAAGTTAATGGAACAAGGAGAGTTTGGGTGCGTTTACATATAATTATAGAACTTTAAGGTGAAAAGGCGCACAACTCCAGAGACTCTTCACTGACCAGAGTTTAAATCTGTTTCTTGTTCTTCAGTTTTTATCACTTATCACCTACATTTGCATGATAAACGTCTCGTCGAAACTCCCCTCTCTTTGCTGCTACAGGTGAGGATGAAAAAGCTCCCAGGCAGCCCGGCTGCGCACGGCGCGCCACACCTGTCCTATATGGAGACTTTTGGAGTGAGACAGGTGAGGCTGAAGCCCCGCCCACTGCCAGGTTTCAGTCCGACTTGTTTTTAAGGAGCAGCCGTTGCTGTCAAAACTCTGTCGCTGCTGTTTTAAGTTATTACACCGAGTCTGGGAGTTGGAACAACCACATCAGCAACAACAACAACAACAGCAGCAGCAACAATCATGCCGAGGCGATCAACGCAGGAATGGATCCGCTTATCCCTGCGCACTCCGGGCATCCTGATCTTCGGGATGGTCATGGCTCCGTGCGGCTGGATCCTGGACCTCACCGCCACCGTGGCCCCAAACTGGAGGACCATCAGTAACGTCCCGAACACCCCAGACGACCAGTTCATCCAGCAGGGCATCTGGGACATCTGCAGGGCCACCTCCACCAACACCAGAGAGGAGTGCAGCCTGCAGGACACCACTTACTTCGGCAACCAGATCATCGAGGTGGCCCAGGGTTTGATGGTTGCCTCCCTCATCGTGACTCTGCTCGGGCTGGCCGTGGCCATCCCGGGGGTCCGCTGCTGGAAAGACAGGCCTAACTGGACGGTGGCCGGCTTGGGCGGGCTGTTGATCTTCCTCTCGGGCGTCATGACTATCATCCCCATCGCCTGGTACACCCACATCCTCGAGTCAATCACCACCGTGACTCCACTCGCAACTGTGCGCGTCGGCTACTGCATCATCCTGGGCTTCATCGGTGGGATATTTGAGATCCTGGGCGGCTTCGTCATGTTCATCGGGATCTGCCGGTGCTGCGGGGGTAAGAACCGAGGGGAGGTCCGGGTGGAGGAGGTCGCGAATCGGTTCAGCCACCAGAAGCCACCGCCAAGACGAGTTGACGTGCCGAGCCTGAACCGGGCCAGGAGCAGCGCCAGCAGCAGTGTGCCCTACTCCAAGGACTCCATGGATGAAGACGTGTCCTTCCCCCGAGCCAAGAGCCCCGCAGCCCGGTCTGTCAACACGTCCTACAGCGGCAGACCCTACGACGCAGATCTATAAAACATCTGAAGACGCACAAAAATAACGCAAGAGAGGAAACACCTTGAAGATGGACATTTGGACAAGGGACTGAGAGAGGAAAATAATCTAGAAAGAAGAAATGGTAATTGACTTTATAACATCACAAATCTAGCTCACCATAATAAAACTGTATAATGTCCTGGAGTACATAGTGAGTGAAGTACCTTAAAGTCACCGTGCACTCATTGTTGAGTGGTGTGGAATTATTATGAGCCCATAAGGAAATAAAAACCTTAAATATTATGAAATTACTGTAAACTCACTATTAAAGGTTCAGTGTGTAAGATTAAAGGGACATCTGTAAAACTATTGACAGGACACCTCGAACTGCAAACATGGTGAACTGTGATATATATTTATATTTATAAAACTGTCCAAGAGCCCGTAATGTAAAGTCTCTGGGACATGTGGGAAACTCAAAAGATGTAAAAAAAAAAATTGCTCATGCAGATTGTTTCCCTGGTGCAACTGAAATGAACTTTTTTTTTTTATTATGCCTGATACCCAGCAGGTCCTCTTCCACTGTGGCTGCCATGTTACACTGCCATATTTCTACAGTGGCCCAGAACAGACAAACCAAACGCTGGCTGTAGATAGACTTTTGTGTTTTTCACACATTTCTCAGCCACTGTAATTTCTCCTACATGCTCGATGGGAGGGAGAGATGAGGTGTTTGCAATCTGCGAGCCCACCATTAGATGCCTCTAAATCCTACACACTGATCCTTTAAGTGAAGCCGAATCACTTCAGTTAAACACCTGGTTGAGTATTACAGTGTTTCATACTTGAAGGCAAACATATATAATAGTGTTAAATGATGTATGAGTGACTTGTGGCGTGTGGCTTGATGAGACTTATTAACTGGGTTATGATTAATGCTGACATCATTATAACACATGACAGGTGTATGCCTACAGTGCAGTTATGGAAAATGAAGAGTATTACTGTAACAGTGAAGCATAAAAAGAAAACTTACATTGCTTTGAAGAAAAATTATATTGAGATGAAGTTTACTGGCTGCCTTTTACATTCTGCAAATGATGCTAAACTCCATTTGTAAATAGTTGTCTTTAAAGAAACTTTTGTATTTTCTGCATGAATCATTTTCTTCTTTTCTCTATTTTTATGTAAATACTTTAATCTTATGCACTTACACAATTACGGCCGACCCCCGTAGGACAACAGGCCACCTGTCGAAAAGAGCATCCTGAGCTGATTAATATTTTTCTAATTGCTCTGTGATACAAGTGCTGTAAATTAAATGTGTTTCTGACTGAATCCCTTTCCGCTTTTTGTTTTACTTGGTTGGAGGCAAGTGCAAGAAATAGCTGGAAATAGCTGTGGTTATGATGATAATGTAGTCCTAAATTCAACAAGACTGAAAAAAGCAAGATAAAAGCATGCAACTAAGAAAGAAAGTACAGGAGTCATTATGGACACTATTCAAACACTCATACAAACAGGCTACATTTAACAGAAGTATTTTTCTCTCTTTGTCACCCTGCTTGTCTTAAGTATACAGACAATGTTGCCTGACCGGTCTGAGAGTTTGGTTTCTTTATGCATCTTGTCTGACAACATTACCTCTTCTGTTTAAACTGGCCTAACATCTCAAACAAGGCGGCACTGTAGTGAACTGCTGTCCCTCTAAAGCTCCTCCTAAATCTTTTGTAGTTAAATTGTCCTCCCAGAAATCACAATGTTGTTCTCCCTGCAGGACCTGTTGACTGGAATATCAAGACAGCCATGTATGAGTTATATGTACAACAAGGCACTTTTTAAAGCAAAGGTTAGCAGGTTTCATGCTCTTCCGCTTCAGCTTTTCAAGTAGAAATACTGTAGGCCACCATGCTGAGAGTATTTGGTTGTGGTAGTGGAATCAACCATTTTTTTCTCATTAACTTAAGGCAAATATACAAGTTTTATTTACTCAAGTTCATTAAACTTAAAATTTCCAGTATTTTCAAAATACTTCAGAAGTTATAAAGACGTGTTCTTCCAACATGATATCTTTTGACTTGATTAGATGAGTTAAATAAATTTTCTGTACAGATTTCAATTAACTCATTAAGTTAAGTTTCTAAAGAAACACCATCAGCACAGACTTACCAGCATGCACTGCGTGAGAGTTAAAAGAGGCAAGTATATACAGAAATAGAATTAAAAAATAAAATTGAAATAAATAATCATAATAATGATAATGATAATACATTGATAAGACCTTGGGTTTACATTTAGCTGAAAGTGCTTGAGAACAATAATGTTTTCAGTCTGGACTTAAAAGCTGCAATGTTAGGAACATTCTTAAAATCATCAGGTCGCTTTTTCCAGCGCTGTGCTACATAATGACTAAAAGCTGCTTCTCCTTGTCTAGATTTGGCCCTGGGCTCCACCAGCAGTCCTCTGGCCCTGATCTGAGAGGTCCTGCAGGGTTATATTGCTCAAACATATCAGCCATATTTCACAGACCGCGCCAGGATTTATAAATAAGTAATAATCAATTCTTTCACTTACTGGCAACCAGTATACAGATTTAAGAACTGGGGTGATGTGGGCTTTGCTTTTGGTTTTGGTCAGAACTCTTGTGGCTGAATTTTAATAAGTAAGAGTGCTGATAGTAAAGGAGCTTGTGTAGTTCTGTAGGCTAATAGACGATGTAGCCTCAGGTGACTGAGTATCTTCTCTACTGGAAGATAGAAGAATGTGTTCTGTGGTTAGGATGCTGCAGGGCTCTGACACTTCTTTTTGAAGACAGGAACAAATACAATGCATTATATGGTCATGTGAAACAGATTATGTCTTATTCATTCAATACGACATGAGGATTATTCTTATTACGTCAGTTTGACTTAATTCCCATAAGTGCAGGAGAAATCATGTCAGTAAACCAGGTATTGTTAATATTCACTCTCATGATAACAATGACAAACACAAAAAGACAAAATGGTGTATTTACTGGCTTCTTATAACACGTTTTCACACCACCGTCCAAAACATTGCCACTTTGGCACTGCTGACTCATTCAATGACGGTCAAAGATAGGTGGGGTGAGGTTGGATGCTGAGTTTTGGGTGTGACAAAAAAATGTCAGCTTTATTTATAGTCTTAACCTCCTGTGTTGCCAGGAAGCATTCTCCTCGTGTCTGTCCAGCCACAAAAAGCTACACTTTCCCAGGTTCATTCCCAAAACTTTAAATGACCACACTCTTTAATCTGCATAATGCTTTGGATTAAAACATTACAAATATGTCCTACTGTAACTGATGAGAAAGACGCCAGGATTAGACAGTGATCCTGGTTTAAAATCCAGCACAAGAAAATGTGAGATACTGTCAAGGGTTGTTATAAAATCGGATATTCACAAAATGATCACCATGGCAAACAAATTCATATTATTGTTATACTACCATAGCTATAAAAAATTGGAAAAAAAACTAACACTATCAGTCAAATTAATTTTAACTTTACTCTGTTTATTGTGTGTTTTGTTTATTTTTTTCAAATGAATGAAACACTGAAAATATGGGTGTAGTGAGGTGGAGAGTCTGTAACCATAAAGTGCAATTACACTTAATATATAGTTAAAATGTGTGTCTGTCTGAGGAGAGGGAGACAAAGTGAGAGCAGAAAAAAACAAATGATTTAAGAGCATGTTGGTGCGTCAAAGGCTGAAATATCCTGACTTTTAGTTGTGGGTCCAACTCCAGAAATGCTGGATCCTACATTTCTCATAATGCAGCCATTAGCATCTTTACAGTAGATACTCATTTTTAAATGCCCACATCCAAATCCCACTGGCTCATTTTGTAAAGCCTGGTTTCTTCTAAAAATCTGTTCTCTGTAAACCCAAGCTGAGATACCCCTGGTGACATCACCCAGGTTAATTTCCACACAAGCTACAGAAGACATCGCACAGGTCTTTTCACAGGCAGCTAGTGCTCCCAATGGCTAAAAACCCCCTACCATTATAAATGTAATATGTTGTAAATATTGTAATTATTCTGTAAATCAAACATGCAAAGTTTGCTCATTAATATGAAAGCAGGTGATGACAGTGTCGCCCTCATAGCAGATCCTTCCTGTTCCTTGTTGTCATAGACACAGTTTTCTCACTTAACAAAGACTGTTAGCTCATCAGTCTACGTGACTGCAGATCAGTCACTGCAGTCCTGGTTCCTGTTAAGTTTAGTAAACATGAAGTTGATACTATCATGTCACCAGATCCCAGAAAGAGTTTAGACAGGCAGCTGTATGTTTTGGTGCATAACACACACAGACTGACAGCTGTGTTGTCAGTGTTGATACACACTGATACCCTACAGCTGTGTGTAAGAACAACATAGTAATGATTTTAAAGGGACAAACCCATTCCTTTACAGTCTAGACTATTGCTATTGCCGTATTATTATTATTATTATTATTATTATTATTATCATTATTGTTATTATTATTATTATTATTATTATTATTATTATTATTATTATTATTATTATTATTATTATTATTATTATTATCATTATTAGCAGCTAGCATAACTGTAAACAGTAGCTAGTGTAAACAGTGATAAACTGATAGTGAACTGATACAAAGGGGGAGACTTGTTTTTTTTTTTTTTTTTTTTTTTACTGTTGTCTCAGTTTCTCAGACACTATTTGCAATAAGCAAAGCAAATCTTAATTAATTAAACTTACATCTGTCTGCTAATTACCCATACCGTTTAAAGATGATTACATACATGCCATATTGTTCACAATATTTATTAGAATGGAAGAAGTCAGATGTTGCAACTGACCCCATTCCTGGAGACAGTTGCAACACAATCAAAATGTAAAAATACAGTAAATCTCACAAATTAACTTCTGCTCTTTGTTTCAATAAACACGTGCATTGTTTTACAGTAATATTATAGTATTATTTATTTATTTTGTAATATTTATTAACAACATTTTGCAACCATCTTCACCTTATATCAGCCATGACAGAACATCATGTGCTAGCGAGACACATGATAAACATGAAACTTAGGAGTCAACAAAATAATGTCCAAACTAAGTAAGTTTTAATTAATTCATTAAAAAAAAGGTCAGGACAGGATGAAGAAATACAGCTCATTTAAAAAAAAAAAAAGCCCTCCTTCCTTCCAAAACAATTTCTTTTTCAATAAATGCAGCAGCAGATGGTGAAAGTGTCCTCTGTCTTCCAGGTGGGGAGACGGTCTAACTGAGCATATTGCAACCGTCCCAAGTCTACCCTATTGAAATAGAGTGCAGTAACTGTTCTGGCCTTATCACCAATGTAAAATCTTAAAAATCTGCAAATAATTCATAATAAAAAGAAAAATCTTTACTTTTCTTGCAATAACCTGCAAAATCAAAAGAAACAAAACTTCATCATGTCAATAACCAACTTTATTTAAATGAATATGTGGCACTTATACAGTGGTTATATACAGAGCATTGATCTGCTGGGGTTTTCTACATTTTATTTGAAAGCTGGTGAACACACAATACAATACAGACAGTAAAAAAAAAGCATACATGTAGTAATGGCACTGTAGTCATTTCACAATGTTATTTAAATATAGTTGCTCCTGTGAAACAATATATATTAATTGACTAATCATGACATTTTGTGGCTTTACAATTACTGTGACCAAGACACTACAAAGCACTTTTCCCCCCTGAGAATAAACTATGTCAAACAGCCGAAACTAAAACGTATGTGCACACCTTCCCAGATCCTGTTCTGCTTCATTTTTACATTCTTCTCCTGTCATACACGGCACAGAACAATTTAACATACAAGTCAGACTGATAATTGCCTTTTGGCTTGATTTTTCTCTTTAAATAGCATGTACTGTTTATTTTAGTCTGTTGTTGAAAATACAACTGCTGATTGGTGCCTAACATTTTCTAGCAACTAATGCTATGTTAAGATAATTTTTTTTTTTTCAACTTCTTGCAACCCGTTTTATGTCAGCTCACTAACTAGCTTTACAAATATGGAACAATGATGAGGATGAACAAATTTTCTTTCAACACCCCTGCAGTTGTAAAGGATGTTTATTATTATGGACTATTTCATTTTACTGTAAGTGCCAGATTAGACTCAATATCAAGGACTTGGTGAGCAAAAATGTATTATTTAAGATGTACATTTGTAGTTTTTTTTTTCACCCTGATCCATCAGTTCCTACAGGCAACAACAAACAAGTGTACACCCATTTAGAATCAGTTTATATACAAAAATGCACGTGCATCCTCACTTGCCCAACACTCTCTGTCATTAAACAACGATATGATCTGATTACATGAATTATTGTGCAATCATCACATAAGCATAAACATAATCATATACAGAGAGGAAGACAAGATTATAAAAAATGTATCCTGCTAATGTTTGTGGTTATCGTTAGTTATAAAAAAGATATATAAAATAAAGTTATTCAGTCAATAATGTACAACTTGAACAGATGATACAGCAAAAAAAACAAAAACAAAAAAACACTTAACACTGGCTACTCCTGGGAGTAACTTGATTACTCAGTAAATCTTGCAGGAGGACCACTGTCCAGCTTTGACTGTGAGAGCACAGGTACAGATGTTTATTTCTGAAAACAATCTGCAAACTGAGATTCAGAGATCACAGGGCCTATTTTACGAGCACATAGACACAGTGAGCGTGAAACAAAGTGCAAAATGAGAGGAAACCTAGAGACGCAACTGCTTTTGCGAACTTAAAATCTGTATCATCTGTCTTTGCCTTCTCTCAGGACCTTTCTGTTTTTATTCTGACAGACGGAGGAGATAAAGAATGACTGAACAACCTGAACAAACACAACACAACAAAAATATCACAAGAGGCTAAAAGCAGATATAAAAGTAAAAGCATGAGGGATATCTGTATTCTGTCCTCATCAAAAGGTAATGACAAATCAAATCTGGTTAAAATGGCTTACCCTGTATGAAATACATTCCTTTGGAGACACCTGAAATTTTCCACTTTCAGTTTTCAACATCTAAAGTCACTCCTTCATGTATAAGAGCATCACACACACCATCAGTCTGCTTTCTCTGTATTTAAATGAGCATTTGCATTATTTTGCTGAATGTAACCAGTGTTAGAGGACACAGTCAGCTTATATGGAAACAAGGTTTTGCATACATGAAGGAAGTGGATTTCGATCAGGAGTATTAGACAGATCCTGAAACTTCTCACTGTGCATTCAACAACATCATCTTCAGTGCAGCATTTAGTCCATAAAAGCCATTTCTGCACAAATTCAGTCAGTCAGTTCAATTCATTCAGTGTGTGGACAGTCAGAAATCATTCCCACAACACCAAAACCACAATCACTCATTACAGTTCTATAAATAACACCATAAATATTACAGCAAAAAAGTGAATTGCAGTTGCATTGCAAGTTCAAAACTAGAGCTAAATACGGTGCACAATACACTTTTTATTGCGCTAATAAGCAAATAAATGCAGTGACGTAATTTCATTCCCAAACTAATGTTTTTCACATTTGAATTTTCTGTAAAAACTTGTTATTTTAAATGTATGCTGTTGTAAAGTTGGCAAACAGCACAGATGTTTTATGGCAACATCAGCTTTAAGTCTCTGCTGTGTTCTTCATGGAAAGACTGAATGGTCCAGATCCACCTTACCTACATGTGACTGTGTGCCTCAGTCATCTACTGGCTGTCTAAATCAACAGCTTGATACATGGATACTATTTGTCCTCGATGAATCATGTGCTTGGGGTTGTATTTTTCCATTGTCAGATGAAATATGAAAAACATCATTACTGCAGAAGTTGTGTCACTGTGAAGCTTGTTAAAGCTCAGTTCATCAGTTTGAGTTCTTGGGATGATCACAGTTGTAGAGCGACAGCCACAGTAATAGTAGATCTGATTTTCTTTGAATAAAAGCTTGGTGCAGGAGAATGGAGGCTCAGTAGTGTCACTGGCCACAACCTCATGGCTGACCTGGACAAGAGACAGTGATTATTTTTCTTTATTATTTCAGTATCTTTAATTATGGTGGCAAAAACGTTTCTGGCCTCCACCTTTAAACACATATTAAAGGTGACAGTAATCTGTGAGTTACATGTGCACTGTGGAGTTTTTACCACTAGTAGTGCTATGGAGCTATTTTTTTTAAAGAGGGAGGTCCCATTTTGGTTTGTTTCTTTTTTTTGTTTTTTACCATTTTAAATCTTGATTGAATGTGTACATGTAGGCTGTGCAATGTGCATGTTACCATTATACAGACAGTTGGTGGTAACATGCACACAAACACAGTATAAACAAAGTAAAGAAGAAGTAGACAGCTAACAGATGAACATGAATGTAAACAATGCAGAAATTAAAATATTTTAAAAGTTGCTTTGCAAATTTTTCTGGAAGGAAATGCAGTTTAACATGTATTTTAGACTTCAAGGTTGCAAACAAAGCATATTGGTGAGAAACACTGTTATGTAAACATAACTTCTGTTCGTTAACAAGAAAACTCCACAAGGTAAGTATCTTAATTCCAGGAGTTTGTTATGAGGTGTTGTAATTTATTTGGGGTGAAGAAATGTTTCTTTTAAATATTCAATAGTGAAATGAAATGACCATACTTTAGACAGATATCTACATCTGATTCCTAGCTCTGTCTCTGAAACTGAAACCATTCTGGAGATGAATGTATTGAATAGCTGAAAGCTTACCTCAGACATGATGGAGTTTTAGTCGCATTACACAGCAACGTTGTAGCCATGTTTTTCTGCCAGACGTTTCCTGTCGAAAACAGACAAAAGCGCAATTAATTTGTCAACATTTTCTCATGTTATGTAGATGAAGTTGGTATTCTAATGACTGTGAACGTACAACAGGTGAACATACTTGTTCGTGTAAGACCACAACTGCTGTTCACACATTTCCAAACATTCACTTCGAGCAGTTTTTGAGCAGCTCCATCATTTTCAGTTACATGATAAAACCCACATCATTCATAAGTGAGGACATACTTAGAAATGTAAACATAGTGATATAGCCCAGTATCACAACACTTTGGACCATGGACTCAAATCGTCAATATTTTTTGTGAATGTCAGCACAACTTTAAAATAATATAGTGCATTATATAAAGAGCAAAACAGTCTGTGTAGGGATATGGATGAGTGGATGACTGGGTTAAACACAGGACTTCATACAGGAGACCAGGGTTTGATTCCAACCAACAGTCAGTGTTGATTGTTTGAAGGAATTACTTATTTTAACACAAACTATAATCTTTTGCTACACCCAACCAGGTAATGTTGATACATAAACCTCCCCAAGACCTTTATTTTGAAAGTGTAGGCAGACGTATATTTTTTATTTCTAACTTGACCCCAGAATGATAACAACGGTTGTAAAGGTGTGTGTAAAGTGTCACACACAAAAAAAATTGATTTGTATCCATGTACACAAATCTAATATATTTGGCCAAGGTGACTATCGCTCATACTAATTATCCTGATCTTCTCCTTCTCACAAAAAAAAAAAGAAACAAGTTTGACACTTCCTGAAAGAGTTCAAAGACAGTGAGAATTAGGAAAAAGTTTTCTTTTCGAGAGTGATTTGAAATGATCATTATCAAACTCATGTCTTAAGCATAGTGCAGGGATCAGGATGTACTTAGCTTCATTTAGCATAAAGACTGGATCGGAGGAAATAAGCCTTGCTTCAGTGGTGGACTTCCAATTACAAATTTTAATCTTTGAAACTAAAAGAGATTGAAACAGTTCCACCATGTATCACATCTTTCTGCATGATGGTGCCCCACTGCATCCTCTTTGATATAGAAACAAAAAACTAAAACTCAATATTTATTTATAATATTTTACTGTGCAGGCACAAATTCGCACCAAAGCAGGCCGCCTCACACATTCATTTGTATATTGAGGCACATTCTCGCCCAGCTGTTGTTCCACCTATAAGCACATGCAGTCAGTTTTACAACTCAGTTTGAGTGAAGATTTCAGTCAAACTCAAATTAGAATTCTACTCATGACACTACAGCTACAGTAGAAATGAAATGATAATATTATGAACTATTTTTACTGCCTTTACCTAATTAAGTTACTCAGTACACAAGCTGTCAATCAAAACCAAAACGTCACACTCCTGGGAGAGTGAGAAAAATAATTAAAACATTGGGTTCTTGATGACTTTAGTTCAACTACTTTAGAGCTTTAGAGATTGTTTTTTCATGTCCCATCCAGGCTAACAGTTTCCCTCTGTTTCCAGTCAGTGTGCTAAGCTAGGCTAACAACATCCTGACTCAAGTTTTTTTTAAATGTCAGCCTTCTCATTTCCCTCGTAAAGCAAATATGCAGTTTCCCCTCAAGAAGAACAAATGGAAAAAACTTTAAACAGAAAGACACCCCTGAGATGTTTCAGTACCTGCGCTTCTTCTTCTGCCTCTGCCTCAGTTTGGCGAGGATGAAAGCCATGATCAGCAACCCGATGATGACAGCCAGCACACTCAGGGTCAGCGGCACACTTAATGCCCCGTTGACAGTGTCCTCGCAGGATGTGCCCCGGTACCCGAGCTCGCAGTCACACACCATATCGCCGCCGCCACCAGGAGGTACCACACATTTCCCATGGCTGTTGCATTGAGTCTCTCCACATGTGGGCAGGCTGAAATCCATGCCTCTTGGCTGAGGAGGAGGGACAGAGGTGGACATCATAGAGGAAGCAGTGGAGGGCAGGGGAGACAGGGTGGACCATTGAGAGAGGGAGTGACAAGTGAAAGGAGAACAGGAGAGGAGAGAGATGAATGGAAGGAAGCCACACCCTGAAACACAATAAAGGAAACATGACAGAGAAGCACAGAGGCTTGTCTAATGAATGTGCTGAGGTCTGATTTAGCTGTCCTCCTTTAAATCTGTTCAACTCTAAATAAAGTTCTGTTACAAATCCGTAATCTGATGCACTGACAGAATGAAGCAGAACTGATCATAACATTGAGTTTATCACTTTTCTTTGCACATACTGAAGCAACCATTGAACTCTTCCAACATGGAGTGAAAATGAACATTGCAAACATTCTGCAAAAAGCCTCTAATGCTTGGTTGGTTGGGCACATGTTATCAGACAGCACACAGTAAGCACTCACTGTGATAGTCGCAGAGGCCTGGACTCTCAAAAAAAGTTCTGTAAAGAGTAAAAATGTATATTTATGTAAATTTCACAGGTGAAAATAAAATAACTATGGGCAGGGAGCAAGTGCGAACAATAATATAACACATACAATACAATAATATATTTCTGTCTCCGTGGAGAAATCAGAAATTAAAATAATTGTGCGGTATTTTAAAATTTAAATCCACTAAAAATATCAAGTTAATCAGCCACCAGGATTTTACTGTGAAAGGACAGGACACAAGCTTTGACACCACATCCGGCCAAACAACAGAACATCATTATTCGATCAAATAGCAATGTATGTTAGCTGCTCGCTACATTTAATGACATAAAGGCGAAAATAGCCAGTGGAGAATACCAAATTGTAGAGCACTTGGGAGAAATTTGGTAAAAAATAACTTTGCCAGCAACTTTTCCACTTATAAGAAGTGCCAAAAATTATTAGCTTTTGATGCTGCAAGCCACCGACATCGTCACCGAGGGAACACACAGAATACACAGACTGTGTAAGCCTATGCGTGTTTAATGACTGGTTGCGTGACTTATGTTAATGGTTCCAGGTGAGCCTGGATTTCACAGAGATAATTGCGGACAGTGGGTTGGGTCTGGCACTTAGATTTGCAGGTACAGATTTTGCAAAACTGTACCTGTGCAGAACTCCAGTTAGTGGCTCAACTTTTGCCGCATTGTCTTGGCTTGGTTGGACGGCTCTTGTGGAAACTGCTTTCAAGGATGAGACTCACACCGACTGAAGGTCAGGTTTAGTTTTTAAGTTGACAAAACACTGCTACAGCGTTGTAGAACCTCCCAAACAATGTAAGTGAATAGTAAGTTAGTTAGTTAATTTTTTTTAATTTTCCTTTCTCCTGTTGTTGAGTGTTTGCTCTTAATGAGAACTATTGGGTCTCTGTTGGATCTAGAGCTGCTCGGTATAAAAAGTGCCCTGAAATAACTTGCTATGATTTGCATTATACAAATAAAACTGACTTGACTGTGCTGCCCCCAGGGTGCTGACAGAAATGACAGAACTGCAGGCATTGTGCACCGTAAATAATACGATACAAGTTTTCTCTCTGTCAAATTGATAAAATGTGATATAATTCCCCAAAACATACCACAAAAGTTTGTTTACGCATTTCATACACACACACATACATTTCTATGTACATGAACAACAGCGAAAAACAAAACAAAACTCGATATTGAATGAAAATATGACACCTTGTCGCACAGTATGAGACTGTGAGCTGCTTGTTGTGTAGCATCCCGCCCTCAAACATATTTTACTTTTAAATCACAAACATCACAAACAAATGACCAAATGTACATAACAGCCTAACTGCAAGCATACAGCAGTGTAAGAAACATACTGCCTTAAGACACGATGCGACTTTTCTTTGCAGTTATTCTACAGTTATTCAGAAACACAAGGAAGTACCTTTCCTCTAGGCGTTTCATCATCAACAGCAGGTTTACCCTGAGACTAGTTTGATCAAATACATCTATGTTAAAGGACACAGTATGATTCAACAGAACCTAAAGCACTGTAAAAAAAATAGTAGGATAAAATAATATTAATATACCTTCATTATCTATATCTTTCTTGTTTATTTTTACATTCTCAACACATGAATAAAACCAGGAGCACGTTGTACTCAAGACGGACTTAGTTGACTGCTAGACCAAATGTTCACAGCCTCCTATATCATAAATACACTGGTGTGGAAAAGTCACTGAGATCTACGAGATAAGACTGGCCATTATCTAAAACTGTACAATGTGGCAGGTATTATGATAGATAAGTAGCGGTGACAGTGTCAAAATCTTATCTTACTCCTAAAGCATCTTGTCAGTCAGGTTTCCCACCGACATACACAGATTCTATAGGAAGGTAAAATAGCACAGCAACACATCCAACTGTGAAAAAAATCAAAAACATTTACTCACAAAAGAGAAACCGCAGACCTGGCGTGCTGGCTGTTGAGTTTAGATTTCTGTTATAAGGTTGTCCAGGTATCTGTGTGCGCTTACGGTCCTTTGAAAAGAATTTGAAGTTCCTGTTTCAGTGAGGGAATCTATAACAATAGGAGGGAGGGAAGAGGAAGAAAGGCGAGACCTGTGAATACCTGCCTGGGTGTTTTTTTCCCCATCAACGCACACATACACATAAGTCACCTCCTCCCTCTGCCTTATCTTTAAATGGGCTGAGTCACATACACACACACTCTTGCACCCACCAAGTATCCTTGGCACTGATGGAGCAACTTCACATTTCATAAGCAGAGTGCAAACTAATCTTATGCCTCTGTTAATCTCTGACTCACAAAATTCAATGCTCTGACAAACGTGGGAAAAATAAACGTAATTTGTATGGTGCCTTTCAGACAGCGTCCCATTAAATAAACATGCAGGATGCCAGAGGAGCAACAATACAGACAAATAAAACGTGGCAGGGAAAAATAAAGACTTTTCTTTGATATAATATGTACAAAAATGTCAGACATAGCATGGATTTGATCATATTATAACTCAACATTAACAGCTCAACTTTTCCTGAGAACTGAAGGCTCAATAACATAAACACACATACATGTTCACACACCCTTTACCCTACGGACTATTATATTGAAATACAGTCAGTGTGTTTGCCTGACCAGCGGGGGATGGGAGGAGGAGGAGGCAAGTTAGAACAAAACTCAGCTGGCAAGACCTGACAAGACTGACATGACTGTGTTCCAAGCAGTGGCTCAAAAATCTGTTGAGAAATTGTCAGGAAACGTTTCCTACAGGGTTACTTTAGCCTCATGACCTTAATAACAATTCTTCTGGGTTAGATTTGAAAGTTTTGGTGTTAGTGGCTATAAGAATGGCAATGTCGACTTGTTGTTCGGTCACAACTCAAAGACTACTGGCTGGATAAGAAATTTGTCGTCCACCGAAAAAAAATTCCACTAACTTTGGTAATCCCCTGTTTTGACTGCCATCACTTTGTCCAGTACTTTGCTTTATGACCAGTTGCAACTAATGGCATTCCCATCAGCCTAAACTGCACATTGCATTTAGTGCTAATTAGCAAATGTTAGCATGCATGCATGTTTAGCTTGTATAATCAAACATATGTATATGCATACATTATAATGTATAACACTATAATGCCTATGCCTATGCAAAAAGGTCTCCCTCCTATACAATGGTAACATGCAAGCAATTTAAGATGTGATAATGCTTTGGAACATATGATAAAGTTATCAATATGTGATTAATATGATCTTAAGACCTTGGATTTTGTGTTATTTGCACGTTGGGGAATAGTCAGTTTTTGAAGATGGAAGTGCAGCTCCCTTGAAGTCTTACTGGTTATGGTTTAAAGACAAGTTTATATCTGGATTTCCAGAATTAATATTCCAGTTTACACAAAGCTGAGAGATGGTCCGTGGACAGATGGACAATGTGTAATGTGAAAATATTCAAGGATAGGTTTACTTTCTCAGGCTCCGGTGTGAGTCAAGAGGAGCATGTGTGACACATTTCTAAGTACAGTATAGGTGTAAATAGATATTTATCATATATGAGGGCCAAGTGACTTAACTTTACATTTATTTTTCAGATGAAAAATGTAGTTTTTTTTATTTTTTTTAAAGCTGCACATGTCCAACAGAAAAAAAAAATACACCATCCATTTCTGTATCGAGAACACTTTTGTCAGGCCGTTGGTGATTGAGATGAAAAAGTATTTTTTCCAATTCAGTTTCACTTTGTCTTAGCAGGGCAGAATGCGACACTATCAGAAACACAGAAGTAAAAACATGCATGCACATGTCCTAACCGGGCTCATCTGTGGGACGAGTTTGGCTGGCTGACAGGTGGAAATACATAAACAAAAGGACCTTTCACACGAAATGTGTTTCTGTGGAACCAAAATGTCACAAGGAAGAAATAAAACAGAATCAGGTTACAAAACCGATAAAGACCATTGACTGTATATAAGGAGACCGGGAAAGCTGTGACAACATTTTTGCATATGATAGAGGAAAAAATGCAAAAGCAAGACTAACAAGCATTACTAAGTATCAAGGAATCTATCAGCTCGTAATGGTGTAGAGTAATTCTCTGCTTTTATGTGAGCAAACGGTCTGCTAAACTTAACTACCAATCAATCTATTATAAGTATTTTAATCTAAATATTTCAACATGTAGAATGAATCATTAAATAGTTAAATAAAAAAAAAAATCCTAATAAATGGCAGTCACTTGACAGGACGGAGACACACAGGCATTAGCAGACAAGCAGCGTTAGACAACACTGAAACAGTGTCAGCGCAGCAGCATTAGTAAGAGACACATTATACACACAAATATAGAGAGTCTGGTCTTTGGTTTATTCTTTATCACATTTCTGTTGATGTCTGCAGATAACAATCCACAGCATCAGTCACCAGTTGTTTACTGGACGCCATATTTCAGAACACAGAACTTCTATTTGAGCTGCAGTGACTTCAACTCTAGCGGGGGGTTCTTCACATCTACTGGAGACTCCAGCTCCTAGAGAGAAGGAAAGAGCAGATATGTTTCCCCTCAGTGTATATAAACAGAGCAGAGACAGTGATCTTAAATCTTGAAAATTAATGAAGCAGAAATGTAAGCAATTTGAGGAAGATCTTGAAGACCAAAGACCACCTGAAAAATACCTTGATATATATATATATATATATATATATATATATATATATATATATATAAGGTGTATAAATCAATTAAGCAAACAAACAAACTTATTCTGGTATATTTATAAGATTGAAGACAAACTTATTCTTTTCATTGGCATAAATTACATTATATCCTGTTAATTATTTGTTAACACGTTTTTGAGACAATTTCATTTTAGAAACTTGCACTGAGCTGCCGTTTTGGATGATTTCAAAAGAAAGTTTGAACTAAACTGTATTTCTAAAATTAAAATAGCAAAATGGTCTTAAAATGACAAAAAAACTCTGCCAAAATATTAACATTTAAATAATGTGTTCATATTTATCACAAATTGTCAAATTAGCCAGCTGCTTTAGTATACAAATAAGTCACATTAATGGTTCATATTCTTAAATAAATCTCCGCTCATTTATCCAAGAGTTTCCACAGAGTCGTATGAAGTTTTACCTCAGAGTCTGAATCGTAGCGTTCACATGGCAGGCCCATGTTGGCCATCAGAGTTTCTTTCTCCACGGATCTGCTTCTGATGGACGCCCACGCCTTCCTGTTGAAACCAGATTATTTTAATTTTCTGCAAAACTCTCAGAGTTACAGAGAACAAAACAGGCTCACAAAGTGTCAAATCCTTGTGGCCAGGGTGAAAAAGAAGCACTCTTTCTCATGGTCACTACCTTTTAGTGAAAATAAAAGCAGCAGCCATCAATATAGCAATGAGGAAGAAGACGCCAAGGATCACAGCCACGTGGCTTCGTCCAGTTTCGGTCTCTTGACAGAACTCTCCCTTGTAACCAGCTGTACACTGGCAGCGAGTGATTTTGCCTTCTGTGATGCAGCTGCCCTGACCATGGCAGCGCTGCCGATCACAGGACGTGGAGGTTTTTTTAACTGAATAAACAGAGTTCTTTTGGGAGTTGGGGTGAGGCGATGAGGGAGACTGGGGAGGCTGGTCGTCGCTGGATTTGGTCTTGAAAGAGGCAGAGTTTTTGTTTGGACCTGTAGAGAAATCCGTACGTGGTATTATATAACATGTACTGCTGTAAAACTGACAGAAATGTTCCTACACTACACTTATCACTGTATTATAATCTTGCATCTGGCTGCTGTTCTTTTTAGTGAGTTGGGTAATTACAGATTGGGTTATTTAAAGGGGAAATAAGATTTAAGATCTGCATGTGGTTCATCAATACTAGTGAAGCAGCTACTTCTCTAGGAACAGAAATATTTGATTCTTGTATTTGGGTCACAACAAATCTGAGATGACTTAAAACCCCTAATTCAATTTCTTCTCCAAACTCACAGTCCTGTTCATCTGACTGGTCTGGACAGTCGACTTGTCCATCACAGAACTTGCTGCTGCCGATACACTTGCTACCATCAACGCAGGATTCTTGGCCAGAGGGGCATTTGGGGAGCGGAGCGCAGGAAGTGACATTGACAGCGGAGAAGCCCCGTCCACATTTACATGTCCGACTCCCAGGATAGGACAGGCACAGGTGGACACATCCTCCATTGTTTTGGGAGCAGCTATTAGTTCCTGGAGGAAATGGATAAAAGAGGATTTGTAATTTAAACAGCACAGATGAAGAGAGAATAAAGCGACAGCTTCTCAGGTATAATTTAAAGTGGATAGAAGAGAGTCAGCAGTATTTTTCATTTTATGTAGGATCATCATTGGATCCCCTACTGTTGTCTTCCTGGACTTTAAGGCACATTTCTGTTAACCTACATAGTTTCACACAATAACGTTTGAAAGTAGGTAAATATGTTCCTTTGAGTCTACATGTGATTGCTCATATCATACAGCAACATGGGAATAACAGTTGTACTAGAACATGCGTTAGACCTGCTCCCATGTCAATCAATATTCTGTTATGACTAAACAAATCAGAGCCTCCTGGCTGCATGAAATGACAATCTGCTTTGGCACTGTGAGCAGATTTCCAGTGCCAGACTGAGAAAACGAGTTTGGTTGAAGTCCAGGAAACATGAACCAGAGGTGTGTCGACATTTGTCAGTGAATCATTAAAGACGACGATGTGCATCTGGATGTGTGTTACTTAATACTGACATTGTTTGGAAGTGTTTGGACTTAATATTTCTGCTTCTGTGCAAAGATTTATTTTGCTTCTATATGCTTTATTTGACATTGTTGGGTTTAATACCGGAAAAGCTGATCATTTGCACTTGAAAGTATTGTTATAGCTGCTTGCACCTGCAGGGCATCTTCATTTCCCAAGAAATCTATCAACAAAACATGAAGTAACACGAGGACCAGGATCACTGATGTCAATGCAGATCAATATTTTCCATTATTTAAAGAAACTTAATGCAGTGTCAGACAAGTACGTCATGATTTATGAGGTGAATGTGCGATTGATATTTGCAATCTTTGGTTACAAAAGTGATTGTATTAATTATAATTTGTGTTATTATCAAGAGTACAACAAACTTTGCTTATGCATGTGTGTACTTCAAACTGCAAGAGAGTGCAACAGTTCAAAAAGAACAAGTAGGAGAGAGTGTTGTCCAAGTGTGTGTGATGAGCTCAATTCATCATTGCTCTTTCCCACTGCAGTGCACACAGCACTGTAACAGAGTGGGTTCTCCCACAGCTTGCCAAGCCCCATTTCTCTGCAGGTATCACATCGCCCTGCAATCTATTCAACTCAAACTGTGCCTAAGTGAGTCTTTTCATTCTGCCCCGGGTGTCCGATAACGCACCTTTTCTGTTCCCCATATTCAGAAACAGAAGGCAAAGTTGAGGTGAAAATATAAGTGTGCAGATGGTGCAGTTCCTCATTTGTGACAAACAAACAAACAGGTTTGGTGTGCTCCTGCCTTCCAAAGCTGACAGCTAGCCTGTTGGTTAACATTACAAACTTGGGCAGGAATTAATGCATTTATGTGACAAGGATTTCTGTGTTGACAAGCCACTTTCACAATTTCATCCATCAGAATCTCCAAGTGATGAATATCATAATTACATAAGTGGTTGTAAAGTTGGCTACAATCAGCTACTAATAAATCAGCACAATGATTTGATAGGTTGCTTATAACATAGCTGGATGAAACTTGCATGTGTCACATGCATCCTGTGATTCCTGACATTTTTTCGTTTATCCTGTTGTCTTAAATACTGGAACAACTGTATTCTATTGTGCTGAGGTGCCAGGTTTTCAGTTTTCTGGCCTTCTTCATGGACCTTCCTCAACATTACTTTTTCTTTTATTTATTCTATTTAGCAAATAATACCCATAACACACACACAACAATATGAAGACATTATGATGCAACTTCAAAAAAAGAAAGATCAAATGAGACAAAATAAAATAATAAAAAAAAGAAAAAAACTGATTGAAATGATTCCTTCAATAATTATTAAGTAACTAAAGTTTTACATAATTACATTCTTTTTGAATGATCTCCCTGTTACATATTCTGTTGTTTTACTTTGTAATGCTTGTAGCCATCATTTTTTCCAAAAGAAATTGGTGTTGCAGTTGCACTTGAGCTTTAAATATAAACATTTTACCAAACAAAATAATTATATGCATTATCTGATGTAAATTTAAAGTGAATGTCATGACATCATTTGGTCTTGGTTCCATGGACTATACTTCTGACCTTTAATCCACTATTTGTAGACTATTCAGTCATCATGTGGACAGATATGCACATGTGCACTTTTTCTGACAGTCTGCTTTCTCATGTATAAAATAAATGTATTAGAAAAATAGTGGCACAACACCAAAGCTTTTCCAACTTGCTCATTTCTCATTATCCTGGCAGGACTTTTAGTGTCCTCACCTGCCCGTTTCTGACTCGGCTCTGATATTCTGTGTTACTTGTGAGGTACCTACTATGCACAGTAGTGTTTTTTTTTTAACCTATATACACACACGCATCCACACACACCAGGACAAGTAAGAAAACATTTCTGCTGTGGTTTCATTGCTTCATTTGTGTCATAGTGGTACCTGCCCCTTCTCCCCCTTTGCATTCTCAGTCTGCTCTGGAATTTTGTACATCCTGTCAGGCCTCACCTGCCATCTAGTGGCCATGAGAGAGGCTTCCTTATTGGTGTCATTTCTGTTGAGATAACCTATAACAGTATACAGTGGACAGGTTTGCTTCCCTGCAGGTTTCTTTTTACCTGTTTGCCTGTTCCCTGCTTGACAGCTGTTATTTTCCTGACTATTAGCCCCATTGTAGTGGCTTATGCAACTCTTTGTGCCTCCCTGTTGCAGACTGTAGCTGAACAAGTCAACTGCTTTTTACTCAAGATGGACAGACGCCTACCTGACTGACTGTCGGGGCTGTACGCTCGGACTTCCACCAGGCTGGTCTTTGTCTCAAACCACAGCTGGTTAGGTTGGAGGCCATCAGTGAACCACAGTTTGGTTGCATCTGTACAGTTCGGAGACAAAAACAGACAAAACAAAATCCCTCAACCACTACTTCAGTTTCTAAAGTGCAGAGATCACAAGCTACTGAATAGTCTGGTTGGTGAAGAAACATTAGTCAGAGAGAATATTAAAATTTGAACGGGCATGATGGAGAGGAGAAAAAGTGCTGGATGTTTAAAGATGTCCAACAGTACAGATTGCTACAAAGAGGTTGACTGAATAATTCATCGTTATATTAGTCTGCGATGCCATCTGCTGCCTGATGAGGAAAAAGACAGATGAATCGAAGATGAGAGCCAAGATGTACGAGAAAATGAGTTCCACTGAACAGGTTATTGGAGGGAAACAGAGAGAATATACCAAGACACTGTGAGTGTTTGAGTCTTACTGAAAACAAAAAAGCCCTTCCATCCTTACCTTTGTCCAGGGTGAGCCAGAGGAGGATGTTCTCAGTATGTGTGAAGGACAGGAGCACTCCTGGCCCCGTTTTGTACTGTTTATATCCCGTTCCATCCACTCCAATAGAGCTGATTACACCTTCAGCTGGAGAAAAAGAGGCATCAGACATGCACACATGTAGGGGCAACTCAGCAAAAGTAAACAAGCGCATGAGATCTGTAATTCCTCACATGTGTCAGCCCAGTAAATCATGGTTCCTTGATTAGAGAAGACTAGCGAGTTGGGGAGGCTTGACTTCCTCCACAGCACTACTTTGTTACGTCCGTCCATCCAGGCACAGTCCACCTCCGTCTGGCTCTTCCCACTTGCCACAACTATTGCTGTGTAGCAAAGTCGTCCCGAGGGGGGGTGCAGTGCAATGGATGTGATGGCCTGAAAGGAAAAATAAGACCTGGGCTTTTTTTTTTTTTTTTTTGCTTGATTATTTTGATTTTTTGAACAATTATTTTTGGGCAATAGCCTTTATTGGAAAGGACAGCTTAGACAGATGGGGGATGGGGGAGACGTGCAGCAAAGGGCCAAAGGCTGGAATCGAACACATGGCTGCTGAGGACTCAGCCTCCATATATGGACTACATGCTCCAAACGAGCTCAAGAAAATAACCACAGGAAAAAATGTGGTAGTCAATTTATATAAGTCTGAGCAACGTCACATACACCTACTCCCCTCACAGTGATGCATAAAATACCCCCAAAAGCAACATATTAGATGGTGTATGTTGCCAAAAATGCACTAATCCAATGCAGCAGGTATATTCAGGGGGTTTGGTGTGGTTTTGAGAGATAATTGTGTGCAATTTATGCAATAAAAATGATTATTCTAAAAAGGAAACCAATGAGTTCATTTTAAGAGAACTGTATTTTTCTTTTCAATTTTGTATTCAATGACTCTCAATTGATGGAAATTGGTAGTATTGGCAGTCTTACTGTGCAGTGTTTGTGAGTTTTTTTTAAAGAGGTTGGAAGGAGGTATTGACTGGTTTGTTGGCAATTGTTGATAATACATTATTTTAATGACTAATCTTAGATCGAGATAATTGAATCTTCAAAACTTTACAATAACCACTCCAAACTAATATTTTCAATTTGCAGGAGGTCTGTCCATGAAGGTAGCAAGAAAACACAGGTAAGTCAAGAGAAGAATTTATGTAAGGATGAAGGAGTCGTGTAAACGTCAGGGATAAAGGAGATGATGGATGAGCAGAACAGAACAAATGCGAGCAGTGAAGCTGAAGCTCCTTCACCTCAAATGATCCCTGTAGCAGTGAGGTTTTGTGGCCATCATGGTGGGAGGTCACATGGACATCAGGCCTCTTGACGCTGCTCCAGTAGAGGTTGGAGGTCACCCAGTCAACTGCCAGAGCCGTGACTGAATCATCCTGGTAGGACAGAGTCTAGAGTTTAGTTTCCAGAATTAAAATTTTACCAAGATGAGGCTGAATAAGGGTGGGTATGTTGTCCATGATGTTCTCAACAGTACTGTAGTGGCTTATTACATCTGCCTCTTTTCCCGACCTGAAACCAAATTTAAGACCTTCCAAAAAATAAAGTATTCAAACCTGTCAAAATAAGCCTCAAATTATAAAAAGAAACCAGGAAATATTTAAGGTAATGAGACAACATTTAAGACTCATTTCAATCAAACATTTGCTGCTATCATATTTAATAGCTGGTGTCCAACAAAAATAAAAGCCTTAACCGCAACAAAAACTATTTTATAGCTTTAAATTACAATTTTAGGGTTAAAGAAGTTGCAATTGCCTACTTTCAGCTTTAGGATTTGTCCAGAGGATGTCAGTCCCTGCCTCGACCTGGAGCCACTCAGTTTCAGGATGTCCACAGATCCACGTCTTGCATCAGCCACATACAGAGAAAGGTCCTGGATGGACACATCCAGTCCTGAGGCCTCCATTACCTCGGGAAGGGCTAAAGCTCTGCCATTTGGCATTTTTTTCAGAGCAACACCATCACGATGCATCGACTGCAAGTGAATCTACAAGCAGAAGGGTAAGATGAAAAGATGAAAGATAAAAAGTGCATTAATTAAAAAGGCCTCCAACCACAAAGTTTTGTGGTTTGGCAGGAGAAATGGCCAGCAGATTCTCTGGTCTTGACACCACAATGAGACTATTCACCTGGTACACTGTCGCACGAGACAAAAGCAGGATGAAACTTGACTCTGTAGGCAGAGAGCAGGTAATCTTGTCCTTGGAAAGTAGCATCCCCTTTGGGCATCGACAAACTGCTGTAGGCCCCCTCGTTGCTGGAGCTCCTGGTGACCCCAGTGCTCCAGACCTGCCTCTCACTGCTGGGACCAGAAGGCAGAGGTGGGAACAGCGCAGCTGGTCGCAGGGGCTGGATGTGGCGGGTTGGGAAAGGGCATGCATCAGCTGGCGTGCCGAAGGAAAGAGAGAGGGTCTTTTCTTAGATATTCATGGTTACAGCCAACAGAGATATATTCATTAAATATTAATATGTTAAATTAATTAAGCTCTTCAGTAGTTATAACCACTCCATTAGAAGACAAAGACTCACTTTCAGTCCAAATGGCTGCCCTGGTCTCTTCAGAAGAACCTTTTGATCTTTTCCTGTGTTCTTGTCAGCTGAGCGGATGGTTCTTCTTTTCGTGTCGGACCAGAAGATTCTGTCATTGAAGACTGCCACAGAGAAAGGGCCCGGTGTTTCTGCTAACTGGAGGATCTAGTGAGACAACAGGACAATCAAGTCAAACTAGCAGTTTGTACCGTTTTGGCCAAAATGAAGTGTAGCATGTCGTATGCCAACAAAAACAAAATCTGCAGTACACCAAAATACCCAGAAGTCATACTGATGGGGAAAAGATCTCCAGTATGGACCAAGCCAGTCAGGCCTTTCTTTTTTTTTTTTCGGTGTAGATTTTGAATATTGGCAGTTTTACAAACAGTGATGGCAAATCAAAAATGTGCTCTACCATTTTCAGATTTGAAAAAAAAAAAAAGAGGTGTTTACTGAACATGGTTGAAAGTGCACTGAATAAATTAATGAACACAAACATGAGTGTAGTTCACTCCTGAGAGAGAAAACAATGCTCATGTTGTCAGCTGAAAAAGAAAGTGTGATGCAGTCACAGTGGAGAGACAGAGAGAGCGAGCATGCAAATATGGACAGAACCTGCCAATGCAATCTAATAACTTTTTGATTAGCTTATGAACTGGGCTGCACTTTACAGGAATCTGTTACAGTGACAAACTACCTCTTGATCTCCTTTTCTCGTGCATTATGGTGAATTCAATTTGAACGGAAAGTCAGAATTTCTAAGTTTCCAGTTAAAAAATTTCAACAGTATGTTGGTGTTCAAGTTTGCCAACTCTTTCCATCTGTTTTAATGTAAAATGTTTTAAAATTGTTCTAATTATAGACGTAAGTTATGCTAGCTATTCAAATTATTACAAAACAAAAAAAACAATGTGAAAAAAACAATAACAAAACCATGAATATCACACAGCATTTAGTATGATGTCATTATAAAGGCTCCCCTGGTTGGAGGAGGTTCTATTTAAAATTAATTTTTTAAAAGAACAGAAGGAATTTATATGAACTAGTTCGTTTTAATGTCTGTAAACAAAACTTTGAGCTAGCTCTTGTTAAGTACAACACTGGTGTTTACCTTGACGTTGTCTCCGTCCAGAGAGGCCGAACCGATGCAGCGCAGCTTCTCATCAGCCCAGTACACCCTGTTGTCCAGGAGGTCATAGGCCAGACTGACTGGCCAGCTCAAGTCTCGGCTCACCAGAACTTTCCTTTTTGAACCATCCATCCCAGAGCGCTTGATCTGAGGGGTGCTGCCAATCTCAGACCAAAGCATCAACCTGAAAGTTTTGATTATACTGTAAGTGCACAGTGAAAGATCTGGGGGCTGAAACTGGGGGTAATCATTATTTTCAGGTTTGGCGCGTTACCCTCTGTGTGGAAGCAGGACCAATGAGCTTGGCTGCTCCAGATCTTCACCCAGGACCACAGTGTAGTCCTGAGATCTCACTGTGGCGTCACTGAGCTTCACTGCCAGAATCTGGCCCACCAGTCCGTCCACCCAGTACATGTTCTTGCCAAGCCAGTCCACTGCGATGGAATCTGACTTCACTCCTGTAACAAGATTTTATTTGAAAGCTGAAAATTAGGATTACAGTCTAAACTCCTCAAAGCATATTCATTCCATTTCCCACAATTGATTAGTTATTGAGATACCTTTGATAAGTGTCCCTTTGCTGTTTGAGCTTTTCATGTCAGCCCAGCGAATGCTCTGGTAGTCAGGGCTCAGCCAGTAAACTCTCTGTTGAGCCCAATGATAATCAAGCGAGAAGACTGGCCGGCTGGAGGACGACAGAAGGCGCAAGGTGCTACTGTGAACTCCCAGCAGTAACAGCTCGGACTGCACCGACGCCACAAGTAAAGGCTCATCTAAAGATGACAAAATGACCAGTGAGCTTTTCTGGATCTTGTCGAGAGTGAGTGACATAAACCAGTATGACACCACAATAACAGCAGAGCATAGATCATTTTGTAAACATAAATAAAAAACAAACAAACAAACAAAACCCCTAGTTTTTGGCACAAGATTTTCAAAATTTCAAATTTCAAAATTAACATTCAAGAATGCTCCTATAACCAAGACCTTACAGTCAACTGCTAAAAAAACAATACAAACTTAACATGGCATATAGAATGCAAGCAGAGATAGTGTCTGGACCTACTGTACCTTTGGTCTTGCAGTTTCTGTTGTCAGGCTCCAGGTAGAAGCCAGGGTGGCAATGACAGGTGTAAGACCCCTGGGTGTTCAGGCAAGTGTGCTTGCATATGGCTGGTGACATTTCATTGCACTCGTCAATGTCCACACAGGACAGAGCACTGGGGGCTAGTTTGAAACCTGCAGCACAGTAACACCTCTGCAAAAATGAGGGCACAAAAGGCATTTTTAAATCAAGCAAGGATGAGCTTGGAGTACATTTAACTGCAAATGCAACCAAAATGTTGATACACTGTTGTTTAACTGTGAAAGAGTGAATTTGTGCCAACTGACCGGGCCATTTGGGGTGCTGACACAGTGGTGGTCACACTGTGGGGCTGATTGGCTGGAGCAGTTTTGTTGAGCACATCTCGCACCCTCATCTGAACTGTCAGCACAGTTGGTGAAGCCGTTACACACAAGACGGGGCTCCAAACACTCGCCACTGCCACACTGGTAAAGGTGAGAGGGGCATTTCCTCTGGCTGCCTGTGAAAGCAGATGCACAGATTCATTGCAAAGGTCAAATACTGGGTTTTGGGTTGGTAAAGTGTCCTGAGCACATAAGAAAAATGAGAAAAATAAGGAAGTATAGGCAGATGGAAGAGTCTCTGCAGATACAGACACCACCACAAACTTCTAGTGGGTCATAAGTGGTGACTGAAAGGGATTATGTTTATATAAGCCTATACCTCATTTTAGTTTTAAACTGAACAGAGCCACTTTAAGCACATTTTATAAATGGGTCAAATCAGCTCATAAATTTAGATTAGAATGACCTAAAATTACAGGCATTTTGAAAAGAGTTACATTATTCTGAATACACCCAATGATGTTTGAAAACAAAGTTTTCTGGAGCAGCAAATAAACCTGATCAGTGGTGAATATTTGGGAATAAACATGCTCACATTTGTCCTCGTCCATGCCGTTGTGACAGTCCTTCCTCCCATCACACCTCCAGGACAGAGAGATGCACTGACTGCTGTCTCCACACTGCCACTGGTGAACTTTGCACTTTGCTGGTGGTGACACACAGTTCTGGATACAAATGAGACCTAATTTCAATTTCTGCTTCCCAACCTCACACCAAAACAAGGATTCCCTTCTCCTCTCAATCACAAAACAATAAATGTTCAAGAAGCAAGGAAAACCTCCTACTGAGTTGCTTCACATCTCTACAACTGTAGTTCTTTACCTTCTCGTCTGAGCCATCTTTGCAGTCGTCCTCACCATCGCAGAGCCATTCTTTCTGCAGGCACTCATGGCTGTGAGGGCACCGGAGCTGCACGGGGCAGCGTGGGGGTCTTGTGCAATCCATCTCATCAGAGTGGTCACTGCAGTCAGCATATCCATCACATCTTAGAGCCTCAGACACACACTGGCCGCTCACACAGCGGTACTGGTTAATCGCACAGGCCACCAAACCTGGAAACATGAAAACCAGTTTGTAGAAATGTTTCTTAGTAATCTTTATTTTACTCTAACATTCACTGGTTTTGTGAGTTTTTAAATATTGGACATATATCACCTACCACACTTTCCCTCATCTGAGCCATCAGCACAGTCTCTCTCGCCATCACACAGGAAGGTCTCTGGTATACAGCGAGTGTTGTTATCACAGAGGTGATGGCAGCCCTCAGTCAGACGTGAACAGTCCATTTCATCCGATCGGTCTTGACAGTCATACTGCCCGTCACACCTCTGCGCCTGTGGGATGCATCTATTCCCATGAGCACACTGGAACTCAGCTGGGGAAGAGAGAGAGAGGGACAGAGAAAAAGACTCTTCAAAGATTATCCACTGCACGTAGAGCACCGATCTAACACAATCTATACAGTTCATAAATAATTTTCCATTTATTGTTTTGAACACTGGTGGTTCCCTGGAAATTGATGAAATCTAGTCTGGACTAAAAAATTCAATTCAGAAATCCATTCCAAAACATGTGAAATGAGAAAGACATATTAAGTTCATGGTGCTGCTTCAACAAAATTGGAACCAGAACCTTTTCAATGCAAATTAAATAATCAACTGAGCTCATAAAAATTAGCTTAAAGCTGTGCCACAATGCACAAAACGAACCTGCTTTGCACTGAGTGGCACAGCCCTCCTCATCTGATCCGTCCTTGCAGTCCTTCTCTCCGTCACACACATGGCTGTACATAACACACTCCAGACCATCTTTACAGGGCTTGAAACCTTTGCGGCACCTCAGCGGGGCTGATCTGGGACTGAAAGTGTTGGAGGCTTGGCACAGAGAAAAAATATGCATTCAATCAATCTGGAAGACAGCCAGCTTAGATTTTGAGATGAGGGCAAGGAAACGGTCAAGTAAGGCACCGTTTTCCTTGGTTAGGTTTTCATGGTATTATTAGTTGGCTGTTACCTGATTGCTGTGGTATTCTGTGTGTGTGGAAAGGAGCAATTAGTAGGTTGTTATGGTATGGTATTGGCCCTTCATAAATCCCGACCCTTTTGCCTCTATGTTTCAATAACAGTTAAGCTAACCTGGTACATCAGTCAACTTTGTCCTTTTTCTGTAAAAATGACATATTGAGTAACATTTTAAGTTGACTGACTTTAGCAAAACGCTAGCTAACCGGCTGACTTGAGATGTGACTGGTCCCTCAGTAGTCTTTTACCCAGCTGCAAAATTAGATTTTCTTTTCAACGTAGACAAGCCTAGCACATAGCACATTAAAGTACAGAAAACTGGAAAGGAGAAAGTTCATCAGGGTACCAAGCTTGCTCAACTGTCTTGAAAACTGACTCAGGAAAAGTGAATTCTGAGAAGTTTATAGATGGTTGTTATGGTGTAATTGTTGCTTGCTTGACCTGGTATTAGGACATTACCCACTGCAGTGGAGGGACTGGGGGCTTAATAGGTTGCATAAGTTGTTTGTCACAGGGATAATGTAGTTGGTGGGTAGAAGCAGGGTTCCCCTCAGTGTAAGGGCCTAAATTGGCCTCCCACTGGGCCTAATCATGGAAGAACTTTTTTTTTCGAATGATGCATTTTGAAGAGGTGTTTTTTTTCAGTGGGGCAGCTCAAATGGAAACAGGTATAATGGTTGAAAAGCTCACCAGCATCATCTGAAAGTTAAACTTGCACTTTGGAAAGATGAGGTCGCTCCCCTTGTGGTATCCCTTTATTTCAGAAAAAATATGTATGGTAGTCAACAGTGAGACAATTTTTTTTAATCCCTTTTGAATTCTGTCATGAATCACACGTGTGTCAAAGATAATTTTGCAAGTCAAGAAAATTGCAATTGTTGCTGTTGATAATGTACTATTCTAAGACTTACAATGTCAGATTCTTTGTAAAACTACAACATTATGTAGTAATATTTTCAAATCTCCAGTTTGTCTGACATTAGTCTGCCACTGGCCTACGCTGGGCCTCTGTTAAAAGATACATTCCACCGGGCCTAACAACTTTGCTGGGGGAACACTATAGGAGTGTGTAGTTAGTAAGGTGTGCTATGTTTCTACACAGCAAGCACATCAAGATAGAATCACATAATTACCTAGCAAGAACTGCAGCTCTGTGCATGGGATCATTAAAATGTTTACCTGCCTTTCCATTTTATTATTCTACTGTATTTTCCTTGTTGGCTTACAGTGAGCTGTGGGATCTGCTGATTGACACTGCTTCTCATCTGAGCTGTCAGGACAGTGGGCACGACCATCACACACTTCCATCCTGGAGACACACGCCCTCCGGTCACTGCACAAGAAGTCATCTGATGTGCAGGAAGAAAAGGTGTGAAGAGCAGTGGAGGCAAAAATAGCTACAGTATTATATCTGCACTGTGAAAGAGCATTCAAATGAGAGCATCTCTTTTATAAACTCTACCACAGCCAGTCAATGCCATCATTAGTTTGTCAGACATTGTTACATTTGCCTCATGGTCGTCACAGACTTACCAGGGTTTTTACACTGGACCACACAGTTGTTTTCATCAAATCCATCAGGGCAGTCTGTTTGTCCATCACACACCTGAGATTCAGAGATGCACTGTGATGAACCTGGACAGACAACTGATGGAGTGATGCAAGTAGATGCAGAAGTGACAACAGGAGACTCTGCCGTTGCAGCCGTAACAGGGTCTAGAAAAGGTAAAACTAAGTATTAAACTAAGCACTCACTGCCAGGAGTGATGGCTAACCAACCTTAAAGTAAACGAATAAAGAGACATATTCATGTAAAATTTGAAATTTCTCTGCAGGCGATTCATTCCATCAGGTTTCTATCATTTCCAACACTAGATTTTTACACCTAAATCCCAGGTTTTTCAGACTTACCACAGCCCTCCTCATCCGAGCCATCCAGGCAGTCCTTCTCTCCATCGCACAGGAATTTCTTTGGGATGCAGCGATTGCCATCACCGCAGCGATGCTCACAGCTCTTGGTTCGTTCCCTGCAGTCCAGCTCATCAGACTGGTCCCGACACTGAGACTTGCCATCACACACTTGTGCCTCAGGGATGCACATCTTCCCATGAGAGCACTGAAACTCACCTGTCGAAGAGTACAAAAGATAGGTATGACTATTTATATGGAACAGCATTACAGCTTATCTTCAAAACACTCATTTGCGGTACAAAGTGTTAAGTGATTTCATTGATTGGATTAGTAATTACTGATTAAACTTCATTGGCTTGATAAGATGACTTTTTCCTAAATGTATTAGGTACTGCAAAAATTTAATGGGTTAAAATAACCTTGCTTTTATGTAACAGTTTTATCAGATTTAATTAAAAGTTCAAAAGTTTGAAGTGAAACAACCTTGTTTGCACGTTTCAAGGCATCCTTGTTCGTCCGATCCATCCATACAGTCATTCTCTCCGTCACATACATGGCTGTATAAAACACATTCTGTGCCATCGTTACATGGCTTTGAGCCCACGCGACACTTCAGGACGTTTGCTCGAACAGCAGGAGCAGCTACGCTCTGACAGTTGACCTCATCTGAGGCATCGTGGCAATGAGAGCGACCATCACAAACCAGACTCTTGGAGACGCAGCTCCTACGGTCCTTGCAGAGAAAATCAGCTGTGGAGGAAGACATTTAATATAAAAAAATATCAAAAGCAACAAGATAACAAAAATAGAAGTTTTCCAGTGTGGTTCAGACCAGACAAAAACTGTCTCAATTAGCTCATAATTCAACTACTCACTTGTGTAAGGGCATCTTTTCACACAGTTCTCATCAGATCCATCGCGACAGTCTTTCTTTCCGTCACAAAACTGTGTTGGCTTGATGCATGTAGAAGAGTCTGGACACAGAACTGAAGGACTGCTGCAGGACGGCTTGGTGGGAGGCTTAGTTAAGCCTGTGACAGCTAACCAAGATTCATTTAAGTTTTCTGTAGCAGTGGTAGGGGCAATCTCTGCAGCACCGATAAAATGATGAAAGACAAAATTCTGAGGTAGTTAGTTAAAGTTCCATTTTAAAACATCCAATTATATTTGAAACTTCTCAAAATAACAATATACCTGCAGAAGCCCTGAGACCAAGTGAAAATAAATAAATAAAATCGGGTAATTTATTTTCTACATTTTCTAAGTTTCCCAGGATAATGATAGTTCCTTTTTAAAATCTGAGAAACAAGTGGAAAAGTTTTGGCAGGTGAAAAAGTTTTACCAGAATCATCTTTTTTTTCAGGTTTGTTGTTGTAATTCTTTTGGCAGCATATGGCTTAAGTGCTCCACTACTCCATTTTCTCACTAAAACTAAAACACTCTTCTAGGTGAGTTTTAATTTCTCCATGTATTCTAAATTGTGTTAGCACATCATTGAGCTTAAATGATCCTGGCACAACTTCTTTTTCATCTGTTATTAAGTCATTAACACTCAAGAGGAAACAATCTAGATGAGACAAATAGAAAATATTTTTTTTTTCCTCATTTGCCTCACAGGGCTTCTGTACATACCAGTATTACCATTAAATATCTTTCATTCAAATGGACATAGGTCATTTATGAGTATGAAACTATGCAACTTACTAAGCTACGAGGAAAATTTTTTGGTGATAGCAGAAAATCAACAAGAAACTCACCTTCTTCATTTGTCACAGCAGATCGTGCTTGTCTACATACCACCTATTTATTCCACTTCGCAAAAACAACACTTTCACAGAAACTCACCACATCCCTCTTCATCTGATCCATCCCGGCAGTCTCTCTCTCCATCACAAACATGACTGAAGAGAACACATTCTGTACCGTCTCGACACAGTCTGGAGCCCACACGACACTTCAGGACATTTGTTCGAGCTGCAGAAGGAGCTACACTCGGACAGTTGATCTCATCTGAGCCATCGTGGCAGTGAGAGCGGCCATCACAAACCAGACTCTTGGAGACGCAGCTCCTACGGTCTTTGCAGCGGAAGTCAGCTGGAAGGATATCAAGCCACGTTTCAAGACACTCTAAAAGAATATTTTGAGCATGATTCCTTTTCAAAATAACAGATGACAGGGTAGTACATACAATTTAAAAAAAAAAGAGAACATGCAAACTGCTTATTCAAAGTTTACTTTTTGAAGGACATCTCTTCATGCAGTTCTCATCAGATCCATTGGGGCAGTCTTTCTTTCCATCGCAAAACTGTGTTTGTGTGATGCATAAAGAAGAACCTGGACACAAAACTGAAGGACTGGTGCAGGGTGGCAGGGTGGCAGGCTCAGTAAATGGCTTGATGGGCATGGGAGATTGATTTAAGTGGAGATTCTCTGCAAGAATGGTAGTGGAAGTTTCTGCAGCATCTAGAAATATTACATCAAGAATTAGTTTAAAGGACTCATAAAAACATTTAAAAAAAATGTTACTGGAAACAGCAAAATGTACTCCTCTCGAAAGCACTTTTACATGGCAGCCTTGGAAGAATACTCACCACATCCTTCTTCATCTGATCCATCCCGGCAGTCTCTCTCTCCATCACAAACGTGACTGAAGAGAACACATTCTGTACCGTCTCGACACAGTCTGGAGCCCACACGACACTTCAGGTTGTTTGTTCGAGCTGCAGAAGGAGCTACAGTCGGACAGTTGACCTCATCTGAGGCATCATGGCAGTGAGAGCGACCATCACAAACCAGACTCTTGGAGACGCAGCTCCTACGGTCTTTGCAGCGGAAGTCAGCTGAGGAGGAAGGTGTTTGATATATCAAACATGATAGAAGCTACAAGATAAAAATAGAACTGTCCACTTTCCTAGAGTGGTTGAGATCAGAGAAAAACGGTCTGAATCAGCTCATAATCAGACTACTCACTTTTGTAAGGGCATCTTTTCACACAGTTCTCATCAGATCCATCGGGACAGTCTTTCTTTCCATCACAAAACTGTGATGGGTTGATGCATAAAGAAGAGTCTAGACACAGAACTAAAGGACTGCTGCAGGACGGCTTGGTTGGACGTTCGGTAAATGGCTCGACTGGTGTACGAGGTTTATTTTCTGTAGGAATCTGTGCAGTATCTAAAACTTGATAAAACAAGCTGACTTTCACAAAAAAAAAATCTTAAGCCACTCATCACTGCCATTTCGGCCTTTCATGGCCATAGCAGCTAGCTTCATTGGCATTTCATTTCTTATTTATACTAGCATCTTGAAATGATTGTGAAAATAATCAACTATTTTAAAAAGGCTACATAAATTTACAAGATACCAGCATCACTTCTATTATCTGTCATTCAAATGAATATAGCTCATTTGTCAGGATATTTTAGCTATGAGAAAAAATGACTTAATAAATAATTACTAAGCAACACTTCCACAGAAACTCACCACATCCTTCTTCATCTGATCCATCCCGGCAGTCTTTCTCTCCATCACAAACATGACTGAAGAGAACACATTCTGTACCGTCTCGACACAGTCTGGAGCCCACACGACACTTCAAGACGTTTGCTCGAACAGCAGGAGCAGCTACACTCGGACAGTTGATCTCATCTGAGCCATCGTGACAATGAGAGCGGCCATCACAAACCAGACTCTTGGAGACGCAGCTCCTACGGTCTTTGCAGCGGAAATCGGCTACGAAAGGTAAAGAAACATAGAAAGACTGAATGAATATCATCTGTATCAGATTTGCTCTGCAGTAATACATTTCAAAGACCAAAGTGTAATAAATTAATGATTTACTCTTGTAAGGGCATCTTTTCACACAGTTCTCATCAGATCCATCGGGACAGTCTTTCTGTCCATCACAAAACTGTGTTGGCTTGATGCATGTAGAAGAGTCTGGACACAGAACTGAAGGACTGCTGCAGGACGGCTTGGTGGGAGGCTCAGTAAAGGAGGTGGCAGGTAAAGGAGATTCGTTAAAGTTGTCTGCAGAAGTGGTAGGGGCAGTCTCTGCAACATCTAAAAATTCATAAACAATAGTGAGTTGAAGTTTAAAGTTCCATTTCAAGAGATCATAAATATGATTACATTAGAAAAAAAAATCCATAAATATCAGGCTAAGGCCCCAAAAAGCACTGAAAGTGTGTCACACACATTTTGAAGTATACCTATTATTTTACAGAGCCAAATGCATGTCAAAAGTGTTATGAGGCATACCCAACTGTCTTGGCTACACTACTCTAACCATGTTATGATTTTGTAGCATCAAGTGAGGACCAAAGTTTTTTTTCTGCACACAGTACCTGTTTGAAGAAAGCTAAAAGGAATTAAAAAAAAAGGGCATTGACATGGGAAGTGGGTGCTCAGGGGGCAGCAGCACCCTTTACAACCAAGCATTATAAAAACAATAGATAAAAAAATACTCACAGCAGAGAGAAAGAAGGAACAAATATGGACAGAAGTGTCGCCATGATATAAAAATGTGAAAATGATAAATTTAAAAGTCACTCATTTGTCTCACAATTTTATGAAACAAAATGGCCTGTTAATCTACAAAGAAGCATTTGATTGCATAAAATCTGTTGGACTGTGCTTGTCTACAAAGCATTTTGACATTTATTCCACTTTTCAAAAGCAACATTTGCACAGAAACTCACCACATCCTTCTTCATCTGATCCATCCCGGCAGTCTCTCTCTCCATCACAAACATGACTGAAGAGAACACATTCTGTACCGTCTCGACACAGTCTGGAGCCCACACGACACTTCAAGACGTTTGTTTGAGGTGCAGGGGGAGTTGCGCTTGGACAGGTGATCTCATCTGAGCCATCGTGGCAATGAGAGCGACCATCACAAACCAGACTCTTGGAGACGCAGCTCCTTCGGTCTATGCAGCGGAAGTCATCTGGATGGATATAACAGAAAACAAATTAAGCTTTCCAAGTTTCGAACAGTCTGCAAATCTTTGGTATTGGGTGAATATGCAAACTCCGCATTCAAGGCTTACTTTCTGAGGGACATCTTTTCACGCAGTTCTGTTCATCAAAGCCATCAGGACAGTCATTACGCCCGTTGCAAAACTGGCTTGGAGAAATGCAGATATGAGCAGACGTATGTGGACAGAGCACAGAGGGGCTGCTGCAGGCCGGCACAGCTGGAGCAGGAGGGTTGGTAAGAGGTGGCATCTCGTTTGATGGATCAATATTTGATTTTGATGGAGTCTTGATCTGTTCGGTGGCATCTTGAACATATAGTAGTAATCACAGTTAAGTTAAACCAAATGAATTAAACTGGAATTTGTCAAATATTATACCGCCACAAACTGGTAATGCTTATTTTATCATTAGAATAAAAGAAATGATTACATTTGTCATCCTGCTGTAACTGCAATTTTTCCAGTGAGATTATGTCTTAGAAAACTTACCACATCCCTGTTCATCTGATCCGTCCCGACAGTCCTTTTCCCCATCACACACGTGGCTGTATAAAACACACTCTATGCCGTCTTTACATGGCTTTGAGCCTGTGCGACACCTCAGGATGTTCGGCTGAGCTGCAGGAGAAGCTACTGGTGGACAGTCGACCTCATCTGAGCCATCACGACAATGTGAGCGACCGTCGCACACGAGATTCCTGGAGATACAACTCCGACGGTCCTTGCATTTGAAATCCTCTGAGAAAAGAAAAGATCATAAATTCTCAAAGCTAGGATTCAATTTTTCAGTGAATATTTTCACTGCTCACATTTTTGTGATACTGATGCTTTACCTTTAGACGGACATGTGGTAACACAAGAATCCTCATCATCTCCCTCAGGGCAGTCCTTTTTCCCATCACACAGCTCAGCTTGGGAGATGCAGACTGATGAATGTCGACACAGCATAGACGGTTCATTGCAAACTGGAGTATCGGGCACTATGGAAAGTTAGAAGAATGGAATTGAGAAAATTCAGAAACATGTCATAGTAAAAACTGACATTTACATAAGCATCCACAAATCGCTATAAGCCAGTGCTTCCCAACCTTTTCCTTTAGGGGCCCCTTTTCTATTGTTGAATAAACTGACAACCACCAACTAAGTGACATATTTTATAGATATCTCATATTTTTATTCAGTGCATAACAATAACCATACAGACTCACAGGCTGTACAATTAACCCAAATAATGAACTCAATTACTGCAGGAAGTTTTCGTAAAGCAATCAATTTGGATGAATTTTTAGCAGATTATTTCCTGTACATATTGCATCAACGGTGAGTTCTTCTGAGGTTTTAGGATTTTTTTTTGTACAATCTTTATGTATTTCTTTAAATTTTAACAATCATACATACTTATTAGGCTTCTTTATTGACAAATTCAGTGTTTTCTTCTCCCAACACTTGGCCATTGTTCTCTTTGACTGTTTTAACTGTGTGCTTTTCTGATGTGGGATGAGGCCGTTTAGCTCAACAGTGAAGGCTCTGTGAATTTAGCTTGTGTTCAAGTCTCAACTATGCCATTATCCTGCAATATATTTTTAAGGTTTATATCGTAAATAACAATCCAAACTTTAAAAATAACTATTTCATTCAGTTTCCTTCACAGAAATGATGTTGAAATGCTATTTGTAATATAGGACGACAGTATATATATTTTTTTAAAAAAGGTCTTCTTACAACCATTAAAATCATGAAGGCTTTGTGACCCCTCTTGCACAAGTTGGCTCTGTTGAGAAACATTCTCCATTTTCCAAGTGCTGTTTCATATTTCTAGTTTTAGAATAAAAAGGAGTTTTATTGCGCAGCAAACATAAAACAACAAAACCAAAACTCAATTCAGGTAAAAACAAAATATTACTAAATGAATAAAGTAACATGTATCTGCTTAGACTAGTTCAGTGGTCTGACCTGTTCGTACATTCTTGAGTGCAGCGACTACACTCAACACTTGACCTCTCACAGTCATGTGCTGGATGGCGCTCCCATCACGTCGGTCCCACAGAGTCATGACATCATCAGATAGCGACAACAGAAAGGGCTCAAAGACGGCTACGACCGAGCCCGATATGTTCCATCTTCCACCAGCTCGGTGACTTCTTTCCCGCACCAAACTCATTGTTGTCAAACCTGAAAAAAGCGCAAGGCCCAAACCTCATTAAACAGGTTTGTAGTTTAGATATACAGGTTACAATTTTAAATATTTACATTCAAAGATTTTGTATATGTTGGGTAATTAAGTCCGATACCATGAAACATCACAAGAATCAAAGTTTGTGACTTTTGGAGTCAGAGGAGTCAAAACATCAATTTAGTAAAGTCCCCAAACTGATCACAATTGAACCAAATACTCTAAACGCACTCTCAGCTCTTACTGGGACTGAATCACAGCAAATTTCATTATTTGATCATTTTTTGGATGTAATTTAAACTGTAAAAAGGACATGATTCAAGCCTGCAAGTACTCTTAATGTTTTCCTTTATTAAAAAAAAAGGGGGACAGTTGGTACAGTTAATTTGAGGTGGCAAGTGCAGGGACTACAGTATCACAAAAATAGCCATTGAAATGAACTAGTCTCTAGGAAACCGCACCAATGTCTTGTTTCATAGTGTGCACTTCCTCTTCTAAAACAGCTATGACTAAATTTCAGGTCTTTGCAAATGTGTTGACTGTCATTGCTTCAGCTAGTGAAACATTTGAGCTTAAGAAACAATATTTTATTTCTCTGATCTACCAAAGTGACAGACCTGCACTTTTCGAGTTCCAGAGCAGACTATTAGCCCTGAGGTCGAAGGCGACGTTTCCCCTGACTCCTCCTGTTAACTGCAGAAGCTCTTTGGCTTTGCCTCCCATCATGCTCATGGAGAGGATCCTCAGCTCCTCCAGCCACAAGATGCCAGCCCGCAGCCAGTCCAGATACAGGTCTCGAATCTCCTGCGTTGTACGGTATAGCTGCTGTGTGGATTGACTCTCGGTTATGGTTGTGCCGATGCTGTGTTGGTCACATGACACCCAATAAAGGTTCCCGCTCCTCTGGTCTATTTTTATAAGACAAACTACAAAAGACATAAAGAAGCGTCAACAGAAAGCTCACAGCTCTAACATGACAAAGTAACCATGATATTCATGGCTTGTACTCAACTGAGAAAAATACCCACACTTATGTCCTCAAATTTCTTGATTTGTCCAACCAACAGTCCACAACCAATATATTCAATTTACAAAGATATAAAATAGAAATCCTCAAATTTCATCCATAATTGTTACTGAATTTCCTAATTAAGTGATAATATGGTTAAAATTACTTTGACAGTTTCACCATCTTCTGTACAAAGTAAGGAAAACTCAAAGTATGAACCTGGCAAAGGTGTCGGGACCACCTCAGTCTTGACCTTGGTTAGACTGGTGCGTTGGACATGGCCAGTTTGGTTAGTCCAGTAAAGCCAGTCTCTGTACCAGTCCAAATCAAATGACAGGATGCCGTCATCAGTGGCAAACAGCTGGATTTGAGTGGACTGTCTGCTTCTGAACTCCAACAAGTTGATGTTGGTGATGGTAGCGTATATAAACCTGGGATCTGTGGGACAAAAGATTTATTAATGACGCCCTCATGCTTACTGAGTTATAAAAGACACTGAGGAAATTAATATAAATCAGAGAAACAAGCTTATTGCCAACGCAAACTAATAGGGACAGATTATATATTTTTACATACAAGCTTTTTTTATTTCCAAAAAGGAGTTTGGGACCAAAGCAACTCCAATTTATAAATCATAAATGTTTTTAAATAGATCAGTTTGGCCCCATTTGAGAATAAAAACATTTCAGCAGGATCAGATACCTACATTCACACGTCCCATCAAGCAGCAGCACTTTGGAGTTCGGACAAGCACAGGTGAATCCCAGAGGGTTGCTCTTAGTCAGCTGACAGAGGTGACATGGAGTCTTTGCACAAGCAGAAGAACCTGATTGAGCACAATAAGATGAGATATATTTTTTTTTTACATGTGAGCCCTATTTGGTGCAGAAAAAAATATCTCTGGAAAAAAAGATACTTGTACTTAGGTATACTTCAAAGTAGTCAAACAAATTTTCGGCTGTTCGTTATTACTTAATCCTCAAGCACAAAGTAAGAACACTTTAGAACTGTAAAGTTGTTGTATTAAAAATGAATATAGTATTGTAAAATGGTAATAAAAAAGAATATATCTGGGAAAGACTGGCAGGAAGGCAGAAAGACTGTAGTTTATAGTCATGTTGCATTACCATTACATATATTCTTCTGATGAGTACCTTGTGGCTGCTGCAGCTCATGGTAAGCAGCTAATATTGGCAGATCAGCTTTCCAGATGAATTTCTTCTGGTCTGGCTGTTTCTGTGGAACCTGCCACAGTCCTTTGTCATCCACCCAGTAGAACGAACCTCCAAACACAGCCAGGCTGAGAGCCGGTCTCCTGTAGAACAATCCTGTGAAAGAGTGACGGCCGGTCCCGTCCACCTTCACCGTCTCTATGGACTGAATTAAACAAGTTCATGTTCACTGTATGAAGGTGGACAGCAAATGGTTGGAAAAAAGTAATCCAGGCTGAGGAAGTGAATTATATTATTTCATGAAGTAAGAATAAAACGAAGTAGGACCACAGACAGGATTTTAGAAATACTGAGTCCAAGATTCTACCTCCCCACACATGATGAGCTGCCCACAATTTTAAATTGTAAAATGTGATCATTTTTATTTGGATTTTTCATATTTCATTCAATTTGCTTTTCAGTGCTTGTTGATGTCATTACCCAACACAAAGGTCTATTTATGTTGAGAAATAAATTTCCACACTGCCCTAAAAAGGTGAAGAAATCCTAAATCAGTATTTATTCATTATTTATAAAACATTAAAATATACTGAGTATCAATATACTAGAATATTACTTCATAAACAAATTTTTGAATGAGTTTTTACTTAACTCATTACATTAAATCCTACCTCAAGTTCCCAGATTTGCCACTGACAGCCATTGCTGTCGATCTACACACAATTCTAATCGTCTATCTCATAATCCACTGTTTGTTGTGGTTCTTCTGCCTGCGTTTCTTTTCTTAACTCACCTTCTTGAAGTCGCTGATCCAGTACAGCCTCCTGGCAGCCACGTCAGCAGTGAGGCTGTGCGCAGACTGAGCAGTGAGCACTGTCAGAGAGCTTCGATCTGACCCGTCCATCCATGACTTTTCTATTGTCACTCTGTCCCCGTGACCGGCACTGATCCAGAACATCGAGCTGGGAGGCAGAGAGCGAAGGATCTGAATAAGCACTATCATCATCTCTCTGAGTGCCTTCATGATTTTAATGTGTGAAGAGCACATCAAATTTAACAGCTCATTTCAATACTACTGCAAAATGTCACTCAATGTTGCATGTATAAATGCTCATTTGTTCCCCACAGAAATAAGCTTTTTTTTTTTTTTTTTTTAAAGTACAATGATTTTAAACTGCATAGCAGACAGAGTGAACATCTGGCATACCTCTCCACAGGTAGAAGCTCCAGCTCTGATGGGATGGTATTCTTGCTCAGCAAAGTAGTGTAACTTTTCTCATCAGCTGCCTGCATGTAGATCGACTCCGTCTTCTGATTGGTCCAGAACAGGTTACCATTCAGCCAATCACAGGCTAGATCCTTGATTCCAGGCTGCCCTATTATTACAAAAGGAGAATTTTCTGTTTATTTCTACTGAAGCTTTATT